>NC_066326.1:6670600-7295600 GCF_022539315.1 Serinus canaria | reverse complement strand
AAGTTTCCAAAGGTCAAATTCTCCTCTCAGCTATACTGAGAGTGATGCTGGAAGCTGTGTATAGTGTATTCTCTCTTCATGAGGCATTTCCCTGGGGAATTATTAAGTGCAGATGCAGCTGCCATGAAGCTGTGATGACAGAGAGCAGCTTGGTGTTAGCGTGGCCTTTGCAGCCGCTGCCTTGTTTGATGATGGGCAGGCTCACAGGCAGAATTAAGGTACCAGAAATGTTATATTGACCTCAGTCTGTCAAAGGCTTTAACTTGTTTCTTGAAGGTGTTTTAAGTTTCCTTGTCATTTTCTGTATCTGCATCATCGATCTGGGTTTCAATCTGTAGCTAATTAGGTTCATTTTACAAAAAAACATTCAGAGCCTTTTCTGAGACACTGAAGAAACTTGCTTCCTAGCAAAGTGAAAGAGTCCAGTTATATTTTCCTTGATTTTATTCAGTAGACATGTGTGACTTATTTCTAGAAAGAGTCTTTCAAAGTACCCATGGGAACTAGTAGAAAAGGTCAGCTATTACATTCCTGCAGAAAGTGTTAGGCAGTTTGCCTTGCAGTCTGATGCTGTACCACTGAAAATAAAGAAAATGTGCTATTGTCCCCTCTCCTTTCTGTTGGAAACTAAAATGCAAGTCCTGGCCACCTTATGTCCTTAGCAAGAAGTCATCCTTCTCCTTTAGGGTAAAGGAGGTGACAGATTTGAATCTTAGACCATCAGTGATTATTTTTCACAGAAATACTTAAATAGCTGGAAAACCCCATTCTTCCTACTCTGAAACCAAGGGGAAAAAATGCCTGTTGGGACTGCTTGTGGCAGTCAGTTCAGTGGTCCCACCATGTCTGCTGTCCTGTGGTACCTCCTTGGAGCTTGTGGGGAAGGGCAGGCCGGGCTAAGCTGGACTCTGGCACAGCATAAACCCAGGGGATTATGTCTACAAGGCACTGGAAGGAGACAAATTCTCCCTTCAGACAAAAACCTCTTTGGCCAATGTGTAGTACTTTTACTGTAATTGAGCCAATTTTTTTCTTAGATATAAGAAACCAGCAGAAAGCTCCATCTTCTCATGCTGCAGTGTGTGTTGCTGAGACAGTGATTCTTCCCTGTTGCACAGAGATGTTTTGATGGTCAGTCCGTTAAGACTGGAGTACATCCATATGAATTGTAGTGTAGGCTGAAGAAATTCCATTAAAACCATGCAGGCAGCAGGTACTGTCAGGGCACCATGTGCACCAGTGCTTCCCCAGCAGCCCTTCTGGCACATAACAGAAAGTGACTAGGAACAGAATATGGTCTTTTGGGGACATTTCCCATGACTAGAGTAAGCCAGGCTGAGAGACCACAGCAGTGAGGTACGTGATGCTACTGTCACTGCAGTGCTCCCTGTGGTGTGCACAGACTCAGTAATGCTGAGACAGAGCTGCCCACCCCTGATAAGGGGCACTGCAGATTAAGGCATCCCCTGAGCAAATGCTGCAGGACACCTTGAGCAGCTTTGTAGTTAAAAATCTGCAAGGATTGCTGATGAGCCTTAAGGGACATCAAGAAAGAGGTTTAGTCTAGGTGGTCACAACAGTGAATCCAACCCTTGAATTCCCAATCTAATGACAACATTTTTTGTGGATATAATGGACATAGAGAAACCCCTGCATACAGACATCCAAATGGAGAGGCCTTAATCTGAAGTTGAATGATGCCCAGAAAACTTTAAAAGAGAATGAACTGGTGAATTTGAAGATTTTGACACTGACATTAAAGCTATTCAGGCCACCAAAAGCCAACCCCCCTCTGTAATACCTCCCTCTGTGTGTATCACCTATTACCTGTACAGGGCTAGTCATTAATACATGGATACTTTCAGCCATGAGGCTCAAGTTAGTAGAGAAAAATTCCAGCTATGTTGGCTTTTTCCAAATATGGGAGATACTGCCTTGAAAGATCTGGGAGCTCTCGGCGGCATTTGCCTTGTTTGGAGCAGTAGAAGTGGGCTGGTTTCCCCCATATACCTGTTGCTAGATGACAGCCTTCCCTGACGTCAGCTGCTGCTCCCACATAGACAGCCCACTGAAATGCCTTAAGAACATGAAATGACAAAATTCTCCTTTAAACTGGTGGCAACTGATGAAATGATAAGCCTCTGAACTTTTCCTCTGGAAGCTGCCGCAGGGTGTGAGAAAGTCTTACTTGCCATGTTGATACTAGAAGCAAAATGCAAGTGGCATTTTCACAGAAACAGGCTTTTTAAAGTAACCTTGTTAGATTGTGAAGCCCCATCTTTACAAGAGGAATTTGCCTGGGTCCCTGTGGGACTGTGCCTCTACCTCCTACAGTTCAGTGGACCAACTTCCACGCTTGCTTAAGAGCAAGCAGCCACACTGATGGCAATTTAGAGCAGCCGAGTGGCTGAAGATGTCCAGTAGGTTTGCCAAGACCCATCTCAGCACACAGTGAGCTTCTGGGCAGAGGGAACTGAGTGGGTCTGGGTTGGCTGGTCCAGGCACAGTGAGGTCCTGACACAGCTCAAGGTTCCAGAAGAGCACTGGTGTTTCTGTGTTCCACTACTCTGCTCCATGACCTGTTGGCACAATCAGAGGTAGTTTTTGTGTTTATTTCTGCACAATGTCCTTCTCTTGTTTATGCAAACCCTCTGTTTCCTCAGGTCTATGAGCTCTAAATCAGACTGCCAGCTGCCTGCTATAGGCACGCAGTACAACTTTTCAGATGTGACATCTAAAAATCTTCTTGCAGAGCAATCATTTTATCCATTTTCTATTTCACTTCCTTTGGCTACATACATAATTATTGTGCAGGAAGCCACATCACCCATAGGTGCCTATCTGCAAATTCTCCCTGAGATCCATATCATTATCCTTATTCATAATTATCTGCACTGCTTGATCTAGAGAAACACAGGACAAAGGAGTTATCATTATCTGAGTCACCCACTGGATATTATATCTGAGGTATGAATCTCAACTCACATAAGCCTTGCACCTAACAGTTATGCATCTGTAATCAATGGCAGATTTCTGAAAACTCCCCTGCCATTCTGCCCAACAAAATTAATTCTCTGTATCTTCTCTCTTTGTCTCCATGCTCAGGTAATTTTGGCCACATACACATCATGTTTGCCTGGATCCCTTCTCTAAAACATTTGCTCTTTGCAGGATCTCGTTCAGCCAAGCTGCTCCTGCTTCTGTTTGTTTCTGAATGTATGGTCTTCCTATTGCTGGGTCAGTATCTGACTGACTTTCTGGATCTTTCTAAACTTGATCCTTTCCAGTAGAGTCAGGAAAGTAACAACAGCAGCAGCATCACAGCTGCACACCTGTATGTTTTGCAACCATGAAGCCAAAATGCATCCATCCCTTAGCAGTTCTCCTTTCTTCTCCTAGCAAGACCTGCTCCCCAACAGCACTGCAGAAGGGCAGCTCTGTGCAACTTAGATGATATCAAACAGTGACATGAATAAAAATTCCACTTCTAACCTCCTCCTCTCCTTTGTGTCAGAGTTTTCCTGCTCTTGGATGGAGCATTTTTCTGGATCTTGCTGTGACTTTACTGCTTCCTTGCCCAGCCCATGGGCACAATGGATGCTGTGGCACTGATGTCAGTAGGACTTGAGGTGAGGCAAGTACAGAGGTACTTGAGGCTTAACCTGATGGGAAAGCTCAAAGGTCTGTGTAATTTTGACCATAGTCCAGAGAAGCACAGGTCATAAAGACCTGACCTATCAGCTGGCCAATGCTGCTGATACATTTACCATATTTTCCAGAAGTATTTAATGTCTTATATTTTCATTATAAGTAAAATTTCGCAGAGGTGATGCCAATCATTTCAGCTGTGTCTAGACTACAGGACTTCAGAAACATTTCCCAGTTGTCAGATCATGGTATGTTCAGTTTTAGGTTTAAATGACAGTAAAATAATTTTTAACTTGTCATGGAGTTTATTAATAATGTATTTTTAAAAACTACAAAATCTGATGGAGAAACACTCGTGGTTCTCCAAGAATGTCTCAGTATGGATGTACAAGTCCAGGAAATTGAGGAATAGCAATGAAAAGGTGCTTTGCCACCTCCCACCCACCAGGGTGTGAAGGCCAGGGCACCCATGACCCTTTTTCATTCCCTCTATCTCTTCATGGTTACAAGGAGTCCCATCATGAGTCCATCTTATTAATTCTTAGCACTTCAATAACTTGAATAGTGCCTTGAACCTTTCCTGAAAAATGTCAGGGGTCAGACTTGATGTGTTTTTTCAGGCTCAGCTGCTGTGTTCTGGTAGCATCCACCCTTTGACAGACTGTTTCTGTTGAGAGACAGTAGTGAGTATCTCATTTGACAAGGAAACTGCAAGTTCCCAGCACAGGTATCTTACTGTTTTCTGCTGAGGCTGTCTCAAGTTGCATCCCCAGAGCTCAAGAGCAGAGCCCAGGACAGACAGTGACAGTGCACTGAGCACAGTGAGCCTTGGGAGGTACAGGAACTGCAGCCAAGGGCTTCTTTCTCAAGGGCATGAAGCTCTTCACTGAGCACAGAGGTGGTGCTCTTCAGCTGCTTAAGACTTTATTCCTGCTCTCTGCTCCCTGTGGATTTATGTTCCAGCACCATATTGTGAATTGTACCTATCTTCAGCTTCAATTAAATTCATGAGTGCAATATGGCAAACACAGCCATCCTCTGAAGCCAAGAAAACATCAAGGTATTTTAGGGAACATCCACCCTCCTTTTACTCTGGTGCCAGCCCTGCTCCTGCAGTAGTACACTGTGGAATTTATGGTATGATGTCGAGTTGTGATTCTTCTAGTGGAGGCTTCAGGGGTTGGCTACAACCCAAAAGAATTTGTTTTTATGGTGGCCATGTGAAATGCAGATTGATCCTTTTCTAAGAGCTGTTACACTGGGAGGCAGAGCCCTGGAGTTGGATCTTGATGAGCTCAAATGTAAGGCTTGTGTGTAATTGATGGCAGGACTAGGACCTGAGGATGGAAATGTGTGAGACTAAAATTGTGTTCCTTAGCTGGCAATACCAAATAAGATTATGTTTAATATCTGGTCTAAGGGAGAATTCATATTTTCATTCTCTTGGACTGAAATTGGCTTTTTGCTTAAAGGCAAGAAGTGTATTGCTATTACATGTATAATTAATGATAACCTAATCTTTGTACAAGAGATTTAAAGTGAGCTCTTATTTTGACACATATAAAATTTTATCATTAACATCTTTATATTCCTGACTGACACATGGCTAATAGCATTGTAGTAGATTAAGTCTGGAAGCAAGAGAGATGAATGTAGTTTCAGAATTGCACAGGTGGTTTTTCATATTCTGCTTTTTCATATGTCTTCCCTTTATCAGAAGCCTGCCCTTGTGTTCATTTGACTTGATTATAACAAATAGATAACAATTATCTTGCTGAAAGAACTCCTGTTTTTCTTTCAGCATGCCCATCTTTCCAGGACTTTCAAATGTGTTCAAAGTGTTTTCCATGCCTTTTCACTTTGAAAGGTGCTTTTTATTAAAAATAGCACTTCATAAACACATGATTACATGATTACAAAGAAGTGAGCAATAATGAGGAATAGTACCCACAGTAATCAACTCTTAATGAGTTCTTATTCATCTTAATTCATTTTAATTTATAATTTGTCTTAATTATTGAGGTCAGTGACTTCAGGAGGATGCCACCCTTAAGAGATATTCAGCAGGTATTTTGTTGTCCTAGAATGAAACCTACTGCATAGTCTTTATAGTATTTATGGAGATTTGATCTCCCCAGAAGGCAGATACCTTCTCAATACTAAGGCTTTTTAATGACTTTGTTTTATCATAAATTAATTGATACTAACATTAAACAAATAAAACTGTTATTATCTTTCTGGAAATTTTTATACAGCACATAAATGCAATCAGTCAGAAAGATTAATTATTGCAATTGAAATACAATGGCTTCAGTTGCATTCTTATTTTAAATAGTTAAGCAATGAAAGCCAGTATACTGCAGAATTAAAGGCTCTGACAATATAAATGTGTATAATTCAACTGCATTAAATCTACAATGGTTTGAAGAAAGCTGGGCCCTGCCCTGTTTTACATGTGGAATTACTGGTAGAGTCCAGTATTTGGGTGACTTAGGGCAGGGGCTGACTATTTCTGTCTGCTCAGCATTTCAGATTCAATCTGTGCCAAAATTTGAGCAGCATGTGAAGTTTCAAGCTCTTTTGAGTATGTGCACTTTGGAATGGATGCTCAATCTGCAGATTTAAATAATTTTGTCTAAGCTTTTCTCTAGAGGTGGACAATTGAGTTGATGGGATTCTTTAATAACCTCTGCTGGGGCAGAATTTTGCCCCAGGGTGTGCTATTCATCCTTGCAGTATTCTATATGCTCAGCCACTCTTGTAGAGACAGAATATCACACTCCAAATGGTTATTCCTGCTGCCATAGCTCTGGCAGCCTTGTATGTATTGTAGCTCATGCAATGGCTCTTAGATTCCATTTTAAGTGAAATGCATCCTAAATTTTGATGCTAGGTATTCCAGATGCATGCAGAATTTTTTCATCCCGCCTTGTAAAAAGTAAAAAACCCATGAAACTTCACTGAAGGTGGTTAACAATAAATTTTAAAAAATCCTGTCATTGCATTCAATGTTCTTCCTAGGAATGGAGAGTAAGAGAGTGAAAGATGAAGTAACATCCCAGGGTTTAGTGTGAAAGGTGCTTATTTGCTATGGACATGGGAAAGCATTTTTCATATATGTTATTTTTCAGTGAGTTAAGAGATCAAATCCAGTCCTGTTACAATCCCACTGGTAGATATTTTGGGAAGACTTTTTTTGCAGAAAATGAGAACTGCAAGGATACACTGTTCATAATGGATTCTCTATGTTCAGGATCAATGTCCCTAACCATGTCACTGGTCTAATGATCATCATGAGCCAAGTTGGGTTTGTGCTGCCTTCAGAAAGAGAAGTTTCTCTGTCACTTCACTATTCATCATCCTAATGAGTAGGATCAACCCACCTACCTCACCAACAACTAATTCTTCCCCTTCCCCACAAATCAAGAAATCCTTTCTTCCAGTCAGTCATCAGCCAGCTCAGCAGGTGGATTCAGATCACTGCTCAGCCTCCCAAGCAGGGAGAGGGCAGTGGGAGAACCCCTTCATTCTTTGGCTGGAGCTAGCTGTGAAGAGCACACTGAGGACTGATGGAGCTGCTCCTGGGATGCAGGGATGGCACAGAGCATTCAGTGGCTGCTGTGGGAGCAGATGGACAAGGCACGTGACAGCCATGGCACATGAATCCAGGTGGCTTAGTAAGTGAGAGACCAAAGTGCAGGGACTCACAAACCAACCAAATAAGCTTTCACATTAAGAATAAGGCATAAGATGCAGGGAGTATATTGGATTTATGAGGCTGGCTAAGGTAATAGCTGAAGAACAGAAAGCCTTTACAGACAGAACAAAAGATATGGAGAATTTTCTTACCAAGACTATTTCATGTGTCAAACATATGGTCTTCAGAAACACCAAAACTCCATCTGAATAAAGGTAATATGAGGAAGCACTTTGGTTTTGACCTTCTTCATTAATTCTTGACCCAAACCCATCTATTCCAATACAATGCCACTAAACTATCCAGTGAGCTCTCAGACTATAAATGAATCAAAATGAATCTGAGACCCTATTATGTGGAAATGTCATTTCTGATAGGATATCCTATTTTTCTTTGAAAATTGGCCCCTATTGCTTTAACATTACAAAGGCAGCTTATTAAGTGGGAGCTATGGGAAAATCCTTCCTGGTAGGATTACTAATTATCTGAACTTAAAATGTAACCCTGTTCCAACCTCATTGCTTCTATGTGCCTTGGGCTTCTTTTGAAGGTGTCTGTCTTCTAAAGGAATGTGTTAAATATTCTGCATTTGCAATTGCCATTTCTTTAAAAAGGAGGTGTTATGAAGGTTTTCCTCTACAGTCATTTTTTTAAACAAACATTATTTTCTTCTTGGCATTGTCTCTTTGTGGCAGGAAATGAGCTGCCTGTGCTCCCCTTTGGGTTCATTTGATACTCCTCTCAGGTGCTTGGCTTGGGCCAGCAAGTCAAGATGGGAACTCCTCCAATATATTAAATATTTAGCACAGAAATTAAACATACCCCACCATGTGTCAGCTTTGGCAGTGTCTGATTATAAAAAAATATTACTAAAATATTGTCCATCTGAGTATACTCCCTTCTCTGTGTAACACAAAGGGTTAGTATGTTATTATGGTGCCAGATTCAGCTCATATTTCACAGTGAAGTAAATCCAGAATCACTTTATTGACACTGATAAAACAGATGGCTAAACCCAAGCTAGACAGAAATGTAATTATATCTGCAGTGTTAGAGGTGAAGGTATGTTATTAAAACACCTCCCTTTCTCTTTGAATAATGTGTAGGTTTTGCAAAATGTAAGGATTGCACTGACAATATCAATGTCACTCCAGCTTCTTGATGGGATAAGGTATATAGTACAAAAGTGAATATGCACAGAGCAGTGGAGCTGCTAATTAGCCATTATAGGATTCCATTAATCTCTTCAATCAACTAAAAGAATTACAGTCATTTAAGTCTTTTTGCTGTAAGATGGAAAGAAGGCTTAACCAAAGCCTTTGGGCTGACGATAGCTAAAAGGAAATCAGATTCTGTACATCTAGCTACATCTGTTGGTTTTCCTGGAGAAGGTCACAGCCATCTCCAGGTATTGCCAGCTCAGGCCATTCCAGAGTGCTGGGGCTGTTAGCACACATTCTACCAGAGACCTGGCAAGCTGCCCATGGCCAAGCATGCCTGTATCCAGCTAAAGTGATTTGTGTTCCTGGGCAGGAGTTTGGAGTTGGAGGTTATGAATAGAAAAATTCCAGCCCAGATTGCTTCAGCATTTTCCTGCTGCCCTGGTTCATGTGAGAGGCTATCTCCTGTGCAGCTGCTTTCCTGTGGCCATCAGCTGGAGCAAGTGGCTGTGCAGGGAGGACCAGCCACATCCTACCACCCATCCCCTCAGGGCTGTGCCTGTCCCTGTCACAGACCATGCTGGACCATGTTACCTCACCAGTTTGAAAGCTGGAAACCTTAAACCGTTTTTTAAGTTTCTAATGTTTACAGTCCTGATTTAAGTCTTTCTGATGTGTAATAATTATATTTGCTCCAGCATGGTTTTCCTGAGATGATGGGCACCTTCATTTGCCTCTGACCCAGCGAGCTCATATGTCAGCAATATTTCCTATTAATTATTTAATGTGTAATTTTTACCCATGTCATCAAATGTGGTAAGAAACTGCATTGGGTTAAGGCTTCTGGAAGGAGTTAGAATGAAAATGCAGAAGAGGAAAAAGGGAGGAGAAGCACTAAAGGACAGTTAACAAGAGAGAAGTGAAGTAGCAGTGGGGATAAAGGTGGAGACACACTGCCACCATGCAGTGATGATGATAAAAAGAAAACTAACCACGCTTTGCCATGGATTTCTGGTGCAGACCCATCCTTGAAATTGGTGGGAATTCAATGGACTGGAGAGCATGTTATCTCTAATGTATTTTTTGGCTCACAGATCACAATTAAAGTTAAATTCTGCCTTCTGCAAAATTAGCTTGGACACACCGGTCTGCTGCAGCCAATCCTTTACCTTGGTTGGTCTCAGTTGAGCTAAAACTATGCAAGGAAAAAACCCAAATTATAACTGTGGAGCTTCTCTTGTGAGATTAAGTGCAATTGCTGTCATAGCAGAAGCTATTTTCAAGGAAATCTAGGATGTATGAGTTACTTTTCAGAAGAGAAAAGACCTGTTTTACAGGTTCTTTCTACAGATTTCTAGGATTCCTATAGATCATTCCATTCAAATGTCTTGGCTGTGAAAATATTGATATAAATGTTATGAGATTATGATACTCCCAATATTATATAGAATAAATGTTGCCACTTAAATGTTTTTAAATGCCAGCATTTCTGCAGGCTGCAGCATTTTGCTAAGAAGAGCATACACTTGTCAAATGTTTTGAATTCTGTATTATTCAGTAAATGAGCATGTGGTTAATTAAAGTAGCATTACTATACTGTGAGGTGACCAGATTGCAAACATATCTTTAACAATTGGCCCTTGTAAATAAAATAGAAGAGAGCTGATTAAGATCTGAAAATGTCAATAGATGCAAAAAGCCACCTTAGAGCGTTACCTTATAAAATAAAAGGAGAGAAGTAATGACATGGTCAATATTAACTGCCATCAGCTGGAAAGAAATCAGATTGTCAGGGATCTATAAAATTCTTGCCAAAGTAGAACCTCATTTACACATACAGATCTTCATACCCTTTGCTAAGAAAAGCGTATGTGACAGCTTAGAGGTTTTAGCTGCCAAAGATCTTTCACTCTGAATACAGTAAATGTCACATCTATTTATTTATCGTTAAATTTTGCTAAGTATCTGTAGAAATATTTGGATTTTTTCTATCATAATGTAGATGTTTAAAAGGAAAAGAATCCAGATTATAATGCAGCTGTAGCACCAAACCATATGCCTGCTAAATGGGAGCAAAAATACACCACTGAATTACTGGGAGTAAACATAACCTAGATGCTATCTTCAGAAGAATATTAAATGGATTATATAAATACAGGGTATTGCCATAAAATCACACAATCAGACAATAGTAGCCATCAGGCAATAGATTATTTCATATGCTGAAAGTAATCACAGTTGTATAGCAATTTGCATTTTCTAAATGCCAGACTGAAAATATTAACTGGCAAATCTTGGCAAGCACAGTTTTTCTACCAACTGCAGTGGTGGTCATAACAATATCCAGGCCTTTTTTGAGAGCTAAATAGAGTAATAAGACAGCCATCCTACACCCCAGCTTTATTAGAATCTGCCTGGAGTCCTGGGTGCTCAAAACAGTCTTGTTTGTCTAGAGTTTGAGCCTTCAACTTTCTTCTTGTACCAAGACATATAAGGGTGATTTATTGGTATATTGGGTGGCACTGCCCTGTGCTGTGCAAGAGCAAATGGTCCAGTGGGATACTCAATAATATTCAATGTTAGGAATAATGTCTGGCATGAGAGAGAACTCAAATCAGAGTGGCTGTTGTATTTGCCTCCTCTTTTGCTTAGAAGCAGTGTCATAAGTCCATTTGGATTCTACGTTATTGTATGAAAGGGGAAAAAAGTTAATAACTTTAATAAGAAAGGCCTGTGTGTTTGCTCAGTCTGATAGAACTTACTGGGAGTAATTGTCAACTGAATTTTCCCATTTGGGATCTCTTCTGTTCGTTTTATATAATGTGAAAGGAGAGGAGGTTTCTTCATCCCATCCATGGCCATCTTCAAACTGAGCAAGAGCTGATTATCCTTGAACTTAAAGTGTTTGTAAATCAGTATCCCAGGGAACAGGCTCTCAGGATTTATAATTGTAGTGCTTAGAATTGGAAACACAATGAAATGTTTACCTCAAAACTGGCCAGATTTATCAAGATTTCTTATTACTGCATACTGAACTAGCTCTGCCCCTGGGAACTCTGATCTAAATGATATCGAGTGAAGACTTCCTCTCCTCAAGTTTTAGGTATGAAACAAAGAGCAACTCTGAGTATCTCTTTCCTTTTTTTCCACAGATGATATGGAAGCAATTCCAGTCAAGCAGTTTGTTAAACACATCAGTGAGCTGTATTCTAATAACCAGCATGGGTTCTCAGAAGACTTTGAGGTACGATTTAATGACCCACCAATAAAATGTTGTTTTCCTAAAGTTAATTGTGTATTAATAATTGGGGACCATGTGACAGCTGTGTGAGGCTGTCATGTCAGGTAAATGCAGTGCTCAAATGTATCAGAAGAAACAGGATGATACCAATTTTCTACCAGCTATGAGCAGTGTGGGACTGGACATTTACACATCTTTTTAACCACCACAGATTAGGTGCCTTTAAGGGGGAGCCCTCCTGGGTTTTTCTTAAATAGGCAAACAGTCATTTTTAACTTGAGGGTTTTCTTCCAACTGTTTTACTCTTCTTGTTCCAGAATTTGCTTCTCTTGGTCATCTGAAAAGACATATATCTCCAGAGTGAAACAGTGCTTGCAATGAATAAAAGTAGTAGAATTTGGTCTTTGATGAAAACCAGCTCTGGGTTAGTTCCTTGAGCCCTTGTTCATGCTCTGTTCAGACAGAAGAGGCTGCTATTGAAGTCATTGATTATTTTGTTCCAGTAAAACCAAGGAAAAAGGATTTGGGGTTTTGTTGGTGGTATTTACCTAATGTGACTATTTTTGAATTTGCATCTTGTTACCTGTGTAGAACAGATTCTGACCTATAAATATGCTGCCATTTGGAAATAATTTAAGTGGAGTGAAAGTAGTTTTTTACCTTTGGGTTACCCAACCCATATTATGCAAGCATGGTACACATCAGGCAGCATAAGACAGTAGAATCAGACTTTTCCTTCACTCAGTCTAATCAGTCACTGCTGAATGTTTGGAAGCACTGAGAAACAGGAGAAGCCCCGGGAAACCACATGGAGTTGCACTTCTGGCTTCCCCATGAGCAAAAGAAAGTGTGTTTGCCTGTTGCCTGTAAATCAGAGCAGCAGCTCTGCTTACAAACAAGGCACTGAACCAAAATAGGTGGCCTTATATCTACAGCTTCTTTGCTTACTGCACTGTAAAGACAAGATTGTATGCAGAAATTGTTTTTAATGGGATCATTTAAAACGTTTATTGTTGCTGTTTGGTTACTGTCTATAAAGAGTGTCTGCTTTGTCTGATGCCAAAAAAGCATTGTGTAAGTTAGAAACATTTTGTATTCATGAGGAAGGCAAATGTGTAAGGTGTTAAAGTGATTTAGTTCAATTGACTGCTAGCTGGATGGCTGAGCAGGAATATTGAGGCATTTAACAATGTTGATGGTATTCAGGACAAACATTTATTCTCCAGAGAGCAGAATTTGATCAGGATGTTCAAATGCAACTCACTCTTCTCAATTATTTATGAATTGTGACCCCAGTGCTATTCATCACAGCTGGGTTTTACACCATTTAATTATTCAAAATAATCAACAACACATCTGTAAACTTGGTCTGGCTTTAAGCAAGCTTTGCTTCAGCTGTCACAGAATCACTGCTATTAACAAATGTTGGACACCTTCTGCCTGTGTTTTAGCAAAGAAAAACACTGCTCTAATAGCCTTATTTTTTCCTCTTCCTCCTGGAGTTCCCTGCTGTGAGTGCTGTGCTGTGGCAGCTAGTTGGAGAGAGCTTTGGCCAATGAGTCCCATTCTGGGGAGCACAGGGTCCCCTCCAAAGGGGAGTTAAACTCCTCTGGCTGCACTGCGTGCACCAAATTCTGCTCTCTGTGCTGGCTTAAAACTTGGAGTGTCTGCTTTGAAGTCAGCATAGCTACTCCACATTTATTTCTCCATAGCTGAGGGCTCAGCTTCCTAAATGGAAATGAAATCTCCTGCTGGAGTAAGGAGTAGCAGGAACAAGGTGATTTCTCTTTAGGTGAACCAGCCAGCTCCCCTTCATTGCTGCTGTTCTGCCCTGCTGAGGTCTCATGGGCCTGATTTGAAACCCAGGATTTTTCACAGAACCTATATGTGAAATGTTTCTCAAGTGCCCAAACTGACTCAAAGGTCAGAGCCCCAGCTTGGAGAGTGGCTGAGGGACAGTGGAACCCAAGGTTACATTCAGTAGCTGTTGGAGTGGCTGCAGTGCAGCTTCCCACATCCAGTCAGATCCATGGTCCGTGTGCTGGGGTGGCATCTGCCAGCTGTGGGAAAGACTTAGCTAATGTTTTATGGAGAAATAATAAGATTCCCCTAAAACAGAAAATCCAGGGCTGCTAGCCTTAGGTGGAAAGTACCACAGCCATATCGTGCCTTCAAGTCTGTGGAACTTTTGAAAAGAGGTGATGGATTCTGCAGTCATACAAAAAAATACAGCTTTTTACAGCTAAAAGGGGAAGAGGAGAGGAAGGTGAGGACATGCTGAAATAATGTGATCAATACTGCAGAATAAATCCTCCCAAAGGCAGCCACTGCATGGGATTTTGTTTAAAAGAGAAAGAAATTGATCAAAAATCTCCTCAGAAATTTCTGTGGCAGGAGGCTTAAGGTAGAACCTGCAAAAGGAAAGACTAAGCTAGGCACACACATACACTGCCCAATGTGGAAGGTGAGCATCCTCCACTTGTTTGTTGCTAGATTTTTGTGTCACCTCCTGTGGTTTTGGCAGCATATTTAGGGCTGTGTTAGGTTGATTTTTACAGGAAGAAGATTCCTTTAAAAGTAAATTGTGTGAATACTCCCTCCTCCTCTTAAACTGAGCTGTAAATACAGCTAAATATTTTGTGAATGTGCTTAGGAAGCATTTTATGTGCAGAGGAAAAAAGGACTTTGAACTCACAAATCTTCCCTTGGAAAGTACATCTGAAATGAATCCTTATTCCCTTTGGGTAATCGTAGTGCAAGTAGCCAGCTTTATTGTCTGATGATAGCTGGGCTTTCTTGGATATAGAGAATTTTAAAGATTTCCTTTGAGTCCTGTGAATTTTCAATTTTTGGTATAAATTAGAAATACAGGACCCAATTTAATATTGAACAACAAATAGCTTTTTAAAATAAAGATCCTGCATCAGTAGTGCTGGTCTCTGACATAACTCTTTGTATTCAACCTTGGAGTTTGTTCAGCAGTACACTAAAAACATTCAGGGAAGGTTTTTGGCTTGCTCTCAGGTAGGTCCAGCACTGTCTTGCTCTGGTGTACAGGATGAGGTACCACTCTTTTACAGGGGCACTGGGGCAAGGTTGGAGGGCAAGACTGAGCAGAGACTGAAAGGCTTCCTGAGCCAGAGATTATATCTATTCTTTGACTAGCCAGAGATTTTCATGGTATCATTACATTTAACAGTCTTTGACAGACTTTTCTTCCATAAATTTCTAATTGTGTCTTGATCTCTTGAACCTTTTTAGGCATCTGGTGTCCAAAGCATCCCTTGGCAATGAATTCTATAATTTGTTCCACAAGAACAGATTTCCTTTTGCTCTTAATTCATATTGAATAACTTCTCTTGGTGCCTCCTACTTTTTGCATTACAAAGTGCATCCCTGTTTACTCACATGATTCTGTCTGCCTTTCTATTTCCTCTTAATAATCCCTTTTCAAATCTGAAGAAATCTAAATTATTCACTTTGTTTTTGGGGGGAAGCCACTCCAGACTTGTGATGAGTTGTCCCTTTTGTACCTTTTTATCTTCCTTTACCATAACCTTGTCAAGATGGGAAGACCACAGCTGTGCACAGAATATGGCAGGTGGTTTTAATGCACTGTTCAGTGATGTTTTCAGTGTTCTATTACTTTTCTCCTTCCTAACATAGTATTTGGTTTTTAACAACTACTGTGCACTCAGCTGACACCTCCAGAAAACTATTGAGTGTGACCCCAAGGCCTCATCACTGCGTGGCAATAGCAAATTGGGAACCTGTCAGCATGTGTATATAGTTGGGGTTGTTTTTCTCCAAGTACATCACTTTGCATTTATCAACATTGAATTTCATTTGCCGTTTTGTCACTCAGCCACTCAGTGCTGTGAGATTGTTCAGCTTCCCTTCACAAATAGCTTTCATTCTAATTATCCTGAATAATTTGGTATTGTAAACACACTTTGTCTCCTCTGCAGTCCACTTATGAATAGGTGAGGTTCCCATAAGGTCCCACCAGTGTAAGCCGAACACTGGAAATTCCTGGGCAGGTGAGTCCCACCTCTACCCTGGTAGTGCACAGAGTGTTTTCTTTTTGCTCCAAAACCAGAACAGGTTTTTAAGTAATATTTTCTGAGAGGTCTTTTCATACATTTTAGAAATTGATATGCTGCTCTCTCTTCCAGGGAGCTGTAGACTTCTTCAGGGACCTCTCCCCAATGTGTTCAAGTCATTCACTAGCTCTGCTCCTCAGCTGAGGAGTCTTGCAGTTTGCCCCACAGAGAAGTCAGATATAGTGGGCTGCCTAAAACCCCTTATGGATCTCAATTTAAAAACTGATGTCACATTTGTCATCCTCTATTCCCCTGATAGCCTGACTATATAGGACATGTGCCCTCCAAATTCCTGTATCAAAAAGAGTGTGAAGTGCCACCTCCCACGGTAGAGCTTTTCACTCCCTCCCCCTGGCCGGTTACTGGAATAACACTGTAAGTTTTTTTGAGTAATCATGTCCTTTTGCTCTAAGAAAAGAACACTAAGCCAAGAAATCACCTTCCATCCCCAAAGCTAACTGTGAATTTTTACAGTTTAATGCAGCATTTGGATTTTTGAGATCAGGGAGTTTTATTTCCCTCCTCTGTAATTCTGGAGTGGGCTGGTCAGTGCTGCTGCAGGAGCAGTTAGAGAGGGGAATGCAATCTCTGCAGACCTCTCCTGCCTGTGGCCCTGTGAGCACAATGATTCATTGCCAATTTGGAGTCTGAACAGGCTCGCTGAACTCAGAGGCAGGCTGTCTAGCTCCCTCATCACATAAATTGAAAATATCTTTATACTCCAGTGGCACCTTCTTCTAAATGGTCTGAAATGTAAGAAAATGACATAAATCTATATTTCCAGCCATGTGGCAGGGATTTGCTAATGTTATTCTCATGGTTGCTGCTGCTCAGGGCAGGGGTCACTGGCTCTTTTTAACTGGGGACCTCAGAACGTTAGCAATGGGTTGCATTGAAAACAGATAATGCTGCACTTTGCACACTTCTTGAGATACTAAAAACCCAGTGTAGTTATCCTGGCATCCCTTACAGATTAGACACAGCTCACACCAGGCACATGCTTATAGCTGCATCTATACCAAGGAATTTGGCAGCAGAAAGATGCCATTTCAAAAGCATGCTGCTAGCAGGCAATATTGCATTGGGAATGTTTTATAAACTGGCCCAAAATTGCCTTAATTAGAGGTATTCTCATCCTTTTCATTGCTGTACTGAAACCAGAGGGAAGCAGCGCTGTGAGGCTGAAGGAGGAAGGATTGCTGCAGAACAGGGCCTTCCTGGAGTTCTCAATTCTTATCTCAGTGCTTCACCTACCCTGAGAAATTGGTGTTGTGAATTAAGAGATTAAGAAAAGTGATAAAAGAACTTCAGATATCTGGGGTTTCTATCACTAACCACAGTACCACAGCCATTCCCAAGGGTTGTGCCTGGAAGCCCCCCTTGGATGAGCCATTGGCTGGGCAATGCAAGGTTTTGGTCAGACTCTGACACCTCTGCCCCACCATCCTTTCCCCTCTCATGCATTTTACAGGAGTTTTTAGCTAGCTATTGATGTTATTCCTGTGTTGAGTCCTTTTGGTTTGTTTATTTTCACCTCTTTCTAGGCTGTCCCCAAGTCACCTCTCTCTCGAGTGCTGTTGGAGAGTTTATACCAGTGCTAAATTATTACAGAAATCTACACTGTTCCTGGGGGATATCTTCAAATACTATCTGCAGTCTCTGTTGGTATGCTGTCTTCATGTTTGCTGTGATAAAACAAACAGAGAGAGCACTACCACAGAATTCTTGTAATTTGGGATTAAAATAATAGATCAAAACTGATATTGGGGCTGGATGCTTCCATGCTGAAAAATACCAACATTAACATCAAAACACAGCTGTGGATCTTCTCAGGTTTAGTTGCTCAGATTAGGATCCTTTCTTTGTTGTGACTCCTCATTGCTATTCATAGGCTTTCACAGTTCAGCCCCTGCCAGGACATCAGCCTCAAGTAATGGGAAACAACAGCAGCAGTGCTTTGTAAGGCCAAATCAAGAGACCGAGTTCCTGCTCAGCCACTGTAGCAAAAAATCCTGCTCAGAACCTTATACTGCCAGCAAGACACTGGAGCAGTTTGATTTTACACTTAAATGGAAATTCTTTGAAGTTTAGAAGAAACTAATCTGTAACTTGTTTCAGAAAGGCAATTAAAATGGGTCGTTAAACCTGGGTGTATCAAATTCCAATTAGCATTAGCATGGACAATATAATTAAAAGGTAAATTAGCCATAATAGCATAGACTAGAACACTTCTTACAGTAACTAACAGTCAATTGAAACCATGTTCTTTGGTTTCTAGGGTTGTCAATGATTAAGTTGAAAGGACAGAATAAAGCCTGTATCCATTCATCCTGGGACAGTAATGTGTTCTGGGAAGTTAAACATGAGGAGCAGCAGTGTGCAAGCCAGCCATCATTAAAATCAGTGGAGGGCACTAAGCAGGATTAAGGAAAGCCAATGGAAATATTCTAGAGATGAAAAGTTTATGGATGAATTATGAATGTGATGACACAAACACTATCTGTCCTACTCCAAGGTGCCAGTAAGAATTTTGTGCCTGCTGGGAGAGGATTTTGTTTAGGCTGAGCTGCAGTGAGCAGCCCTGACCTGGTGGCCTGCCTGCAGACGTAGGTTTTAGTAGTAATGCAATCATGGTGATGTTTTTAGTGCAGCTGAAGGACTTAGTAGCCAGTAAGGTTTAGAAATCCCAGGGTGTTCATTGCACAAGCAACAGAAAATGCTGGGAAAGTAAATATGTGATATACATAAATGTGGTAAAATGGCATAATTAAGATGGGGACTTTTGGAGACTTTCTCCAGGGTGTTATTGATTAACACTGAGGTGTCCTCTTCTGCCAAGGGGTAAATAATACTCTGAACAGAGGCACAGATAACAGACTGCAACTAGTCTTGTCTCTTTGCAGCCTTCTGTGCATTGATGAAAGGCAACCAGCTCAGCTTTAATAACAGAGGAATGTGAAGTTTTGCCTTTCTGGCTGGTGGGGGGAGCCTGTGGTTTAGTAATTTGCTGTTAAGATTTGGAGAGATGAGCCTCAGAGGGTAGGAGAGCGTGGATACCCACCCTCTGCTCTCAACCCCATCTGGGTTTTGGCACAGCCAAACCCAGGCCAGCGTGGAGCTGAGGACCCTGGTCCTCAGTCCCTTTCTCATTGACAGCTTCAGTGTCCCAAAGCCTTGGCCGTGTCCTGGACTGGAGGGGAGGGCTGAAGACTTTAAAAAGACAAAAATAGCTGAGGTATATTGGCAAGGGGGAAGCTTTTCTGTAACAGTCTCCTTTTGCTATGCTTCTGCATTGTGTAGATATAGGAATCCACCATTACAACAGCTTTCCAGAGTATTAAAAACCATTTAGAATGCTGTGTGTTAAGAAAAGCCATTTTCAGATCATCAGCTCTCACAGCGTCAGACCTCCTTTTCCACTGCTGTGTTTTTCACCATCTTAGCTTAATCTTCCTCTTCTATTAACGTTATATTGGCCAGCTGGGAACATGTACAGCTGAGGAAACAGTCACCATCAACATAAAAAGGTTAATTAAAATGATTAACCTCCCCAACTATTCCCTTATGGAAAAGTCCTATAGAATTTAATAGAAAATGATACATTTACTATGTAGTATTTAAACTGTCAGAGAAAATTCCTTAGCAGGGAGGTAATTCCCTATTAAATTCTATAACTTCTCAGAGTATTCTCCACAGAACCTTATTGGATTAATCTGTATTAAATTCTACAGCATTTGGCATAAATTTTTCAATGCCAATAACTTCTAAAAAGAATTTTATAGTGATGCAGGGATGTAGGGTTTGATGTGAGGCTTTTCAGAAGTAGGTAGGGTATTTTTTAGGAGTGACCTGTAAGGGTACAGCAGTGATGTTGAATGATTTCTAAATGAAAATATAGGTAAAACAAAATTACATTAAATCAACCTAACATGTAAATATTGCTGCTCTTCCAGCCATGACTTAGGCTGAACTGATCCTGCCTATTGTGTTATCTGAAATCCCTTGCTTACTGGAGCTGACAAGCAGAATTAGGGGAAGAGCACACTTTAATATGGGTTTTTTTATTTGATAAAAGTGAAACTATGAAAATTCCATTAGGGCCAGCTGAGAGTTTTGCTTGATTCGTCTTTGTCTTTGCTCAGCTCATCTCCTTGAGCACAGTATGTTTCTCCCTGTGGAGGGTTGGGAAGAGAGAGAGAAGCAATTGTTATTTGAGAGTGTCACATGGATATAAGAGCTATAAAACGTACAAGGTTTTAGTATACTTTGCACTTTTAAAATGTAAATGTTGGGGAAGATATCAAAATTGCTATGCAAGTCCTTGGTGAAATGTCTGCATAATGCTGAACTCCTACATCTGCTGTTTGTATAGCATTTCTTGTGATAATTTTTCTCTGTCACTTAGCTCGTGATCTTTGTAGCAGCTGTGAGCTCCTAATGACTTTGCCTCTTAGGTTCTATACTGTTATTTTTAAAGTCTGAAGTACAAAGTAATTTGGCACTTCCTCACATATCCTGGGGGGAAATTGGTTCTGTTTGGTGCAATTTCTGAGAGTCACAATAGATTTGAATAAATATAATTTCTTCCACAACTTTGTAAACTTCAAATTTTAATGGTTTTTTTTCAAAAATATGTCTTGAAATGAAGAATATTTATGCTAGTCATAACAAGAGGGTTCTCTTTTTCAGGAAGATTATGGTGAAACAGATACTAAAAAGGTGTATCTTGGAGATGAAAAGACTTCTGAGTAATTCGGTTTGTAGGACAGTTTCTGAAGGGTGTAGCTCTCTAGGGGAGTGGCTGCTTCACTTTAGAGTCAAAAAAAAGACCCTCCATTGCCCCATTTCAACAGCTCTGTATTCTGTTGTTAAACAGAGTAAGGGGTGGGTTAAGAACTTAAAAATTCCAGGGGAACTGGGTATTTTACCTACAGCCCCATCTAGACAGACATCTGCATCTCTGGTTTCATGAGCACCCTGGTCTCTCTCTGCTTTGTAAATGTGCATGGGTGCAACCTTCTCTTCACTGGATCAGGGCTGTTAATCAGCATCCAGGCAGTGGTATTTAAAGCCCTCATTGTTATCTTCAGAGATCTCTTTTATTTATATTTTACAAGAGGCATCTCTCTGCAGAGAACTAGCAAAAGATCAGTGCCAAACTTAAATGTCAGAAACCCCATTTTGAGAGGTTATAAGCAGATAAGTTGTCCAGCAATCAAAAGTCTTCTGTTGAAACGGTTTTTGTTCTTAGTTTGCTACACTGCACTGGCCACTCCTGCATCTGAGGGACCCTATCTTAGCTCCCCAAGGAGGGACTAAGTGGGGCATGGCAGGAGATGCAGAAGGTGATGGACTGGTGGTCAGAGGGGACAGCTGGAGCTCAGGGTGCTCATCTGTCCCCAAGCCTGTGGAGAGGAGTGTGACCAGGGACGGCTGACGTGGCTTAGTGTGAGACCACAACATACAGGACAATACTGAAAGGCTTTGTGTTTAACCCAGCAACTGAAATACTGATACTTTGAACGTGGTTTCCATGAGCTGTTGCAAAAGGAGAGAAAGCTCAGGGTTTTTTGGACTGACAAATTTTCCATGTGAATAATCTTTCTGCCTAGGAAGTGCAGCGCTGTACGGCTGACATGAACATCACTGCAGAGCATTCCAACCACCCCGACAACAAGCACAAGAACAGATACATCAACATCCTGGCCTGTAAGTGAGCACTGCCTAAGCACAATGAATAACCCAAAAGGGCACTCTCCTCTTGCAGTGTGTGTGTGTGTGACTGGAACAGGCAGATGGCCCCAGGGTACATTATTACCCAGGGTATAATAAACATGTGAAAGTGTGGCTGGGAGATCCTTTCCCCGTTAAAGGCAGTGAATGTTTTGACTTCTCTGGGGCCAGGATTTCACTCCAGCTTTTGTTTTGAAATATTTCACAGCTTGAATGTCCAAGCAGAGTTGTAGAAGTTTGGTATAAAATTTTTCAGAGGAATAACTGGGATAAATATATGATCAGAGCTCTCCTGCCTGCTAATGCCTGAAAACTGGTCTAGGGGAAGTACATGGAGGAACAAAGAGTTTTACTGATGATTCCTGGGATTACCCTACAGTCCCAAAGGTGCTAAATCTTACAGAGTGTATCTGCTGTATTTCAAACTGCTGTAGCTCTGTGTAGGATTTGGACAAATAGTGATCTTTGTAGCACAGAGCAGGCTTTGCCTGTATCCCTCTGAGAACTGCAAATCTGGACTCTGCTCTAGAATGCAAATGATCTGGGATGGAAGTGCAGTAACTTTTCCCCTGTTGTTCTCTTATGTGGAATGGGTGGCAGATGCAACTGTCACTGGTTTAGGGACAGACATGGGCAGACCACTGGTAAAAAGTTCACAATGTTCATAAACATGGCAGTAAATCTTGAATGCTTTTGATGCTTTTGATGGCATAGGAAGGAAATGCATGTCTCTAACAGATTTTCAGTAGTAATCAAGGTACTGGCTGAGGACCAGTTCTCATACCTGTGAAAGACTTGCTGTGTGGCCTTGGGCAGAGGCATTCATTGAGCTTGTCCCAGCTCTGATTTTAGACATAGAAGTCTCATCTCTCTAGGTACACAGATATGACATTGAAGGAGAATTGAAGCAGGCATTTCAGTCCTCCACATTATCATTGGAGGATCCTCTTTCTCCACTGGTCCTCAAGGAAAGCAAATGAAATCAGTCTTTATGCTTGAAGTTGGCTCACATGTCTCATCTCTGCATGAGCTGGAAGCACCACACAGCCCAGTGCTTCTGCCTAGGAGCAGGACTATGATTTTTTCCTGCTTTAAGGTGGAGTCAAGCATTTGAGTGAAACAAAAAGAGGAGCTAAAGATCACAGCCTCAAGTCTGTCCTCATGCTGTGATGATGGTGGTGAAGGAGTGAGGACATTCACTGAGCTCCCAGAGCCAGCAGAGCTGTCTGAGCCCAACACTGAGGGGAGGATAATGAGCTGAGTCAAGCAGAGGCAGCGTTTCACAGCCCCATGGGGTGCCCTGGCTCTTTGAATCTCAGTACCCTGAGTGATGTAGATGATTCTAGAAATTGTGCTCCTGAGGCTCCAGTGCCCTTTAAAGAGAAGCTGTCCCAGCATGAACCACGTACTTTAAGGGATGTGAAGGCTGAAAACCTGCACATGAGCAGATGACCAAGAGCAGATACTCCCATCTCCCTCTTGACTCCAGTCCAAGGCCAGTCCTTCTGTGTATTAGTAAGGGCAGCCCTGATACCCAGGAAATACTGTTTCCCTAATGTTTCTCTGCTGTGTTTTTTATCCTGCAGATGATCACAGCAGGGTGAAGCTAAGGCCTTTACCAGGAAAAGATTCTAAGCACAGTGACTACATTAACGCGAATTATGTTGATGTAAGTTGTAATGGTTTTTATCTGCTCTACCTTTGAATCCTTCCACAGGAAGGAAGTACTGTCACTTGTGATGTGATTGTGTTTTCCAACTTCACCTGATAGTTTTGCTACAAATTCATCACTATTCTGAATTAGAAAAGCACCTTTCTTATTACTTCTAAAATATTAATTTTTCTGCCATGATACTGCTTTCATCTCACTTGGCATTATGGTTTTCTTTGAAGGGTTACAACAAAGCAAAAGCCTACATTGCTACCCAGGGACCTTTAAAGTCTACCTTTGAAGATTTCTGGAGGATGATTTGGGAACAAAATACAGGAATCATTGTCATGATCACAAACCTTGTTGAAAAAGGAAGAGTAAGAGATTTTCTCGTTTGTTAGTGGTTGCTCCTTAACACTTCCCCGAATCACCTGGGCAGAATTTGTTTAAATGGCTTGGGATGATATGTACTGATGCATAACACATAAGTAACACAAAACAGGGACACATCCTATTGTATTTGCAGGGTGCCCGACAAAGAAAAGAATGATAAATCTGACTCCATGTTCTCAGAAGGCTAATTTATTATTTTATGAAACTATAATATATTAAAGAATGCTATACTAAACTATACTAAAGAATACAGAAAGGATACTTATACAATGCTAAAAAGATAGTAATGAAAACTCGTGACTCTTTCCAGAGTCCCAACACAGCTTGGCACTGATCGGCCAATGAGTGAAAACAATTCAAACCAGAAACCAATGAAACAATCACCTGTGGATAAACAATCTCCAAACACATTCCACCTTTGAGCAAAACAGAGGAGAAGCAAATGAGATAAAATTGTTTTCCTTTTTCTCTGAGGCTTCTTAGCTTCCCAGGAGAAAAGTCCTGGGCGAAGGGATTTTTCAGAAAATGTGAATGCCACAACATCCTGAGCCATGATTTTTTTCAAAAAGCTCTAGACACGAATACAAAGCAGCAGCTCAGGCCCTTACCTAACTCACCCACCTGTGTCTGTGTTCAGAGGAAGTGTGATCAGTACTGGCCCACGGAGAACAGTGAGGAGTACGGCAACATCATCGTCACGCTCAAGAGCACAAACGTCCACGCCTGCTACACCGTGCGCCGCTTCACCGTCAGGAACACCAAGATGAAAAAGGTGAGCCAAGCCCTCATCCAGGTGTCTTCTGGCTTGGGTAGGTAGGATGCAAGGCACACCAGAGCAAAACTCAGGGTTTGTATAGGCAGCCTGGAGAGGCAGGTGGGTGGGAAATAAGTAAGTAAAGACAGGATTACGGAGAACCTGTTGCTAAGGTTTCACCTGTATTTCTTTTACTCAAGTGCACTGCAGCTTTAGTGTCCTTGTAATTGCTGTTATTACCTGTTCCCACATGTATTTTTCCTCAAACTCTGTCTCCACCCATCAGCAGGTAGAGCTGCAGGTTTCTTCTGTCAGAGTCCAGCACTTTTGCAGCTGAGCAAGTCAGAAGGACTGACGATATTTTTATGCTTCTTTTCCCTCCTCTCTCTCTTGTCTCTGCACCCCCTGGTACCCAGGGCCAGAAGGGGAACCCCAAAGGGCGGCAGAACGAGAGGACTGTCATTCAGTACCACTACACCCAGTGGCCTGACATGGGCGTGCCCGAGTATGCCCTGCCCGTGCTCACCTTCGTCAGGAGATCCTCGTCAGCCAGAGCCCCGGACATGGGACCAGTGGTGGTGCACTGCAGGTATGGTGGCTGTGACAAATAGTAGCTGTTCTAGCTACTTCTGCATTTGCTTTCATCTGTCTGTGTTTCATGGGTTTCTCTTATGTTCTCTGTAGTGCTGGTGTTGGCAGAACTGGTACCTACATTGTGATAGACAGTATGCTGCAGCAGATAAAAGACAAAAGCACAGTTAATGTCCTGGGTTTCCTGAAACATATCAGGACGCAGCGCAACTACCTCGTCCAGACAGAGGTAAAAAATGCAGTGGGGTTGAATTTAAGGCCTTGTTCATTTTTTCATTGTAATCAAAAAGAGAATATTTTTTTTCCAATTACTTCCCTGTAAAAATTGATTATATTACTGATATTTTTCTGCACTGGAATATCTCTCTTTTTTTAGACCAGAAACTTCAGATTTTGGTTTTGACTTATTCAAAATTGTATGTGCTACATTTATAAATACATATTCTGAATTTGGCAGTATTTGCATGAGTGGCTTGTTTTGCACACCCTTTCCTTTAGTGTGCACTGCTCCTCAGACAAAGATGTACATTTAGGTTATTCCAAATGTCCACCTGACATGCTGATGTTTTTCTAGGAGCAGTACATTTTTATTCATGATGCCTTGTTGGAAGCCATCCTTGGGAAGGAGACTGAAGTGTCTGCAAACCAGCTGCACAGTTATGTTAACAGCATCCTCATTCCTGGCATAGGAGGGAAGACACGGCTAGAAAAGCAATTCAAGGTAAGTCATAATCACTGCCATGCAGAGGGACCTAATGTTCCTACCCTCTTTTATATGGCCTGTCTTCACTGCCCATTGTCATGGCTAAGGAACCAAACCAGAAAACTTGATCAGCACAGCTCAACATCTTGAGAGGTTCAGTCCTATACAGTCCTAGCTTCACTGCTGAAATCAGTGCTCATGCTCTTCATTCAGAGGTGAGAAGAGGGACAGAGACACTGGTTGGGACTGTGCTGCTGGTCTCCCTGTCCCCAAGGGGGCTTGGATGTTCCCAAGTCTGTGGTTAGCATGGCTGCAAGTCTTCCCCCAAACTGTGGCTCTCATGCATACAAAGAGGGGAAAGACAAGAGATGAGGTTCTTTGCACCACCTTCTATTTCATCAGTGTAGATAAGGAATTACAAATGTTTTAAGACCAGGAAACACAATATGCCTTTCTCATTGCTAATTGTGATGCTTGCTGTGTTTCCTGCTATGTCATGGCTGCTTCCTCCCTGGCCAAAGTAATTTCTTTTTCCCAGATCTCTTATTTGAAACCTGAGATTTTCTGACTCCACTTTATTTGAATACATTGTATAATATTTTGTGAGAGTTTGTATCATAAGGAGACACATGACATCTGTTTTCACAGCTAAACTCACTCAGTTAATAACTACCCAATAACTACCCAAGGAACTGAAGCTGTTAAATTACACCAGGTGCGAAGCTATTCAAGAAATGAATCTGAATTCACTTGTAGGAATCTCAGTATTTCTCCATCACTCAAGACATTCCAGATGCTTAATTACTAAATTAAAGGAACAAGTACAAGAGCACGCCCACAGAAAATGCAGGAGGAGGCAAAGATTTGTTATTTTAAAAAGTGTTGCACTTTTACAAACAATTCTAAATTATATGTATAAATTATATGTTTTCTGATGACTCGTGCCAAAGTTTAAAAACCCTAAGTGCCATTTTCAGAAATTACTTTCTCTGACAACATTGCACAGTTATTTAGAATCCCCATAACTTCTAATGGGGCTTATGCCAGTGCACAGATGAGTTGAGTGCTATCTTGTTTAGAGTGCATTTCAAACTGGGATGTGACCAGCAACAATTATGAGATCTTTCTCTTGTTTCTGCTGCTCCCACAGAGCTGGCAGAAAATAACTTGTGCTCATACCCCAGTAGAGCAATTTACATTCAACCATCTTAGAGTGAAATGACACTGAGTATCAAGGTGTGAGTGCAGGAGATGTGAAAGCCACCTTTACTCTCTTTGCTCTGGCAGAGTTTCCGTATGTACTGGGGAGTATTCAAATACAAATCTATATTTCTTTGTGCCTCTAGACAGCCCAGAATGAACATGGCAGACCAGAGAATGTAGCCCATGGCCTCAGATCTCAGATGCTGTGTGGTGGGTTCCCCAAAGGCCTGGCAGAAAAAGACATTCTGCAGGAACGATCTGGCTGTTATTTTGGGAGAAAAAAAAAAAAAATATTAAGTTTTTGTTGCTCTATTTTACAAGCTTTTATTCCTCAAGACCTGCTTCTGACTAAACATACCTGAAAATCTGTGAAATATATTCTCAAAGATAATGAAACGTAGTGTTCTGTGAAAATACATTTTGATGGAACTTCATATGCAGGATGTTGCAAAGCTGTGAGCTGCAGAGATCTTTTTATCTATTAAACATGTTGTATGAAAAGGATGATTTCCATTGGAAACTTGAGTACTTTAAACAAGTTTTAACAATGCAGTTTATTCTTCTACTAATGCATCTTTGCAGGAGTTGGCAAAGAAACCTCCTCTCTTCATTTAGAGCGCTCTGAGGGCTGACTTACTACTTTATTCTCTTTCAGCTGGTTACACAGTGTAATGCAAAATACGTGGAATGCTTCAGTGCTCAGAAAGACTGCAACAAAGAGAAGAACAGGAACTCATCAGTTGTGCCATGTAAGATCACATCTTTGGTTTGATTACTGCCGAGCATAACTTTTTGTACTGAATTCTCCCGGTGTTATGCATGAAAAGACATAGCCACTAGGAAGGGGAAATGTAATCTTTTGTTCAGCCCAAGCTGTCTTGTCTTTCAGTATTACCCTGATGAAAATGAACAAAAGGAAATAGTTGCAGTGTCAGCCAGATATACTGTCCAAGTGAAATGTTAATTTGAAGTGCTTAAGAATTTGAATAATTAGGTAGGGGATAAATCTATGGAACACTGAGAGATTACTTTGATACCAGCTCCCAGCTCTGGTGAGATCTCCCAGAGTGATTGGCACCAGTTATTTGTAATTCAGCTACTGCACTCGGTTTCTCTGTGTGAGCCACCCCAGATTTAAGGGTATTTAGTGCCTGAGGACACAGTTTCACAGTCATTAAAATAGAATCTGTGCATGGCTGTCAAGCAATATGAACTTGCACCAGACCAAGCACGGGCAGTGTCATCCCCATCACACAACCCAGAGTACAGGACACAGAGGACAGATGATAGCCAAGCTAGCACAGAGTAATAGTGACACAGATACAGTCCCTCATGAAGTTTGTTAATAAAAAGGAAAGTCACCAGAATACATCTTAAAAACAGATGGGAACACACTGGAAATAGGCTATTTGGTTTGGCCCTTTGTGTTATGCAGCTGCACTGATTTCAGTTTGGCTTTTGGGGGCTGTCAGAGGGTTTGAGGATGATGTTGAGCCCAGCCCTGAAACAAAGGGAAGTGTGGATCTGCGGAAGAGCACCCACTTCTGGGAGGTTCCCCGTTAGGGAAGATGGTTGTCTCTGGAGGTTGTCTCACCCTGTGAGAGATGGCTGTGCTACAGAGTGGTAGGGAAAACAAAATAAATCAGCTGGGTTTGTGTGCTGCTGGAGACAAATGGAACACTACACACAAGAATTACCCGAAATCCCCTGTTATCACTGCATATACTGTTATTTGGTAATTCAGCCTGCTGTGAAAATCTTTGCTATAGTAAAATTTGATTCCTGAAATTACTTTGTCCTTGTGGGAATATTGTGCAACATTCTCTTTTATATCCTGTGTTAGCAGGCAGTGCTTTAACACAGTTAAAGTGCTGGCCTGCTCCTGTGGGAGATGGGAGCTGCACACTGTTTGCTTTGTTAACGGCTGAGAAATTCTTACTTTCTGCATTGTGCCATGATCAGACTTTGATCTTTTGTTTTCTCTTTGGTTTTTTTTTCCTTAATGTTATAGCTGAGCGTGCTAGAGTGGGCTTGGCACCACTGCCTGGAATGAAGGGAACAGATTACATTAATGCCTCTTATATCATGGTGAGGAAGCCAACACCTAATTACAAAGTAAAATCAATTCTAAGGTGCTAAATACCAGATGCCTATAATTGTCTTAATTCTGTATGTAATGGCTGTGTATTAACAGATGAGATTTTAACACCTTCCTCATAATGTAAAGCTATTAACCATGTTTTATTAAAGATTCTTGCCTAAAAAAATTAATTACAAGATGCATTTAGATGGAATGTGTATTTCTGTGAGATACAGTCAAATAGATACTGGTATTTAAAGTAAATTAAAGCAGTAGGGACTCTGTAGAATTGAAATGGAGTTAAGAAAATATAGTCTGTGTGAAAATGTTGTGGTGTGAAATGAAATAGGGTCATTATGTGTCCCCAGAAATTAAATCAATGCTTTAAAAGTATGGGAGGCAGTAAGTAATGTGTGTTTGTTTTGCTGCCAAAGGGCTACTACAGGAGTAACGAGTTCATCATAACCCAACATCCACTGCCACATACAACTAAAGATTTCTGGAGAATGATCTGGGACCACAATGCACAGATCATTGTCATGCTGCCGGACAACCAGAGCCTGGTGAGTTGCCTGCGTGGTGCCACTGTCACAGCCCAGCTGGGCACAGCACAGGGTCACTCATTGCCTGCTGGGGCTGTTTTGTGGCTGAAAGCAAAGCCAATTTTTGAGCCACCTACTCAAGCTTTGCCATAAACTGGTCACAAAAAGATAAGTTCAATAATGTAGGGATGTTCTTTTGCTGTTGCCTTTGCACTCGCCCATGGACATCCAGGGCTGGAGGGACATCCAGCCCATCCAGGGCTGTGCTGTGCTCACAGATAGCACAGCACACCAGTGCTGTCAGCATCTGCAAGGCTCCTGAGGGCTGCCTGGCAGGATGCAAGGACTGAGGGTATGAACAGGCTGGGGTTATGGGTAAGGACTTTGAGAGGAGCAGAAATGCAAGGTAGGGACAGGAGGATAATTGCTTGTTTTCCTGTGAGCTTAAGTCTTAGGCCATGCAAGACTATGAGTGCAAGACTGCACATGCCATTTTTAATGAAAGTAAAAAGCAAACAAGTATGTTAATTTAAGTGAAAATAATGAGTCAGACAGAGAGATAGAATAAGGAGACACAGGTGAAGTGCTAATCACTACTTCCAGATTTACTAGCACATCTCAAGAGGGCGTGTTGAAAAGGATTAGGAGCTAAGCGGTTCGTTTCTTCATGCACGCATCAGTGAGGTGAATAGACAATTGTAGCTGAAAGTGGAAGAGAAACCACCCTCATTACAGCAGGAAAATAGCAGTCATGAGGGGCTACTAAAGAGGCAGCAGTCAATATGCTGCTTGTGTGTGGGGATGAAAGGGAGTGCAGCCCTGCAAGGAGTGCTCAGAGACATTCAATTGGATCAGAAAGTGCTTATGAAATGAAAGTATGTCAGGTGGAAATGAAGAGGCTGATCTTGTCTTCACATGTACATGAAATAGCTCTGCAGAACCACAGTGATCAAAGGGTAAAGATGGAATGCTGGGCTCAGCCACCATGCTCTCACCTTCCCAGGGTGGAGGTGGCCAGGATGGCAGTGGCATCTGGCCTTGGCTCAGTAGTCAGTTTGGGATGTGTTGGCTGGCAAGAAGGGATGGCACAGGATTCAGACAGCACCAAGGTGTTGGATGTGCAATGCCAAAAGACAAGACAATAATGGAAGGTACCTGTATGAGGACCTGTCAGTGGCAGGACAGGTCCTTTGCCTGGCACTTGGCCATATTACTCTGCTTCCCAGCACTTCTGCTTATTTAGGGCAGAATTGTAAGGATGTAAAACCTTAAGTCACATTTTCAGAATGAGCACTGACAGCACAAATCTCAACAGTATCTGGCGGATCAGAGCTGCAGACCCACAGAAATACACTTGGTTTAGGAGGGATGTACAAGGCCATGGCTGGATGACATCAGCTCATGGTTCATGTTTGCTCATGAGTGAGAGATGGGATGTCCAGAGACATGGGTTTGCTCTGTGCATGTGCTCATTCTGCAAGGACATAGACCTTTGAAGGCAGGAGAAGATACAGACTTTGCATGTAGGTGGTGACAGACCATAATTTCCTTTCTCTGCAGCACATTAGGAATTCACAGTTATTTTTTTAAAGAAGGACTTTGACAGCTGTTTTAAGGAACAGTTTTCACTTACATCCTGCCAGTCAGGCTACTTCAGCATGAACTTCTTCCAGCCTTCCCAGTCTCACTGAGGTTTTACAGTGTCCCTGCAGTAGAGGTGTTTTGCTGGAGAACTTGCATTAAGTTTAGCCAGTGTTTTTTTCAAGGCTAAGAATATTTGGCTTTTTCTCTTCCACTTTACTCCTCTGCTCACTCCTAAAAATTCAAGACCTACATAAGTATCCATCAATCTCCTAGCTAGGCCTGATCTACAGACCTTGAGTTTTGGATTAGACCAAAATAAACACAAATTAAAAATAGCAAGTCATTATGTTTTAAAGGTCAATGAGTTTTTTCTAAACAAATATCTGACTTTCAAACAAAACTGTGTAGGCAGGAGGTCATAAAGCCTGGGATACAATACAAAGGTTAAGTACGAGCTAAGATTACCATTTGCCTGTGAAACCAGTTAAAAAGCAGATGTTACCTGTTTGAACACACAAAGGGAGAATCTGGCAGGTTTACTGCCTACTGCAATAGTAAATTTGTTTTAGACATAAGTGTTTTTTTAAGGTCAGTTCCTGATCATCTCTATTTATCAAAGCAATTTTTTGATCAGTTGCACCAAGCTATCTGAAAGGCTGCAGTAGTGTGTTCTTTCATTTCTCCAGGCAGAAGATGAGTTTGTGTACTGGCCAAGTCGTGAGGAATCCATGAACTGCGAGGCCTTTACTGTGACCCTTATCAGCAAAGACAGACTGTGCCTCTCTAATGAAGAGCAAATTATCATCCATGACTTTATCCTGGAAGCTACCCAGGTAAAGTAAACCTTCAAATGTGGGTCTTAGCTTTTCACCAAAATTATATCGATGCCATTTAAATACAGAAGAAGACAAGTTCAGAAAATTTTTTAAAAGGATTTATTTGTAAATGCATGTTGCTCTCAGGGGAAAGGTATTTTCATTGGCTCCTTCTCCCCTCTCACATCTTCTACTTCCAGGTAGATTCCTCTAGATAGAGGAATAGTGGCTAGTAAGGCTAGTATTAATTGTCTGTCTTGTTTGAAAGTGAAGACATGTGATTTTACCAAGGTGCATTGTCTTATTTCTGTTTACAAAATTCAGCATTTATAGTTGTTTGGGGGTCTTAACTAATCATCGAAATGATTCTTTTGAACTACAAACCTGCTTCTAGTTTGTTATCTGGATTGCAGCTGGACTTTGCTGCAAGACATTCATTTGCAAGCCCATTTGAATTTGACTTGGTTGCTCTAGTTTGACTTCTGAGCCATAAGGACTCTGAGAGAGGTTTGATATGAGCCCTGAATTCAAATACAAAATCTTTTATTGATTAAATGTTTTGTCAAATTTGCATTATTTTAGGGTGTGCTCACTGTTGCAGAGATGCTGGAGCTGTGTGTCCTCTATGTAAACTGTTTGGAAGAAGAAGGTTTCCCTCCAGTTTGCAGTGAGGCTCTTTCCTCTCTGTCCCTGGGGTGGATGGCTGTGAAGGGGAGCTAATGCCAGGCTGGTTTGTCATTGCAGGATGACTACGTGCTGGAAGTCCGCCACTTTCAGTGTCCCAAATGGCCAAACCCTGATGCTCCCATCAGCAGTACCTTTGAACTTATCAATGTAATCAAGGAAGAGGCCTTAACAAGGGATGGCCCCACCATAGTTCATGATGAGTATGTCATCAGTTTTCTCCCATTTGTGTGCAGCTTGTACACTCAGCTGAAAGACACTTGTTAGGACTGATGTCTATTTCTGCATGGAGTACGTGGGGTTTAATAGTCCAGGAGAAGGTGGGAACAGATTTAGTAGTCCAGGGAACAGATTAAGAATATATAAACTTCCAAGGATGAGTTTTCAGTGGGCAGCTGAGACCAAATACATTTTGCTTAGTGTAATTTTTGTGTTGGTTATAATCTTATGTTCTTCTGCTCCTGGAAATACCCAAAGCAAATCCTACAACCTGTTTCAGAACCCAGCAGGGCTTTGATTTAGTTAAGTCTCTAAGCAGCCTAATGTGGGCTGATGGAAACAAGTTTCAAAACAGCCCAGGCTCCTGTCTAACAGCTCAGGTTTCATGTGCCATGTAAGACAGAACAAGCTTGGCTCAGCTGTGTCTCATGATGAGCAGCAAAAATGTCTTGTGACAAAGGGCCCAGGTCTTCTAATAGCAAAATATTCCAAGGGGCCCATACAGTGCTAAGTGGGAGGGAAGGGGCCCACTAACTCCAGTCCAGCATGTCCCAACACTTGCCTCTTCTGTAGCACAGTGGTGAGCCTTGTCTCACCAGCAATGCTTGAACGCCCAGTTGTAAAGAGTGCTAAATACTGCATTGCCTATTATTACTTGCACACATTATGGAGCTGCAGAATACAATTACAGTGAGGCTGGAGCCTGGGTCTGACCTGATTTCCTTAGAGGGAAAGAGCACTCCTGTAGTCATTCTGTGCCTAAAATCCCAAGGAAGCCCAACTTCTGACAGTGCTCATGTTGTCCTAAGAGCACCACGCCAGCACAAACTCCTGCTCCACCTACAGCCCCCATGCACTGCAGCCTGTTAGAACTTGCCACAAAACAGAATCAGTGGGAAGGTCTTGGGAATCTTTGTAACAGCCTCGCTGCCACATTCTGGTGTGTCAGTGTCAGAGCAGGCACTGTGCTGGTGTCCCAGGAGGGCATTGATATCCACTGGTGCTGCTGGAGCTTTCCCTGCACATCCAGGTTGCTGCAACAGGTTTTTCCCAACTGACTCCTGCAAACGGTGCCCTGGGCTGCAGCAAGTAGTTTTTCTCCCTCCACCTCCTCCTGCCTTGCTTATGCAGACTTTAAGCTCTGTTGCCTTTCACCAGCACTGATTAATTCCAGGCTGGTTTTAATATTCATGCTTTGGGTAGTCTGAAGTGAAGTTTTGCTGCTCTTGCAGTATTTAAGATTATGTTTTACAAAATTAGAAACATTATTGATTTGGGCATTTCATTGCCAGATGAAAAAAGAAAATCAAAATTGCATTCCAAGCAATGCTGAGTCATTCTCTCTGTACATTGCTTTTTTGGTTTATTTGTCATATTCAATGATTTTATCTTTACGCCTAATACATAATGTGGATTCTGCTTTTAATTGGAGTCTAAGGAAATGTAGCTGAAAATGAAAATTTCCCTTTGCTACAAGCAACAACTATATCACATAATCTACTAATAATTACAACTGTAGAATAATTCCAAATATATGAATTTGCAGATAACTGAATTTATGTGGTATTTAGGAAGTACATGGTGGGATGAACTTGCTAACATTTTTTAAAGTTCAGAAATTCCAGCTTGAGACAGTTGTCAAGATTTTTAAATGTAACTGCCCAAGTGTAGGCAACTACGTAAAGATCTGCTGCATAATTTTCTGCTAGAAAATTCTTCAGATTGTTTGGATCTGGAAATTACCAGCCCAAGTGAAAAATATGCTGTTACACCCTCAGAAGGATTTAGTTGTGTCCTGTCAAGTTCATGCACTGGACACTCTGTCCACTGTCCCTGTAGATGAGTCACAGCCATCTGTATGGTGCTGCTGCTTCTCCTCTAGACCTTACATCCAATAGAGCACATCCACTGTGATCCGAGTTCTGTTTCCCTTTCTAGGCAAACTGAGCTTGAGTTTGCAAAAATCATACAAAATTAAGTCAGCATATGTCTTGATTTCCATGGGAATGCTGTACAAATCCTAGGGGTAATTTTGCAGTACAAGATGGTATTTTACAGCATTTGCTGATTATTTCAGTTTTCATATAAAGCTCTCCAAGTGGCTTGGAGAGCAGGTCAGCACTGATGACCCCATTTACTAATGGGAACATTTAAACACACATTTCTCAAAGTCACAGTGCAGACCCATAGCACAGCCAGGACAGAATTTCAGTCTCCTGAGTACCAGGAGAGCAGAGGAGAGTGGAGGCTCCTCAGAAGCCGTTGTGTGGGATCCTTCATGCTGTGCCTCACCCCTGCACCTACAGCCTAAGCACACCCCCAGGCTTGCAGCAGTGAGGTTTCTATCTGATATCTCAAGGATATCTCAAGGACTGATGTGTGCTCCTGATGAATAAATGCTGCTTGGGATTTATTACATGACAACACAGCTCAACTCTTCAAAATCTGTAATGTCTCCTGGGTGCCTGGCTCAGGGATGTTGCCTTTACTGATGAATCAGACCTAGGCAGGATTTTGAGATCTGCCCCAATTACTTGCAAGCACCACAGAGCTGTATTAGTTTTCTGCAATTGTCAGATGTGGAGGAAGAGGCAAAGTCTCATTTCTTTCTAATCACTCATGTTTTGCTTGAGCTCCCACTAATGAATTTAAAATACACTCCACTGTAATGCAGATGCTCTCAGCCCATGTGTTGTGGGAGAACTGATTTCAGTGTTCCAGTCTCCAGGCTGGGTATTTTGGAATGGTTCACGTTCTGCTGCTGTGATGCAGTTCTTTGTGTTCAGTAGTACAGATACCTGAGATTACTGGTGTACCATCAAATTTCTTCTACAAATTAAAATGACAAAAAATAGCCACTATAAAACAAGCATTTAGTAAATACAGAGAGGAACTACCGTAATGAAATAAGGCTATAACAACACTTTCATGACTCTGTGTCAGTTTCTGAGTAACTCTTCATTTTGGCGTGATTTTCCAGGTATGGAGCTGTGTCAGCAGGAACTCTCTGTGCCCTTACCACTCTGTCTCAGCAGCTGGAGAATGAAAATGCTGTCGATGTGTTCCAGGTGGCAAAGATGATAAATCTTATGCGGCCTGGAGTATTTACAGACATTGTAAGTCTTTAAATGGACTATAAATAGATTGTTTACAGGGTTTTCCTCTGAGACCAAAAGCATGAACTAAAACATGCATTGTGTATGTTATCAAGCCCTACAGCATCTGCTACCAAGCAGAATTTGCATTTGAACCTTCTTTGTGTAGTTGTAATTTTTTGTTAACCTCAAAGCCACACTGTAAGTCTCTGATTTGCACTTAAACTTATTTCTCATACTTTGGAGGGAAGCATCATACAGGCAAGTCTTAGCAGAGAAGGACCTTTCAGCTTGTCACCATCTGCCTGCCAGCCCTGTGAGCTAAGCTGTGCTCTTTAGATCTGGCATGTTGTGGTATGAAGGGATGCTCAGGGCAGGTGAAGCTGCAGGGAGATGAGGTTCTTCCCTTAATGTCCAGCAAGAGCGGCCCCTTCCCTGGTGTTGTGGTACAAGGTTCTGCCACCCAGGGAGTGACCTGGGGCTGAGCTGTGGCCTCAGGTTTTGTCCCGCCCTCCTGAAGTGTTTAACAGTATATCAGAAATTATGTCATCTACTTCTAAATTGGAGTTTGGGTTGACAAAGTTAAACTGGATGAACAGAGGTAATTGCTCTAAGTCTACTTCTTTGCTATATGTTTGCTTCTGGTAATGAATGCCCATGACCTTCCCTGGAAATGCCAAATTAAAGTGCCACTCATTTATGTACACTCAAAGGATTGAAATAAGTTGTTCTTTCTTTTCCAGGAACAGTACCAGTTTCTTTATAAGGCAATGCTAAGCTTGGTCAGCACTAAGGAAAATGGAAATGGTCCCATGACACTGGACAAAAATGGTGCTGTGATGGCCAGTGACGAATCTGATCCTGCAGAAAGCATGGAGTCTCTTGTCTAATTGGAAACCTGAAAAGGCACTTAATTTGTAGAACTTCTGAAGACTGAGTGAACTTTTTTGAGGCCTTTTTTGCCAGACTCTAGGTTATACAATAACCCAATTACTTTTTTACACTGATAAAAGTTTTGATATTTATTTTTTGCCATTTTATGTCTTAATGGTATCCTACTGAGCATTTGCACCTCTGTTTATTTCACACAGTGAAACGCAATTTTATCTAGTTTGCACTATATGATCAGTGTTACTGCCTATAATATCCTAATACAAGACAAGCCCTGATGTGACATTCCATGACAACAAACATATGCTTTTTCTGTTTTGTTTAAATGCAGTGAAGTTTTGCTAACTACAGTGACCCTGGAATCTTAAATCTTGAATGCTAGGCCAGATGGATTCTTTCTACAACAGATACTGTACCCCTTCATACCACATTTATTATTTAGTGATCATGTCAAAGTTTTGGTAACGGTGTTCTGCATTCCAGTGGAGTGGATGAGCAGTGTTCATCCTTTCTTGACAAAATGTGGCAGGTGATTATTAGCTACAGTGCAGGTCCAACAGCCTTGTAGAGCTGAAACAATTATTTCTGTATTGTTTCAAATTGCTGTGTTCTTACAGGCCTGAGACTTGCTTCACGTGGAATATATGAATTACATACAAGATAATTATAAATTAGATGCAATTCATATGTGGGATGCAATGATAAGTTTTGAATTTACAGTTTCAAAGTTTCCCCATGTATTCAGGAAAATGTTGATTTTGGTTTTTAACCAGCCCTGTGATGGGAAAGAATTTTGTTTTATTTTCATCGGAGCCAATACAGTGAGAAATCTACAACAACCCAAAAGCAGACCAGTTTTCAGATATATTAAAGGTAGCAATATTTTACATTACTAAGCTATTCAATATTTTAAACACATCTAATTTCCTTACTATTTCTTGAATATGACTTCACACCTAATGGTATGTTACATAATGACAGGCGTTTCTTAATTTCATAACTGTTAGATGCCATTTTTACAGGTGTGTAATTTTCATACTTTAGTGCTAAAACATAAAGTACTGATCCATATTTACTGGTGAAGCAAACTAATAAAAAAACTACCTATAAAGTTACATTCTCCCTCTTTTTTTTTGCCAGACTAATTCCATAGCAAAACCTTAGTTTATTGTGTTTTCCCTCCCATGCCAATAGAATGGTTTTCCCCAGATTATGTCAGTAATTATTGTTTGGAGCATTTAAGTTTACATCCTCACTGGCTCCCTCTTCCTTTGTATTTGGTTGCAATTCAAGAAGGTCGGTCCCTGTTTAACAAAAGAAGTAAGCACATGCTTAATTCTCCTGAAAAGTAAAATTAGTTGTGCCCTTCATAGCTTGGCTGAGTAGGGAGGGGTTATTGAATCTGCCTGCAGAAGAAAATACGTGATTTCAGCCATCCTGACCCTTAGTGTACAGTTAAAGGCACTATCCCTTACATGTGGCATTAATTTCTTCTAAACTACAGAAAATATGCATTGTAATTTTTCATGACTTGTCAAAATACTACAACTTTTTTTTTTATTTAAATGTAAACCTATTAATTTGGCAAGGTTCTGTTTATTTTCACTCACAAGGAAGCTGAAAGCAAACGGCTTAAAAGGATATTGAGAGTAGATATGTTGGTTCAGAACCTCTTAAGGTGCAAACTGATACAGCCTCGCTGAGAGCACAGGAGCTGTGCAAACTGGTATGTGCTAACATTTGGCCTTTTATCTTAATAAGAGAAAGATTCAAAGTATTCAAGGATTCATCAGCAACCTTTTACACAGTCACCTTTTACTTCTCACTTTGTTGAATCCCTTCATCCAAGAAATCCCAGTCATTGCTAATACCAAACAATTTAATAAGCCCGTGGTTTCAGTAAGGCAATCCCATGCCCAGCAACAGCTAGTCCAAATAAAATATGAGCAGAATGTTTCAATATTGTAGCTTGCATCCCCTTTGCACTGCATGGAGATGGGAGTCAGTAGGAGTTAGGATGGCCCTCACTACACCCCAGTAACAGAATGGTTAAAGTAAGTTCTCAAGTGCTGCCCCCAGCAAGGGCTGGAAGGTTTTGCTGAGTGGTTTTCTGGCCAGCCTGCATCAGCCTCAGAGGCTGCTGAGCCCCCCTGTGCCCCCAGTCCTGAACCTGGACCCAGCCAATGCCAGCTGGTAGCACAAAGGGACTCATGAGCTGGATCAGTTCAATCTAGAAAGAAGTATTTTAAGTTCCCGAGGAGATGTAGGGAGAAGTTAGAAATTCAAACCTTGACAACTAAGTGACACAAAGATTACTGCAGGCATCAAAAGGTTGGATTTGTTCAGTACTGTCAGGTGATTACTTTTCATTTCAGTGGCATGATAGAAGATAGCTGTGGTTTGTGACACACTGCCTGAATACCCTTTGTTTAATCCCTTACCTTCTCACAAGTTTTAAGCATCAAGGAACGAACGCTGCAGGGGTTGAACTTTGGTAGATGCTTTGGAAATCCATGCATTTGCATTGGCATTTTCCAACACCTGAAATACTTGTTTGGGGTTTAATCCATGGGGAAGTAATGTTCTATGAGTTCTCCATGGATTATTTTGTAAGGGAGCTCCAGCTGTAAGTTAAGTGCTGTGCTGACAGCCAGGTAGCCAATAGATGGTAGTGATGCATGGGGCTTGAAGGGATGAAGCTAGAAATTGCTTGTGAAGGTCAGGATTAAGCACACAGAAGAGCCAAATCTATCCTCCTGTAAGCAGCTGCAGTTCTGCTCTCTTACACAGGTTTGCACCCTTTCCTTGGGATTGAGTGAGTGGCAGAAGGAGCAATGTCTGCTCAGAGATGGGCACTGATAAACTCTCCTGATGCTCCCACGAGTATCTAGCCCAAATCACCATCTGCTCTGCAAATCACCATCTTGCTTTTGGGACTCCTACCCCTTGGCGGTACCCAGCTCCTGCCATTCAGTCAGGATGTCTTTCAAGCATCAAAGGTTCCCAGGCAATGTGTAGGTCTGCAAATTAAGAGGACCTGAGAACATTCCTATATCACTGCAGAGTGTGGTCCTCAGCGCCAGCCCTGAGAAATAAGGAACAGAAGGACTGAAGCACACACATGTCTACATTTAGAAAATCCCATTTCTCCATGTCTTGCACGTGTCCTGTGCCCACAGACCATGTTAAAGGCATGAACTGTGTCTTGAGACCATAAAAGCAGCCAAGCTTTCCAGGTGGGAATGCTTGGAAATCTTCTGTGTCATCTGAACATCTGAAATAGGTGGCAGGCTCAGAATCATCCTCCAAACACTCCTGTGTGTGAGCTTGGCTTTGGAAGGAAGGTCTGGGGGAGCCGGTGGGACCACTCAGACCACTGAGTCAGGATCAATGTCAAAAGAACATTCATTTTAAACAGCATTTGTCCTTAGTATTTCAGTGTCTGTTTCCAAATGCTAATTTAGAAACAGGGAAAAAGAAAAATCCAAACCCCTTAAACTTGTCCTTGTAAGTGACTGTTTCTGTACTGTGGGTCTGCTCTAGGTTAGTGGAGTCATTTACAGGATCTGCAAAATTTCACTTGTGTTTCCAGTTTCTGACTGCTCAAATTGCTTGAACACAGAGTGATACATTGGAACATTAGGAGAAGAATCTTTATGATACAGCACAACTGCCTTCTCATTAATCTTTTTTAAAGCTGATGTATTTTATTTAAAAGCTAAAAAGTATAGATACGGATTCTACCAAAGATACATGCTACTAATTCTCAGCAAAACAAAACCAACCTAATTTAAAAAAAAATTGTAGTTGTCTTGAAGATTTAGCAGTCTTTCTCAAAGTCATGTCTTTTGACATCAGATCTTTTGTTCTGAAGTTTATGTTCAAATGGTGCCAGTGAACTTTTATATGAAGGGAAAATGCCTATTTGTTAATCTACTGCATTGCTTTTCTTCTTTTTCTTTTTCTCTCTTTTTTTGCAGATGTGATTCACTGTTACCCTTTGCTCTTCTTCTCCTTGTTGCCATTCTATCAATGTGAACTGCATTGGCTTCACTTATCAAAGGAGAAGAAATGCAAAAATAAGGAAAGAGAGGGACTGTAATAAAGAGATTTGGCCTCTACTTTGTCTTAGCTGTTAAACTGTTTTTAGTGTTTTTGTTAACTATTTGCAAAGGGAAGCATTTTCTACAGAGGATAATTAATTTCAAGAAAAATGTCTTGAGTTTTAAGAATAAACGTCTCCAAAAGAGGAGATAGTCAATTTTATACAATGTCACAACTCTCCAACATTTGGGGTAGTGACTTTTTTGTTTTGTTAGAACACTTGAGACTAGCAAGCAGCCATTGTTTCTAAAGACCGAAGCATTCATGTGTACTCCTGTTTTCTTTTCCTTCATTTTTAAAATAGCAATGTCATTAAAACTGTAAATATTCTGTTGCTTAGATAAGCATCTTCTGGGAACTTTGTATCTATGGTATATAATCATAGAATTTTATATTTTCATATAAAGCTAATTTTTTTCTAGTTTCACCTCCTTCCTAGTTCTGTGGTGGTTATGTGAATACAAACCTTCTGTGTTTCAAGGTAGTGAGATGCCATCATCACACTCCAGAAAAGATTTCCACACATGTCATTTCTTTGGGGCAGTGATTGTGAAAGTTGGATTTTTTTTTTTTTTTTGGATTCCATTGTCAGTGTGTGCAACAGGATTTAGACTTAGCCAGCCACTAGATACGTTTGTCTCATTGATCCATTCAGAAGAAAAATAAAAATGTGGTGTTTGGTTTGGGGAAAGGGTGGGAGGGAGTATTTTGAGGGAGACTTTTTTGTTCATTTTTGGTTTTTGTTTGGGGGTTTTTTGTAACTTGAAGAATCTTCTTTTTGTTATGTTAAACTATATCAAATCATTCTATTATAGTGTTATTTAATATGTAAATTGTATTGCTATACATAAAATAAAGTATGGTTTTTGATGTATTTACAGACCTCTTACTTATTTGCATTGAGTACACACAAGGAACAGATGCAGGAGTCAGTATTTCATTGTCCCAGGCATGCAGGAATGATGAGATCCAAGGCCTGCTTTAATTAGATCTCAAATTCCCAAGCAGTACTCAGCTGGGAACTGCCAGTGACAGTGGAGTTCACAGTTCCCTTCTTAATTGTCTCCAACTGTTAGAGAGCTGCCAGTAAATAACCCAATCCCTTTCCACCAATGCTCCTTCCCAGACAACTGTGACCCATCAAAATCCCTTTTGGACAGGGGACTGTCTCCATTCTGAACAGGACCTCAGATCCTGAGCTTTCTTGGCAGCTCCTTTGACATTTCCTTCCTTCCATCTATTTCTGCCTTACCAGCCTGTAGGAGCAGGGTCTTCCACCAAGCCACAATCACCCTGTGATTTATTGGGATGAATGGCATTGCTCCCTAACCCAGCACTGTGGCAGGAAAAGCAAAGTACTCATTCCCATCTCAGACAGACTGGGGGTTCACAGATGTCCCAAATCCTAGAGAATGCAGCAAAACCCCCCCACTGCGTGTGTTAGTAGTCACAGCTCCTTGCTGCTCCAGCCAGGAGCTGTCACTGAGGTGGACACGCGTCATGCCATCGATGCTCTTGGTGTCTTGCAACAAAACCTTGGCAGCTCCAACACCACCTCCCATTCTGGTTCTGTGCTCAGGGCTGTGTCACCTACTTTGTTGTTCTTGGGGGGAAGCCACTCAGGTTTGTGGAGAGATTTTTGTTGCAATCTGCTGCTGGCAGCACCCTCAGAAACACAGCAGCACTCAGCCTCCAGAGCAGTACCTGCACAGGGACAAAAACATCAATAAGTCAAACTGCTTGTTGATGTAAAATTGCTGATTAAAATCAATACACTACATCTGCTGTCTTTTGTGTTGCTGCATTCTCACCTGTAAGGTCTGTGTTGTGGTTGACTGGGTGGAAGAGGGATCCTGGGACACTGCACAACAGCCTGATGACCCTTGCCAAGCCCCTCACCTTGTAGGGTGCTCCCTCTAGCCCCTGCTCTGGGGTGCTGCCTCCTGGATGAGCAGCAGGGAGCTGCTTCCCAGCCTGACACACCTGCTCTAGGGGATGCTCCAGCACCTCCAATGCCCTCTATAACTTTTCTAGGCCAGAAGCAGGCACCCAGGGGAAGCTTCCTCTGCCCAGCTTGGCTGCTTCACCTCCATGGAGAAGATGGCAGCCCCTGCATGCACAGGTAGGTGGGTACACAACACTTCACAGCGACAATATTGGAAAAGAGTTGTGTAAATACTGCTTGTCTGGGAAATGCCTGAAGGATGGAGAGGATGGCAAGCTGACCATGAGCCCACCCCATGGGCTGCAAACTGGGACCAGGTAAGGACACCTCCCAGTCTACTCACAGCAGGGTTAAAACTATCTCATTTTGGGAAGGTAGAACCACACAAACAAAAAAATGTAGCCCCACTGAAGGCAGACAAAAGGAGAGCACCGGGGATGGTCAGTGAGCCGGAAATCTGAGCCAAGACAGGATGAACTGGGGCATTGCCTAGAGAAATTATGGAGGGAGAGGGCCTGGAAGAGGCAGGAGCAGAGAGGCTGTGAGGCTTGTCTCCTGAATCACCACTCCTGAAGGAAGGCTGTACCTGTTCCTACATCTTCAATAGATATGACAAAAACCAGAGTTTGGGAAGGCAGGGGTCAGGCAGTGGGAACATGGCCCAGGGCAGCCATGGAACAAGAAAAACAGCTCTGTAACAGCTACAGAAATTAGAACACACCAAGGCAGCTCCTTAAATGAAAAAAACCAGCATTTTCACTAGACAGCAGCACCTCTGAGATGAGACCCAGCTGCTGCCAGCCAGGTTGTCATCGCACTGACAACAAACAGGGCAGAGATCCCTGCACTGCCAAGGTTGTGCAGCATTTGCTCCAGGAGGACTTGCTCCTCCTGAGACATCCTGGTGAGCAACAGAGGCAGGAGTGGAGGACAAGAGAAAAGACAAAACCTTGGAGAAAGTAGTTGGTTCCATGCTTGGGAATGAGGCCTGGCTGAGACCTGTATCAAGTGGAAAAATGTGGTAAGTAGTTCATTAATAGTTTGGCAACAGAGATGTGATTTACCAGCACTTCCCACTACTAACAAAATGCCTGAATTAATTGGTGGTATCAGGAGATCCCAACATCTTCTGTAATAAATAGCTAACAAGTTTAGCCTTTAAGGCTTCCAGAGGCTGCTAGCAGTCATTTTAAGCAGACACAAATAATAGCAGCATTTTTATTAAATGGATTCAATTGCCAGAAGGTTTATTTTCAAGACCTTTTACAACATAAAAATAATTTTGATCAATGACTTGGTCCCAGTCCTATTACTTAGCCACTTGAAGCCCCACAAAGTGCTTCCTGCACTGACATGCCATCCCCAGCTGCTGGCAGCCACCTTATTGATCACTGGTGATTTCTGCTCCCCTTTACTGCCAATCAATGTTTTTGATGTCTTTCTGACTTTGTAATGCTTTAAGAAGCAACACTCACAAAGCAATCTTTCCTGACACTGTGTTCAATCAATCTGACAGTCACTGGGCTTGCTTTTCTTTTCTAAAGTTGTTATCTTCCATATGCCTTGAAATCCTTGTTTAGGAGTCAACGCCTGCTTCATTCACGTTTTGTGCTATGGTTTTGAATTTTGAAAAGATTCTGCAATTCAGTTCCATGTCTCTTATGGGAGCTGTTTCAAATATTTCACATCTCCCTGTCTCTGTGTGTCTGAGCCATGTTTTCTGTCACTCCTCAATTCAAACCCTGTTGGTCCTGTGTTCCATATCATAGGATATCCTTGCACTACATCTAATCATAAATACTTTGTTCCTTTGTCTAAGGAGCTGCTGAAAGAGAGTTTTTGGGTTGACATCAGAAGAAAGGCAGAAGGTATGTGTCTTTTGTCTTGGGAGAAGGCATTATTGGCTGGAAGCTCAAGGCCCAATACAGGGAACATGGCAGAACCCCTCATCATCTGTTTCACTGGGGCTTTTTGTTCTAAAATGATGCCCTGTCTGCAAGATGAGAGCAGCAGACTCTGACTGCTCAGGCAGGGAATGAGACACTGAGGCAACAGTGGGAACCTGCAAATAAAGCCCAAATAATTAATCTAGAACAGACTCATTAAAAATCTTTTCACATCAGGATAGAGAAACAGTGGCTTCTCAGCCATGCATCACAAAGACCCCCAGAGTGTCCTAACGTGAGGTGCTGTCAGTCAGTCTGGAGTTCTGAGATGCTGCAGGTCCCTTCCATGAGAGGGAAGGATGTGGTCCTTTCCAGTTCCTTGCTGAGAAGAAAAGGCAAAGGGAGAGCCAATGAGTTTGACTGCAAGACAAAATGAGATCTTTATGGTTCTCTCAGCCAATGCATGGGAGGGAAATTGTGATCTCTTAAGGAAAGCCTGGTTGTTTTTTCTGTGGGGTTGCTATGGGGTGCACAAGAGGGATGGAATTGAGGTGTCCTGTATGTACTACATAAATGAGCATTTTTCTGTAACAAGGTTCTTATTGTGTTACATCAGGAAACAATCAAGAAGAAAAGGAAACCATAGAAAAACAATAAATTGAGACCTTCATTACATACAGCCTGATGGGACCATCAGCACCACACTACTTCATTCTCCTAACAGGTTCAAATAATTACCTTCAATGGTTTTAGCTCAGTGTCAGAGCTGTTGGACAAACTCTGAGTCTAATCATCAGATGAACATTTTAATTTAAACTATCATTCAATTTCATTTAAATTAAATATCATTTAATGATGAATCTGAATACAGTGTAACTGTGACCAAAAGAGGCTGTTGGCTTGTAGCTGTAATATATGTAGCTGTATAAAAATGGTGACACAGAATAAAAGGTGACACTTTATTTATCTAGGTATAGAAAGGTTATCACACTTTGCAACTAGCAAGGAAAGTCCTTAGTGCTGCTTAATATTAGACTTCAAGCTGAAAAACACCTTTATTGGACTGGAGTGAAATCATAAAAACTCTTAAAGGTTCAGTACCTTAGGTTATGAAAGACTCTGCCTTCTGAATCTTAGTGTTTTAAATAAGCTTCCTTATAACTTAAATCCAATTTTCTAGATAGCTTCTTATTTTGAGCCTCTTAGACATATGTTATGCCTTTGCCTGAAGGTCTCCCAGTGACCTGTAAATTGATTGCAGCCTGTGAAATTGGCCATAAGTAAATCTTTGCACCTTTTTCTTCCTCCCCTGTTTTCTGAAATAAAAAGAGTGCAGGTGGCTTGTTTACTCTCAGGCTATAGATCCTATATGGACTTCAAAAGCACTATTGACCCCCTAGCAGCATGTACAAGGAATAATAACTGACTCATGCTGATCTGGGCAGATGAGCAGAGCCCTGTCACAACACAGTTGTCTCTATTTGTCAAAATTCTCCTCCAGCTTCTCCATGGGTGCCTGATCAGCCAGAGCTCAGCACCTTCCAGTCCCCAGTGAAGATCAATGACTGGTCTGTGATTCATCAGCTTCAGTAGTTTCTGAAATACCTTGTTGTGCTGGTATCCACCACAAAGATAAGGTATGCAACTGCCAAAAAAAGATATTAAGCTGGAATTTTGTCGCATAAAAAATAAGATAAAGAAATAGAACAAGCTCCAAAATGACAAGCAAAAAAGAACATGGTAATTTAATATAAATTACATAAAATTGCTCAAATTGCACCAAAGTTCTTAAATAAGGAATACTAGTATACCCCCACTTTTTATGCCTTTATTTCTTTCTGGTTTTATACCCCTGTAACTGCATGTAGCTGGATAAAAAATCAAAATGATAAAGCCAATTTTGCAAATGGCCACAAAGTCACAGACATATGGCACAAGATGCTGACCCAGTCCAATGCTTTCCTGGTGGTGTCCAGTTTGTTCACAGAATAGTTTTGGGGCAGATGCATCCCCACAGACTTTGAGCCAGATCAGGAAAGTCCATTCTGTCACAAATGGCTTAGAACCCACCACTTTGGGTGCTTTGAACAGATATTTGTTATTGCCAGGTATTTAATGACAGCCCCAGCAATGAACAGCCCTGAGCAGGGCTGGTGTTTTCTGAGCACACAGCTACCCCTGCCCAAATTTTCTGCTTGAATCGTGTCTCCCCCTCTTTTCTTTCTCAGACTATACAGTGGTCCCTACCCAAAATAGGGAGTAAAGTCCTATTATGTCATTTCCTTCTAAGTAAGTCCAAAAAGAATGTCCCAAAAAGGAAATAATAACTCTGGATTCTTTGCCTTTGGGAGCTCCTACTCCACATTTTGCTTGCACGTTCAATTTTTATTGATTTTCCTCTGCCACCTTTCAGTATCCTTCCTAGGCAGCATGATACATTAACTTTTCATATAACGAATTTTCACATTTGGTTCTGTACTCTGAAATACCCACCTCTAAATGGGATTTCAACACTCTGCATTGCTGATTTCCAGGTGTGGGCCATAGCCCTCATTTTTCATAGGCTGGGAACACCAAAAGAGCCTTCAAGACCCAGAGGTCTTCCTTTTAACACAATCACTGATGTTTTGGGGGGGAGGAGAGCTTTTATATATTTTTATACTAGTTCCAACAATGAAGTTATTTAAGCTATTTTCCACCCTGCAAGAAAGCTACCTGATGATGATATTGTGCCTGCCTTTTAAACTAATTTTATTTTAATATGGTGCATTTGCGGGCATCATAATCTTAGTGGTGCATGTTATTCCCACTTAATGACTGAAAAGGCTATTTGGGGAATGGGTTTGTTCTGGGTTTTATGAGTTTGGAGATTCCTCTCTTTAATTTTATCAACTGCTAAAATATCAGAAACTAGGACAATTCATTCAATAAAATCCTTCCTATCCATTGCTTTGTTGACTGCAGTTTCCTGAGAAGGATACAAGGTACTTTTGCAAAGCAATATGGAAAAAGACCTACAGTTATTCCAGGTAGGATACATCCACACAAGTAAGGGTCTGTTCCAGCTAAGGTACAGAGCAGGAATTATGTTTCAGCTTCTCATAGAAGAGGAATACATTTATATATATTTTTTTTCCTATAGTCAGATCTTCCACACTAGATTTGGAATATTGTGTCACTAAATCCACATCCCCTCTAGCACCTCTGCAGCACTGGGACATCACAGTCTTCCCAACCTGAATGGCAGCAGACCTCCAAATAAAGGATCACCAGATCTTTTATTTTCACTCTTAAGTACTTTCTGGATTTTAAAATATTCTTTTCACCTTGTGTAAAGCAGGATTGGTTTCACAACACGTTCATTATAATAACTACAGCTCCCACTACAGCCCAAAAGCACTATTTTGAGTCTCAGACTTGAGGCATTTTAGAAAGTAATGAGATTCAGGCGAGTGGAATTTTAGCCTTCCTGCAATTATGATGTTTGTGTTAAGAACACAAACTTTAAAGTCTTTTTCAGACATCCACAAGAACATGAGATCCAAGGCAGGTACAAGGTTCTTAGTGACCAGGTAGGCACAGGAAGACATTGTCCCCCTGAGATGTCCAGCTCTGTACCTGCAGCTGGGGGATGCCACTGGATTGGAATAGCTGCTGCCAGGGGTGACTTCAGAGGACATCACGTCACTCAGCTGGCTTTCACAGCTGTTCCATGCTTCCATTTCTCCCTGAAACCATCATTGCTTCTGCACAGCTCAAAGCCTGAGCTTTGCATTAAGAAGAGAAATACACCTCCCTCTCCTCACAGGTGAGTTCTAGTGTACACATTTCCTACTTACAGAAGGGTCTTGGTGGGCATAAGCAAGTGCTTAAAGACAAAAAACTATTGAAAAAGGGATCTCATATTGTACATAAACCCATTATGGCCATGTCTAGTATTAAAGTTCCTTTTACATTTAATAGGAATTAATAGATATTTTCACAAATAGGTCTCAAATGTTATAGGTGATAGCAGAGTTCAGCAGGTTGATTATTGCGGCTATAGAGCATTATCTGCTGATGAGCTTGTAACCCATGTTATCCTTATCTGCTAGATGTTCATATTATTTATTAATAATTTATAAACTAACCTAATTATAAGCTGTAGTATCAACTGCAACAGATTACAGCAAAAACACGCAGGACTCAGGCACTAAAAAGTTTCTCTGTTCAGCTAATCCTGGCTTTATTATGCATTCCTCATTGAATTTTATTGTACATTCTTGATATTTTGGAAAGTTCCACTTCTTCCTAGGGCATGGTTGTCAATAATCTGTGGGCTGCATTTTCCCACATGGCAACTGATGCCTGTAGCAGAAGCTGAGCTTTTGCCATTGTGCTGGTACAGACAGGTTTGGGAACAGGACCAGTTGAGGATTGTTCACTAATAAGCCTCAGGGTGAGCAGAGCTCTACACAGGCTTCTGGGTCTGAGTGCAGCAATGAGGCCACGGCAATGCCCATCCCTGGGTTGCTGCCTTCAATCTTCCTGTCACAGGAGATCTGTCTAGTGTCTGAGAACACAGCCTCACCAGTGCACTAAACTGTGCTTCCCTTCTGGGCCACGCTCTCCATAGATTTATTTCACTTAGGTGGTCACAACACAAAGTACTAAATCTATAAGCAGAAGAACTTGCTGTAAAATGGATGAAGAAATTCTCAAAGGACAGGGAGTGGTTCTTTTCCTGATTTGTGTGTAAAGAAGAGGGAAAAGCTTAGAGAAAAAAAAAGTGGTATATGTTCAAGTCTTTAATTTTTCACAACAGTCACTTTCCAGTGCTATCTAAATAGCAAGTCAACCTCTGTTTTTTACAAAATCCTCTGCACTTGAATGTTTTCTGCCAGTCCTCCCTCTCAAAGTGGCATGAGAACACTGACAGCCACAAGTGCTCAGCTGCAGGATCTGGCTTTGTGAAAATGAATAGCTAAGCTGGAAAGAGTAGGTTCTTCACAAAAAGAGTAGTACAGTCATTCACAGTGCACACATGCTTGTTAAAATCCATTGCTCTGAATACATGACAACACACCTTTCCTTGGAGCCCCTTTGGGCAAGAAACACTCTCAGGACATCCAGGAAGAGCAGCTGTCTGGGCAGACTCTCAAGACAAAAATCTGGGCTTTACTAAAGCCATGGGCAAAGTTCATTTTGACTTCAGCAGAGCCAAGAATTTTCTTTCACCTTATCACTACATTTCTTGGCTTTCAACATTACTGTGTATTTTTCTGAGCAATTTTAGGCAAACCTATCTTCTGACAAAGATATTCATGAGGAATAGTAATTATTCTGTTGTAGTAGTATCCTGGGACCTTAGCTGTGGACCCATGTGCATCCACAGCAGCAGCGTGGGGATGCATAATGAAGAGACAGGTTGGGTCTTTATTTATGTATGGTATTCTTTACTTTATCCTCAGACATTGACATGAAGGAGTTTAAACTGAGAAGTAAACACAAAGATGTGGATAGAATCCTTGGTTCAGGACATGCCTGGTCTACAGACTGCCAAAGCCTGGTAAGAACTGATGTCTGCTGCTCTTTGTCACCTTCCCTGAGTATCCTCTACTGTCCCTTATTAATAACAGAACGTAGTCTGGATTTTCCTATACTCTCAGTAATAGTGATTTTTCAGCCTGTGTTATGTTGGGAAAATCAGTCTGGAACGTCACTGGTGTAGTGGCAAACAAATCACAATCCTGCACCCTGACAGCAAAGGGATTGCTCTTTCTAAAGAACTCCTATGATGTTGCCATGTTTTTCCATAAATGGGCCTTTGCAGAACATTTTTAGAGTTCACAATGAATGATGCCATTTCTAACTTAGTGTTTCCACTGAGATTAATCTGATTTTCTGCATATATTTCAGCTCATAAAGTAGCCAGTAATCTAACTGCCTTTAAAAAATCTTACTCAGAGTAAACAATTTTCCCAAGCCACATTTATAAAAAATCTGTCTTGTAGGCTGTGAGATCTTTCACTGTCTCTCTTCCTCCTCACCCCCATATCATGCTGAGTCATTTTCTAAAATTAGTCCAGTTGCTTTCCTATGAGCAATGAATGAAATCTAAAGTGAATGAAACCTAAACATAGACTACACCAGGTAGATGATGAGAAGGAAAGAAAACATGTAATCCTAACTTTCCAGCCTTGCCAGAGTTGTATTTCCTTATAGTCCTGCAAGCATATGAAATGAGACCACAAAAAGAAAGAAAAACTATAAGGGAAAGAAAAATTCCCTTTTTCCTTAGATGTGTGTTTCCTTTCCACTCTATTCTAAACACAAGCAATTAACTGGAAATGATCTTTTACTGGCAGAGATTATCTTGTGGTGATGTACCTTCAGCATACTTTGTGGGATTTAGCCATGGATCCTACTGCTTTCATGATCTCTCCTAAAAGGAACACTCACATTTTCTCACACATGAACAGGCATTAATAACCACTTCTACACCTGCCTACATGTCTTTTAGTGCAGAGACAATAGTCCCTTCTCAGAGTCTGTAACAAGTCTAAAACAATTCAAAGTATGTAAAACTTACACACCATGTTTTTCAAATATAACTGGGAAAGCATAATTTTAACCACCCCTATTTGATTATTCCAGTTGGCACAATGTGTAAAAAGGTATCACAAATTATTTTGAGAGATTACCCAATTACAGAGAGACATTTCCAGAGAGGAAATTTAGAGCATCTCAGTAATGGCTTGATTAATACACCAGTCATATTTTAGCAACAGATAGTTTGATAGCTTATATGAACTGGTTTCATTCCACTTGCTTTAAATACAGAAAAATACTAAGTAGATATACAGCTCTATGAACAACAGAACCACGGAGCCTGGTTTTCTATAGATTTGAGTTGGTAGGAAAAAAGCCTACACAAACCCTCTGACATCTTACAAATTTTAAACTCTCCTTACTACTTTTTTTTTTCTCTGAATAGCCATCTATCTTTAAAAAAACTTAGAGCTTTGATGTCTTTGGGACTAATAAACTATTTAACTTGATGTTAAATTTAGCTGCAATTGGTCAGCTTCAAAAATCATTGGAAATAGAGATATGTGCATGCACTTGTGCACAGCTACATACACTCACACACAGAGAGTATAAACACATAGGCCACATTTAAACAGAAAATCATTCTCTTTAAGAAACTGATGTAAACTACTATCGCTCTACAGCTTTTGTCCATCATAACCATTTTCAGAAATAAACTGCCAACCATCAACTGATATCCTTTTTTGATAAGATTTAATGAAGAAAATAAATGGCACTCCCTAAGGAAAGTAATTTTCTCATTCCTTGGAATGTATATTTTTTCTCATATCTCTTACTGCTTCATCTTTCCAGAGAAAGCACTACATTATTGCAAAGCTGAACCACAAATGACAGAAAAGCAACCACTGACCCTTTTCACATCAATGGCAGCACTGACATTTTTACCCAGCTATTCAAAGCCTGTCCATAACTCTTATCATAAATAGAGTCTGGTTCATTAGGGCCAAAGACAGTCAACAGTGCAAGAAAATCTGAGAATGCTGTTAGAACTTGCTGTTATTTAAATATTTTAAACTGACAGCATTTGAAAACCAACTTGAAAGTTAAAATTTAAATTCACCTGCCTTTCTGTGCCTTAGGCTATGAAATAAGTTCAGACAAACAGCCAACCACAAATAATGTCATGTAGGACTTTGTAATGTAAAACTCATAGTGAGATCACAGCAAATAGAAGGTTACATTAGGAAGCCTACACATACAGGAAGATTTTCACAACACAGAGATGCTGTGTTCAAAACATTCTCCTCCCAATGCCTGAATGTAGTAGCAATGCCCTGCACCCTTACATAGCACAAACATGTCACAAACACAGCCTAGTTGGCAGGCAGAGCCAAGGTGGCTGCCCAAGTTGTGCATTGTGTGTTTTTTACAGGTTTTCCCCCTGCAATTTCATCCATAGCCAGAGGCACAGAGCAGCAGGTGACTTGGAGCTTTAATTTTCAAGTTTTCTCTCAATGAAGACCAGCAGCTGATAGCAATACTGACACTGCTGGTGGGATCCTGGTATTTTCACCAGCACAGCTCAACTGAACAGGTCTGCTATGAAAAACTTCCCATTGGAAAGGTTCTGCAAGCCAGGCTTCCCTCCAAAGGTCACCAGAAAGCCATGACTCAGGCTCCCAGTCATACATGGGTGAAGGTCCCTGTTAAAATGACCCCATTCTCCCTCCCTCTCTATTCTGTCTAGAAGTTCACCTGTCTGATGCTCAAGCACTTCCTTAAAATGTCTCTGTTCAATAGAAGGTTTATTCATTACAGAATCATAGAGTGATTTGCACTGGAATGGACCTCAAAGATCATCTAGTTCCACCCTTCTGGCCATGGGCAGGGACACAAATGGATTACATCCATTTGTTCTTCTCACAGCACTTTAGTCTTGTTTTAAAATCTCTTTTTCACCAATATTATCATTCTGTTGTTTGTAGAAAACAATCAGATACTCTTCCTACTTCTGTTTTGATAAATAAGGCAAATATTTTAATATTTTCTCACAAAACAAGTTTGCTTCACTCTCTTGATCATCCTGAAGCTTCTTCTACACCTCTTTATTTCTCTTGAACTCAGGCAACCAGAAACACACCAGAACCATCACAGCTGGTCAAATAAGTATAATGACCCATTGCAGATTTGCAAGAAGCTCAGCTGAACAATTCTCTCAAAAGTAAAGAGGGGTGAGACTATCCACCTTTTCCTCCATTTCCTGATTATGGGTAAGTCTGAGGGGAAGGGATTAAATTGAAGGGTTATAATAATATAATTTATAATTTGGGGTTAGTGCAGATTATTTGTGTCCCTTGGAAGTATTCATTAATTATGCTTTTCTATTACTTGGATAATTCTTGTCTCTCTTCTCCTTCCAATTCATTCATACAAAGGAAATATGATACATTGACATTTATACTTCACACAGTGTTATAAAGCAAAGCTGAGTCTTTTTATAACACGAGGCTTGAGCTACATAGATTCTGTTTGCTTTTCTTAGATTTATGTGATCATGCTCCTTGCTTCTCTGCTTTTATGATGGTTGTTAATATTCTAAAGGTTTTGTTACATTCTTTCACACTTTAAGACATTTCCTGGAAAGAATTGTTTATCAAACCAGTATTTTGTGTTTGTAAGAAATGTAACTTCTCTCCTAAAAAGAAAAAGGAAAACCACAACCAACAATCACATTTCATAGAAACAAAATAGAGGAAAGTGATTAGGCAAAAATAAAAACAAATTTTTGCATATCTTTTAAAATCTGCTATAAAAGCTTCTTCTGAGGCTTTCATCTCCGGTTACCAAACAAGATGCTATTAGACTTTTTAACCATTTTAGCAGGGCTAAGGGTACTGCTTAAAATTATTGAAATTGCAGGTCTGAGCACTCAGCTGCTCTAAAAAATCAGGTCGTGTGTAGGTCAAGTTGGTCATTTCCTCTGAATGAACACTCAAGAAAATGTTGGCTTTCAGCAAGTTGGTTCAGACTATGAATCCACCCTGGCAGAGATGGGAACAGAACTCAGGTTTTCTGACTGACTGATCAAATGGCGCAACTGTGCTATCACCAAGAAAGAGACTTTAAAGAATGACTCTGAAAGGTTATATTCATTGAATTGCTGAGTACATAAAATGTGTTGAAAGAAAGGGTAAAACTTCTTGAAAGGGTTTAGAAATGGTTATATTTCTAATCTGTTGTGGTACGATTTTCAACTCCAGTGTTCAGCGAACCTAGACTGACAAATTTATTATAGTTATAAGGCTGAGAAACCTATTAGAAGAAATATAATAGAAGGTACATTTTTGTGAGGATTTAATAGGAACAGAAACAATTCAACAAAAGACTAAATTCTGTAAGGTGGGAAAAGTCATTTATTAAATCTTTCTAAAAAGATTGACTGACCTTTCTTTAAAAAGTGGGGCTTTTTTGTAAAAAATGAAAAGCTCAAGCTTCATAACAACAACCCAGTAAAAGGGTTTATTAGAAACTGGCTTCCTGCACAAGTTCAGTTATTTTTATTGTCAGTATATGTTGGTGTTATGCAGCAAGAGAAGCACTGTTGCCTCTCTAATTTCTCTCTGGAACTAAAGAAATTCATAATAAAAGCACTCAAAATCTAAACAGAAATTTAAAAATAGAACACTGCTGCTCAGGTTTGTATGGCAAAATTCAGAAACAATGGGCTGAGAATTCAGCTCATAAGGAAACTGTGCCAGAACTGTGAAGGTGCTGTTATTTCTTCTACCTCTGCTTACAGTAAAAGTCAAGCTATTAATATCAGGATCTTGACAGTTGTATAAATGCATGTATTAAAATTCAAAGTACTTTTTGCTGCTGCAGATGCATCATCATTACAGAATAAGACAATTTTAATGTACGACCAGATGGCAATAGCATTACTTAGGGTGGCTAAAAGTTATAGGGTGACTTGTACACACAATGCAAGTGGCCTGAAACTGGTGTCCATCATCATCCCAGAGCACAAAGCTGAAAACTCCAGTTTGTTTGAAGCATCATGTGAAAGCAGTTGGAAGAGTGTTTAAATAACCAGCTGTACCTGCATGTGATTGAATTCACATGAAATTAGCAGGCACTGATCTACTCCTCAGTAAACTTGCTAGGGTTTCAAACAGGAATCCCAAAGCAGGCCAAAGATGACAGACTCCGTCTGTGCAGCAGTCAATGTCAGTCCTGAGGAGCTCCAATGAACCTCCACTAGGGTGTGAAAGACATAAGCTGGGAATGGTTTGGAAGCAGATGGTCAGACACTGATCAGGTACATAATTGCAGGCACCAATCTGAGGAAAGCCGTTTCTCAAAGCTCCCTACACAGCCTGTAAAGAATGATACCTCTGGTCCCTCAGAGCAGCTCCAAATGCTCTGCTCAGGTCTACACTGTGGTCAAGGAGAGCTGAGCTCTCTGCTCTGATTAGAGAGGGAACCAGGGAAAATCAGCCTTCCCCTGTATAAACCATCTGACAGGACTTTATGAGCCAAATAGTGTATTTCTGTCCCTCTTGTTCACATGCACTTCTTATGCTCTCAGGAGGAGCTTGCCCTCCATGCTGGGGAAGAAATATCAAGCCTACAAAGGTAAGAGAAGTGCTGGTTGAAAGATCAAAGCTATGCATGTCCATTCAAAGTACTCCAAACAGGAACAGAGAATGGTGCTTCTCCAAGAAGATTTTTTTATTGTGTTTCCTTTGTGCAGTTTAGTGAAAACAGACAACAGGAGTTGTTTGAAATAAAGTTTTAATTTATTATCCTAACATGCTGAGAAGCAATTAGATTCAAGTTAATTACTGTAAATAGTTATTAAAATTACTTGTAAAGCATTCAACTACCTGTACATCTGCTAAAGTCAGTGGAGACCTGTACTTTTTTTTTTAAGAGTTATGTTATTACTTAAGGGCCAAACTATTTTCATGAGCTCTTCAAAAAGAAGTGGCTATACCATAGACACTACTTATGGAGAGCACCTGTTAGGGCATGTATGCCCTTGACAAGATTGAGTGGATATATCAGTAAACTGAAGAATTGTCTAGTTTAGTTTATATTTACAGAACCTTAAAGAACTTTCCTCAAAAGAAATAAGAAAAAAAAATGCAGGTGAATACTGATTTTCTTAAATTTGTTTTATTTATCAGATTTCTATCCCTACTTGAAGCGTGAAGAAAATATTGTCTTGTTAACATCTTTTTATCAAGAACAGTGGTTTTTCTTTCTTTGACATTGGACAGAGTGTGGCTTCGCACACAGTTTTATACCACATTTTGACAGGCACACAAACCAGCTGGAGTTCCACCACTTCTGCACCCCCACACACACAGCTCTTGGTTCTTCCTCTTCACACAGGTCTCCCACCTCTTTTTCTGAACTTGGCCCAACTGTCTCTTGGACTATTTTTGCACCAGCTGATGGTTGCTGAGCCCATCCTGGTCTGCTGTTTGGATTCTGGCTCACCTGAAACAGATTCCTGATGTCTGGGGGCAATTCCAACAAGCACACACAGATTACATTAGTTTGTCTAAGCTTAGAGTAATGTGTTAGAATTTTTTTTTCAACAGCACTTGACTTCCACATGTGCACCAGTATTTCCCATACCAAATACACACCTTTAGCTACCAAAAAACCCAAAACCCAAATACAGGAATGTGTTGTTGAGTTGTCCTACCATTTATGAGCTTCATCTCAGCTCTAATATCACAACTACAAAGAAGACAACAATTTGTAACACGGGACAGAGAAGAGTAGGGGACCTGATAACAGAAAGGTTGAGAGCTGGTCTCTGAATATTAGAATGTGAAAGAGGAATTAGAAGCCTAGTTTTTACCCTCCTAAGTTTAATACTTTATTAGCTTACTCCTGCTCTGGGAGGCATTTCCTTGCATGCCTTCGCCCTTTAGCTTGTAGTGACTCAAAGCAGCTTTGCCCAGGGCTTGTGCAGTTGATTGAAATGCTGCCGAGCCTCTGCAGCTGATAGAGAACTGCCATAAGCCAAGGTGATGGCCAGAGGCTGCTCTCTGATGGGATTTCACAGCTCTCAGACTGTCCCATAGGCCTGCTGCATTTTACCAATGATATCACCCAACAAATGTTTACAGATAGACCTCAAAGTGGATATTCAGCTACTGCACCAAGAGAGGTGTACCTCCAAAAGGTAAGGGAAGTAAGAAGTGAAAAGCAAAGAAAAAGAAACCTAAAATATATGCATTTCTTTAAAAAAGTTTTGAAGTGGTTTCATATAAGAAAACTCCTTTCTTACACTTTTCCCTTTGAAATACTGGTGTCTTGCAATCCCAATATATAAAAACATTTCCTTTTTTAAAAACTGACATATGGCAAAAATTGGTAGCAGTAAATAAACGCACATAAAGCTAAATTGTGCCATCCTAAATGTTAGTAAAAATGACAAAATAAAATATTATCTATATAAACTACGCACAGGTGTGTAGCATATTACAAGCAAAAAACATATCTTGCAATTATAAGCCCACAGTATTTATTTCAGTTGTCTGTAATTACATTTTTTATATGTTTGTTTAGTAATATCAATCCAAGATATCATTTTGAGGATATAATTAACTGCATGTTAGAACAGGATGTGTTAGACTGTTTTTGTGTGTTGAAAGAGACAAAAATCCTGGTTAGCTGTATTTAAGTGCCATCTAGTGTCCCAATCCACCAATTTCACTCAGAAAACCCTCAAAGCTTTCAGAGAAAAATCAAGTTGCAGGGTTAAAAAAGAGCAAGGCTCACAATGTTCCCATTTCAGCACTAACATTAGGTCCTTAATCCATATGGACAGTAAATACAGATCTCAAGGTCCCACTGGCAGGTATCTAGTTTTTCAAATTTTTACAGCAGTGACCCAACAGTAAACTCACATAGAAATATTTAATGAAGACAGAATCTGGGTGGAAAAAGGTTTTTATTAAAAACTATTAAAGGTGGGTTTTTTTTGAAAGATCCATAACATAACTGGAGGCTATGGCAGGGGCACACACTACATGAGTCACATGTAACAGCAGGACACACTGCAGTGAGGTGCCAGTGCATTCAGACACAGGAGAAAGCCTTTCCCCATGTACAGGACTTCCTCCCCAGCTCTGTACCCTGACCATGACACCATATGGTCTGGGATGTCACCTGGATGGGTCTGGAATGTCACCTGTATCCTCAGGATCAGCAGTCCTGGCTGTGTCCCTCCCATCACCTTGTGCACTCCCACAAGATGGGGTAGAAGCAGAAAAGGCCTTGACTCTGTGTAAGCCCTGACCAGCAGAAATAAATACATCCCTGGGTTATCAGCTCTGTTTCCAGCACAAATTCAAAACCCAGAGCCCCAGAGCAGATACTGTGAAGAAAATTAATTCCACCCCAGCCCAAGCCAGCACGTGGGAATTTCTAGCTGTTAGCAGCACAGTATTTTTTTTTTCAATAAGCTTAAAGCTTATATTCTTGACAACTTCAGAACCAATCTAGGTTAAAATGAGAGTTTATAGCTGAGTAGCTATGAACTTCATCTACTGTCACATAAGAGATTAGCCATTAGAAAATTATGTCTTCCATCCTGTGTCTCTTTCCACAGTACTGAACAATTGATAGTGTCTGTAACTTTACTAAAATGCTCTAGGCATGCTCGTCACAAATGGCATCTGTAATGGTCTATGTAAACCAAACTTCAGTTTGTCTCTTTTCTTCCTGAAATTCATTAAATGCTACAAAGAAAGAAAGATCACAGCCATTACGGAGAGCTGGCGTAGCTCAAAGTAAAATATGCAAAACACTTGGCCTTTCTGTTGCAGTTAGTGTGACCATAAGAATTGGCTTTTGGCACCATTAAAAATGAGGACTGACTCCTATGCCTCTGACATTTATTGGAAAATCTTCTCTTTAAATTGCAATGATAAAAAGAAATTAAAATAATTTTTTAAGTACTATTTATCCTGACTGCTGCAATAAGCAAGGGTAAGTTGACAAGTATATTAAAGAACTTCTGCTTATGTCATGAAGTGAATTTGTTGCAGAAATATAAAATGGGGAAAAGTAGAAAATATAAAGATATGAAAAACCACAAGAAACAGCTTCTGATCATCAGTAAGAAAGGTTTGTGATGAGTTGTCAAACTAGGATGAGATGCTTAGATGTAAAACATTTAGGCAAGACAAGCACTTTCAGAGCAGCTTTTAGAAATCTACAGCTGCACATGCACATAAGTCTATTGGGCACAAATGAAATGGATAAAAAAATATTTTTCAGCTTTAGCTTGGAAATTTTTTGTGTTTTCTGTGAAGGACAAAACATTTACAGAAAACAAAAAAGGTGGATTGTGCTTTTTTACTTGGAGTATATTTTTATGTAAGTTTGCGTATAAAGGAGTAGACTCGCCTCAGCAACCCTTCAGCCGTGAGGCCAGGAAGGACCTCAGGTCTGGCACACGGCATGATCCCACCAGAGGGTTTGGAAACCATGTGGAGAAGAGGGCTGGAGCTGCCGGGCGCTGCCTCGGCTCGGACATGGAAAGCTGTGCCTGGCAAGAGGGAAGAACACTTGTTTTAAACGCAAATCCCGGCAGGAGGCCCGGGGCCTCCGGGAGGAGAGCTCCGTGAGGAGGAGCGAGCTCCGTGAGGGGAAGCGAACTCCGTGAGGGGAAGCGCGGGCACGAGGCACTCGCGGCACTCGCGCCCCCTACGGCGCCTCTCCCCGCCCTCCCGCCCCGGGCCGTGATTGGCTCCGCGCCCTCTCGCTCGTCCAATCCCAGGGGCGCAGTCCGTACCCGCCCCCGCCTGATCCCGCCCACCAAAGCGATGGCTCGGCTCCACCTTTCCGGCCGTCTCCATGGCAGCGAGGGCGGGGGGTTTTAAGACGTCCCGGAGACCATTGCGGTTGGTTGCTTTGCTTTTCGAAGCCGGCGAGGCTAAAGGTAAACTAGCTAGAGTATTTGGTATTTTATTTTTATTTTCTGACATATGCCCCCGTAATCATAGGGAATGGTACCTTTCAAAGAGATCGTAAATCCATCCTCCCCCCCCCTTTCCCAGTGGTAGGGCGCAGGCGGTGCGCGGCCCCGCTGCGGCCGTGGCGCTCCCGCCCTGTTGGGGCCGCGGCCTGAGGCGGAGTGGCCACGGGTCCTGGGGCGGAGGTGCCGCACTCGGCCCGAGGGGCTTCTCTGGGGCTGCTGAAGATCCAGGGACTGCCCGCGGAGGTTCGTCCCGGGCTGCCTCATGTCTTGGCATCCGCCCAGGGCAGCGGTTGCCCCACGGTGCGGCGGGCGGAGGATGCTCAGGCTGGTGCCGGGTTGTCACGCACCATGGTGCTGGTTTCTCGCTCCTGTTGTCAGCTAGAGGCGCCCTTAAGGAAAGGCGATACGGGCCGCAGGATGCTCTGGCTTCCCCTGTCGCCGATGAAGGTGTGTCGCAAAGAGCATGAAGTGTCCCTGCTGAAGGAATGAGCGCTGAATGGATGTGCTCCGTGTTAAACTGGGTTAAGCAATAGCAACTGGCCAGGCGGACAGAAGCGTTTTCAGAGTGTGATAAAACATACATCCCTAGAAGATGCACCCCAGCGTCAGCAGAGGCCACATGTAAATCGCTGGTTTCAGAGTTAGGTATGACACATGATAGTGAGGAGGCCTTAACTAATGTTATCTTGATGAGCTTTTTTAGTTCTCCCACCCCTTGACATTGTCAACACGTGTCAAGTTATTTAATTTTACTTAAAGTAAAAACGCAGTCACCTCTGAGGTGGAAAAAAAAGTAGCCAAAACATTTTCAGTCTTCTAAACAGTACTGTAGGATCTTTATTTGCATCAGTGGGCAGTTGATCTCCTTAATAGCTCAGAAAAAAATCCATTAAGTTCTGAACAATTTAAATGTAGTTTCCCATGAACAGGTCCCTGTATCTGTGAGAAGTAGTTTCCAAGTATAACTGTGCTCAGTGTAACGTGATAAAAGCCAGAAATCAGTAATGTGAACAGCAATAGTCAATTTATGTAAGCACAAAGTGTGTGTGTGGTTTTAAGCATCTGAAACTCGAGACAACTCAGTGCTGAATCTGAAACTGAAAAAATCTTGGGCTTCATAAATTATTAGAGTACAGTAGCATTTTCCTAAAACATAATTGTGAATATTAGTAGTGTGAATGTATTCAAATCAAATTGTAGCAATGCCTTGTGGCAGGTTTTATGTAGATAGCTGACATGTATAATGTGTGCAGCTTTTTAACCAGAATTGTTTAATCCTGGAAAGTGTATGTTAATGTACATCTTTAGAAAATTTTAATTTCACTTGGCTTTCCTTTCATAGAGTACAAAACTGGGGCAAACAACTGAGGATGTCATCCTGTTTGGCTCAGGAGGTTCACCTTGCTAGAAGACATGAGGAGATGTGAGTAGTTGTGCTCTGCCTACACTCTGTGCAGCAGTTTGTGTTGGGTCTTGTGATTTTCTCCCTTCCTGCCCACGACCCTCGGTGCCAGTGAACCTGAGCTCTGCACAGTGCAGTGGGGCTGCAGCAAGGGGCTGGAGTTCCAGGAGGTGGCACTCTTCCTTCAGGAACCATGGGAATTAGCATCCTTGCCTGCCGTTTAGGGTATTTAGGTTGATGTGGTTTTTGACTTCCAATGGTGGTACTGGTTTAAGATCTCCATTGTCAACCTGTCACTGTTAAATTCCTATTTGGGGAAGGTAATTGGATTCTCTCACTCAATGCCTCAATTATAGAGTTGCTTCTTTGTTGCCCTGTAAACTCAAATTGTGAGGCAAATACAGTAGTGATTCAGGAAAATTTGCTTTTCTTGTAACAACTAGTACGTGCCAAGGAGCAAACGTAGTACTGATCAAGTCACCCCAACCCACCCTGTCTTTCCTTCTTGGGGTAGATTCAGTGTTTCTAAGCACCTCAGCGTTTAAGGACTGCTGGTTGCAACATTATAGCTTTGTAGCACAGCAGGTGATGTCTGCCTGTACCTTTTCCCTCCCTCAGCACACCCACCCTGCAGCCGGCTTAATTAGCCCCATAGTTTTGAGAAAACTGGGTAAGGTAAAAAGGTTATTTTCTAGCTCCTGAGCAAAATGTTCTACCCACTTAGCAAAATGTTTTCCTTTGTAGACTGTCTCAGAGATCAGAGCTGCTACAGCAGATGGAGACTTATCTAAGAGACAAAAAGACTAAAAAGACATGGCAAACTCAAGCAGCTGATGCAGCTCATAAAAGGAATGCAGCACTTTTAAATGTAAGTTTCTGCAACTACCAGGAACCGTATCAAAATGTCACAGTTATGTAGCTTAGATAATTAAAAATAAAAAAAAAAAAGAGAAGTGTTTGCTCTGTAGTTGTCATTTGAATTCTCTTCTCTATGGTTGCCTCTTCTGGAACTTGACCAAAAAGTATTAAATGACAAGTCTTTATTATCCGATGGCATCACTACCTATTTCCCGTGCCCTTCTTACAAAAGCCTCGTGGTGGCAGCTGCTACTATGTATTTTTATTTTTTTTAAGCACATGTAGTGATGTAACACATGCTAGTACATGTCTGCCTGAGAGAACTTGGGGGTCTGTCAGGACTCACAGCCCCTCTACACTGCGGCCGTGTTTGGAAATGGGCTGACCAGGCTGCAGTGCTTTGGGCCAAGGGTAGGAGCTGTTCTCCTGCTGTGGTTGTGACAGGCTGTGGAAGAGGTTTAATATTTTTCTCTAAAGAGGTGTAGAGTGACTTCAAGCATTTTGCTTGCTTTGCACTGTAAAGGCAGTGTTTGGCGTTTCCAGCCCTTCATAGGGGTGACACCATTAATAACGTTCATAGCTTTTCTGCATACCAGTTGTCATATTCAGATAAGATTACTTTCCTAGGCAATTAAAAAGACCTGAGTTTGATGGCAGGGACTGGAATACTGAAAGGCTCTTCTGGAACCCCTTGCTCAGGCATTTGAGTTTGAAGAGATGCACTTGACCACTGACATGATGCATTTGAAAAATGTGTATCAGTTTTTCAGGAGGCAGCAAAAAACAACCTCCTGTGCCTTTTCTTTAAGCTCCTACTTATGAAGGGTCCATAATACATGTATTGTGTTTATTGAAAAAGTAAGTTTTACTCTAGAAAATTACAAGATTAATTCGTTTCACCAGAATTTCTTTGGTTTTTGTCATGCAGAGCCTGGTTCAGATTTAAAATATTCACATTTGGAGTGGCTATAATTCTATTGCATTAGAGTGTGTATTTGAAAGAGATGCTTATTTAGAAGGGGCAGACAAGAACAGTTAGCCAGGAATACCTTCTTAACTCTTCTGTGACAAAGATTTTTCAGCTTGTGCTGGTGAACTGGTACATTCTGGACGGGGGCAATCAAGCCCCTCTTTATATGGTATACCAAGTGTAGGTGCTTCATTGACAGGCTGAGGATAAATGGGTGGTTTGGTTGTTTTCTCCATAACTCCTGCTCCGTTGATTTAGTAATCTCAGCCATTATGACTCCTATTTTCTGTAGGCATTTTAGGTTAGATTTTTACTTTGTAAATGTAGGGTTTTATAAATTATTTGTGTTTATGAATGCATATACAGGCAAACACAATAAATGCAGAGTATATTTCTCCATCCTGAAAGCTATATTGTAGTGGAAATGGTGACAATAGCTCAGACATATACAGAGTGTAAATATTTCTGCAGTTAAACAGATATTTGCTATCTTCTGTCACATCCTCAAAATTGTTCCTTTCAAGTGTCAAAAATGTTGGTGTTTGTACAGAAAAAAAGCAAAAACATATGTATCAAAACAAATTCTGTTGCAGGATAAAATAGCATAAATCAATTTAAATCTATTAATTTTATCCTAGTTTTAACAAGCATGCACTCCTGCAGATGCTTTTTGATAACAGAAGAAAACAGGAAAAAAAATCTATGCAGCATAATATATGAGAAGCTTGAAAACAAGACTGATTAATGTGCCAGATTCAGAATATTGTTCCTGATACCAGGCACTGTACATTTCACAGTTACCATGTGGAGAGTTGTTGATTTGGCCTACTCAAAAATACATGGACATGACGAAGTGTTATTTTTTTATTTGCATTTCTGGTTTTCTGCGTGTAAGCAAAATCAGTTGTTTTCAGTAATAGATCATAGCAAAAGCCATTTTTCTTTCTCTGTGCTAGCTGGAATTTATGCACAAGAAAGATTTCAAAATTAATTTAAATTCTAATCAGTAGGAAGCAAGGAACTAACCTTTTTTTTTTTAATTGAAATTTTGACATTATAAGCATTTGTTCAGCATTTTAGCATAATTATCAGAGTATTTTCCTCAATGTCTTTAGAGGGAGACTGCAGATTAGGGAAATCTGTATCATTTGGTGCTTATATAATGTTGTCGTAATAAAAGCAGAAATTAGACTAGTATTTGTAATCTAATTTATGACATTTGTTTCTCAGTGATATTTCTTGTGTTTAGAAATATGTATTACTGTGCAACAGCTTGTAACATGAAATAGAAAAGAAAGAGTATGCTATATAGTAATTAGTACTGGAAAGGTAATTTAGAACAAATTTGCTTTCCTTCCCGGGCATGCAATTCCAGAATTATTTAAGTGTGATTGTGCCAGAATGATATCAATATAAGTGACAGCTGAATTTGGTCCCCTAAAAGCAATGCATGTGTCATGCATTCCATTTTACCTCTGGGGAAGGGTCTTGAATTGTTTTTGTTCCAGTCCTTGTGGTTTTAGGGGAAGCACTGTAAGATGCTCTCTTTTTTTCAGTACTGTGACATATTAGATTAGCTGGTTTTTTTCCAAAAAAGTTTATACTGCTGATGTATTTATTTTTATATTGATGACAGGGATTTATTTTTCGTGCAAAGCTTACCAGTTGTGTAGACACACAAGAAGTGCCATCTAATCTTCCAGTAGTTCCAGTTATTTTCTAAAGCATACTACACCTTCCAGCAAAAATTTCTTTCACTGTCTGTCATTTAATCAGTATTCTGAATGACAATAGACTGCACAACACAAACTGGAGTGAGCAATGAAAAGACACATCCAATATCTAGGCTATGCCAAAGTGACCTTCTCTACTAAACATATATGCACAACTGCTGTCTCCTTTCTTGCCTGAAAGACTTTCATTTCCTACCACCATAAACATTCCAGTTACTTGGCTGAGTCTATAAAGAAATAATGATTGATATTCTTCTTCCTTCCTGTTAAAATTTCTACAGTAATTAGGAAGAAGGAATCAGAAAGGAGGAAAATCCAGTGGAAGAATATGAGGTGAACATTACTGAATGATCCTTTATTCAGTCTGGTTTGTTACGGGGATAACTTTTCCAGACTTGGCCTGAGCCATTCTGAGACAAGCTTCATTTGGTGCTGTTTGTATGTGTCTGTTCTAAGTGTATTCAACAGAGAAAATCTTTGCTTAAGTCACTGAAATCTCTGTTGGCCTCTGTTATTTTGACATCATGATTTCAGATGGCCTGTGTCCTTTTTCCTGTTCCCTCTATATGTTTATTCCATTAGTCTTTTCTAAGAGGCAGCCATTTGCTGCTTCTGAGAACTTGGATAAATCTGAGAATTAGTTTACTCTTTCTCAGACATCCTTGAGCTTCCTACAGTGGTATGGATTTTGCTGTAGAAAAGGGAGGAACAATTTTACTTGGATTAGGTTTGTAATTATGTACGAGAGAATATTGTAAAAGGAATTAATGAAATAAAAGAAGATAAACACTAAATTGAACAATCTGACTGTGTGTGTCACTAAGTTAAACTTCAGCAAGGCTGGGTTTTTGCTTTTATTAATCATACTCTGCTGAACTAAACTTGAGTTGGGCACTGTTTACTTATTGATGTGTTCAGACTGGCTATTATTCAATACGAGTAATCGTGTTTGGTCTCTCTTGTGGATATGCTCCTCCAGAATCTCACTCCTCATTTCAGCAGCAGTGGTGGTGAATATTTGGGAAGTCCCTTTGGGGAATTTCCTCTCTCATTTAGTTTTTCTGTTGTACTCTTCACACCCGCTCTCTGCTCCCAACTCTGCCATCTGCTATACTTTCTTTCCCCCTCCACTCTGTTCAGCTTTGGCTTCTTCACACCCCACTCCCACGTCCCTTTCTGTCTCTCTTCATCTGCCCACCACTCAATCTCTTCAATGTTTGGGTATGGAACTAAGCCCACAAGAACAGGTCAGAACTTTAAAGGGGGAGGGTGGTTAGTTTGGGAGCATGCTTTGATTTGTTTGTTGCTGTTGATTTTTTTGGTTGTTTCTTTTTTATAAGATTTATTTGGGCCTGTGTGAATCCAGCACACATCCAGTGGACAAGCAGAAACCCAAATACTGATTTTTTTTTTTTTTTTTTTTTTGGTAAGAAAACTATGTGAGGTGCATTGTCATCCAAGCTTGTCTGGTGAACAGCTTGCTGCAGCTCTACATTTATGTGCACATGTTATGCATGCATATTAGCAAGTCATCTTTGTCTTGAGAAGTAAAGATCTTGCACATAATTTGCCTAGTTACTTTACAGTTACAGTAGCTAGAATACATACTTCAGTCTTATGCAGCACAGAGAAATGTTTTGTTCCCCTCTATTTCCTTAAGTTCTATACAACAGAATTTGACTCATTTACCCTGGTGTCCAGAGAGAATAGCAGTGTTTACAGCAGAAGTCTTACTAGGTTTTGAAATGTACTCTTGTATGAAAGAGGTGCAGCAAACACATTTAGCAGCTGTAGGGTGTTAGTCTAAGTAGTACAAGTTGTATTTCAGAGTGACTAAACAAATATTTGAACTTCAGTGTTAATTTTTGAATGCTGTTTAGCTGTAATGGGTTTATTTAGTTAATTTAAATGTCTTTATGTGTGTATTTTTCTTTTAAAATTCCCAGTGCTTGTTTTTAAAATGTATTTTGCTTGTGTTTTAGGATATAGAAATAGCAGAAAAAAAGCTGCAAGAAAGAATGTATTTACTTCCACATCCTGATACTGTTAAGTTAGAAGTAAGTCCTAGAACTCTGTCTTTTCATTTGTTTCCATTTGCTGTTTACCAAATATTTTGCCTGTTTTTTTTTTCCCTGAAGCATGTTCTTAAAGTGAAAATAATTGATTTTAAAATCCAGTGACTGGTATAGCCAAAGGCCTGTGTACTGTTGTAGCAAGCTGAACCTAAATTCTGGGACAAGGTCCCCAGATTCTGGAGCATTCTGGTGGAAATATTTAGTAGCTTTCAGATCTATACAAACTTCTGTTTAAAAATGAAATCAAATATAAAAAAGCCAATATTGTGAATATTAGAAGATTACTGTGTTTACTATGTCAGAGCTATTTAGTTTGTTTTATATGGCCATCCCATTCTCAGTTTACCACAGATTGTCATCTTTACATTTCAGAGTCAGCAGTTTATATCAGCATGAACAGAGAAAATTTCACATCCATTATTTTAGAGTTGTATGGAAGCCTATGAAAATACTGCACCAGGAACACTCGGTTCTTTTTTTTTTTTTTTTTTCCTTTCTCAACCTGAAGTCCCTAAAGCATTACTTCAAGATAAAAATTTGAGCAGATTCCCATCTGTTTCTTGCCCCAGTGGTTTGTGTTTGTGCTGTGTGGAGGCTTGGTTCCCAGAGGCACAGGAGCAGAGTGTCCCGTGCTGGTTTGGGTGCTGGGGCTCTGTCAGAGCAGGGCTCAGGGCCAGGTTTCAGCACTGTCAGCTGTGAAGAGAGGTGTATTGTACCTCAGCTTCACACCTGCTGGGCAAGTGTTGGCATGCTTAGGCTATTACTTAAAGGAGAGGCATCACTTCTTGTTCTGGTTACTGTTCAAAGTTTTCATCTGTCATTGCATTTTGTAAATAGCCTACTGTGGCTGTGACAGGGTGCACACTGGCTATGCCCCTTCCGTGGCTTTTTTATTATTTTTAGACATTTTTAGGCAAAAGGGTACATCCTTTCCTGAATACTTGTACATTTTGAATGATGCTAAGGAAGATGCCAACCTACTAATATTAAAATTAAACCTGTCTTGACTGTATTCAGAAGTAGTTTTAGACTCTTCAGTGACTTTAGAGGCACCTCTTGAGGTGTTTAGGTCAGTTAGTCCATGGTAGGTGTGAAGCTGCTCCTCGAGTGAAGTCAGCACAAATTGGAGGCTGCAAGGAGCTTGCTCGTGGCTGCAGAATGTCTGCACTCTGCAGCAGTGGTGAAATTTTGGAGTGAACAGAGTTACTATTTGAAGAAGAAGATCCTCTTTCAGCTTTTTTTTTTTTTTATGCTTCTAGAGAAGGGTGCTATAAATAGTGGAAAAAGAAAACTTTCTTTCATGGTACAAAATTCTTGTGCATGCTTTGTTCCAAAACACTTCTGAGCATATTTCACTCAGCCATATATGTGTCTGTATTAATATACTCTGAAAGTTATGGCTATAATGGATCCCCAGCTTGCTGAGTCGGAGTAGTTTTGTGTGACAGCACATATGCTTGTCAAAAAAGATTCTTTGAGTAAATCTGTTGAAGAAAATATTTTTGTAAACCTGCAAGAGCCATAGTTATATCTGAGTTACATGTAAGGATCAAAATGATTAGCCAGGAATCTAATACTGTGCAGGGAGATCTTCAATTTTATGCTGCACTTCTCCTTCATTATATACTTAAGTAAAGATAAAAGGCTCACTACATATGTATCATAACTGTTTCCTACTGCAAAATTACATTCTTACATTTTTCTGAATGGACATCAATGACAATAAATACTTACATATGTGGATGGATTAAAGTGCTATCTTAGCACAGTTCTTAGATCATGTTATTTTGTGGGGAAAAAATTATACCTGGTGCTTAAAATATTCCTGGAAATCCTACAAACAACAGTTATCCTTAGGATACCAACACAAAAATGATGAATGAGCAATAACACAGATTAATAATAAGTTAAATTTATTACTCAGAGGCGCAGTGTAAAGCAAGAGGAAGGGTTAGATGATCCACAGATTCTCCTAGACCACTTGCTAAATATGCATCACCTTTTTATTCTTATTTTAATTTATGATCCAAATACTGGATATGATTACTTCCTCAGTGAATTATCAAGTCTAAAATTTTACTCAAATATTTTGAACTATAGTTCTGTATAGTACTGTAAACTTTACTAGAATAATTACTTTACATTGGTGAAGGGGCAGCCTTAATTTCTAACATTTTTTCCACTGCAAAATGAAATTCCAGTAACATACATGCTTAAATATAAAAGCTGCTTTTGGAAAAGTATATAACCATGGAAAATAGTTTATTAAAGGTACTGTAAGGTCTAAACTGATGTCTTGCTTACCACAAGAGGGCACATGCAGTCACTTCACAGTTTGTCCTGCAGAATGAAATATTTCCAAGCTGATATTTTGTATCATACAAGAGATTAAAAATTTCATATGTTAAGTACGTTGTTCTTTTCTGAATTGCTTTACTCTTAAAGTAAGATTTAATAATGCATTGCATTTCTATATTGGTTTAAACTGGCTGATACAGAATTTGAAATTAAGTTTATTTTTTCTTATATCTTTCTCAGACTCTCTATTGGGCATCAATAAAAGAATCTCTTCCCAAATGGGAAGAGTTTCTTTTAGGAAGAGCAGAAGTTCCTATTGGCTTTAAGAAAATGAAAGCTACAAAGCAGAGCATAAACTACCCTGAAGAAGATTCACAAAAATATACATTTTAGTTTCATTTTGTTTTGTAATTTATCACTTAAGCAGAGAAGATCATCCAGATATCAACAGAATATCATGCCATTAAACTGAAATGTAAATAATTTAAATGAAAATTAATTATATGGGATCATTTCATTCTATTGTTGCATTGTGTATGATTCCTTATTTTTATTCTGTACTAGAGAAGTAACCCTCACATGAGCTTTTAGGATCAAGAATGAGAAACATTGGTGTATAGATTTCCACAAGGCAATTGGGTTTTCAGTGTGAGAAGAGTTTTATGTTATTTTTAATCCTCTGCTTCTACATATAAGTGCGATAAGTAAAGACAGATTCTTGCATTATCTTTCTTCGCTTCAGTCATCTGTGCTGCATGCCTGCTCGTGGATGAGGCAGAGAGGAAGAATTTACTGTTAGCAGAGAAGGCAGACTGTGCATCAGAGTAGCCTTGGTTTAGCACCAGGAACCTGTGCAGGAACCTTCACAAGAGCAGTTGTAGAAGGAACAAACTTGAATTTCTGCATCTTGTTTTCCCTGGTTTTTTTGTCATTGCCACTTTCATCACTCAAACACCTCACTCCAGGCAGCTTTTCCCAACCTCCTTCTGCCTACATTGTATTTGTTGTCTAACGGGTGGGCAAACAAATCTCTAGGGCTTTTTGCTACTTCTAGGCTGCTCTTAATTCTGTTTTTTTCTGTTGATGTAATCTACAAGTGAGAACTTTTTCTGAGGCATGAAAAGTTTAAAAGAAGCGAACTGAGAGGTAACTGGCAGTGGCTTTCCAAGAACAAGGTGTATACAAAAGTTGAAGTAAATATTTTCATTTTCAGTCATTGAACAGCTTCCCAGGTTCCTCCTACAGAGGTGCAGTATCAGTGAGTTTTAATTGTACTGAGCTAACTTGGTATGAAAAATTCACTGGTACAGAACTTCTAAAAGTGTGAGTTCAGTGGGAGATCCTTTCTGGTGTGTGACATGGCCTGCAGAAAATTTGTTTCCTAAGCAAAAGAAGCCGATAAAATATTAATTTCTTTAATTGTTAAGAACCTGGACTTGAGTTAATATACTGTTAAAATTTAATCTCTTGCAACAACATCATTCTGCCCCCAACCTGGAAGTAGTAGGGAAAAAAAAGTACCTCTGCCAGTGTGTGAGGATATGAAAATGTAATGATGGCAAATATTACTAATCTACTAGTTATCTGAGCTATGCATCTTCATACTACATAGAGAGAGACTCCACCATTCAAAAAACATTATATCCCTATGCAACGTGAAGAATCACTGACACAATAAAATCAAAACTTTAGGTGCAATATTAAATTGTGTATTTTCCACAGTAATATTAGGAGTTCATTTTAAACTTTTTCTATTGAAGTGTCCATTAAACTGATAACTTTTTACAGAAACTGCCATCTTAGAATTATCCTGTTGAGTGGGTGTTGGTGTTTGTAACAATAACGTTGTTTTCATAATATGTGATGGCAGATTAGCACGCTTCTCTGCAGTGTTGTTAACAGTTGTAATTAAGGAATAAACAGTAAAGGGTGTCAGTCCGATGACAATTTCATCTATAGTGTCACAATACAAAATGTCACAAAATATTAGAACTGTTATATAACTACAAAAATATCAAATTAGGCTTTCATCTTACAAGCTGAGAGCTTAAAAAAAACTTGGCATAGAGACCATTGCAATTTTATACCTACTCAGTGTTCTGTCACAAAGACAACTTGGTAATATTTTCTTCTGTAAACTCACAATGTGATTCTCAATCTGATTTAGTGGGAATGTGTATGGATCTTACAGTTGTAAAGCTCACGTTTAAAAAGACAATAATTGGAACCATTTGAGCACACAAGAAGGGAAAACCTGTCATAGATGATACTCAGAATGAAGGGATGGATGAGCAGTTAGTTAGTAACAAAGAATGGGACTCATCCTGTTCTTTTCATGCAAAGGGAAATCACAAAAATCTGGGCCCCTAAGTACTTTATACATGCAAATAATATGAGTCTTTATCTCTTCTGACTCTGCCTAACTACTGGGACACAGTGCAGGTTCTCACTCTCTTTGCCCTGGTGCTTTCCCCTGGAAGCAGATCTGGGTGTGTGGACATCGAGTGCATGGCAGCTCCATGGGTGAGAATTTGGCAATGTGCATGAAAGGCACCTGCAAGCAGGGTTAGAGTGGATACCCTGCTGCAGTTAGGTGCTCACATAGCATGCCTGAGAGAAAAATGAAATTATCTTCAAAGAAGGAAATTAATTTTATTTCCTGCAGCATAACCTTACAAGCAATAGGGCAACTAGTTCAAGGAAAACTATGTAGGAACATGTCCAGGAAAAGAAAAACTGAATGAAGAGAACTATTTAAAGCAGGAATACATGTAGGTGACTGTTCTCAGAGACAAGGGCCTTCATGTTGGCCTGTGGTTTGAAAAAAATAAATGCAATTGCCTATGACTGTGAAATAGGACAGTAATAGGGGCAGGGGCAAGTGTCTGTTGAGTTGGGGCATGCATTGACAAGGGACCATAATTATATGCTATCTCCTGTCCTACTTAGATTTGTTGAGTTTCATTTACCATGGCTGGGCTAGCTTGATACTTGCCTTTTTATAGATACAGATTTGAGAAAGCAAATGTTAAATTTTGGTGTGCTTTAAAAGAATTTAAGAATCTACCTAAGTGATTTGTACTGATATGATTTAATATTGGTCTCCTATGAGATCTTGAATGGGTATTCTTCACCAAGTCAAGACAGTCCCTTCAAACATATTGATTCTATGTAGTTATACCCTATCTTATCCCAAGCTTTTATGTATATATCAAAAAATATAAAAGATAGAAATTACATCATATATATCTTCTGTAATTTCCTACTCACCGTAATTTTTTTTTCTCAAAAAAACAAACTCACCACACCCCCCTCAAAAAAAAACCCCACCAAACCCCAATTAAACCAAAAAAAAAAAAAAAAAAAGGAAAAAAACCACCACCCCCCCCCAAACTTGTTACTGTGTAGTCTTGACTTGCTGTTTGCCCTTTTGTGTTACAATATATGTATACATAAGGTGCAGTGGTCTTAGGGGCCTGTTGCTTCCTGTGCTTTTCTGTTAGGTGGGGGACAGCAATTGAGTAAAGAGCAGTGAGAAAACCCATAGTTTTTTTTCTTTGTAAGTTAATCTTTTAGTATCTTGCAAGAAGAAATAATTAATCATACTTTTCTAGGTTAATGCACAGATGAGTAACCCCAATACTAACCCAGGAGCATAGCCTGTTTACCCATCTTGTCACCTCTACCACACATTCCCAAGCTTTTTACTTTCTCAGTTATTCTGGCTGTGGGGGCAGGAGCAGAAGGCAAGGCATGTTACTTTTCCCTAGCATAAGAAATTTCTTACTCTGCAGAATCTTCCACAAGCCTATTAATTTAATTTGAGAGTATATTTGAAATAATAAGTTGGTTTAGATGCACATGTGACACTATGGTATCCTCTTGATTGTATTTATTCAGGGTCATGTTTTCATAGAAGTTGGGAGCTAATTTTTAGGCTGAGCTTATAGTTCTTAATTTCTGTCTTTTTCATTCACATAGAGCTGGTTGGGGATGTAGATGCTCAGTTTGAGCTTGTTGGTACTGAAAAATAAGAAAACCAAATTTAAAATGGAATGTACTTTTAGAGGTTATATCTGAAAGAAAACATTATTTACTCCATAATGGTAATTTTCATAATATTTTAATACTTGTGTTCAGATACAACTTGACCTTAAATATCACCCCAAATGCAAGCTGTTTTAACATATTTGTAATGCTAAGGTCTTCATTACTGTGATATTCTGTTTGCTCAAGGATTATAATCCATGGATATACTGTGTTATGGTTGAAATAAAGCTTTGCTCAGTGTTGCATTCCTTGCATGAGTTGGATGTAAGTCAGTGCCTGCTGCAGCCAAGTGTGAACAGTGAGTGATAAATAACTTTGCTTAGGTATGGTGTTTGTTTCCCTCTGACTCTGATATGAAATATTAATCTGTTGAATGAAGATTAAAATTTCAGAAGTTTACTGGTGAAAAATCCAAATGTAATGAATCCCAGATCGATTCTTTTCACTCTTCCTATTGTTTCATAATTTGTAAGCTAAATTACTTCAGCTATGCGATTACTAGGAAGATGTAGATATAGATACTTAAACCCTTGCTAAGGAAACAGGTGGGGGAAAATGGTTCTTTAGTACATCCTCCTGCTGTGTGAAACTCTTTGTCTTTGCTATAAATAGGGTGATTTAATTTGGGAATTTGCTACTCCTTTTAAACACGGTTAAAACAGCTCTTGAAAATGCGCTAAGCTGTACCCGCTGTGTTTGTAGCCTTCCAGTTGTAGCTTTTACATTTGGCTTACTTTGAATACGTGTGTTTTTAACGCATACGGATAGAAAGTATGCTCACTTCTTCCCATAAGTTTTATCGCTGTGATGATAATCTTAAAAATAAATGTGTGTTCTTTCCCCTCACTCTCAGTCGTATCACCTACCAGAAAGCCCTAATAAGCAACAAAATAGTGTGAGACAGTATTTACATCACACTTTTGAAACAGATTCAAGCAGAACCAGCTGCTGTAAGATTATTTTACAAATCTATTGTAAATTAATAAAAGGAAAAAATTGCCTTCCTTTAGGTGAATTACAGTCTCCTTTACTAATTACCGTAGCTGGAAGCCGCAGTAAATAAGTACCTGCCTTACTGCGGTGAATGGGAAATGAGAAATGTAATTTTGGTAACCAGACTTGCCTTTCTTTACCCATTTAGTTGGTATGTGTTCCAATAGCTTCATTCACGGAGCTCTGACTGTTGCTCAATAAAAGCTTCCGGAGGATAATGTGTTCAAAGTGAAGCACATGCCGGCAGCTTTGTTCAGCGCCGGCGAACCTGCGCGCTGCGCTCCGCGGCCGCGCTCGCTCCGCGCCCCACCGGTGCGGGCTCTGCCCGAGGGGCAGCGCTGCTTCCAGCCGCGGAAACGCCAAGCCGAGCGGCTGTGGGAAAGGGAGAAAGGAGGGGACGGGAAGAAACCCAAAACAACCAGACCCCGTTTGTCGGTGCTTGCCCGGTGGGAAATGAGCTCGCTGTGGCGCGGGGGAGGACAGGCGGGTGCCGGGCGGTCTGATCGGGGCGCGGGCACTGCGCGTCGCCGGGAGCGGTGCGCTGGGAGAGGGAACGGGAAGCGCATTGTGTGTGTGTCTTCCCTCACTCAACGACGCCGAGATTCCCAGCAAAGCTCTGGGCAGCCGGTTTGATTCCTTGGAAACGCTCGTAATAATGTTAAGGGTAAAAAACATATCCGTAAATCCCTAGGAAAAAAGCTTGTCTGTGTGACCCAAAGTGTCGCGGTCCCCAGACAACTGAAATCTGTGTTTAGAGGGTGCTTAAACTGCTGCAGCCACTTTGCTCTATTTCTCGGACGTTTCTTTGTATTAAGTTTCCGGGTACACTTGGCTTTTTCCTTTATAATTAGCTTTCTTTTGCTGGATTCATTGATAGATACGATAATCCAGTGTTGGTAATATCTCAATTCATTAACATAATGAATCAGAAGGGAGAGGCTGATAATAAATCAGAAAGCTTCTATTTATGTGAAATATCTTGGCAACTGGCAGCAGTGAGAAGACAGTAGAAGGAGTATCAGACAGTTAACGGGACCTCAGGAGCGCGGCTGCAGGAGGTCTCAGGTGCTTTCTGCGGTTTAAGCGCCTGAGCCCTTCACAGGACAATCCTGTCCATTGCAGTGGCGCTGATGTGGGAAAATACCTGGCTCCCTTTGCCTCGGTCTCCCAAGTGGTTCAAAGCTCCATCCCCGTTGTGTCTAGGCTCCCGGCCACCGCTGGCAGCGCAACCCCGCGGGCTGGGACGAGGGCTGTCACTGCACCCCCTCCCCACGCTGCAGTGGCCCCGTTTGTGGCATTGCCCGTGGGCTGGGGTGGCCCGCAAGGGGCCGGGGATGCTCCGAGAGGCTCTGCGAGGAGCCGGGAGAGAATTTGGTCCAGCGAGATCCCCACTCTTTGTCCCATCGGCTGGGACTACTTCTGCCCCTGGATTAGATCTCTTTTAAAGTTTGTCATCAGCCTGCTTCTTCTGCCAATGCAGAAGACTGCAAAGATGCAACTATTTGCAAAGTCAAGTTTTGTGTTGTTTTTGAGCTAATACACCCAGAATCCTGGGAGCGGACGTTTTCTGTGGTCTGCGTCTGACAGCATTTTGTCCCTATTTGGGACGAAAAGGTACTTTGGTGACTAAACACGCTCTTTTACTGGAGTCATTCTGAAGCAGAGTTTAAGATCACGGGTGACTTGAAGCACCCGCACTGAACGGCTGCTTGTGCTCCTGGGGAGTACGCCCGAGGCTCCCTGAGGGCTGAGCCACATGGCCCAGCTGCAGCTTCAACACCTTATGAGGAGAAGCAGCCCGTGAAAGAGAGCACAGAAGTCTAAATGTACCCTTTTCCTTTTTCTTTTTTTCTTTTTTTTTTTAATTTTTAATTGAGGGCACGTGTTGCCCGTAATTCAATCAATTAAGCAATTGCAGTAAATCAATGAGATAAATACAAATAACACGAGGCTACGGCTTTGAGCTAGGCAGGGTTAGCAGTAAGAATAGGCTAGGAGTGGGGTTAAAAGCTGGGGCAGCATCACCTGGAGAATCAGGATGTGTGATGGAAACCAGCTGGTAAGGGAATTTCCCCTTCCCCTTATGTGTCTTCTCTAAGGTCCTGTGGTGACGGTGTTGGTCAGCACAGCACCGTACCTGTGAGAGGGCTGCTGAGAAGGTGGGGAGGTGAGAGGGTGACTGGTTAGGGCAAAGCTGGTTGTGGTGTGAGGTCTGAGTGCAGGAATGCTCAGGAAGGAAGGCCATGGGGTGACCGCGGTAGCCGCTCCAGGATGGCCGTCCAAGGGGTGGGTGCCTTTCCCTGTTGTGTGCCTGCACAGCCGCAGAAGAGACACCTGCCTCATCTGCATGAGGTTTACAATGGGTCTAAAGTAGCCGGGCAGGGAGCCTGTCACCCTCGCTGTGACCGCTGTCGGTCCCGGCTGGAGGGAATGCCTCTGCTGGGACCCGCCGTGCCGACTTTTCCCTCGGGTGCCGGGCAGCTTTAGTCTCACCACGGAACTTGGCTGTGGATGGCGATGCAGCCCCGGCTGTCTGGGGGTACCCAGGGTATAAATTTGAAGGGGTTATAGGGGACCTGAGGAGAGAGGCATGAGAAGGTGTTGGGGGAGTGGGCAGGAGCCATACCGTGAGGGCTGGGGAAGGAGCACAAGGGCTGGCAGCAAGAGCCTAAAAGAACAGAAGTGCCCTGATCGCGACCCTAGGAGGGTGAGGCCCATGAAACCCGCCCCTGGAGGGGACCCTCGTGGATGGCACGCAGGGGTGGGCTGGCACAGTCGAGGCCCAGCAGGCTTACTTTAAAATCATGCAAATACTTCCGTAAAACGGCTTAAAGAGGCAGAAGGACAAGTCCTGCGGGCACCTGGGCGTCCTGGGGGACACGGCAGTTTGGGAAAGGCATGCGTCAATTTAGCCCTGGTGTTGACTTAAGCGAAAGTGCTAAGCCATTCCTAAACCTAAGTCAATACAGACTTAAGCCAAAATTGTTATTAACGAGCTCTAATCTGATTTAAGAGCCTCCGAGCGAGCCGTGTCTACACGACGCGCGTTGCCTTGCGCTGCGCTCCGCGGTGCCCGGTCCCGGGGGGGGCGCAGCGGGAGGGGTCGGGCTAATGCAGCCCCGGGGAGGAGAAAGGCGGGTTTCGAGGAGAGCCGGGCCGCCGTGATTTCGGCTGGCCGGTGATCTCCCTCCGCGGGATAACTTCTTAAAACTGTACCCAGCTCGGCTGCTCTGGGGCGATTCGGGTCTGTGCGAGCGCCTCCGGGCCGGGGCTGCCGGGCCCCCTCTGCCGTGCGCTCCCGGGTGTAGTGCCGAGCGCCAGCCGCTCCGCTCGCTCGGAGAAGGACATGCCAGTGCATTTCTTCCCCCACCCCAATGGGGCAGTTGAGCCCTCCACTCCACCCCTCACTGGGGGCCTTTCTTTTCTTCCCCAGCAGCTTTGAGCAGCGCTGTTTCAGATTGGCCTTTTTATGTTTGATATAAAGAATAGTTGTTGGCCAATTCCATCTTTTCATCGCTGCTCTCCAGGCCCGGGTCCAAGCGGCTTGTCAGATGCTCATTAACTCCCCCTTTGGCTCTTTCCAGTGTGTCTCCTAAGCTCATTGTGCCAAGAACTAGCGCTTCTTTCTCTTTACATGGCTCCCTTTCTCTGCTCCATCAGGGAGACAAATTACTTTCCAAAAGGGATCGCCAGGGATGGTTTAATGAGAATTTCTCCAGCGCTGGCCGTGGAAATCAATGTAGTTAACATTCGGTGCACTTAATTGGACTTTTCTCTTCTGCCTCCTTCAAAAAAACTCTGAAGCTATCCTGTTAATCTCTCATTTGTAATCAATTGTGTTGACTAAACAAAAGTCTAGGTCGTCCTTTCTTCCTGTCCCAGACAATCCTTTGTTGCCTCTAAATGCCTCATTCTTGAGTGCTCCTGGTCGTGTAGATGGGTCCGATTTTTGACAGTTCATTATTGCGCTTTTGTCCATTTAATCTCCCTCGCTGTGTTTTGCATGTGCATGCCTTAATGAGCTCCGTTGGCAATTAACATGTTTCTAGCAGCAAACTGGTTGCTCAGACGTTTGGAGAGCGGAGTGCAGGGAAAAGGGCAACGCAGCTGCCTGTAGGTTGGTCGCTTCCCGGTGCCCGGTGCGGTGCCGGGACGCACCTGGGAGCCGCCCGGTCCCGGGGAAGCGCCGGGCCGGGCCGGGCGGGCCGAGGGGGAAGCACGGAGGCGCTGGCACGTCGCTCTCTGCGCAGAGGCACCTCTAACCCTCCCCCCGAGGCACCGGCACCGCTCAATCTGTTGTGTGCGCGGCTGCGGCGCCGGGAAAGGGGTTTTTGTGCGGGTTTTGTGTTATTGAGGCTTGCTGGCAAGAGTGCCGAAGTGTGAGCAGTCGTGGACAGCAGAAACATCTTGTGAGGGAGAAGATAATTGGAGTCTCTGGCGTGTGTGTGTCTGACAGAGCCGCCCCTCCCCCGCGATCTGCGGCTTGTGTGTGCCGGGATCCGGGCGAGAGCCGGGGGGGGTCCGGGGCCGGCCGGTGGCGAGCGGACTGCCGCGGCCCCTTCCCGGAGCGTCCGAGATCGGGGGGAAGCCGGAGCGACAGCCGGCCCGGGGAGGGCTGCCCACCGCCCCCCAGGAGGGGCCAGGTGACCAAGCCCACCAGCGGCGGCGGACACGGCGCTTCAGGGTGCCCCCAAAATGCCCTCAGCCGTGACGGGGATGCCGCCCTCCCCCCAGACGGCTCTGTCAACAACACCGCTTTTTATAAAAACGCGATACGAACGCACTTCCTTAATTCCCTTCCTGGGAGTGGGTTTCGCACTGCTCTCGCCCATCAGGAGAGCTGAGGAAGCAGCCTGCGCGCTGTCTGTGGGGCCCGCAGCCGCGCCTGGCTCCCGCTTTCGGCTCCCGGCTGGCAGCCCAGACCTCTTCCCGGCTCCCGAGGTGCGGAGAGAGCGGCGCTTCCCCCGGACCTGGCAGCGGGAGCGGCTCCGTAGGCGCCCCTCGGGATGCGCACGCCTCGCTCCCGTCCTTCGGGACCTCGTCCTGCCGTGGCCGCCCCCGGCACAGTGTCCTCATGTACAGAGGGGTCCCTCCCGCTGTCCCCTGCCCGTGGGTTGTCCCGCCCCGTCTGTCACGGCGGCGGGAGAGCCAGGCTCGGCTCCCGCCTGCCGGGGCTTGAGCCGCAGCCCCTTCACTTGCAGGACCATTTCCCCCTGACAGGGTTTCCGGAGCGGTAACGGGGTTTGCATTTTTTTTTCGCCTTTTTAAAATTTTCCTTTTAACCTAAAACTCTCCCAGGTTTTTTGGGTTTTTTTTTTGGTTTTTTTTTTTTTTTTTTTTTTTTTTTTTACAAATTCAGTTATGATCTTTCCCCGATGCCAGCATCACTGGACATGCTTTTTCACTCCTCAAACCGTCTAAACGCTATTTCAGACACTGGAAAATGCAAACCCCAAGAAACACTAAAATCGCCCCGTCTCTACTGCGGGAGCGTGGGGCCCGGAGCCCCGGCCCCAGCTCCCAGCCCGCTCCTTGGAGAACATCGCAGCCTAATAATGAATCCAGAAACCCGGAGCGAGGGGTTGACTCCCGTTCCTGCGCTCGGCGGCGAGCTGTGCTCGTCCTCGCCTCCCTCTATTTAACCACTCAATTAAGCGGAGAAAGGTGAGCTCCCCATTACGCCGTCCCCAGGCATTTCGGTGCCTCTCTCGTTCCCCTCTTCATTGGCAAGCCCGGCCCGAGCAGCACGCACACGCCCGGCCTCCTCAATCTCCTTTCTCCGCTAGAATAATATTGTTCCTAACGACGTGGCCGGAATAGACACTTGCGTATTAAAAGTGAGGGAGAGGGGGGAGAGGAGAAGGGAATATTTAGTGTAATCCAAGTGCTTGATTATCCATATTCTGATCACAAAGAGTTTCTGAGGCCTGCTGGGAGTGATTAGATTAATGTAATGCGGTTTGAAGGGTCTGTGTTTTCTCTCTTAATTTGGGTCATTACTCGGAAAGCAAGCGTGAGATCATTTTATCTGCATGCAAGGAAAGATAGTCATTCAAGAGCGGTTTAAACACGCCTTAATGAACCGACCCCGAAAAGGGGCGCTGGGAAACTCCGAGCAGCCTTTCGCGCTGCCGGTCGCGGCCGCGCAGCCCCGCCGGGGGTCCTGCAAAGGCTCTGACCCCGTTCCGGGGGGCGGCAGCAGCCCTCCGAAGCCGCCCGGCTCCCTCCCGCCCTCATTTTGCTCCTCTGGTGCTCGCGGCGCTCGGCGGGCCCTGGAGCGGCAGGGCCCGGCTCCCGCAAGCCGCGCTCGCACGGGGGACAGCGCCGTGCAGCCCGGTCCCCGCTCGGGCCGGGGCCCAAGTGGGAAATGAGAGACCTGCGAAGGGCCGGTTTATTGTCCCGTGATAGATATAGATATAGATATATTCCTCACTTATTCGAGCGTACATTTAAAATGGAGATTTACAGACACGTATAAAGAGCGCTGTCCTGGCGCCGGGCGGGGGGCGGCCAGCCCGGCCCGTCCTGGCCCGCTCCGGCGGCGCAACGCGCCGTTAAATAAGATTCCTCTTATATACAACTGCGGCTCGGGGTCGCTTGCTACCGGCGGCTGAGCTCGCTGGGAAAAGGACAGAGAAGCGAAGGCTGGTTTGGATAAATAGTGCTGGCCTGGTTGAGCAGGTCCGAGTGTGGCGGCGCGCCGGGCCCTTAGCTCTGCCCGCTGCGCCCAGGGTCCCGCGGCGGAGGAGCGCTGGAGACGCTGTCGTGCAACTTTCGGACGTGCTTCTTTAAATCAAAGTTTCTGCAAAATCCTTTCCCGCAAGTGACACACGTAAAGGGCTTCTTGTCATTGTGGGTGTGCATGTGGAAAGTCAAGTTATAGATCTGGTGGAAGGCTTTGTTGCAAATGGTGCACTTGTACTGCTTCTCTCCGCTGTGGGTCAGCTTGTGGTTCTTGTAGTTGCCTGCCAAAGAGGAAAAAGATGGAAAAGGGAGTTACCCGAGGGTGCCCGGGCCGCACGGTGCACAGGTGAAGGGGGCATTAGGAAGTGTCTCCACCCGCACCCCCGTCCCACTTGTCAAACTCGGTCCTCGTCAGCCCGGAGCAGCGCGCAACTGGCATGGCACAAATCAGAGGCAGGGTCAGGCCGGTGACCCGCGGCAAACGGAGGACTCTGGATTAGGACCAAGGCCCGGCACCTTTCATTTAAAAAGCATTTAGGGGGAACCGTCAGCACTGCCCGGCGATGCGGCCCAGCTTAGAGGGAAAGTAATTGGGAGCGGCGGCGGATCTGCCCGCGCCCCTCGCTTTCCCCAGCCGGACAGGGCTCGCCGCGTTTAATCCCCGCTAATGATGGGCGAGGGCCCCGACGCGTCCCGGCTCAGCTCACCTTTCTGGTGGAAGCCCTTGCCGCAGAACTCGCAGACGAAGGGCTTGTAGCCGGCGTGGATGCGGATGTGGGTGTTGAGCGTGGAGCTCCTGTTGAACGCCTTTCCGCACTGGTTGCACTTGTGTGGTTTCTCCTGCACCGGGGTGCGAGAGGCCCGTCAGTGGGGGCTGCGCGGGGAGCAGGGGCTGCCGCCGCCTCCCGCAACCCGGCCGCCCCCCACCTACCTGGGTGTGGATGATTTTGTGCCGGCACAGGGTGCTGGCCTGGCGGAAGCCCTTCCCGCAGACCTTGCAGACGAAAGGCCGGGCCCCCGTGTGCACCGGCATGTGGCGGGTGAGGTTGTAGTGCGCGTTGAACACCTGCGGGGAAGCGCCGGGAAGGCGAGGTCAGGCACGGCCCCGCCGCCGCCGCCCCCGGTTCCCCCACCCGATGCCGGCGCCCCCCTTACCTTGCCGCAGACCTCGCAGGTAAAGTTTTTGGGCTTGCCCTCCGCCGCCCCGCCGCCGCCGCCCCCCATCTTGGCGTGGCCCTTGGGGGGGCCGCCGCGCTCCGCCGCCGCCGCCTCCTTCATCACCTGGTCCAGGTGTCCCGGCAGCCGCTCCTTGTGGGCGAAGGGAGGCGGCGGCGGCAGCTTCTCGGCCGCCAGCCCCGCCAGCTTGGCGTTCTCCAGCAGGAAAAGCTTCTGGTGGGCCGAGAGCCCCCCCGGCGACGGGGCGCCCAGCAGGCCGGCCGGGAAGAGCTGTCCGTGCAGGAGGTCGGCCGGGTGGTACGCGGCGTCCAGGTAGTTGAAGTAGTAGAGGGAGCGGGGGGCAGCCGGAACGGCCCCTGCCTGGTGGATGACCTGCGGCTTGATGAGCCGGCCGCTGGGCTGGCCCAGGGCGAGCTCTGCCTTGCAGCAGACGCCGCAGTTGGCTTTGCAGAGCCCCGCACCGCCCCGCAGGCTGCTCTTCCACAGCTCCGAGTAGTTGAGAGTCTTGGAGGGCAGCTCGTAGCCCAGAGGCGGGATGGGGATCACGCAGGGCAGGGGCGAGCACAGGCTAAGCGGCTTCTTGCCTGGCTCCGGCCCCGGCCCGCCGTGCCGCTCCTCGAAGGCCGGCTTGGGCTCCGACGTCTTTGCCATGATCCGCTCGATGGAGAAGGCCAGGGTCTTGGAGGGGTTAGCGGTGGCGGCTCTGCCGTCGTGCCGGGGGCAGGAGGAAGGCATGACCGTCTCCAGCGACCCCGGGCTCGCCATGTCGCTCCGCCGTGCGGGAACTTGGTGTGAGCAGCGACTCGCTCCCGCGCTCGGCTCTGCATTCCAGAAAAGCCAGGAGACAAATCAATTTAATAAGCACCTTGTTCTCCCCCCACCCCACCCCCCACCGGCACCCCCTCCCTATTTACATTCAAATGAACATATTCAAGAACAATGGCACGTAGGGTACCAGATTACTGCTCATTAAGCGGAACACGCTAAAGTAACATGCAAGCTAGACCTTGTTAGTATTAAAAAAAAAAAAAAAAAAAAGGAAAGAAAAAGAAAAACCTTCCCTAGCCCAATGCCACCCAGCCGAGCCCCACCGATGGCCACGGTCCGGGAAATGCGGGAGCAGGGGCGGGGGGCACGGCGAGGGGCGGCGGGGCTCGCCTTGGGACCACTTACCTTTGCCCAGCTCCGGCGAGACTCATCCAAGCAGCGCAGCGTGGCCACAGTCACATTTTGATAGCAAACATCTTCCTGAGCGTCAGATCACGGTCTCGAACATTTAAAGCTGACATCATATGAAGTCACTTTGAGCAGAATGACATGGGGATGCCACCATGGATCTTCCCCAAGCCGAGGCGCCGGGCTGGAGCGCGGTGGGTTGGGGCAGAGAGAGAAAGACGAGCCCCCCCTCTCCACGCACAATTTCCTTCCAGTTTAAGACGCACAAATCGCTCGTGTGCGAGCTGGGTTTTTCCTCTCTCTCTCCCTTCTTAAAAAGCAACTTGCAAAGCAGAGGAATCGTTTTGCATGTGGCAAATTAGAAGGCAAGTGCGATTCACAAGTTGGGTGGAAAAGAGTGCTCCAGTTCTTGCTGGGGTTAGAAGAGCCACTCCGAATGAGCGTGAGGATTTTTTTTTCTTCTTCTTCTTCCTTTTTTTTTTTTTTTTTTAAGAAGGGGGAGAATGATTTTTTTTTCTAAAGCAACTACCACGCAACCATGCTCGAGTTATTTTGGCAACCCATCTGCAATCAGCTCCGTTGCAACCGAGCTGGAAGATAATTAATAAATTGTCACTTATCTGCGAGCCTCTCCAGCATGTATAAATTAATAGCCAACCCATTAATTAGGACAGTGTATTAATGTTAATTAAACTAAGTTTAATTCCAGCCCTCTCCCCTCTCAGGGTAACTGGTGATTAGCCTTAAATAAATGCGGAGGGAGTTGTGTCCAGGACTCGAATTCGCTGCTGAAAAAAAAAAATTAAAAAAATAATAATGAAAAAGACCCGTGTTCAGCAAAGGGAAGTTCTGCAAGTTGTCACCCCCTAAAGGTGTCCGCTGCTCCGGGGGGCACCCGGCGACTCTCCCTTGCCCTTGTAGCCCTTGTCCTGCCCCCCCCCCCCACTCCCCCCAGCACTTTCTTCTTCCCCCTTCCCCCCCGCCCCCCCCAAATAGGAGACGCTACATTATAGCGCCTAGAAGCCGGGGTTTCTTTCCTTCCTCTCTCTAATTAAAACACCGTGATGCGGGAGGGGAGGATTTGCAGAAACCTCAGATGCGAGGACGCGGTAATTGAGAGAGTCCCGCGTACACCTGTTTGGGGGGGCCGGCTGCAGGGCAGCACCCCCCGGGCTCTGATTAGCCGCCCCGTCCCTCGCCGGGGCTATTCAGCCGAACCAATTTTCCTCCGGCGATTCAGGGCGCTCAATTCTCTTTCACTTGTAGCCACTATAGCGCTGCGTGGAACCTGGTTTTGTGTGTTTCTAAAATAAAGGGGAGGATTATCCGGGGGAGAGGGGGGGAGCGAAGGGTTTAGATTGAGCCTGGCCAGAGGTAAAGCAAGCAATGAAAAGGCCCCTATATATATATTTTTCCCCCTCCCTCGAGCGTCTAAGAAAGTTTAGAGGAATTCGGGGGTTTTGTGCGGCGCTGACAAAGCCGCGCCTCCTCTCCCCGCCGGGACAGCTCGCCGGCGGCTGTTTGCAGACAGGCTTTTTCACCTGCGAACCACAACACGCTCCAGAAACAAACTTTAAAAGCGGCGGCCGTCCCGGGCTGCCTGCGGGCGGAGGGGAGCGCCCAGCCCCGGGGGGACACCCCGCCTGGAGCATCCATCAGGTGCTGGCGCCCGCCCAGCCCTGCCCGCCCGGATCTGCCGGGTCAGTGGGCAAGGGAGAGACGGAACCATCCCGCTCCTGGGGGAGAGGCTGGGACGGGACCGCGGAGAACCGCAGAAGCCGTGCCCGGGATCTGGGCTGCGGGAGAGCCCGGCTGAGCCCCGGGGAGGCACGCTGCGCCTGAGCCGCTGTGCCTGCCCAGCCCGCGCCTCCTCCGGGCAGCGGGAGCGGGCAGGCGGCGGCTGCGCTGGGCTGGACTCCGCTCACTCCCGGGGCTCGCCGGCTTTAGCGAAGTATTTAATTAGCCTCCACAAACTTCTTTTCCTCGCCTGCAGATTATACTGAGTGGAGGGTTGGGAACTATTTTACACCTTGCCACTCACATGTTAATTAATCTCTATCTAACCCTAATTGCAGTTTATTCAAGCACCGCTCAAACAGCTCACCCACACAATAAACACTGGGGCTGCTTTTATCCATATTACTCCCCGCTCACACGTTGAGTAATTAACTCCAGTACCAACTAATAGTGCAAACAAATATTTTCTGTAAACGAGATGATTTCGGGCAGGATAAAAGAAGGGCTGCGGAGCTGGGACCGGGAGCTCGCTGCCAGCTTCCCCGAGCCGCCCTCATCCTTGCCGGGGTGTTTGCTGAACCGGGTCTCTCCCTCTTTCCCTCCTTCCCTGGCCAAGGGGACAGCTGGCGGCTCGCTGCTGCGCACCCACCGCCCTGCTCGGGGCAGCGGGTCCCGCAGGCCCCGGGGCTCCTGGGGGCGAGGAGAGGCAGGGGGGCCCTAGCCGAGCCCCGGGACTGCCTCCTTCCTGCAGCTCGGAGGAGTTCCCGTGCATCCCGAGGCCGGGTACCGGCTCGGGCAGTGCCGCTGCCTCCCGGCCAGCTCCAAACCGGGCGCCGCACGCCTTACGCATCAGGGCGTTGAGTTCCCAGCTAAGACCCGGGCATCAGAGCTCAGTATTTTAATTGAAATCGCAGGTTTAGGCACAGCTGGAGGCCGTCTCTATCGATTCGACTTCTGCTGTTCCGGCGAGCATATTACAACTGACTGACTTTGAGACAGCTGCCCCAGCCCCGCCGCCTGCCCAGCACCGAGCCCGAGCCCCTGTGCTCCCGGAGAGCCAGGCGGGAGGGGTGGGGGTGGCTCTGGGGGGGCCGAGCGGCCCAGCCCGGCTTTGGGAGGCAGCAGCGTCTGCACGTCGGGCGCGCAGAGGGCTCCTGGCTCGGCCCCGCGTTCCGCCTCTCCCGTGGAGGCAGCTCTCCCGTGGGGTTTTAATCCTTCACCCCCGACATTTGGAGGGAGAAATGGTTTGTGGATTTTTCCCAAGAAGGCGTACGCCGCGAAGACGTTCCCACTGCGGACGCGATCGCTTCTGCGGTTATTTTTACGCCGCTGCCTCCCCAGAAAAACGAGTGCGGTGCCTGGGCGGGCCGGACCGGCCCCGTGCGGGACACGCCGGGTCACCCGGGACTTCTCCAGCGCCCGCTCCCCTCGGGGGTCCCGTCCGCGCCCGGCAACCCCAGCCCCAAACCCTCCCCGGCCGCTGACATCGAAAACAGGCGGGGGTTCCCCTTTCGCTCCTCGACAGCCAGACCCGCTCGGTGAGGGGCTCCCGGGGGCGCGTCCCGGGCGGGTCCCGGGCGGGCGGGAGCGCAGGGCCCCGCAGGCTCGGCCCGGCTCCCCCGTCCGTCGGGCCGCTTCCGCCCAGGCAGTCGGCACTGGGCATTTCTGGTCCACTGGAAGATAACTTAGGATCCTCCTAGTTATTTAACTTGGCAGCTGCTTAAACTCCGCGGTGGAAGCTGCCGAAAGTTATTAGCATTATGCTTCAATCTCCCCGAAATGGTGGACTTTGATTTCCACGCTGCTTTGCTTTTTATAGGTATTTTTCTAAATACTTTTCCCCCCAATTCTTTTCCCTATTATTTTTTTAATAGAAGGTGATGGACTGCCAGGTGAGCCACCGGCCCAGGCAATTTGGATGGGCCTGTCTTTGTGAGCCAGGGTGAGGGAGAAGCTTTTTCTGTGGCTTTGCAGCTTTGTGCAAGGGTGCGCCGGAGGGGCCCAGGGTTGGGCTGGGAGAAGGGCTGGGCTGCCGTGCTGCCCGGCCCTGGCCCCACCGTGCTGGATCTGTCTCCGTGCAAGGCAGCAATTACGACCCCGAAGGGTCAGCCCAGGGATGTTCCCAGGGTGTCTGGCCGCAGGTCAGTTTGCAGTGGTCAGAAACGGGACAAAAAAATAAGTAATGAACAGAGAAGTCAGGATAGCAAAGTTTGGGGCAGAGGTGAAGTGAGGGTTGTTACCCATGTGAATCTTTCAGGTTATTCCTTTGATACTATGATGCTTGGTCTGAGGGAGCAGTATCCCTGCAGCTCTGTGTGCCTCAGTCCCCACGGGCAGTCCATCCTATTCTGCAGGGCCCACAGCATTGGGGGGTGACTCTGCTTCCCTGTCACCCAACGGACACTGCCACACTGGGGCAGGAATGGTGCCTGGCAAGGCCACCTTGGATGGAGCAGTGGCTTTGAGACCCTCCCAAGGTATTTTTTCATTCATTTTATTGAGTTATGTACGTTACTGCCTAACTATAGGCAGATAATTTTATTTTATATTTTTAGATTTTTTTTTTATTTGGGACCTAAGGTTTTTGGAGCACTGCACAGGTTCCAGAGGAAGTGTGGTTAGTGGGATGTTGGAAGCAAACTGGCTCAGAGTCCCTACATGGCTGTACTGGTCTATATTGTCAGTGATGGCAGGAGTAACATAGACATTTTCAACCTGAATCCAATTTTAAAAGCTGGTATCTGACCTGCTTCTAAAACCGTTTGAAATCTAGTCCCACTGCAAAGCAACCGGCAGGGCACCGTGGCAGGAGCTGCACAGAGTGCCTCGATGGCAATCAAATGGGCTTATGTAATTCTAAAAATGGCAACTCCTTACTTGCCACATCTCTTTCTGTCTGTGCGGAGAGTCCTGCAGAGCTGCCAAACAGAAGCAATTGAATGAACTCTTTTCCCGGCTCATTCCTCCTTCCGCAGCTCGGAGAAAGTGAGCCAGAGCCTATTCTAGTTTGCCTGTCAACAGGAATGGTAACTAACGGCTCGATCCCAGCCAGGCTTTATGCCCCAAAAACGCTGCCTGCCTGCCTGTGAGGAGCAGAGAGAGACATCATGAGGAAAATCTAGTTCCTGGTGTGAGACTGGTCTAGCCCGGGAGGCAGGTGAGGAGTCGCTGGAATCCACACCATGTCCAAAGCCAACCTGTCCAGTAATGCAAGGAGGAAATTGTTGAAAGGGTGAGCTGCTCTTCTCCGTCTTTATTGTCAGAAATAGTCATCCTTCGCATTGCAGTAATGGAGCAATGCTGCCTTTCATTTCTGAACACTGAAAGTGAAAGATGTTCCTTCCTAATGTTTTGAAATGTTGTACTTTTTTTTTTTTTTTTTTGATGGAGTGGGAGCTTTTAAGTTTTTCTGGGTTTGTAGGGGTTTTTTCCCCTTATTTTCTATTTAGGAGAAAAGGTGGGAGGAAGTAGAGAAGGAGAATATAATGGGGGGATGGCCTTGTTCTCACTTTCCTACTGAAAACGTTTCAGGAAAAGGAACAAAAAACAGTGAAAATGGGTAGAAGCCCACTTCAGTTTCATGTTCCTATTCCTTCCCTTTTTTTTTGCTTGAAAGAAGGAAGGCCAAAAAAGTAAGTGGGACAAACTCCACGTGTTTTGAATTATTCTCCCCTTAATGAGATAGAAAAACATCTCATTTTCAAAATTACTTCCTTTTTAAATGAAGAAAATCAAACAGAGAAAAAATCCTTCCAAAACCAATCTTTCCACTGTCATTTTGCCACTCACTCCTCACTCAGTGTTGTCCAGTCTTTGTGGCTATGCCACGCCAGGTTCTTTGAGATTTGTATTTGCCATTTTTTGAACTGTTGTCGCAGATGTTCATATGTGCTGCACAGCTGGATCCATGGGCTGCATGGTGTGGAGGTGGCAGCGGGTGGCAGCACCTTGTCCCCTTCCTCTGGGGTGTGTGGGACCGGCTGAACTGCAGCATCCCTGTCCCTCACAGTGGCTAAGTCAGAGAGAGCCTGGCAAGGCTCCCAGATTGACAAGTGAAAGTGTTGCTGTGCTGCTTGGGCCCAAGAAATGGGTTGATTCATGAAGACATGATCTAGAAAAGCCACTAAAAATCCCCCCAACAATGAGAGCCCAGACTAAAAATCCATACCTCGTTACTGGAGGAAAAAACTTGAGTGCACAACACAAGTATTTCCTGAATGTTCAAGAACATCCACAAATTATGCTAAAATAGACGAGAATTTATTTATTTGATTCAATTATGAGCCTAGATTGTGATTTTGGGGTGGGGATGGGGCTGGAGATAGTGATATTGAAAAAACAGTTGTGTGACAAGCTGGGGCAATCATCAGCCCTGGGGTACGGAGGAGCTGCTTCAGCTCTTCCTCACAAAACGCAGAGCACTGCAGGACCCACCAGGAGCTCTGAGACTTCTTGGGTGTGGAGGACCTCACCAGGGTAGCTGTTTTTCCATGGGGAGCTCAAGGCCTTTGGTCCCACAGCCCATGGATGAGGCTGGTGTTCCATGGCCATGGCCAATTTGTGCTGGAGGGACTGGCTCATCAACTCCTGCTCATACACCGAGCACATGATCAAGGGTAGATCTGTCATGGTGAGCATTAGCTGCCCCTGGTGGGGTATCCTTCCCACCCCCATTGGCTGACTCCCAGAGCTGCTGAACATGGCTATGGGAGATGTTCCTGTCCCTGATGTGAGGCTCTTGATAGGCTTGGAGGCTGCCACGTCTCTGCCTTTGATGTAAAACCAAACCCTCAATCTTCACCCGTTTAGCTGGATAGAAAAATACCTTTCCTGTTACCAGAGTTCATCACCACCACGTTCACTACCAGCCTTTGAGCTTTTTATCTCCTCCTACCTCCCTTCCAGTGCGTGCCTCTCCTCTCCAGCTGACAGCCTGGGACAGCCCCGACATCAGCTGCTTGTGGAGCTCCCTGTGCAGAAAGCCAGTCCTAAACGGTGTGGCCTTTGCTCCCCCCAGCTGTCATATCCTCCAGGATCTGCAACAAGTCCTGATTTTACAGACCCCATCTTGACAGTCCCCAATCTGATCTGACCACCTGGTTTGTTTTTGAATTGAGCACTTGAGTCATAACATTTCTGTTTATTTCAACAACTGTATTCCTTGCATAGGAAATGAGCCAAGATGGTCTAAGGCTGGGATAGCAAAGCATGTCATGGCTGTAATTACTTTTGCTCTCCCAATATAAATTTTTACAGTATAATCAAAACCTTATTTTCGTAGCACTGGACTCTGTTATTGACTTAATCTTCTTAAGTGCTCCTATTATTCCAGTGATTTCATCGTTGTATGTTGATTTTAATCTTTTGATCTCCATATTAGCTACTGCCTGCAACTAATTTGTTGCTCAGTGTTTTTCTTTGTTTTGACCTGTGAGGCATTTTCCTCATGGCACACAACTCTGCTGGCAGATTGCATATAATCTCTGCACTTTTTTTCTCCCATATTTTGCATAGTTACAACAAATGCGGATTTATGACTTGAAATGGAATATGTATCTCTCAGAAAGGCTGAGGAAAATATCACTTCAGGTTCAGCTTGAAAGCCTAAACTTGTTTGATTCAAGGAAATATCATGGAATACAGCTTACCAGAGAGAGGTGTCACACAGGCTTTTTTTAGTCCAGCAAGTTCATGATGGGTGAAAGCTGCAATAATTTTATTATATGCAGTCAGGATTGAAGAGTTCTGAAAGCAGTGCTAGACCTAAGATGAAGAGGGCTGGGTGTTGTGAATGGCTCAAAGGACTCTCTGAACCAAGCTTGGTTTGATACAACAGTGGCTTTGTTGAATCCTGGCAGCATGGAGCAGGTTTTTGCACAAATACTGGTGATGAAAGTGCAGAGTTCTGAACTTCACAGCCAAAGTGCAGAGGTTGACATAGAGCTCAGCTGCATTTTGGTTGGCCATTAAACAGCAGCTTTCCCTTTGGTAGTTGATGGTTTAACCTGTGCTGATTTATCATGTGCTTTGTTTGCATTAGCTTTTTCTTTTAGAGCTTAGAGAAATAATTTTTGCCTTAGGTTTGCTGTGACTTTTTAAAAAAGAACACAGCCTGAACGTTGGCAAAATCATCTTTGCTTTGTTGCATGCCTGTTTATGCTTCTGAACACAAATTGCCTTCTAATATTTTTGACGTTTTGGTCACTAGAAAGGCACAAAAGCAATTTCTAAGATGCCTATGGGCCAGAAGACATGCATTACAGCAGAGGGGAAAGAATCTGTTAGTTGGTGAAATATAAAACAAATTGGATGAACAGCTGCTGACACTTGTCAGTCAAATAGTTGATAGCATTTTCAGTCTCCATGCCACATGCTTTAAGTAAGTCTGTCAAAAAAAAGATATTTTCGCTGGACTTCCCTGTAAATACGAGAGAAGTTTTGGCCTGATCTATCATTTAAAATTTTGCTGGCAGAAGAATGAAATTTTCCTCTTTTCCCAAAACTGATTGACATAACTGCACAGGCAGATTCTTCATCTAGGTGCAGTTGTACTGGCACTGAGTCCTTTGACTGCTGGAGCTCATTCCATCACAGCAATGGGTTGGAGTGAAGCAGCAGCAGATCTTTGCACTCCTCAGCCACCTTTGCCAGTGCTCTCATCTATCCATACCTTATAGGTGCTGCCCAAGGTGTAGCTTTGCTCTGCAGGACCTGAGCCCTGTCCAGACTGTAGTCTGTGGCCAGGAGGGATTTGAACACAGATTGGTATTTTTCAGGCAAAACCAAACCATTTTGTATTTGACATTTCTCCAGGATTGGCCCAAGGTGGCTCTTCCCACCCCTGGTACCACAGTGCAGCACTCATTTAGGGGAGGGTTGGGCTGCCAGCACAGCCTTGCCACGTGCAGGGGTAAAGGCAGTGGGGATCAGGGGGCAGTGCACTCCTTTGCTCAGCCACAGGCTGCAGGCTGTGCAGTCAGAGGTTCAATCCTGCTTTGCAGAAATGCTGTAAGATCTCCCTTCTTACACTAAAGTACATAACCTCGAAGCTCATCTTTTGGGTCCAAATGCCTTAAAAATAATGAATTGGCTAATGCTTCCCTGTTCTGTGGTCAGGCCTCAGGGCTGTGGAATTTCTGGGGTGCTTTTTTTGGGGTTTGAGGTCACAAAAAGCTGTCACAGGCCATAGGGTCACTGCTCATGACAGAGGCACTCAGTCAAGGGTGTCCAATCACTGCTGTTTTCGGGAGGTACCGACGTGTGTTAGCAATGCACAGCCTAGGAGCATCTCCTGAAGGCTGCACCCACACTCTCTCATTCAAAAAACTGAGCAGGGCTCACTATTTTGAAAGGTGGCAGGTGGAAGTGGGCTGTGTTTTTACCCAATAAATATTTTGTGTTTAAAAAAAAAAAAAAAAAAAAAAAGGGAGACATTTCCAGAGCAGAATCAAGCTGTTTCTCCAGCTCTGCTCTGCCTGACTGCCAGCAGAGCTATAAATTTCCATGTCCTTCAGTGCTCTTTGCTACCAACCTGGTGACCACTCTAGGCTTTCCTAGAGCTGCCTCATGAAGGTGTTGTCCTTCACACAGAGCAGCGGAGGGAGAGGATAAAGAGGGCATGAACACATGTGTGCAGCAGAATGTGTGTGGGTCTCCAGTGGGTCTCAACCCCCTAGAAAGAAAGGACCAGGTGGTGCTGGCAGTTTGTTCCTTGCTTTATATCTTGTGAGACTTGCTTTATTAGGGAAGGCCTGGGAGGGCTTCAGGGTGGGATTGAAGGCTCCAAACATAATGAGGTCAAAGAACAGATATTTTTTGTGTGCATGCCAGAGACAGACCTGCAGAGGAATCTGAACTGGTTTTGATAGACTGAGTATGACTTAAACACTCAACTACTACCCCAGATCCTCTGAGGACTCAGGGCCAAGTAGTTGCACTATAAAGGTGGGTAAGAAGAGGGAAAAGCTTCCTGTGTCTGTGGTCACAAAGCTATATTCCTGCCTAAGTCCTCAGAAGTAGCTTTTTCTGGCAATGCTTCCCTCTACCAGCAGCACAGAGCAAGACAAGTATCAAGTCTGCTGGGCTACAGTCAGGGCTCAAAATTAGTCTATTCTGGTGCATCAGATGGCTTCTCAACATGTAAATGGTGCTAAATGTGCACATCCACCACCCACTCCTGAAGTGAAGCCCCTGCTAATGCCCCTGTTCCAAGGGGGTGGTGTTCCTAGGACACCTGGGAAAGGTGGATGCTGAATGTGTGAGGTGTGGCCATCCAGGTGGGGCTGCACAGCACCTCCACAGCAGATGCTAAACTCTGACACAGAGGGAAGTGACCCAAAAATCTAGCACTGCAGGTGAATATGCTTCAGGTTACATAACTATCCCAGCCCAGCCCAGGACTCAACACCCCCTTTGCAGGCAGTTCCAGAGGTCCCAATCTCCTCCCACATGCCCAGGGTGGGTCTCATGTTTTTTGGGCTCTGAAATATGGTTTAATTGTTCATTATGTCAGGAAGCTCATCCAGCTCATCCATTTTTCCATTTGCCCATCTTTTATTTGTGAGGGATGAACATTTGTCCTGGTTCCCCAGGCTGGCCACAGGTTGTTGTGTTTGGGGGTAAAGCACATCACTTCTTCTGCTGCTCTCTCAAATGGCTGAGACCTGGGCTAGCAGGAACCAGTTCTGGTGTGAATCAGCTGATGGGAGGGAGGGACTGAAAAACCTCTCAGTCTCACAGAGAATCACAGAATGGATTGGGTTGGAAAGGACCTTAAAGATGTTCTAGTTCCAGCCCCCTCCATGGGCAGGGACAGCCTCCACTAGACCAGCTTGCTCAGAGCCCCTGACCTTGAACATTTTCAGAGATGGGGTATCCATGACCTCTCTGGGCAGCCAGTTCAAGTGTGCTCCCATTAAACATGTTTTCCATCAAACCAGACTTTAATTTAATTTCAACTCAGCAAGACTGCTTTGGGAGAAGTTAAAATACAAACTGAGGCCTTCTGAAGGAGGGTAAGTGTTGGGTAAGGCTGATGGCCATATAATAACAGGGGCTGAACCAGAGCAGACATCAATTAGATGTCGAGGGACAAATCACAGGACACAGAGTGCAGATAATGGTGGAAAGAGCTGTGGTGGTCATAGCAGAAATGCCCTTGTACCTGGGGAACAGATAGTGTGCTCCCAATCCTGACCTTGGGGAGCAAATCAGGAAACCATCTTCTTAATTAATAAACTAAAGAACACCCATGAGAAAAGAAAATGCCTTTATTCTGTGAGGTTGGGGCTCTTACATCTCAGCTTAGTTTGGTTTTTTTTTTTCCTAAGGCAGACATAAAAAGACTCCATAATTTATTATTAGGACATCTGAATAGTTATTTATTGAGAAGCCACAGTTCTCACACTTTTACAACTGTCGGCTTGTATAAGGCAAAAAAAGCAAGATGGATCACTATTTTACACAGAAAGTAAAAGCTCTGGAGAAGGAACTGATGGACATGCAGTTACTGTCAAAATGCAATGTACATGACATATATAAAAACCATTGTGAAACAGAGGAGTTGTAAATTATGGTTACAATCTACCGAAATAAATATTCAATATATTATTATAAACACATTTGTAGAGTCTAAGATTGTAATTAAAGTTGTCTTTGTACATACACGGTTATTTGAAATTTAAACAAAAATGTAACATTTAGAGGAGCAAACGTCAACATAAAACAACTGCTTTGGACTTGTAATGTGGCATGATATATCCATAATGATAGGATTAATCTGGTGTGGCAATTAGAATGACTAATCCTTTGGGATGTAGTCTCTATGGAGTTAACTGCATATTGAAGGGAAGAGCCTGGTACTTTAACAAGGATGCAGAATGATTCAAACGGCTGTCTGGGTTTGTTTGTTTTCTGGTTTTTAAATTAACAGAGAGAGAACAAAAAAATCATTTGTAATTGCCTGGTTTTTCTTTTAAAAACAAAGCTGTTTTTTTAATTAATTTTAAGCAGTTGGCATCCACAGAAGAGAAAGAAATGAAAGGACTCGAGTCACTCATCTTCACAACAATTTACCATCAATGTATATACAGTACATTAATGAAGCATTGTTTAAACTTTAATAACAGGGACACACCTAGGATGTTTTCTATGTAGTTTTTCCATTAACAGTATTAAACAATGGTGCTCCATATTGCTTATGAACATATAGATATGAAATTAGGAAACTGATGAATCAAAGAGAGGTGCTAATCTTATTACCACACAGCTAACATGGCATTTGTATTGGTAAACTTCTCATGGGCATTTAGAGCTGACATAAAAATTCCTAATGTGGCTAACTGAGTTACAGACGAGGTACATGCACGGATACCAGGTGACCCCCAGCCGGTGCTCCAGCTCCCCTAGTCATCCTCCTCATCCTCCTCATCGCTGTCCTTCATGGTGATGCCCTGGAGCCCCCCGCCCTCGCTGACCGACGCCGTGGCCTCCTCCACTGTCAGCCGGTTCCGGATGGTCTCGTAGGTTTTGCTGTTCAAGGTGGAGTCCAGCACGCCTTGCAATCGGAAATCTCGGTACGTTTTCTAAAGCACAGACAGGGAGAGGTCAGGGCCAACACCAGCTCCCCTGCAGGAGTCAACCTGTGCCCCTGTGCTGGGGGTTTGGGGCCACCAGTGGGAGAGGCTGGGATACTGGCCACCAGGGAAAGCCCAGCCCTGGGGACATTTTGCATCGCTTGGGTTGTGCAGAGGACATGGGAGCATCTCTGCTGGCCACCACTCTGGCATGGCAGAGCTCCCTTTAGAGTGCCTTGGGCAACAAATTACAGCTCTGTGACTCCAGCCCTGCCTTTGTGGGCTGGGCTGGGCAGTTCAAAGCAGCTCAGGGGAGCTTTGCATAGGGTGGGCTGGTGTCTAAAAAGACACTGAAGCAATATAAGGGCTCTTCTCTGACTGACTTCCCTGGCTCCTGGATGGGTTCATCCTGCCTCTGATGTCAGTTATTTCTCTTCAAGCAGCAGGATGCTTATCCCCCATAGCCACAGACATGATTACACATTCCTGGAATGCTCCATATTAAACAATCCTACCTACAGTATAGGGATTAAATAAACTAAGTCCAGGATACTGGACAAAATTATTGAGGTATAAATATAAGCATGGGGCACGTCTTTCTTAAATCTCCCTTTCTTCACCTCAATCTGGAATTCTATTTCCATGGTTTCCATACTTCCCTTGTTATTACAATTAACATCTCTTATCTGAATTTATGTTTAAAACCTTCTTAATTCTTTGAGATAAAACTCTGGTCTCGTTGTTCATTTAATTCTGCTCTGTGCTCTGCATAGAAACTATTTACTGTTCTGCTATTTCAGAAAGTCCTTGGGTTTGTTATAGCTGCTTCTGAATGTAATATTGGTATAAATAAAGCACAAGGAAAAAAAGCTTTCCTCAGCTAGCTGACAAGTAGGAATAATCTGTCTGTGCCTGTTGTTTTCAGTTATGAAAAGCACATTTAATACATTTCAGTTTTAATTTATTCATGCCTTCAATGTGTTCACTGCACACAAGACCATAAACATTATAAAATACTAGACCAAAAAGCATTAGATAGAACCTAAAATGATCAAAAATATATTTACCCCCTTCTGTGATCTTATTATTTCATGTAAACCACTGTGATTTCACACTGAAATAATTATCATTAGTCCAAGGCATGCACACACACAGATATACACATACACGTGCACTTAAAGAAAAAAAATGGTACTTTCAGGGTATGTTATCTCACCTTTGTGATCTCTTACAGTTGATTATATACATCCATTGTAAAAGAAACAACTTCAATTAACTATGAGAACAATCTCATTTGCATTCTGACAATAATCACGAGCCATAGCTGGGCTTAAATGTTTGTAGCAAAACAGCATTAAAAAATTTTGGGTTAATTTAACCCATTTTAACACCAGAGCTCACAGGTGTGATCAGTGAATTTGTCCACAAAAAGGCTAATTTTGGTGCACTTACCGTACAGGTAAGGTCAAATAGCAAGAGAGTTTGGTTTTAGTTTTTAATGCAAGAAATTACTTTGTTCTTATTTGCACACATGTATTTTACCTCTCTCTGCATTTAAAATTCCTGTCTATCCAGTGCTATATAGCTACCTTAATTCTTTAAAGGAATTTTAATGAATCCTTCATTTACCTGCCAGTGGCAGAGCACATGCCACACACATGCAGGAGCACACACCCATTCCTCCAGACAGTGAGGGGCACTGGGAACACCTGTGTGCTTACCTTGACTATCCTGATGAGGGTTTTCAGCTGGTAGATGTGGAGCTGCAGGTCCATGCGGTCTGTCAGCCAAGTGCACACAACACTCATGGAGCTGGTGTACCATTGCTGCAAGAGAGACACGGCTCCTCCAGCACCCACCCGAGGCTCTGTGCAATGCCCTGACTGACACCTGTGTCCCCAGCAGCCCCTCACACCCGCCTCTGACCCTCACACCCACCTCTGACCCTCACACCCACCTGCCAGCCTGCTCAAGGGGGGCCACAGACTGAGAGGGGAGACTGGCATCTGCTCTTACACAGAATTTCCATGCATGGGCTTTTAAATTTTATTAACAATAACAACAGAATAAACTTATTAGGAGGGTAAAGGCCACCAGTAGTGCCACAAGGTTTTGTAATCTGCTTTTGGCATTGATGGCACTTGCCAGCAGTGATGTGTGCTTGGCTCGAGCCATGTTTTTAACCTGCTTCCCCACAGTGAGAACACAGTCCTGCCTTTAAGGATGTTGGTCCCACACTCAAGTTACTTACCATCTTCAAATTCAATCATAAACAGCCACAGGATGAGTCTGGGACCCTGAGGGTGAGCAGAGGGGAGGCTCATGCAGGGCAAGGTTTGGCTGGTGGGAAGGATGCCAGTGTAAGCACCTACGGGGGGATGCCTGCCCAGGCTGTGTGGGAAGGGGTTCGGTTTCACCCTCACAGTTATGAAAGATGGAGAAACAGCAAAGAAATCAGCTTGTTTCAAGCTGCTGAACTCACAGGGCCCCTCCAGGGGCTGAAATTGTGCTGTTGTCTGTGAAAAAGGCTCGCAGCAGTGTGGCAGCAGCCTGCAGTGCAGGAAGGCTCTGGTGGGCTGTGGATCAGAGCCCTGCTCAGGCAGGGCTGACGTGGTACATCTGATGCCACACAGATGAGCAGCGAGCCCTTGAGAGGAGGAAAAGCAGGGGCTTGGGGGTGGGTGGGGAGACACAAAACCTCCCCAAGGTGCTCAGCACAAGGGGTGGTTGCAAAGCAGGCAAAAACCCATCACACCTCTATATGCACAGTTGCACCCTTCTTGTGACCTCTCTTACACACAGAGACCAAACCCCACACTGCAGACCAGATGCAATTCATCTAGAACCAGTTAAAATACTAAAGAAACTCCACCAGAGCAGTTTATGAAGATCCTGACAGAGCACAATCCATAGTCTGGGATGCAGCTGCCTCCCAGCGAGTCTGAAACCTCACACCAGTTCAAGTCAGGTCTTGCTGCCCCCCTCAGTGCCCCCTCGGGCTGGGGGTCTCTGACACAGAACATGCCCTGTCCAGCAGGGGAATGGAGACAACGAAAAATTCTCTAACTGCAAAACTTGCCAGTGATTTCCTCCCCTCCATCCTTTGACACTGGCACCCACAAGGTGGCATGAGGCTCACCAAAGCAAACAAATGAGTCTAAGCTAAACCAGCCCTGCACCACAAAAATGTGTGCTCAACACACATCTCTGAGCTGAGTGCCAGCTCAGGGAGCTGCAGGGGGAAGAGTTTGCCCCACAACTCCAATGATGCTCCTCTACTTTAATTTCTACACCACCTCTTTAAAATATGGAGGAAATAAGGAGATGAAAGAGTCACCGAAGAAATGGCATGTGGTGACCTCATGCTCAATGCTTGCACCTTGTGTAACTTGTGACAGAAATTCTGCTGACCCTTCCTCTCCAGGACAGAAAGCTGGCAAGAGCTTGGCTGAGACTAATTGAGACTGGCAAGCAGGAGCTCTCAGCTGTCACCTGAGGTGCTGGCATCAGACTGGGGTTGAACAGTGAGTGAAGTGACCTGGGCAGCTGGTGTGGACCTGATGAGTGTAGGAGACATGAAGGTCTGGTGGGGCTTCATACTTTCAAAGCCTCAGACTGGTCTGAGAAGTCAGAGTGTCCCTGGATATCCCCTGAGGATCCCAGGTACATGGACCCAGGCCAGCCAACAGCCAGCTGGTGGTTGGGTGGCACAGAGCAACTGCTGCCACTGGGATCTGCCTGGGTTCCCATGAAATGCTGCAGACCCACGCGGGCAAAACAGAGAAACTGTTAATGTTCATAAAGCTGCTTTTCTGCAATCAGTGCTTAACTGAGTCATGCTCTTGGGTGACATTAGCTGTGACCCAGGGCTGGCACATGGATGCCCAGGTCAGCCAAACACCTCCTTCCCCTTCTGCCACCTCTTCAAATCGGAGCCCCCAGAGGAAGGGCACAACCATGTGTTACACACACACACCCCCTCCCTTCCCCTGCCGCCTCCCAGCTTCCACAGAACGATCTGCTGGGTGTTTGTGTCAGCTCCACATGAGATGAGAAGTCCCTGGCAGGGGCAGGTCCTGCCATTTCTGTCTGTCCCACGCCACACACACCCACAGGGCTATGTGATCCCAAACAGAAATTATAACCTCTGCCCGGAGGGTATTGGCAAGGTGACTTTGCTGCTGTGAGACCTTCTGAGTAAGCCAAATGAAATGCTTTTCTGTGTTACTGGAGGGCACTTCAAACACTCTGGGTTCTGGGGAGATGCAAACTCCTTGGAACCAAATGTGAATTGCACTCCTCTCCTCTCGAGCAGCGGCTGACAAGGGCTCAGCCAGGCGTAGCGCTCGGCTGCATGAAAGGAGCTCTCTTTCTCAAAGCCAACTTACTCCTAAGACTTTCTGCTTTATGAGAAAAAGACAAAGTCTAATTCATTGATCTTGATACACAAAACCGTCACGTCACTTCATAGAGCACACACCAACTGCTGAATTTCAGCCCTGCATATTCATAAAAATAAGTTAGCCCATAAATTAAATGTTCCCTTTAGCTCTCGCTAGTGTTGATGTGCTATAAGACGCATAAGCCCTCTGATTCATGACTAACCTACCAAAGAAGATAACATTTGCATATGACTATATTATTAAAAAAACAACAAAAAAGCCAAATGCTCCTAAACAGAAACGTATTCACCTCAGACAAAAGAGCACAGAGTGGTCCTGCAGGGACACTGGCCACCTTGCTTTCCCCGAGGGGGTCTGCCATGCCCTCAGGGGCAGTGGGCTCAATGCTGCCGGCACAGGGTCCCCTCAGGGATCCAGCTCCAGCCTTGAGGCTTGTCCCCAAAGAGGCCACAGCCCAAATACTGAACTTTGGGCTCTTACAAGGGGTTTGCAACACATTTCAGGCACATTTCTGGAACCACAGCACAGCTGTGGCATGGGCACACCAAAGTAAATACCATAAATATATTTTCTGCAAAAAACACCTCATGCCTGGTTATAACGAATGAATATTCCTCCCTGATGATCCAAAACCCCACATGTAACTCACAGTAGTACACACACATTACTGGTGCTGCTGGCATTCCTGTCCCTCCTCTAGGGGACAATTTACACTCACTCTGGGGACACAGGCTGTGGAGCCTGCATCCTCATGGATGCATGGTAGGTACCACTCCTCCAGCAGGATCTCAGCAGAGGGGCACAGGGCTCTGGCAGAGGCAAACCACAGCCCCATGGCTGTACACCATGAGCCAGTGCCAGCAGAGGAAATGCAGACACTATCAGAGCCCCGTCACTGCAAGCAAGTACTGTAATTGTACAGACAGGAATTCAATCCCTCTTTCAGGTTTGTTTTCCTGTTCTCCTGTCTTTCACAGCAACCCTCATTGCTAGGCTGGGTGGATGAGGTGGGCCATGGGCCAGCTGGATGCACCAGGATGGGCATTACAGGAGCTGGAGTATTACAAAAGCTGCACTTCTACGGTTGCCCATCCAACACCCCAACCAGCCTCAGCAATAAGCTTACTTGTTCCCCAGCCCTCTGCCTCCTTTTTTTTTTTTTTTGAATGCAAAAACATGATCAATAAGTTCCTGAAATAGCAAGTTTGTCTCTGAATACATAAATTGTAGAAATTGGTATGAATAAATCTGCAAGTAGCACACTGAATGTGGCACATTTTATCAAAACCCAGCCCTGTGCTGGGCTCCTGTGCTTTCTGGGAGGTGGTGTCATTACACACACCCAGGAACATCTGCAAAGCCCCGTTCTCTTTGGTGTGAGCTGAATGGAAGCATGACCTCCTGTTCCTTGCCATGAACCTTGAGTTCACACTCATATTTTACATGTTACAGGAAGCCACAGCTCACCCCAGGAGTGCTGCAAACAGAATCTCGTAAGCCAGATGCAACACTGCTTCTTAAGGCACCTGAAGGAGCTGTATTCTTCATTCAAAAGCTTACATACTAGTAGCTTAAGGTCACTTCAGCCTTTGTAAAGAGTGGGACAAAACCAGGAATGCTTATAGGGCTGGGTTGTCAGCAGGGTAGCAGAGGGATTACAAGGAACCTGTGACTCTGCCTCTTTCTGCCTTTACTGGTAGTTTTTTTGTGTGTGAACAAGTGCCATACAACAGATTGAGGCTGGTATAAAGGCCTGGGACTGTGCAAGAGCACCCTGCTGAGCCTCAGCTGTGCTTGCAATTAGCAATAGGCATGAAATGATTATTGTTGTGGTGGCTGATGGCAATCTGAAGTGACAAGTTTTATGGGGGAAGTTGTAGTAGGGATGTTCAGCAAGTTTCTGCAAACCATTAATCGAAGGCTGCAGCACAGTTTAGTCAAAGCTATTTTATGTCATTCCAAAGGTCTCACAAGGATGCTGAAAGAATATTTTTCTGCTCTCAGTGCCTTGGAACGGAGTTTTTCTAGGTCAGGGATTCTTTACTGCCCTATTTAGTGTCAAAAATACCCATTTGCCTCAAATTAGCAGAAAGCTTGTAGTTAAGGGCTAGAGATTAGGCATACAAAATTACTCAGCAGGTGACTGCTGGGTGGATTTGGGGTTGAGAAGTCTTTAAAACTGACTACAAGACATTATATACTTCTGACAAAAGAACATAGTAATCCTACCTGCTTGCTTTAACCACTGTTGTTTGTCTATTATTATGTGCTTTAATGCTCATAAGAGCAAAACTACTGGTGATACTACTCAATTACCATAGTAACTCTCCCCTATGACCTCTCATTTCAGTACTCGCTTTCCAACCAGAACCAATCCAAGCAGGGCAAATCTATTTAAAACTGTGACACACACTGCACAAAGAGGCTCCGAATGCTGGCTGGCTCCCTCTCTTTGTCCAGGACATGGGCTTGTTTTGAAATGCTGAAAGGCAGCTTTGAAATGAACCCTTGAATTCAAGGTGTTTCAAAGATGAGGAACTGGATGCTGGGCAGACGCCACCACAGAATCCCTGAGCTGGCCAGCATGAAGTGAGGGGACCACAGAGGTGGGAAAGGAGAGAGGAAAAGGCTGGCTGTGTCTTACTTCCCAAAGGAAAACTGAACCTGCTCTCAGGCAACACCTCAAAGTGATTTGGTCAGCCAGGGAAAAAAAAAAAAAAAAGGATAAATTTTGTTTCTGGAATTTGCATCCAACTCTTTGTTTCTGGAATTTGCATCCCTGTCCAGTGGGCCAGAAGCTCAGCTGGGGGAAGGCAGAGTGGGGCTGTGATGCTTTACAACTGCTGACTGTAGGGGACAGCTGACAGAGCTGTGTCCATCCCAGTCCTGGGTGGCCCTGAGATCAAATTGGGTACTTGGCATTGTCACGAGTATTCATGGCAGCCACCTCCCCTGAGCAGGTGCCATCTCCATGGGGAAGGGAGGGATGCAGCCACAGCAGTGCAGGGACACACTGCCTGGGGACCAGCCCTGTGCACACAGCTGCCAGTGTTGGAGGAGGACTTGTGTGGAGAGTGGGAACAGGAACTCTTCAGGAGCAGCCTGCCAGCCCCAGGCAGGCACTGTGTCCCTTCCTCACTCTCAGTGTGCCCAGCAGCACAGCCAGGTCTGTACACTAGAACTGCCTGCAGCCCTGCAACCCAAAGCCCAGATCCCCCTATGGCACTCATGGAAGGATCATTCTTGTCCATTCAGTCTTCTGTGGCCACCAAAGTGCTCCTCTCCACCTTCCCTCAACATTCCATTTGCTCTTGGTTACAGGCAGTCATTGGTGTTCCAAAACCTTGGTAAAGATGGCAATCCCAAAGCACAGGGCCTCAGAGCCAATGCAGTTCCTACTCCTGTCTATCAGAAATAAAGAAATGCTCCCAGCATGAAGAGCAGCTTATGCAGTCCCTTTTCCAATGGCCAGCTCTGCTGGGATACTGGATGCGGGCAGTGACTCTTGCCCTGCTCCCAAGCACTGCTAGCAAGGTCCTGGCCAGGCTGGCAGAGCTGAGCCCAGCTGTTTTTCAGGCTGTTCTGGAAACCCGAGTTTTGTGTTACTGCAGCAGATGTGCTGTGCCCCAGGCTGGGAGAGTGGGGATAGAGCAGGGACAGGGCCGAGGTGGGTGAAGAGCCACAGGCACTCAAGCACAAACACCATTCTGGTCCTCAGTGTCAATGAGGAGACTGAGATGGACCTTCTGCCACACCATGAAGGAGGAAGAGGCACACCTCTCCCCTACAAGCACACGTTTTCTGGAGGGCAGGCAGAGACCTGTCCATGCAGTAAACCCCATCCCATCCTCTCATCAGCTTTCTTTGCTTCTACTCAACAAAATCCATACTGTGCTCTGTGTATTACTCCACAGAGCCCTGCTGAAGGGCTCCCCTGCCCTGCCCTTTGCTGGGGACCAAAGAACCACCCAAAGGCAGCTCAGCATTTGGAGCTGTAAAACCTCTTCCAGCACAGAGGGCCAAACCTGCAGTGGGCTCAGGGCTGAGCCCCAGGCACAGAGCATCTGGCTCGGTCGTGTCCTGGCCGCAGCCATGGGTGGCACCAATAATGACCCAGAGGCTCTTTCGATTTACACCTGCCGAGGATTTGGACCATTCCCCCAAGCTGGGCAGGGCACAGGGCTCAGGGCACTGAGAACAACATTGCTGTGAGTGCCCAAGTTTTCCAGAAGCACAGAAATTGATGTGACACTGCCCACGTTACAGAAATAAGTTTAGCGGCTGTGGCCCTCGGAGCACACAGCTAACCATAAAATAAGCAATGAGTTAATATTGCAGGCATTGATCAGCTAGTCTTACAATTAATGCTTCCAATAAAAAAAAAAGCTCCCCTTTTATTCAACAGAATAAGAAATTAAACACTTGAGGGCTCATTCTAAAGAATGAATGAAATTGAATAAGCTACCTAGCACTTGAGATTCCCAGCGAGTGCTTGAATAGAGCAAACCTCCTGAGTTGAATGGATTGCCTTTTGGGACCAATTTGTCTCTTTTCACTCTTTATTCCTCCTTTTTTGCTGACAGATGTACAAAGGCGGAACTGCGCTGTGCAGCTTAGCTACATGCACCCACAGCAGCTGTCACTTTTGTCGAGCAAGTTAATCAAGCAAATGCCACCATATCCCACTTTCTATAAGGAACAACATGTTATAGACAGTAGTCTTGGGAGACAGGGAGGGAGGGAGAGAGACTTTATTTTAACTTTGAGTAGCTGGTATTTTTTTTTTCCCCTCTGTGTGTAAAAAAAAAAAAAAAAAGGAGGAAAAAAGAAACAGCCAAACCTGGTAGCACAAGCTGACACTTTTGTTTTCCCGTGGAACAAATATTTAATATGATTTTAACTCTAATTTGTAGTAGAAGGAGAGCTGTCTGGTTTTAATTAAATTTAAGGGACTTAGGGGAACACAGTTAAAAAAAGAAATAGAAGCTTTTTGTTTGCATTAACGCTTGTTGATAATAATATATTGATTGTCAATTGCTAAGCCCAAAAGATTAGTGTAGTAAATAGAATTATCTGAATGCCACAAGTGAAGTGCTAGCTTCCCGTCCCTGCTTTTCCCTTTGTGAGGCACTCTGAATCACTGGTTGTTATTTATACATTTTCTTTGATAAAACCAACTTGTGTGGCTGATTTTTTTTTTTTAAACCCTGCCTCATTAAGTGTATAATAGCATTTACGTGTGGGGCTTTCTGCTTTTTAGCCTTTCAAGCTTAAGCTTATATTCCTCTCTCACAACCATGTTTCAAAACTTGGGATGTTCACAAACAATTGGATACACACCAATATTGTATATATCAGATGCTCTCTTGCTATTGTCAAAGACTAGAAAATAACAGAACATTATCCACAAAGAGTAAATAAATAGTTATCGTCCTGCTCTGCTGCTGCATGCCAGATAATAACACTGTCTGGTCATTAGGCAGCTTTTCTGTGGCACATTATTCTTTAAGTTAGGTATGAAAAGCAAACATCAAAAGTAGGTCTGCTGGTGTAGCTCCACCGAGCACACGGCAGAGACTGGGAGGGCTTCAGGCAGCCCTCGGGTTGCTGGTAGAAAGGTGATTCACCCCAGATTCAGACCCTTTGAAAAGTATCTTCCAGAAAATAAATCTAAGCTCTGGTGACAGTTTGCAGCGTGCTAATTTAACTTCTCTGCAGGGTCTTTGCCTTGGTATGTTCAGGAACCATCATGTTTGGGATTGTGACCCCTTTGCAAAGTGGGCACCCCACGTCTGCACTTCACCCCTGTGAGCAAAGCCTCTGTTAGCTGTGCTCAGCAGGGCTCTCGGTGAGTGGTTCTCACATCAGGCAACACGACCCTCATTTTCAGAATGAAGTCTCTCTATAAAACTCCACATTAAATTCTAGAGATCTGGCAAAGTGCTAGCAATTTGATAAAAATCCCCTGAAACCTTGAGGTCTTTTTTTTTTTGGAAATAAAATTTTGACCTTGTTCTACCAAAGCCTTGTAGAATAAGTCTGGAGTCTCCCAGGTGACACTTACAGCTCCTACTGAAGCAAAAGTACTTTTTCCCTTGGTATTTTATGTACCACTATAATGCTATCACTGCGAGTACACACAGCTTGTTCTTCAACATCCACCCCAGAGCTGTGAATTCTGGATGCCTTTTACTCTATTTTATATTCCTTAACTACGAAATTTCATTCTTGTTGACAACGTACCAATACGAGGAAGTTACAAAGTCAAAGGGTCTTGATATGAAAATAATTTGTATTATTATTTAATAAAGTCACAGTCCCTAACGTTGCCTAATAGGGTTAAGCTGCTAGCCAGAGCAACTCATCATCTGTCTAGGATGCAAATGGCATAACCGAATTACATTATTTCTTTTCCCCCCCTTTCCCAAAAATAAACCACAAAACAACTTCGAATCGCGTAAGAGCTCTGCCTTCCAGCAGGGAAGAGCGTTCGGAGCGAGCGCGGAGCGCAGAGCCCGGCGCGGGGAAGTGCCGCACGCTCTTTGCAGTACATATGGCACCTGAGAGCACCCACTGCTCGGGGATCTCGGCTCCGGGCCGTGCTCAGCCTGCCGCCTCACCCTTAATTGGCTGGGGCTTGGACCCGGCGGGGCTCGGCAGCTCCGTGCCACAGGTGTTAACGGGAGGGAGGCCGGGGCTCCCGGGGGTGCTGCCTGTGCTGGTGAGATCACACAAATTCCCTGCTCTCCAGAAGGACACAGACCGACCTGCATGGTCCTTGATGTAAATTTCTCCCTGCTTTCAGCCCAAAATTTTATTCCTTTTCAGAGGGGACAGGTAGGGTCAATACCTTTTGTGTTGGTGGGGCCAAGGTCCCCAACAAACATGTGCCCAGGAAGCTCATCCCTAATAGCCCCTGCTCTTGGTGCTGCACCAACCAGTGACACCTCCACATGTCCTGTCAGCTGTGACTCCACACGGTGGGTGCAGGTTTGTCTGTGCAGACCCTCAGTGGCTCTGCCGGCAATCCATGCACTCTCAGCACATAGGAAAAGGCTTCCCACAGCAGGGACACAGCCAGAAAGGGATCTGCAGCACTTCTGCTACTCCAGGGGGGAGGAACAACTCTGATGCTGACGATATGATGCCTTGTACTCATTCAGGTGGCCCCAAACTGTATGTTGGGGGGGTCTGCACTGCTAGCCAGACACCAGAGTCTGCCTAGCAAAGAGCCATACACTCACATCCCTGGCAGGGGCGATGGGTCAATGTGTCAATAACTCCTCTTCTGCCCTGGGGAGAATCTCACGGAAAAGGCAACTGCACTGCTGGCTCCTCTCTTCCTACAGCCAGGGATGTCCTCGTCCCACTCTGCTGGGGTTTGCTGTGAGCAAACACCAGTGCCAGCCCATGCATAGATCATCTCTGAACCCCTCCCAGCCATGTGCTGCACCACCCTCTGAGGAGGGCAGACCTGCCAGGCTGTGTGCTGGTCAGGGCTGGATGGAGGGCAGTAGGCAGAGAAAACTGCAGGGGAGACCCCTGTGCAAACAACTACTGCTCCATGGCAGAGGGTGCAGGAGTTGATGCTCACAGTGATCTGGGAAGGAAGCAGGCTGCCACCCCAAACTTCCCTCCCATCCACAATGTTCACAAACCAGGGACATCCCAAACCTGTCAGGTTTGCAGGCTGAGTGCCTCAGCAGGTGCCCCATTTCCCGTCTGAGACTGGACAGTCCTAATCCTGTTTATACACTGAATTACACCTCCAGAAAATGCCCCTTTTAGGTAACAGGTAAAGCCTGTCCTGGCTACAGGAAGCCCTGAACTGGAAGATCCTGCCTTTCCAGGCTGTGCTGGCATGGAGCATCCCATATCCCTGCACACAGAGCGGGGCCCTGGGCACACCACCAGGTGGGCTCTGGGTGCTGAGCTCTCTCTCCTTCACTGCAGATACAGCTCTGCAAAGTGCACAGCATTCACTAGGAACTGCCAAATTAAATCCCCAAAAACCTGCTGCTTTGCAGGAATTTGCAGACTTCTCTTTTCCTAAACGAAAGAGCTTCTGCATAAAAACCTATAAAGGCGCACAAACAGAAAACCACTCCTCTATGAATGCTTGTTCTCAAATACATTTTTAACTTATAAAATATTCTCTGCTTATTTCCATTTTTCAAAAAAGAAATGAAGTTGACATGTTAAAATCCGAGTTTCTATATAAAGCAGCCTAGTAAAACACAATATCCACACAACTGCTATTTTTCTGTCCTGATTCCAGAGCCCTGTTAGTGTGAGGCAGTGATGATAAAACTGGCTGCACAGTTGCTCAGTAAGATGCACAGCAATGCATGCTACAGAATACCTTCATTATACTTGTTATCAGTTTAAATTGGAAGCTGTCATAAAGTGGGACTTGATAAACTTTATCTGCTTCTTTTATAGTCTGCAAATTCCAAAAAAGTAGTTAGAGGCTGCCTGGACATCTGGGCCCTGATTGCAGCAGCTCCCCTGGTCTCTCTCCTTCCCGTGGTTAAACAGCGGCCGCAGCGCGCTCCCTGCCCGAGTCCCACCAGGCATTTTTGAACGCTGATATCATACATCCAGGGCCAGGCTTAAGGGAGCACCGGGAAAGGAAAGAGCCGCAGATCAAGAGAAACAAAATGACCTGGGACGGCTAATCTGGCACGCACCGCTGGCTGGCGCGGGCTGAGCAGCAATTGTGTGCGGCTGGGATGCAGGGGGAGAAAAGGAAAAGACGGATTGAAGGCGCTGCTGGAAATCAGACAATTCGTCATTGTCCGCGCAGGGGCTCTGCCCTGCACCGAGAGCTCCTTCGGGCAAAGGCTCTTTGCAGAGCCCGCAGGGAGGGAGCAAAGCCCGGCCCCGCGGGCCGGGGTCAGCCCCGCACACCTGCGGGCACCGGCGCGGCCCGGCCCTTCCCACGCCCCTCGCACCCCTGCGCGCAGCTGGGACCCGCATCAGCCGCGGCTCGCCAGCCACCTCCGGGCTCTCCTCGCCTGATGACCCACAGGACGGCAGCTCCAATTAGCAACAGCCTCTCAAACTTAGCTGGAAGGCAGAGAGCACCGCGAAACTCGTCCGCAGTTATAAACGTGCAGGGAGCTCCTGGACAGAGGCTGCTCAGGAAAAGGCTCTCTCTGGATGGAGAATTCCGTGCTCCTGCTTCCCCAAAGCCTTGGCTACTCACATCTACCAGGAAATAAATGATCTTTCACTCAGTGCCAGCCTCAAAACACAAATCTCTGACACTCAAAAGCACGGTGCAGTTGATGCTAGCAAGCCTATGCTGACCTTAACGTAACGGAGCAATCAGTCTGCCTTCTTAGAATGATTAATGGAAAATCTCCTCTGGAAAAGGAATCAAATTAACTGTCTTCAACCAAATGTCTACTGGAACACGAAAAGCTGTTCTGATAAAGACATTTAGGAGGGGAAAAAACCCCTTTCAAGCATGTAAAATCCAGTGACAGATCTAGGATTTATTTTATTAAGACTCTCCCTAAAATAAATTAAATGGAGCCTACTTAAATGAGCACTTCAGGAAAGAAGCCTTGCTGAGGGGGAGCCCGGAGGCCATGTGCCCAGTGCATGCCTGGCCTGTGTGAACTAACAGAGGGGAATATCAGAGGACAAGGGCTGCCTCTGAGGAGTGGTCTCAGCGTTAAGCTCCTCTCCCCACTCTCCTCTGACTCCAAGAGGGCACATGGGGAGAAATAGAGGCTGCAGAAGGACAGTGCACTCTATGCCCCCTCTGGACAAAGAGAATTTGTCCCCTAGAAGATATACTGACAACTGCCACCACAATTTTATGTTTTTCCCCAGCAAAAGTCCTGCAGTGAGATCAGCTCCAGGTCCAGGTCCTGGAGCTGATCTAAGCCAGCAAAGGCCAGCAAAGGGCAGCATGGCTTTGGCTCCTCCAAAGAGAGGGAAAAGGAAGCTGTGCTCCCTTGAGATCAATGTGCCTAATTGTCTTTGTTTCACAACTCCCTCTGGAAGGGGAGAGAGGGGAAAAATAAAAAAAGCAAAAAACAACGCAGAAGAAATAGCTCCGTGGAGGCCATATCAGGATGGGAGTGGGAGAGAGTTAGTGCCCTAATGAGCAGTCTAGCTGCGTGGGAGGGAAACAGGTTGTTGTCTGTCTAAGAGAAAGTGGTGAGTGTGGCTACAAGCAGATCCGAGATGGGAGCCCAGCGCGCAGCCTGATATCCGCTCTTCCCCTGATCCTGCAACCCGGCCTCCTGTGAGTAATTCTAACTCACAGTGAGTAGCTCCACTGACTCACAACCAGGCTTTTGAGATTGGAGAGGGGAAGAAGAGGGGAGGATGGGAAGGGCTCTGTTTTGGCATTTGATTGTGCCATGCAAGGTCTAGCAAGAAATGCCATGATCCTGCAAGCATGCCTTGAAGGAGCTGCCAAAATTCAAGTGAGTAACCCTGCTAAGGGCAAAAGCTTTGATTTTAAGGATAAGCTAATGCTTCAGTGTCTGCAGAGGACTTGCTGAATTAACTGATCTAGTTGTGTTTTGTATTTTTTCAATACACTCAGGTGTGCTATCAGGCTCTAATGTGTAGGTACTGAAACATATGCTGAGCTGCCTGTGGATCCTCCAGTGACAAATGCTTACTCAGGCTCCTGGAAGTGTGTATAAGGATTTTGCTGTAGTCTTGAGACTCACACTGTGTCCTGCATCCTTTTTATCTCTGATATTTAGAAGTCAGATACCAGCAAGGGCAGCCTGCTTTGGAAACATGAGGACTGTCCTGCACCATGTCCCCAGCACTCCTGCTGGGCTCCTGGCATGAGGGAAGAAACCCCAAAAGCATCAAAATCCACCAGATGCAACATCTGCCTTGGGATATCACTGGGGCTTCCTAAAAGGCAAATTCAGCTCAGCCTGAGGGACAGGACAGGATGCTGGAGCACCAGCCAGGGGCTTTTGCCTCCCTGAAGGTAGTGGGAAAGACATGCTGGCTCCCCCAGCTGATGAGAGGACCTGGAGTGACTGTTTCTCTGCACTGAGGACAGCCAAGGGCAGAGCAAACCCTGGTCTCCCCACTGCCCTCCCTGCTGCACCTGCCAGACCCTGCTAATCCCACCCTGCCATCAAGACTAAGAGCCCTTTCTGCCTTGCAGAGAAGAACAGGCTCATCTCTCGTTTCCGGAGCGCGTTCTCCGTCTGCTGTCCCGGCTGTGACACAGAGCTGGAGGCTCACAGTGCCAGGGAAGTGGTAAAACTGCCTTCTGCAAACAGCACCGTGGCTGCTGCCACCTCGGCGGGCAGTATCACTGCGTGATTAAGTTCTTACCAGACTTTTTGGTAAAGGCAACCTTCCTGATCTGATAACTGCCAAGGACAAGCCAAATACGCAGGGTCAATCCATGCACGCTTAATCTCCAGAAGGCAGATTAAGTGTATAATTGACCCATATAATCCATGTATCATCTCCAGTGAAATGTTTTTTATGTCCGGTTTAGGCAGACATGAGGCCCATAAGACAGCGATCAGAGACACAGAATTACCATTGCAGTGGATTTCATCAAAGTTAGAGATGGCTTTTTAATCACTGATCTCAGAGACTGCTAGATTTAAGCAGATGAACTAGCACTAAGCACATCTGTTTTAATCCTTATCTTCTACTCAGGCTGGTGTCTTCAAGAAGTACAAGGAGGAAAAAAATAAATTAATTTTTTTTTTTAGGTCCTCGCAATCTTAGGAGCTTCTCTTGGTGTTTTGATCCCTCATATCAAAAGCATGTTTTTGTTTTTTTGGGTAAGATATTGAATTAATCATCAGAGAGAAAAATGCCATCTGCGCTATTCAGGGACTGCATGGGGATGCTGGAATTCGCAGGATCTCGGGGAGCTCACCCAGTGCTCAGTAGCCTTTTGTGTATGTGCTACTCACTGTGGCTGGGAGGAAATAGTCACCCTATGTTTTACATTAGTGTTTACCAATTTATGTGGAAGAAAGGTTGGCATTCACACTATCTACTAGTCAATCATAGACTTTCTGGATCACATATGTTGCGATGGGTTGAAACCTATACTGTGAGTATCCAAGGGTGTTTGTAAAGATATACACACATACATGGATCTAGAAATAACTTCTGTCAAAGGGCACAACCCTCACAAGTAAAACTCCCACAGCCTTCAGACAAAATGACAGATGTATAAACTCTGATCCTATGAAATTCTGAGTGACCTAAGACAAAGGGGACCTGAATTTTGCAGGATTGGTCTGAAGACTCAAGATCACTCTGAAGATATTTTCCCATGTTTAAGATACACCCACCTGCTTCTGCCTCATTGTTCCTATAAAAAGTCCCATTCTGTATGTCAACTCTGTTCCCCTCTATGGGCAAGAAGTGATAAAATTTTACTTCCTGTCAGGCACCACACGGAGTTTGTGATCCTTCTGCATTGTGTGCAAAGTACAAATGGTTTAAATCCCAAAGCACCCAGCCAGGCACACGGCTGCAGGGAGAGGATGCTACAATGCTATTCTGAAACTCCTCTGTTACCAGTGCTCTCTACCAATGGGCCTTATTACAGTGTTTTAGCTTTAAATGTTATCAAATTAGTGAACCAGGCCAAGTAAATAAGTCATGTTACTCTGCAGTAAACAGCACTGCCAAAAAGCTAGTTAGGTTTTGATTACCAGGAGAACTCCACGATCAATCTGTTCATTCAAGGATCCCAAGAATACAGATTTTTAAAATTAAGATGACTCTGTTTCAGGGAGAGGGGGAAACCCATCCTGACTAATTTGCAGAATTAAGAGGATTAACTCAGAGACCACACAGAAATATAACAATAATCTGCCACAAACACCAATGTCTCCTAAAGAGCAGAGCACTGTTCTACAGGCACGAGCAGTCAGGCGATGCAGGGGAAAAGAGATGGTTTCTGAGCTAAGAAATCATGACAAATGCCAAGAAAAGACATATTAACCCATCATCTCTCGGGACATGGCCTAACACACTATGCAGCCTCTGTTCTGGGGAGGAAATAAATGGGGAATAAATGGGAACACAGGGCAGGATTGCAGAGAAGTGTGGGGATTAGGGGTATCCCAGGAATTCAAACCCCACAAAACGTGCAATAGACAGCCTTGCACTGTGCACCTTTGCTCCTGCACTGCCCAGGACTGTGCAGAAAGGGGATGTAGCCCCACACTGTGAGTGTCTTTACTGGGACCCCACTGCGTGCACAGGACTTGCCTGCAGGCAGGTTTAAGCTGTTTGCTGCCACTGCTGCCCCTATTGTCATACAACAGCCTAAACTGGACTGAGATTTGGCCAGGGCAAGCCAGCACTACTGCATTAAACCAGCTGAGGACATGGCTGTGAAAGTGTTAATAATCTCATTGCCTGGACAAACTGCAGCTAAGAGGATTGCTCCCCTGCCATGCTGGGGAAAATAGAAACAAAATAAGGTCCAACTCTAATTTAGCATTATAAATATCTTTTTTGATTATTCCTCTTCTCTTTCTTATTAAAGAGGTAGTTAGTACCTAAAATGTCCTTGGGAAATAAGACCAAAGGAGCTTAAAGACCCCACAACCATGCTGCTTTGCTGGGTTAGGTGAGAGGGGCAAAAGGCTGCAGGGCTCTTTCTGAGCTCAAAACCAGAGTTAAGCCCTTGCTCCTGTCTTCACCCAAACATGGGTGAACACAGCACCAACTTAAATGGGGCCTGGTGACCCCCTTGTAAACCCTGTGCTGGTACTGATCCACCAGGAGCACCTGAGCCATGATGGGAGCTGACCACAGGAGCCAGCTCCTTCAGCTGCAACCTGACAAAGACAATACATGACTGCTCAAGATATAATTCTAAGTTTTGGGTGACAAGGGCTTGCACAATCCATTCCCTCCTTGCAAAGCAATTGCCCCGCAGCTTGCCCTGCTCACGGGCACACACTGACACACATGAGACACATGCAAACATGCCAGTAGCATTAGATCCCAACTCTGTCCCACTGGGATGGGAACAGGCATGGGAACAGGTCCCACATGCTGCAATTCCCACCTGCAGCCAGTGTAAGTCAAAACAGGCAGAGCAATGTAAAAACCCCATCTTTGATTATTTAATTCCACATGGATCAGGGAGACCTGAGGAAGGCAGGGAGGGAAAGAAGGGTTTTGCATCTTTTGCTTTCCACCAAAGTAGCTGCTCTTTTGCTTTTTAGTTCATGTCAACTGTTAATTTGTTTAAAATATGGCTTGGTAAAACCAAGTATGAGTGGATCAAACTGAAATCAATATTTGTGTTAATTACAGCCTTTTGAAAATTGGAAATAATGGCCCAAATCGGTACAAACACACCAACTGTGAATCATAGGGAAAGGATGAGGGAAAAGGCAGTGTGGGCATTGAAAAGAACAGTCCAGATGAGCTCTGGAAATTTAACTGCTCATGGAATAAATTTCAACACAAACGAGCAATGCACTCGCAGGCCCGCTGCAGATGGAAGCGACAGTCTTTTGTTTCATGTTTTGTTTTTTCTCCCCATGCCTGCTTGATGGGTGATTTGTGTCTGGTGCTCACGCTGCAAACTCTCCCTGGAGCGAGCACGAGCCGAGCCCGGAGGAGGCACTGCTGTGCTCTGTGCATGAATGAGGCATTCTCAGTGGATATGGGTCATGCTAGTAGATGTACACAGTAAGATTATTTGACTCTTAATTCATGCCACTTGATATAATGTGATAAAACATTTGACATGAGAGATAAGTTCCATTTTAATCTGGTAAGTTATGGGGAATAGAGAGAGTGGGAATTGTAAAGGAAGAAGAGGTTTCTGAGGGACAGGTAATGTGCAGAAAGAGAAGTATCGAGTGAAGGAAGAAGTTGGCTGGGGAAAAAGCAGATTTCCCTGCACACTGAGGAAGCAAAAGAGTGAGTAAAGAAAGCACAGAAGGCTGTTAGAGTTCCAGAGCCAGGAGATTGAGACATGGCACTGCTGAGAGATGGAAGGAAGGAAAGTAGGGAAAGAAGCTGCTTCAAACAGAAATTGAGATACGGACAAATATCCTAGAGAGACTGAAACACTAATGCTGCAGTCTGGCCATCAACAGAAAACCTTTACTATAGAACAGCTACAAGGACAGAAAGGCTGTAACAAAACGAGAGCAAAAGAAACAGAGATACTTTTGACATGCATCCAAACCTAAAAAACTCAGGCATCACAGGTCACTGTTCTCCCACAGTCCAACAAACTGATCTTGTCCAACTGAAAATTAGCTGTGAACATCTGGGTCAGTTCTTTGCAGCCATCTTCATCAAGGAGACCATGTCTCAAATTTACCTTTGGTGGCAGACACCAGAACATTGTCCTCCTTTATACCAAACCCTATTCAGAATCAGCTGTTTTGATTAACTTTTAAAATTAAAGTTTAGAATGTTAAATTTGCTGTCAGATTTGAAGTGCTTGTCAGTGAAACAATGCAAAACATACAGAAGAGTTGGCCCTTAGCAAACACATCTGCCAAAAATCCGGCTCAAATTTGAACAGTGAGAACATTGACTGAGATGTCCTGATACAGAGAAATTTACACAAGCTTAAACATATTAAAGAGCTCTCTTAGAAGATACTGTTTCTTTGAAATCCACACACAGACTAAGACACAGTAGACTGGAGTAGAGATTTAGAGCAGGCAGAGAGCAGATACGAGCCTTAGTCAGAAAGAAGGGAAAGATTTATTTTTTTAAAGCTATAACAAATAAATTTTCTCAAAATGTGACTTATCCTCCTGTCTTATTTTGTCACATTTTGGGTCTCTCCTGCTTGGTGTCCAAGGAGGAGAGGGCATTTACTTACATCAAATAACCTTTCTATATACATCTCCTCATTGACCTTATCACGCAGGACATCCTGAGAGTGGCGGACAAATGTCACATAGGCATCAGCAACATCCATTCCTGGCTTCTGCATGGAGGAGAGAAGAAGAGAGAGAGAGAAAAACATGAATGGTGACCCAGGGGGCAGCTTCTCTGTGCAGCCTCATCACTGCTTTTCCTTCTCTTCCATCTCCTGCTGTCCTCCTGCAGTTTGCCCTTTCCTTAGCTGATGAACACTTACCTGATGTCACACTTCTACAGCTCTCTGCAGAATTTAACTATTTTTAAAGAGTAACCTACAAGCATGCAAGATTTTGGGGATAACAGCATTTTTTAAAATCAAATGGGAACTGAAGCAGCTGGATGTAAAACACTTTACAAAACAATCTTGTTTTATATATCACATTGCCTGATATATTGGATTAAAACTTACCTCAAATGAAACCCATTAAAATATGGTAACACGAGTCATTACGAGAGCTGCCACAAAACCTTAAATTTGTGTGGCACATTGTAAGTTTGTTAATAACTAGTGTCATTAGTTTCCATTACTGTGATTTACCTCAGATCACAGAGTATCATTTCTCTGCAAGATACGATTGTCAGCCGCTGTAAATTGAAGTTAGTTAACACATCCATGTAATTTCCAGGGTGAAAATGAGGACAGTTTGGAAAGCAGTAGGAAGGGAGTTTTTTAATACAAAGCAAACAATTATCAAGCAAAGGGCCAGTGCTTGGCCCTTGGGAAGGCAGTGACATTTCTTAACACCTACTGCAACAATGACAAGGTATTAATTTGAAAAACAATGAGGACAACACAAACGTGGCAGTAGTCAAGTGTTACACTTTCAAGCAATTTTCAGTCTGCTGATCGTGCCCCTTCCAAGGCAGGATTAGACGGATTGGTTTGTACCCAAACAACTGCAACAGAATTACAGAATTAGATTTAACTAACATTTGCAGAATTAAATTTAAGTGGTGGGTTTCTGTTCATCACCAGGATTTCCCCTCTGTCCTCCAGCTGAACAGGTTTCTCTCTCTCCTTCCCCTGGAAAGGCAGTGGCTCACAGACCATGGAGTGGCCTCTGCACAGGTCTGGGAGCTGTGTGGGGCTGGTGGCTCAGTTCATTAAAATGCTGAGGCTGTCAAGGAAGCCTCTGTAATATGGTTTCATTTCCAGGGGCAGGTGGGAAACAACTGAAAACTAACCCAGGTGAATGATTTCTGCTCTGATATACACAAAGAACTGGAGCACCTGTCTGGCTTTGAGGAGAGGAGCTGACCCTGCTGCAGACCTCCCAATGGCCTCCAAGGTACAAAACTTTTGGAAAAGCTTGAAAGGGTTACACAGCATTTTACTAAGACCACTTCCCTGGAATGTTTTACTTTTGGAACATAGGGGCCTCAGAGAAGGCCATGCTTCACCCTAGAAGTTACTTAAAATAGCTGTTCTGTGCTCAAATTTCTGATGACTAAATATTGAAGATGCACTGAAACAACTAGGACATTTCATCCGAAGGATCTCCACATTTTCAGGGCAATAAATAAATTCTGAGTTTTTCTTCCCTAGGCTCTCAAAGTCTTGTTTTTATTACTCCAAGAGAACAGGATGCCAAGATCTGCACTGGGGTATTTTAAACCAAGCAACACCTCTTAGTGTTCAAGAGTTTGTCTTTTCCATGCTAGGCTCAAGATATGATAATTTTGTAGGCAACATTTAGGTTGGGCCAAAGGGCTGAAAAAAACCAAATGCAGATGATGTGGTCCAAGATGTCTGATAAATTTATCACATTGCCATATGAGAACATACAGAACAATACACCTGCATTAAATATGCACACATTATACATACACATCATCAGGCTCAACTGAGTTACTCTTGATTTCCACTGCCCTCTAACTGGGTGCAGGAACTGGTGTGGTATATTAAGATCTATTTTTCTGCATTTGCAGTTGCTCAGGATCTTTCTGCCTGTAAATGTTACAGTAACCCCTTATTCCAGCCAATTTCATATATTACACTTCAACTTAATTTAAATGTAAATTTCTGGCAAGTTAAGTGCTCTGTCTAAGAACATTAAGGGCTCTTTTCCTTATGAATCAAGGTCTAATTAGAGGAGACGATGTACAGTTTCCCTACACCAATTACAGAAAAATGGAAAAAATTATTTTCATTAATAATTTCCCAAACACATGTTGGTAGCTCATCACCAGTTCCCCAAAGTAATAAAAAAGTCATTTTCCAAAAGAGTAAAATAAACCAACAATTAGAAGAACAAAAATAAAATAGATTAGCTAATGTGTTAGATGTGTGTTGGCTCAGTTCTAACATGTCTGGACTTTTTGTTTGGAAATTATACTGTATTTGTACAAGTCCAAATGAAGAATCAACAGAATGCACTGCTCCCATTTTTTTTTTTCAAATGTGATTCAAGCCAATTGCATAAATATGGTACCTTTTTGACACCATCTGCAAATTGTTGCCTAAACAGCCTCATAGGTCTCCATAAGAGGGTAACTGCTCATTATTAACATAATGGAGATATCCTTTCCAGTTCAAATGTTAGAAGTATGAAGGCCCATGGTTTAGTCTTGGCTGTTAATGCATAATGTGGGTTGCTACACATGCCATAAATCAAAGCACGATGCAAATTACTATGACAGAAGTTGTTTAAATTGTGCTTACGGGTACATCCACGTATTTGGAAGCAGCCTTCACCTGTAAAAGGAACAAGAAGAGAGTTAACACCACCAGTACCTTTTCAGGTCTTTGTTTTTTCTTTAAACTCTCTAAGACCATCTCCAGCCAAGACTTGGGACAACATAATGCTGAGTAGGTTGAAAAGGGTGATGAAACTCACTTTCCTGTCTAAAACGGTGGTATTTTTGTTGTTGTTTTTTTTTGGAGAGGTAACTTTACTGCTGCTAAAGCTCTAATAGCAGCAGATGATAGTGTGGGAGTTGTGCTTCTACTTCAGCGAGCGGGGGAAGACGGGGTTCGTAAGAAGACATCGTTATTTTCTTCGGAGGCCTCGCTCTCCACCTGATGCCACGTGTCTCCCAAGGCACTGCATGTCTCTCCTGCTGGGAGCTGTTTCCCAGGAGCAATGCCAGCTCCCCTGGAGCGGGGCCATGATGGCATGGTGAGGCTGGCAGGGGCCTGCACCAACCTAGACACAAGAAAGGACCCTAATTTTGCTCCCTTCCCATTGTCCTGCCAACGGTGTGCTTCCCCCAGTTGTGCAGGCTGTAGCCTGGGACATTGTCAAGACCAGGATGGATGAGGCTTTGAGCAACATGGAGAGTGAAAGGTGTCCTTGCATGTGGCAGAAGGGCTAGAACAAGATGATTTTTAAGGTCCCTTCCAACCCATTCTGTGATGCTTTGCTGGGCTGAAGGTTTTCTGAGGAGTTTTGCACATGCATGCCTGTGGCTAGGCTGGTTGGAAAACTCATTTTAAAAATGCTTAAAACTCGTTTAAAACACGTTTTAAAATTCATCCCTGTTGCCTTCACCTGCAGTCTCTCATGCAGTCTCTTGTTCCTCCCCCACATCAGTGAATTAAAACCAAAAATAATTATTTTTCCTCTTGTTGCTGGCCTTGATGCTGGCAAGAGCTTGCAGACCATGTTGGGACAGTGTGCTCATGTCATGCCACGCAGAAGTACCCTGAAGCTTTTCTGCTTCCCAGACTGAACAGCTACCTCATTTCCCCCTGATTTTCCTCCTTTTTTAGAAGATACTGTTGGAGGGAAGGTATCAGAGATGGACACTGCACTTGGTGGTGTCATCACAAGCTGGTGTGATTTTGTCTGTGATTTTCCATGCAGCAGGGTGCACGTTGCCTGGCGCGGGAGGCAGGGTGGCCCCTGACGTCAGGGCCAACTCTTCCAACTGAGCAGTGCCCAGCTGGCCACAGAGACCTTTTTCCCACTGTAGCATAAGGCACAGTGTCTAGAAAGAGTATGGCTGGGATTTTCCACAACGCTTCTGCTTTTAATTAGGGTAAGCGTTGCCGGCCATCTTTGTTTGGGTGTAAAAGCTCACCTGCTTTTAAATATTTCTAAAGCTACCATTAAAACAGCCTAAATATAACACGCACACAGTTGCATCTTGGGATGAATAAATTATGTGTCCCGAATGAGAGAATGAATGTATGTGTGAGACAGAATGTGAGAGTGGGTGGAAGCACTCATATGGTGTGTGTGGGGGGTGCATAATTAAGCACAATGAGGCGATACAAAAGACCAGACTGGTGGTAATTGCCGAGGTGAACGCGGAGAGCATTGGCAGCGCCCAGGCTGCCGAGCCGGGGGGCAAGAACAGAGGGAAGGGCAGGAGGAGGGCACTGAGCGCCTGCTGCTGCAGTGTGACCCCAGGTCTGCCTGCTGGAGAGGCTGCAGGGGGACAGGGCATGTCCCAGCACATGAGTTTATGAAGGAGACAGCAAAATCAGCACCAGACCAAACACTTGTCTTCAGGTATTCCTGTTTCCAGCCAGCTGGCTGGACACCTTGCCCTGTCTCTGCATTTATCCTCACAACTTTCTGGGGAGGTGATGAAGTGCTGTCCCTTGCTTCTGTGGAATGGGAGCAGAGGAGCCTCAGCCTCCGTGTGTGAAGGCAGCTGGAGCCCATCCAGTGGGTGCAGCTCCAGGAGAGCAGGCAGTCATGGCACACCCACGCAGGCAGGGTGCCCATGCGAGCACAAAACCAGCAGTTTTTCTGAGCAGCAAAAACCAACAACCAAGAGGAAAGCCTGGAAAATGATGTGGGCTCAACAGCCTGCAGAACTCAAGATGGGGTCCTTCCTCAGGGCTACACCTGTACCTTCAAATATCAAATGGAGCACGAAGCCAGGCAGAGGCGAACCTGCCAGCTGAGTGGGGATTTAGCAGTCTTGGGTCCAGCTTAGCGCCACTTTCAAACTACCTTCCCCAAAGCCAAGAGGCGACAAGAATAACTCAGCTTCCTGCGATCTCCTCCCTCCACCCACAAAAAAACTGAGCTGCTTCTCCTGCCCACTCTCCTTTAATCAGAATAATTACTTGTTTTTCTTTAAAGTCAGATTTGGCTACATTTAGTGAAATTTCCAAACTGCCGGATGTTGTGTGATTTTTGCTAGGCTGCCGTTTTTCACAAAGTATGTGACTTTGCCATGAAACATCTCAGTTTACCATACAAATTTTGTGCAGAACAAAAATAAGATCTTTTACTTCTGTCTCCCTTGGGTAGCATGGAATCTTTGGTTATAATTACCACAGGTGTAATGCTCTGCCTACAGAGGCCATCCAGATTACAGGGAGTTTTAGCAGCTGGCATTCCTGTGAGTCAGTGGATCTGCACATGCAGACACCCAGCCAGGGCCTGGGCTGCTGCCGCCAAGTTGCACTCAAATGTAGCAACAAACAGAAAAAAAAAAGTCCGGCCAAATTTAGAAGGGTGTTTTCCTCTCAAAGTGCTCTGCAAGGAGAAGTGGCTAGTGAGAATTTATTAGGACAACAGATGCATTAATTTTATCTTGAATTTCGAGGCAAGAATTGGAAATGAGGATATCCTACTAGGTGATAAAACTGTCTGTCACAAGACCCCCGAGTACATGTCACTTGTAGAGTGCCTGGAAAACACGCGATGAAAGAAGTTGGTGGAAGGGGGTGGGAGACTAATGCTTTCTGGAGCTCAGTGGCTTGGACCATCACACTTTGTTGTATTTGTTCAGACAGGGAAAACGTGGGAGGTGGTGCAAGCATGCTGTAACAAGAGAGAGATTCTGTATTTATCACTGCAAAGACTAAACACGGCAAGTCACTTTACTACTGCAAGGAGAGGAGACTTGCTAAGCCCAGTGCCAAAGGGGTCAGGGCTGCTCCTCAGCCTCCTCTCCCAGTGGCTCCCAGCAATATGGGGGCCAAAGCGAGAGACGTCCCTTTGTCAGGAAGGAGCAATCCTGCTCTTCTGTCGTGTACCCAGCCCACTTGCTGTGGGCGAGGGACCAACACTTTTCTGGAGACATGCACACACCACGCACAGCAGCTATTTGGATACACATCCCTTCCTGACTGAAGACTCATGAAATCCAGGCTTTGGGACCATGTTTGAAAGCTGTGGGGCTGCTGGAGTGGGACAGCCTGTTTTGCTGCTGCTGGAGCAGTTAACTGTCCCTAAGTGTCCAAGGAGCAGCAGAGAGGACGCCTGAACCCTATGCACCCACGGGCTGGTCCTGACAGGTGCCCAGAGCCCAGGTGCAGCCAGGGCTTTGCTCAGCAATCAAAGGGAGCAGCACTCAGAAGTGTAAACAGTAGGATGTGGTGGGAGCAGCGCAGCACCAACCGAGGAACAGCTTGGATTCACGGGGAAGGAAGGGCTGCACGCTACGCTGTCTACACGGGCTGATGCCGGTACTTCCGATGCCTGGAAAGCTGCCGCCTCCACATCCTCTGCTGCTGGCACACAAGCATTTCCTAACCCTCCACAGCACTGGAATGAGGGAAGGTATCCAGGTATCCATTCCCTGCATCCCCTCGAGCATGGGTCAGCACAGCTCTGGGGCTGTAAGCACACAGGGTTTATGCAGGGAGAAGAGCTGCACTGCAGGGCAGTGAATGGAACACCCTCCCTTCCTCTCTTCTCTGAAGAACAAAGTGCCTCCAGCACACCTGAAAAGGCAGAATGCTTAGTTTGAACCCCACGGTCGTTCAGATAAGCTGCCAGACTGTGTATACAAAGCTGCCAAGAGCAGTTTCTTGCCTCTGCTGTTAAGCCTTCCTAAATCCATCTCCATTTCCAGATGGATCCTACAAACTGCCTCAAACTCAGCAAAAGGGCCCAAGAGCAGCAAACAGCAGACATTTGCAAGGAACTAAGACAACTCCAAAATGAGATTTTGGAAAGCCTTCCCGGTTTGCAGAGCAGTGCCTTCTGCCTCTTGCCCAGTCTCTGTGAACAAGTCAGTGCAGGAGAGGCTGCACAGGAAGGCAACAGGACCAGGGTATGAAATGTGAACACAACTTTCCAAGCAGTCCAGCCACAGGCATTCATGTGCACAAGTGTCAGTGAGCTGAGAAAAGTGAAGTCCTCCTTGCACAGAGACACTCCTGTAAACTTTCTGGCACATGCATTTTCTGAAGACCTTTGGAAATCAGCTGCCATGTGTTCATCCTAAGAAGCTGTCACAACACTTTTCTGGAATATAGCTCTGATTGTTAAACCATTGCTGGATACTGAGGCCAGTTTTGCACAGATATTGGTCTAGTCCTATACCTTGCTAGGAAATATGTGGTGAGCTGTGAATTGGTTCCTCAGTGTTATGGAGAAATATGGAATTAGAAGCACCTTGTGCTTCCTGACCTCATGGCATTTCCTCTACCTTGTTTTCTTTTAGAAACACATAATCACTCCCTAGATCTCCCTTATTTTGCTGTTTACTATTTAATGGTCACTGTTAGAAGACTGAGAGGAACACACCTGCCATGTGAAGTGACAATGAAGCTAATTGCATGTACAGTGCAATGGTTTTTTCATCTTCATATGTATCCTCTACAGAATAAACTTCACCAAGCTGAAGGATGGATGGAGATGGCTTCTCTCTGGGCATCCTGGAGGTTTATGTACTGTATATCTGCATACTGGTTTTTTGTCTATTCATGTGGGAGTTACAGTGATCACAGAATGGAAGAATTATTAGGCAGCTGATCTAGTCCTGCGAGAGCAGGAGGTTACAACTCAGAAAAAAAGAAAAAAAAAAGAAAGGAAATATAGTCTGTACTTACAGTAAATGACAGGAATGAAGAAAACAAAGTCCCTTCATCATATCTAGACAGTTTGGCCAAGACTCCTTCCAAAATGGTGACAAACTACAAAGACAAAAAATACTGCAATTATTTTTAATAGTTGGACAAGGGTAAAAAGATCTGCATCACCTTCAGAGGAACCAGTGGACCTCTCAGCATTGCCAAAGGAATGGACCACCTCTCCCTGAGCACAGGGGGCAGGGAGTGCAGGGAGTGGGGAGAAAGGAGTGTGTCCTTTTGGGTGCTCTTGTTGTCTGGGAATCACCCCTCAGTGACCTGGCGGGTACAGGGACAGGAGGTGGGTGCAGTGTGTGGGGAATCCAGCAGAGCCTCTCTGGCTGGGGAAGGCTGTGGTTCCTGCTCCCAGAATGCAGTGGCAAGCACGCAGCTAGCTGGGTATTCTTGCAGAAGAATTGAACTGGCATATGTTGGCGGATTATGTTTAAAGGTCTCCACTGTATAATAGGGATGACTTGTTCTCAGAAAGTTTGAAACTAGAGGAAAACACACCCCACCATCTTTCTCCTTACATACCAATTCCCCTCCGTGTTAGCACAGCACACCAGACCTACACAACCACCCAAGGGGAATGCTGGCAGCTAAGCTACAGAAGCTGACTCTGATGAAAAACAATTTCCAAACAATTAAACCTGACATTTTGGAATGTATTTCCCACTACTGTCATCTCTAAATTAATTTCTTAGAAGAGCATATGGTGATCCTGCACAAGATGAGCTATTTTGTCCACACAACTCGTGCGTAGGAGTGGTGACCACCTCTGCATGCCACCCCAATGGCTCTGCAGCAGCATTTAGCAGCGCCACATCCTGACTGCAGCTACCCCAGTGCTGTGGGGTGATGCTGACCATGGGGTATTACCCCATTAACCTAACAGCCATTCCTTAAAGCCACTTCTGGCCCAGTATGGCAATCCTGCTAGCAGAGTGCTACGTCTCACACAGCTCCTTATCAACAAAGAGTCACCATGAAAGGACTGGGAGATGTATGATCCTGCCTGTGAGAAACAAGAAGCCAATTCAACATCCTAATGTGTCACATTTTAATGGAAACGCACATATTAAAGATGCAACGTTAACAGTGAATCACTTCACCTGAAGCCGAGGGTTACCTTTGCCACTAGGAGTGTTATCATTTCTTTGACGGTTTCCTCAATTAGTTCATCTATTTTTGAATGGTACTGGTGCTAAAGAAAAATAAAAGGAGAGGGGGAGGAAAATATTAGCATTGATCACAGCCAACAGCTCTACACTTGTCAGTCTCTTCCCTTGGTAAGCCACAATAAATAGTATTAAACCAAAGAATTATGCAGCTTATTACCCTGGGCCCCACTGCAGTGGCCAGTGACTACTTACACTTGTAGGAGAGACCTTGAATTCAGGAGAATCCCGCATCAGTTTTGAAGCATGGGCAAACCCTGCCCTGTTCTGCGTGCCCGCAGCTCTGGGAGCCATGTGTAGATATCAGAGGGGAGGCTCTACCATCCCTGTGAGAACCAGCACCCAGTGCTCCTAGAGATCCTGAAGTCCCTTTGCTCCACTTTTGTGGGCATTATCCTGTCCTGGCACATGGATTGCAGCGGACAGTGGGATACACCTGCTGCAGGAGGGGAACAGGCAGCCCCTTCCAAGTGCACCACAAACCACCCAGCCCTCGGCATGGAAATGGGGAGGATGTGCTGCTCCAGGAGAGCTTGCAGTGGGCTCAGCCACTGGGAATGGTGCAGCACCCCTCCCACCTACTGCAGCAAAGCAGCTGACCCTGTGTCACCCTGGCTTCAGCAGGCCCCCGGCTCAAGGTAAGCACTCATTCCAATGCTCTGGTGTTTCATACTGTGAGACAGATTTAAAAACCACCCAAGAAACCACGACGAGCCTTTTTGTCCCATGCAAAAGCCAGCAGGCAGTGCAGCCCTGAGCCCTGGGCCATGGCAGATCCCGTGGCAGTGGCTCAGCACTGGCTGACCAAGGCCTGTGCCTGCAGCACCAGCGTTTCTGAGTCTTCAACCCAATTTCTGCACATGCCAAACCTTGCTTAGCTTGGGAGCTCTGATGCAATCAGCTGCAATATGGCTAGAATAGGTACTAAAATACAGTCTTCTACTAATTTAGAAAAGACCTGTTTCCAATACAAGATTTAATTAGTGAAAACATAGAGTATATTCTTATTTTCAATGGACTGAGAAAATACTGATTATGACTGCTTTCCAACACAAAACATTTGATTTTTCAGTCAAACATTTCAAGCACTGGTGCTAGTCACTATATTCATTACCACTTGGCATTAATATTGTTTTAAAATGTTAACATCAAATCACATTGAAAGAGACAAATCTGCTTTAAATACTAATCAGACTTTGGGAAGGAAGACTGTGAGGGCTTTACAAATGCTAGCTGCTGGTCTCAGTGTCTGATTGGTACTCTGAACTGCTCTACAGTTTGGGGATTTTTTTCTATGGCAGTAACATTAATATAGGAATTTGGGAAAAAGAAAATAAAAGTAGGACACACTTACCCACTCTTTTGCAAACTTTTCAGATGATTGGGGACAGAAATAAAGAGGAAAGTGCAAAAGACAGGAAAAAGAACATATGAAGATAAACAATAAATAAACCAAAATCTTTTAAAAAAAGAGACGTATGAGAACAGCAGCATCATGCACAGAAACAATAAGCAATGGAAAATGAAATGGGGTCAAAACCTCCTTTCGCTGAAATGCCAGAGATCGCTACCTGTAGGATTTGGTGGCAGTAAAAAGCGGGAAGGGACCGGATTGTAGCTGACACCTGGCACTCTCTTACGGTTTTATTTGGCTCCGGAGAGGAAGGGAACCGGCTGTCGACAGGCAGGGTTCAGCCTCGGGGCAGCCACAGCCCTCACTGGGGCGGCAGGGCCAGGGCAGGGGACATGGCACAGCACCAGCCCAAGGCCTGGCTGGGGGCACTCAGAGCCTCACCTGGGCACGAGGACAAACCGGCACCGCCACGCCACAGGCTGCGATCTGCTGGGCCCACGCGGGGGAAAACATACACGAACAAGCGGGTGATACTTGCATTGGCAGCTCCCATTCCATGTCCTGCTTTGCAGGTCAAGACATACACAAGTCCCTTATGGGATCATAGTTATGATTAATCTTTAATGCAGAGCTAGGCCTTATCAGCTCCCAGGATTGACCTGGCCTTCCCCAGCACAGCTAGAATGAAGCTGTGGGGCGACAGGGACCTGTAACAGCTTGGTACAGGCAGAAGCTGCTGATGTGCTTGGCAGACACAGCCAGGACTTCCTAAGGGAAATGGAGAAGGGATTGTGCATATATTGGGGTGTCTCTCACATTATGTTTTCCTTCTGCAACTGCATTTTCTGTGTGTGTAAAACTTTGCAAACAAGTATTCAGCTAACTGCTTTCATCATGTAAGTCATGAGTTTGAATTCGATCATGACTAGCTATGTGCAAAGCAATTCACTGTGAAATGCACTGACTGATGCATGTTCAATAACAAGCTTGTTTCAAAAGCAAAGAAGAGCCCCAATGGAATAAACCCACAGTTCTGAGAGCAGGACAGGAGCCTGTGCATGCACCAAGGTGGTGTAGCAGTACCCTGAGCGCTCATTCCCATCGCAGCCGCAATCCCCAGGGCAGAGCGAGCCCCGGTGCCCTGGCAGTGACCATGCAGGACAGGGCCTGCCCCAGGCAGCCACAGCCATGTGCACCCTGTGCCACCAGTGCCACAGCCCCAGCTCCACCTTGGGAAGGGGGAGCCTCGGCCAGGACAGGTCAGAGACGGCGGCGGTTTGGAAAGCGAGCGCCTGGTGCTGCTACAGATGCCTGGCTCGCAAAACCAGCAATTCCAACAGCTCCTTCTACATTCCTCATGGAAACACTCAAGGTTAAAGATCACAGAGCTGGTTTGCTTTACCCAGCATAGCCCCCACTCTAGATCAAGTTCATCATAGCTTTCTATTAGCTCAATTATTACAATCCATAATCAGTGCACTACAATGATTCAACTTGACTTTATGTGATGAGTATCTTGCCTTGTCATGTAACAGATTGTGTGTATGTTGTATTTCTCTAAGGACCATCTGACCTTAGATATTAAATAGAAACATACTAGACCAACTGAGAAACATTTAATACATACATTTATCCCCTTAGATGTATTAAAAATTCAGAGGAAAAATAAATATTTAAGATGGTAAAGTATGTTTACCAAATGTTTTAACAGCTGCCTTTAGAGACAAGGAAATGGAATGAAATGATGGGTGTTTGTTTCACAGGGTAATGCTCGCAAAACGCATTCAAGTATCTGCTAAAGTGAGTGTGGCTGAAGGTAGTGTGGAAGGGAAGGCCTTTGGGGTGGGAGGGAACTCACAGAGCAAGGTCAGGTCTGGGCAAGGAAGGTGCCGAGAGAGTCTCTGTCCAAATACAGATTGAACTGTCAGAAAAACGAGGGTTTGTTTCTAACAAAAATGTCATCTCTGGTTAGGTCTGGGCCAAAGGCCTTGCCTGAGCTCTGTGGTGGGCAGTGTGAGCCCTTTTTGCTGCCGTTGAACTGTCTGCACAGGGACATGGGCTGGAGGACCATGTGCCAGCTGGGGCACTGATGAATGGTCCCATCAGTGACTTTCTGTCCCTCCCTGTCTGTCCATTCCTCCCCTTGCTGACCTGCATGGCTGCTGCACACCAGGGACAGATGGACTCAATGAGGCACAGACCCAGCTCCCCACATTACTGAGCAGGACACAGCCTGGAAACCCAGGTTCCCATGCTTCTCCTGCATATCCAACTGTCTCATCACTTCCAGTGGGACTGGAAGAGGCAGGGTGGCATCTTCCCCTCCCCTCCCAGGTTTTACTAACAGATCTACATGGGAGCTTTTACCCCCCTCAGCCTGACCACCTTGGCACATAGGTTCAGACAGCTTCAAGAGGAGGAGATGGAGATAGTCAAAACACAGAGTGGCACAAGTGAATGGAGGGGGAGGTAGTAACATTACTTAAAAGGAAAAGAAAAAAAAAGAAAAAGGAAGGGTGTATAAAATACTGCAGCCCTAAATGATAAACTATGAACCAATAATTTATGTCTGCTTTACAGGTTCCATTAGTTTAGCTATCTGTTAAAAACCTCATGTCCCAGCAACTGCTGCTTGCCACAGCTGTCCTGGAGATGCTGCACTAAACACCTCCTGGAAGTGGCCCAGGCAGATTTGCAGCTGATCCCAGCTGCAGCCCAGGAGCAACCACACAGCCACCTCCTCGCCTGTCTTCTGCAGTCTGAGTCAGGCTGAACCTGCAGCGGGACTGATGCTCAGAATTTGGAGGAAACTGTGGCAACCAGAGAGCATCACAAGTCAGCATGGAAAGATGCAGTGAGTGCCTGGTCACACAATGCCTGGGCACAGTACTGATGTGATCAGTCTTGGGCCATCTGAATACTTAACCTGGCAGTTTAATGAATGCAATGAGCCTCCCCTGTCTTCATGATCTCCAAAATCTCGCTGTCCCCAAGGATTGTGCCAGTATAAGGGTTTGATCCTGGTTTGCAGTGGGGAATATCACAAACATGAACCTTTGCAGCTGATGGGGTAGATGCTGCAGCAGCTGCAGGCTGAGGGATTTGGGGAGACACATGAGTATGAATATGGAACAGAAAATGGTAGAGAAGTTCATGTCCAGACCTGGACAACAAAAGCCCACTCAAGATCTGCTCCAGCTGACCTGGAGGACGAGGGAAGACCTGATGATGGGCAGTATGAAATCTCTTACAAGGTGCATGTCACAAATAAAATGTCAGAACTGAAATATGTGTAAGAAAAATAAAAAGAACAGCTGAAACTGATCCAAACACCACTGACATCAGGGCAGAGAGCCCTGCTACATCCAGTGGCCTTTGGAGCAAGATCTTTCAGAGGAACAAATTGAAGTGAAGAACTGAAAAAACATAGGAACAACTAGCAATGATTCACTGCAAAATCTGACCATGGAAAGCTGTAGTGAAAAGGCTGATCTAGGAAATGCTGACAAGCAGCAGACTAGGTGAGCCAAACAGTATTTGTGAATTTATTCTAGACTGGTATATGAATATTCAATCTGGCTTGAAGTCACTGGAGCAAAATGAGCATTCTGATGCATTTAATTCATTCCAATTTGCCATGTCTTTCTAATTCATAGGTCAATTCACAGAAACTTCAACCTGCAACTATGGCTTCAGAAGAAAATAAAAGTCAGCAATTATTAAAACAGGTTTGTTATTTGGAAACTTGAGTCATTATGAACCTGGAAATCCAGAATGATCAAGTGTGCTGATTACAGCCAGTACTCAAGGAAGGCAAAGCAGCCTGAATTTCAATCTACTTTTGGAAGTTCTTTGTTTTTGTAGTTTTGGGGTTTTTTTTCCCTTACATGCATCACAGCAACAACTTGGCAGTTCTGTTTTCCTTATGTTTGTCTACAGAAAATAGCCATACACAGAAAGTGTGTTGCTGACACCTGGCTCCAAGGTGCAGTTAATGACTCAATTTATATGGTCATCATGCAACAACCAAGCTTGAGAGATACCGTATGCATACCACAGTCCTTGCAAAAAGCCACTCCTAAGTGACAGGGATTCCGAATGTTTCTATTCATTAGATTTGAGAGCAACCCCCTGTACATTCATCTGCACACTCTCTATGGAAGGCTAAATCCACAAACGATACAACGTCTCTGAAACGAGCACAACAGGAGACAGGAAATTTCATGACATTGCCTTTAAAAGCTGTGAAAGGAAGAACCTGCATTTTTACCTCTTGGCCCATTTCCATACTGCAAAGCTTTGTAGACTGAGCTTTGGCATCCACCATGACATTAAACATGGTGCATATTGATTGAGGGACTCGGAAATCTGTTGATCGGCTGGTTTTCTGCAGTTTTACTTCAAATGCAATCCTTGTTCTGTGAAGGAAAGTAGAAGTTTCAGTTGCTTTTAAACATAACAAGACAATAATAATAATTTGAAACAATACTGAGAGGAGTTTGAGAGCCAGAAAGCTGAATGCTGCTGGGAGTGCCATAGTGCAATTGTTACAAATGTGTTTTTTCTAAAAATGATTTTCCTGCTTAAAAAGAAACCCCCTTTCCAGAATACACGCTCTTTATAAAGTGTTGAACAGTTTCAGGGAAACTGTGACTCTCTTATGCTTGATAAACAGTGTGATGATGTTACAAACAGCAGTGTCAATGCACACCTTTAATTTGGTTGCATTAGCTGATTGATAACCACACCCTGCTGCACTAAAGGAAGCTCCTATTGCTCCCTGACAGCAACAACAAATAACAGAAACTCCTTCATTGCTTGACTGAAAGGACACTGCCAGATCATTGCATTTATAGTGATATGACAGTATTTGCTCACTAGAAGTTCTTAATTGTCTTGTAAGTTCACAGAAGTGGTTTCCCTGCACCACACACATTCACCAGATTAAATCTGCAAAGCAGACACAGGCATGTACATATGAACACACCTGCATCACATACCTCCCTGTTCTCCTGAGGTTTCACTGAGATCAAATCTGACATCCCTGGCAGTAACAAACCTTGATACACCAAAACCTTTGTTAGGCCTAAACTTACAAAATTTGATCCTGTGTCATATTTTAAATACCAAGGCATTTGTGAGTCTACACAGGAATGTTTTCCAGTGTGGTGGGCATTGCCTTGCCTTTTTTCAGAGCCCCTCTTCATATTCCAGAGGTACTTCACTAACCTAACCTAACACAGAACAATTATCACATCACACAGAATCTGCCAATACATTAACATAGGAGCTTCAATTTAGAAATAACAAATAATATCAGCTGCAGCTCAGGAATAATTCTGAACTTAAATGATCCCTCAAGGGTTATGCAAATGAAAACTCAATTACGAATGTGAAGCTCCCGTTCTGGGGATCAGATCTGAGCTGGAATGTAGGTCCTTCTGCCTGGATTTATTAGTGAACAGGCCTTCCCTGCAAGGGCTGCTTTCCTGACAGCCCCAAAATACAACCCAGTGTGGAAGGCAGGGTGGCTCCTCCATGGATTCAACAGTTCAGAGACAGACGCGAAGAAAAATGTTGTGTCAAACTGAAATTGCTAAAGAAACCTTAGCCAGGCCCTGTTTGCAGGTGATATAAATAGGGAAGGCAGCATATTGGTTTACATCAGCAATGGCATTTGAACTGATTTAATTACCAGTGCCAGATTTAGCCTGGACTCGGGGACTAGAATGTTGATAATTACTGAAAGGACCCAAGGAGACTGGGATTTTCCATCTCCTCATGGAAAGGAGCATGTTCCTACTTACTTATGCTCACAACCATTATATATAGTTGTACCAATACAAGCTGGGACAGGTTTTTACAGAGGGGCAACACATTTGTAGAAAGGTTGAGGCAAATTAGGAAGAAAAACCACCTGGCTTCCAGGCACACAAACTCTTCTTTACATGTACCTGGAAATTTGCTTATTTTTCCCAGTTATCTCGGCTGAGCTAACTTGTTCTGATTTTTACAGATCATTGCAGCTATAACTGTGCTGTAGGGACAGCAAAGGGGCCTTAATTCCAAGTGAAAAAAAGAAAAAAGAGAAAATAAGTTTTGCTGGTGGTGCTAGGGCAGAGAAGAGAGCAGAGCTCCATCACTGGGTTTTCTCCTAAAACACAGTCTGACAACTGAAAGACAACTAAAGCTCAGTGTTTGTGCCAGACACGGGACCAAAGATGGGCTGCTGCAATAAATTGCTCACTCTCAAAGACATTAAATGCAACACATCCCATTGCACTTAAAATGCACTAGGGTTTATTCCAGAATGGTGAGAGAACAAGCCTCAAGCTATCTGCCTTCCTGCCTGCACCTCAGGGATTGAATGTGCCTTCCTCTGTGCTGACACTGAACATACAGGCTAGTGAGGATTGCACTGAAAATAAATGCCACACTCACACTTGCAGAGTGGCCAGGAAATTGTGGTACAGGACAGCCACATCACACACTGCAGTTAATATTAGCATGTATTGGCTATAATTGGCATCCATTTTTTCTCTGGTTCACCTCTTTGTCTATGAATTTTTGCACAAAGAAATACCAAGTTCATTTTTTCTTCTTGCCTCGTTATCTCTGATGCAAATGGACTTAAATTGCAGTGGAAAAGTTGGAAATTTAACTTCAATATTTTGCTTTCAAAATGACAGCTGCCAGTATGTCTAAAAGTTGCTTAAAGATATCTCTGTTTTGGAAGATCTGCAGGTAACTATGCTATAATGTGGCTGATGATACAACAGCTTTTCCCAATCAACGGCAGACGTGAAACCTGTGTGCCAAGCAACACACTATCCCACTTTTAAAATAATTTTTTCTTCCTTTTTTTCATGTATCTGTGCTTTTTAGGTGGGTGCTTGGATCTTTCTTATGGCTATGCCTTCAGCAGTCAGCATCATCACACCAACCTGCATTTACAAAGATCTGACCTCACGTGCAGCACTGAAAATAAGTAATTACCTAGAAAGCCCAGAAGAATGGGAGATTTATTGCCTTATTGTGAATAACCACTCAGTCTCAACAGACAAGTGCCTGCTTGGGAGAGTCCACAATTCAGAGCAATGGGGTGAATTCCAGTTTTAAGGTGGAATAGCTTTGCATCCTGTGAGCCCTTGTGAGAAACATGCCAGGCTCCCTCACGGGCACCCACCTTTTCACACAGGACTCGATCATGTCACTCGCCATAAGCTTCAAGCGCTGCTCCAAGTGTTTCCCAAACTCCTCCTCAGGCCAGTGCAAATCCCGAATGAAGGTCTGTAGGGCATCAAGTTTCCAGAACATGTCTTCTGAGGTGCCTGATCCATTGCTGGCAGGGCAAAATGAGAACAAAAGTCAGAAGTGGCATCGGGGTCTTGGCAACCTGATGTGGAGACCATTCCTGCAACAAGTGTAAGGCAGACAGCAGTTTCATACACAGGACAACGCTGGCCATCTCCACCATCAGGATTTTGAGTTTTACCATACAGTTGCCTAATCTACCTTGCTGTCATCACCCACAAAACTTTCCAGACCAGATGAGTAGGACAACATCATGAGTTACACACATTAACGGGAAGAACGTGTGTATGGTAAAAATCAGCCTTAGTTAATAACCACATTAAAGTATGTGATTATTAAGAATTAAGGCCAGAAATTGTGGGAGAAAATCCTTGATCAATAATAACTGCCATACTAGGCTGTATGCAGTTATTAAGATTTAGGGTTTCATGCAATTCTCCCCCCTCTAATTATATCTTGAGTTTGCCTTGTCCCCCCAGTGTGGCCCCGTTTCCAGGTAAGGGACAGTGCTAACAAGTGGTGAGCGAGGACACACTTTATCTCTTGAACAGCTGAAAAGAAATTGGGGTAAGTCAATTGAGCTAAGGGTACATCTCATATCCAGGAGTTTTGGCAGGATTTACTGCTGCACCTCTTTCTTTGCAAAGGCAATTACAGGACAACAAATTTACATTTTTAAAAATTTATTTTGCAACAACTTTGGTCTGCCACAAAATTCTCAATTTCTTTCCCAAGCATATATTCTTGTACCCACACCCCTGCCCAGATGGAAGTCTTTAGTCCTGCAGTGTGTAGCTACACCAGCTCTTTTCACAGTATAATTATATCTCAAACCTCCACTTACAGAATAAAAATACAGGACTGGATTGCACTCTGTTTGTGCACAGAAATTTATGCATCTATAACCCTTTTCTCTCCCTCTCTTCTTCTCCCTCACTTTTTTTTTTTCCAGAACAATTACCAAGGGAGCTTCAAGAGTTTCAACCCCCTCCTCGCATACCACTAATGCTAACACAGTAATTTATAAGATATTTAACACACCATGCATTACCACTTGTGCTGACATCATCTATAGAAACAGATGAGGGAGGGTGTTTCTATTGTGACAGATGCCAGCTGCATTGAGTTAATGCTAGAGGAGCTGGGAACTAATGCAAACAGGGCTACTCTCAGGTGAGAACTGTAGTCCCAACATGCCAGAGGGGTCCTGAGGGAGCCTGGGCTAGCAGAGTCAACAAGATAAAGAATGAATAGTCTTGGTTGTAGGAGAAACGTATCTGACACTAAGCAACAGGTAACATGTCCTTGATGGAGGGGAAGGGTGAGTAAAAGGGAACCAGGGAGATGAAAAGATAAAGAATCAGGCATTTGCTTTTGCCAGGGGACCAATTTGGACAACAGCCTTACATATTCATCTACCAAGAGTTTTTTGTTCAAACCTGTGCTTGGGTGTAAGCAAGCTTTAACAGTCTAAGCCCAGTTTTGGAACTGCATAGATTTACATTTTAAGTGATTTAATGTGGACAAATACAATAATTGGTATTTACTACAGCAATATTATGACATCCATTTGGTTTCAAAATTTTTGAAGAATTATTCTCAGTCTTTTTCTCACTTTTCATTAGGGCTCCATCCAAGAAAACAATATAGTACATTCATTTCCAAAATGCACTGTTGGGATTTTGCTTGTGAGCACCACAATTACTCTAATCATGCCAGCAGCTTGCAATATACCATTGATGCTCAAGCATTTTCAGAGGGATTATCCAATTTTCTGTCATTACATGATTCTTATCTTTTCAAGGGCAATACCACAAAGCATGCACAGAGCAAGATTAAAACTTTTAAGTACTCTTTACAGACAACTGCCTAAGCTAGCCTTTAAAATAACTATCTTAGCATGAATATGAGTTGTATGGCTTTGAAACATAAACAACCATGCTAACATTTTAAAAGGTTTTAAATCTATTTAAAAAGATCTCACATCAGTGTTTTCTTTACTTTCGTTCATTACCAGTGCTCTGCAATCCTGCCTGTGCCAGACTAATGGCAGAGGCGTTCTGGTGGACTCCAGGTGTAGATGTAATTGAGGGTGTTTCAGTAAAAGTGGACAGGAGATTCTTGGGTGAGTTCTTCAGTTTTATCTATTAAGTGAGAGGAAGAGGAAAAGCACCACAGTGCTGTCTGACACCAGTCTATGCCAACCCTAAATAACTCTCTAGGACTTTAGAAGGAGAATGGACAAATAACAGTTCCCATGATAGGACATCTTGGGAGATGAGCTACCTCAAATGATGAGATTTGGGTTGAGCCACTGGGTCCCACCCTCCACACTGCTCAGTGAGAAATCCCCTACAAGAGAACGTGCCTTATCCGTGCTGAGGATTTGTGGTATGTTCCCCCCGAGCTTCACACAAGCACCTTGGGACACTCAGGCAGGAAGCTGGGAGCACAGAGCTCAAGGCTCCTACAGTGACTGCTTTGACACTATTTCCCAAGCCATAATCTAAAACTCACATTGAAAATCTCTTTCTTTAGTTGGTCATGGCATTATTTGGGCAGTAATGAAGGCTATGGAGCCTTAATTGCTCTCTGGGGCATCCCCAATGTGAATAAAAACTGTTACGGGGTGCTCCTCTTTCTTAGAGTGCTTCACCAAAGTCAAGACAAAAATTATCTAGGAATTGAAGAGCTTGCATTAAATAAAATTCATTTTTAGATCTACATCTGGTCCACAGAAATTGGTTGACTGGCATTGAAATTGATTAATCTTCTCTTTTGGACAAAACTCTTTGCTGAGACATAATGTCACATTGTGAGTTCTGTGGTTTGTATGTTATTCAGACCATACCCCATTGTTGACAGCTATTTTGTAAAGCAAGATACTTGCTCAAACTCTCAGTGGGAGTTGAGACAAATTTTCAAGGTTTATACAAAAAAACCCTCAAAATACACATGCCAGAAATTCACTAGTGTCTCATTCAGAAAACATCTAATTAACTGTATCACTCTTTAAAGTTTTATGTAATGCACAGAAACAAACAATACATATCCATGCCAAGATTACTTTAAATTTAAATGAGATCTAATTTGAACTGAATACACACTCAGAATCATAAATAGCAGCCATCCATGACGGTGCAGAAAAGCTAGGCATTTGTGGGATGCCTAGTGGGATGTTAACTGGTAGATTTGGTACTTTAGGGAGATTCACATTTGGTAGATTCACATTGGGCAGATTACTTGTTAAACTCCTGTGGAAGAAACAGACAGAAAGAAAAAATACCATAACAGTGACAATGCCGATGTAGCAGAAGCACATGACACTCAGAAACAAATCTGCAAAGTTCACAGCATGAGGACAGTTAAAAAACTAAAGCAAAACATTTCAGAAAGAAGCATGAGTATGAAAGCTTAAATGTACTGTGTTTTCAATCTGCTATAAAATTCAAATCCCTTAAAAAAAAAAAAAAAAAGCAAACTGGAATGAAAAGAAGAATTGCAAAGGCAAAAACTGACAGAGAATTTAAACACCTGTGAAAATAACTGCACCTTCAAGTCCTGATACCTTTTCAGAGTGCAGAGAGCAGCTTTTCTTCCAAAAAATCTCTTTTAAGGAAGAGTCTTAGTTCTTACACACACAGGCTCAATGGAAGTACTAAACTACGAGATCTGCTATGAGACTGGAATTTGAAATAATAGAGAGTCTGGAATTCCAGCCATAAGAGATTTTCTTGCCACCAAGCTCAATGGAGTTGCAATTTTGCTGCAAAACCTCTCTGTCTTAGACCCTCCACAAATAAAGATGGGCTAATCTGGAGCGATGAGACAGTGAACTACAAGGTTCTAACTCTGTAAAGACTGTGCCCTGATCCTCCCTTGAATTCCTGGGTGCAAACCAAAGGATTGTCCAGCCCCACTACTAGTGCACAAACTGCACTTTGTAAATGAATCCAGGACTAGTATGTGACTGTTTCATGGCTGGAAGAGGGGCATGAGGTGATTAAGATATTAAAAAGTTAATATGAAGCATGTGTACTTGGGCAGCATGTCTTCAATCAGTATTTTCAGATGTGCAACTGTTATGCAAATAGAGATCTTTAAAAAGTGGACAGCTGTATTGATTTAATGAAAGATTCTCTCCTGGAACAAGGTGCATGTAACAGCACTGCATGACCAAAGTTTGGAATGCACCCTGACACATTTCATTGTACTAGGTCTCTAGATTTGTAATTAGTCTAATCCTGTTTTAGAGTATCTCATCGCAGTCATATTCTACATGCAAAATGAAAACATCAGGAGATCTGGGAATCAGCAAAACACAGAGCTCAATTAGCCAACTCACATATTACCTGACTCTCAGAAGAGAGGCCAGTTTCAGAAAAATGCCTCATTTCTGCCCTCTCCCAGGAACACTGTCTGACCCCCTGGTACAAAATCCACAGGTGGTTTTACAGTCCCATGTGAGGAACAAAACCAGATGCTTTGACACCGTTTTCACCAGATTGTTACTTGGACTAAGTGAAAATGGAATTAGAAATTCAGGATTTCAACTTCACCCTGCACTGCTGAAGCTGCTGGAAGCTTTTCTATTGATGCACACATGCACTGCTTCAGCATCCAAACTTGCCTGCTCTGAGACTGCATCAGGATATGGCACCTTTGGAGGTCTCTCCCATTTCTCTGGATTAAATGAGTTACTTTACAAACACCATTATCTGGTTTCCTGTGAAACTATCAAATTATACACTATGTCTTTCAAGGCATATTAAAATCCTAGTAACTTCCCTGAGACATATTTAGCACTTCATTTCTTACTGCAAGTTTTATATATCAACCCCAAAGCAGTGGAATTGAGCTGCCTGAATAAATGTTTCCTAACGCATCAGACGATGTGAACCACATCTCTGCAAGAGCTCAGCTCAGCTCACCAGCTCACTGCTGGTGAATGTTAGGGAACAGACTTCACTCTTTATGAATAAAATCCCTTGCTGGGGAGGAAAATCACAAAGCAAAGTTTTTTCTAGTGAAAAACCCCTCACAACTATGCTCTGATTTCTAATTATTTCTATGATTCTCAGAAGATTTAACTTCCTGCTATCTGTGTGTTCTCTTTTTCAGGCAAAGACAAGAATTCACTACTGTCGCAAAGCTGTCCATTGTTTCCATTCATACTGTATCTGCTGCTAAGATGATATGACTATTGAATGAGACATAGACTACATAGTGATTGAGAGAGTGTTAAATCTTCAGAAATGGCAGTGCATGTGGTTAGATACTGATATGGAATAAATAAAGAAATAGCAAGAGGTGGACAACATATAAATGTATAAGGAAAAGCAACTTAAATAACTTAGCCAGATGGTAAATACATAAATCAGAGGACCTTTGGTTTTAATATTAAAATTCAAGAAGTGACAGTGTTATATTAATAAAAACACTGTATTAATAAAATATGACTTCTAGAGTAAACAGTATACTATATTCACACGGAAACATATTTCTTTTATACAACACATTATTTTGCTGATGCAAGAATATGTTGCAAGAATAAGTTAGTACTTTTAAAACAAAACAAAACAGCAAAATAATGGAGTATATTATGTTAACATACAGTAACTAATGTAAAAAAAATATTCTCCTGAATTGACATGCACAGTTTTTCAGGTTCAACTAATCTAATTATCTGACTAACAGTTGCAGTGAGACCTCTAAAAAATGATTAATATTACCAACAAATGTTCCACGAATCCTGCAATTGTTCAGACCATAAAACTACAGGTCCAAGATGAGAAACTGTTTCTAGAAGCCAGCCATGCCTATTTAATATAGATGGCTAAATATAACCTCAGCCATCAGGCAGGGAATGTGGGCATTTGCATCAACAAGATGAGGGCTGTCTGATTTAAGACGACTCAGCTTCAGGACTGGATCCTGATACGTTTGATGAGAGACACAAGCTCTGGAGCTGTACCGCTTCTTTTCCTGGTGTCTTCTGCTTCAGCCCTGTTTGTGTGTGTGAGCTGTGCAATGCCCTCACCTGGACTGTCTGCTGGGAAATTCTCAGTGCAAACAGACTGGCAGTGTACCCCTGCACAACCTCCCAGTGCTCACACTGTACGGCACCACTGGATGGAACACGTCCAGTTGCACCGTGGCTGCTCCTGTAGAGCTACCCTAGCAATGTAAGGAGGGCAGAAAAATCACAGTATTTTTACTGAGCTGTCTCCTGGGTTCAGAATAGAGCTGAACGAGACCCTTGGCCACACCTAAATGCTCAGTTCCTACAGGATGCCTGAAATGATTTAGTGATGGAAGACGCAAATGCCTGTCTCTTCCATCACTATAAACACTTGAAACCTCACTGTCGAGGCTGAGCAAATGCTCAAGAGCAAATCTTTTCACAAAAGCCTTGATGTGAAGCAAAGAGCTTGATAGTGAAGTAGGCAGTCAAATCTGTGCTCTTCCTGTGACTGACACCCAGAATAGTAACAAAAATACTCACTTTCACTACAGCGGTGCTTCTTTTAAGGGGAAACATTTTTCACTATCATTCTGCAGTTGTACAACCTTATAAAATGATTAGTGTAATCATATCGTTCAATTTCTGACATTTATATTAATGATACATTTATAAATAGTTTGCAAAGGGTTAGTGAGCAATTAATAGATGCTAAAGCCAGGACTAGAGAGTGGTAGAGAGAGCCCTGGGTCAATGAGTAATGTTCTAGTCAAGCCATTGAAATTAGTTGTCATTGCATGAGCTTTAGCATTTGCTCAAAAAGATCTTTCAACACAGACACACACACAGAGACACACACACATACGTGTCAGCTGGCTGCGAGATAAATCAGCACTCTCCGAGAAGCTAGCATGAAAAAAACCCATTGCAAACCCTACTTTTCCAAGACCTCTCAACTCACCAGAGAACAGACCTACTCTGCATCCTGCATACTTGGATGACTGTGCGAAGGACAAGTGTTCCACATTTCTCTGCGTGGATTCATACAAGCGCACCAGCTGCTCTAGCTATAGGGCACAGACCCCCTGCAAATTCAGCAGCTCTGCAGAGGCAGATTACAGAGCCCTCATGAGCACATAACGTCCATGCTTTCCCCCCACCATTTTTTTCAATACTTAACAGTATCTCTCTCACTGCGAATTCTATACCTAACTCCTCAGAGCATAAGGTGCAGAGTATTCAGCAATGAAAATAGAAGAAATACATGCTTGCAAACTGCCATCTGGTCAGGTTATGGAGGGCTACATATTTCAGCCTTGACTGCAAACACAAGTACAGAGAAACCCTTTCAAAAGATTCTGTGTTGTGGAATAATTTCTTGGTTAAGAGGAGATAATGAGACTTCCTTCATATAATGCACTGTAGAGATCCAGGACATCAACAAGCTTGGTGGAACGGCCAGCTTTGATGATCTGTCTTTGCTGGCCAACTTGAAGGTCTATCTCCAAAGCAGAGGAAAGCTGTGGAAGAACATTGTGCAGTGTTCCCGATTTCCAAAAAAAGCTCTGCTGGAGAGGGGTCAATAGAAGGTCACAATTTGGTTTGGAATTGGCTGCTCCAAACTATTTGAGAATCCATGGCCACAAATTCAACTGTGCTACAGTATGGACATGTGGGGTGAGAAGAGAGCAGATACAGGAGGGCAAGTCAAACAGAATAAGTCTCTAACCTGAATTTTTCTGCAAGTTCCCTGTCGATCAGACAAAGAGGAGCAGGTGGTCTGCCCAGGAGGCAAAGATGAAGATGCCTTAACATTTAGTTCTGAATAGCACATGAAAAATGTCATAAGATCCTAGCAATGACACTCCTCTTTTCCTTTGCACTGTATGTGCCACCCTCTGGCACTCACTGGTGCCTCCCTTCACCGGGCCACATCATGTTGAGCCAGTGTTTGCAACTCACACTTTTGTGTGCGAGACATAAGAACAAAATATCAACACGTGAAAAAAAACCCATGGTGCATCTTTTCACCAGATGGACAGAAGCTTCTTGTGGAAAGCACCCACTTTCCTGCTGGAAGAAATCTTTTATATACCCAAGTCTGTAAGAGAAAGAGTCCATCCTGGGCTTTTGCTGGGAGATGCAATGCTGAAAGCACATGTAACTGGAACTCCAGAAGGGAATAACCATCACAAGAGAACTAAGAAAAGATCTTTTATAACTATCAGAGATAACTTGGAAATGATAGATGCTGGCATACCCAGGGACAAAGCATTTTGACAGGCAAGTAGCACGTCCAAGTACTTATGGACATCTATAGTTAACTCCTTTAAGTAATTAAAAAGCAAAAAGATGACAGCTACTGATAAAAGAAAAAAAAAAGCAGAATGATTTGTTTATTGAGTGCTTAACCCAGGTGGACAGGTACACAGAGTTAACTGCCTCTGTTTCATAACAGAGAAGGAAATACATATTTTTCACTAAAGCAGAGCTCTGAAACTGAAGTTAATGCTAACTTCGAAGTGCAATTCTGCTTGAAGGAGTGGCTGTAAAAATGGCATTCTCCTACTCGAAAGATCTATTTCTTGTATGTTTTCTGGGTCACATCTGCTTATTTGAAACAAGATTTTTTTAGGATCTTTAATCCTGTTAGCCTGCAGACCAAAGACAGCAAATGGAAAGTGAGAGAGGCTCCTGAATGCCAGCCACTTAACCCCACTCAAAACAGAGGGGATGATCAGGTGTCAAGAAAAAGCCCGAGATTTGGCAGGCAGAATCCTTACGGATGCTGAGGATGCACAAGAAAGAAAGGAAAAAACCTGGGTACTCAGACTCCAGGTTGCATATGGGAGGCTGGCTGCTGAACAAAATCTCTTTTCCTTGTAAACGGAACATATTTGGTGTGAAAAGCCCTGAAAGACCACACGTTCTTTTATACAGCAACCTCTGAGAGTGCGGTGCCATTTCACTTTCCCTAGAGAGTGACAAAAAAAGCAAGGAGAAGAGTCTCTCCAGAGGTCACCTGGTCCCAGTTCCTGGTCTGAGGCACTGCCAGACTCATGTTGCTTGCAAAGGGTCCATCTTTCTCTTTTAGTATCTTTATTAGAAGGAAAAGTTAGCTATTTCCCTTTGTAGGATCTGACTTGGCTTTATAGAGCAAGCATGACAGGGTTCAGCAATGCTTCAAAACCTGTGAAATAACAACAGTAATCCAAAGCACATGTCATATTTTTATCATTCACCAGCTCTTGAGTTCAATTTGGGTTTTTCTCAGGCTCCCAGTTTCTTGCTGGTAAACTCCTAGCTTTCCAAATGTAAGAAATTATTATGCTTGAGTCATCTTGCCCATGTTTCACTTGGGTTTCTGCACGTCTAATCCTACAGGCAGAGGAGCTGGGACTGGCAGAGCTGCCCTGGACAAGGGACATGTGCAGCCACTAGCCATGGGGCTGATGCCAGAGGCACACACTGCAGTATCCCCCCCACAGGGTGGGTGGAAAAAATGAGTGTTGAGAATAAATACAGCAATGACTCACAGGGGTTATAGGGCTGGAACTGAACACAGTGAAGCGAGATTTTTTTTGTTCTGAAAAGGAGTTACGTGAGTTCAAAAGCAGCATTGGAAAAGGCCTTTTAGAATGGGTTCCAAAAAGCCATGGCAGTTAGGAAGGTTTTCCCATTTTCATGCTTCCCTGTTCAAAGAAACACGGCTCAAACTGAGGCAGCGATGCATTTCAAAAAGCCAATACCATTTCCCTCATTAACCTGAAAATCCTGAAGAGATCAGGCCTCCTATTTATAGCATTAAACTAGAACGTTTAAAGCAGTTTCTGCATGTCCAGTCTAACGTTTGCTAATTCACCTCTATATGAATCTCCATCCATTTGCACCCAAATTCCGATTGTATCAAAGGAGGTTTCCTTACTTTACTGGCTCCCATGACTCCCGCTCAAAGCCCCTGTGAATTGACTGTGCAATTGAGGACTCCATCAGATCGACATATCTAACAACAAGTGGAGCAAACAGGTCTTGGAGGTGTTTGTGGAATTTTCCATTGCACAAATTATCTAGAATAGATAAATAAAAGTATAGTAAGACACTACTGTTACTACAACCTCTGTAACAAACCACAGTGTGGCACTTCATCAAACAATGAATTTGTCAGTGAACAGGAAAACTTCAAGAACATAACAGGAGCCAGAGTTCATGACACAGACAGCAGGAACAACTTCTTACTCCACACAAATAAACAGACAATGAACCTTCTTTTTCATTAATGTAAAACTTACAAATACATTATCACTTCCTGTGAATAAAATCAGTGTAAGAAACACAGCATGGCAAACACTATGGCTTTAGCAGGTGGGAAAATAATTTCTTCTTTGGTTGCTCAGTACCATGATTCTGGAACTTGCTTTCTGAGGATGAGTGCCTGGCTTTTTTGACACCATCTTAGAAAGCTAGCTGGGGTCCTGGTCTAGGACCTAGCCAAGGCAATGCCAATTTTGCCACCAGCTCCCCAGGGAGGGTTGGACTACCCAGGAAAGTGCCAAATCCTCACATGGGTTTTGAAAGCATGGGCCCAAGTGCTTCGGAGAATTGTCTTATTTCACAAAGCACTATTCTTCTGAACTACTTCTGCTTCCATTTACTTTAATATTTTCCTCCCTTCAATAAAATCTTAAAGCAATGACTGGCTTACTCCATGCTAAATAAATGCAGTACACACGTATAAAACAATGCACACATTTAATGACAGATACAGAGTACCTAATTCCCTGCTTATCAGGCAGCCATTACCAAGAGACTTGAGAAGATGAAGCAAATAAAAAGTCAACTTCCCACCTTTGACTGCAGTGATTTAAGGGGTGTGCTTTTTTCTAGTGGCAACGCAATAAAATCAAGCTGGTGCTAAAGGAGTTTGTAAATCTGTAAATCTCCACCCATCTCAGTTCTCTGCGCAGTAAAGAGAGGCTGAAAGCATTATCAGTAACCTGAGCAGCCCACTGAAAAGGGAATGATCAGAATGCAGAATACATACAGTCACTACGGAGGGAATCGTTAATGAGCTGAAAGAGCGGGAAGCTGTCCCAGGTGTCTGGGGGCTGCACCTCTAACGCCGCGTCCATATCCACCGCAAACAGCGACAGGAAGGTCTCCGCGTGCTCAACCATCAGGTCTGACCACCAAGCAAAGGCCTTCAGAGTTGGCAGAAAAAGATAATAAAGATGTGTATTAGTTCTAATACAGCTCTAATAAAAATGTTAGGCCACATATCTTAAAAAGAAAAAAAAAGCGCATCTCATGGAAACTACCTTTATTGTAAAGAGAACAGTGCTTTGAGTGCTAGCCTGCACGGGCAGTGCTAATCACAGAATTAGGCACTGCTGTTCTAACACAAAGCTTTCTTGTAGAGGGTCTCTTCAGAGCTCCACTGTAAAGGTATGCAGCTGTAATGTAGCAGAGAAAGTTTCATCTGTTCAATTTACAATAAATGACTTCATTAATGATGCTAATTATCAGGAAAAAAAATCAACTAATTCTTATTTCTAAAGTACAGAAATTTGGGAGTTTCTTCACTGTGCTTGTGGGTTTTCTGATGTGCTTTCCAACAGCTTAAATTCTACTTGGATTCAGTACTTGCATTTGTCTTGAAAAACTAGAAGCCTGAGACATTAAAATCTGTCCTAAGTCATTCACAACCTGTTTTCAAGATATTTCAAACATCACCAGTAAAAGTTATTACAGCACTGTTCATTTTACATGGTTATCTAACACACTACCACCTTCATGATGCTACTGATTAGGAACCCATTACAAAGCTCTACTATCAACATGCCAAGGTAAAAAAAAAGATATCTACGGCAAGCCTATATTTTCACAGAGGCAGGAAAAACATATGTCTAAACTTGAAAACCAAAAAAAATATCAGTGAGGTAACTCATTCTCATGCACATGGGTCCTTAAAATTCGCTGTGCGGGCTCTCTGAGGTGACATTCACATCATACATGGCTCAGATGTGAATGCTGCAAATGCATGCATGCGTGTTCAGTAGTCACCTCTGGCTGGGAACATGCAATATGAGAAGAGCTGTCCACAGGACCATGTGCTGTCATTTGGAAGTGATAGGAAATTACTCAGTGACTTAAAGGAGCTAAGGAACAGCTTTGTGGCACTTGGCAAGAAAAAGAAACCTCTAGCTTAGGCACAAGAGTGGAGATGAAACGAAGACATTGGGAATGGAGGAATCAGTTTGAAGAGGAATTGCCAGTCAGGGAGGGGCATTTTTTGCATGTTTTTGCAGACATGAATAAGCAGAATGGGGTTTCACTCTCTCAGGGTTCAATTCTGATTCACTGATGTGCACAGCACAACACCAGCTACTGGTTCACCTGGTCATGGAGAGGAAACAGCGCCTCTGAAACAGGTTTCTGCCATAGTTTTTCCTGTTTTGGCTAGACTTAGCTGCCAGTGATAGTGGAGAGGGGTCTTTGTAACTATTTCCACTCATTCAATCCATTAAAATATAAAACAGACTGACACTGCCCTGCTATTATTCCATGAATTGATAAAAAATTGATATGAAGGCATGGATAGATTGGGCACTGCACCCGGCATTCTCTTCCCAGAGCACATCCAAGATGTAAACCAAATAACCAAAATAACCACATGACCCCCAAACTAATCTTAGGATTGGGCCTGCCCTGTAATGGGGGTGAAGATGAAGGCACAGCTTCAGGGGCTGCCCATGCCTGAAGCAGCAGCACCAGCAGGTGAGTGTCCCAGTGGTCACGGCATGGGGACAAGGTGGCTACAGCAGAATCCTTGGTCTGCAGACTGTCCTCAGCTTCAGGCCCATGGAGGAAGGTGCCCAGCTCTGCTGCAGCATCTCCTGCTTGGGGAAGCTCAGGGGTGAAGTGGCAGTGGTGACAGTGGCCCTGGGAGTCTGCAGAGTCGTCACTCTGGGAAAGCCAAAGCCAAGGTGAGGGAGCCTGTGTGGGGCTGAGGTGTGGGGCTGAGGTGTGGGGCAGTGCTCTTCAGCACTTCTCCACATTTGGTGCTGGTGTCCAGCCAGGCACAGGGCTGGATGGCAGTGAGTGCCATGCTGGGAGGCATCAAACCACTGAGAGACCACGGAAGAACCAAAACCATCAAGAGGCTGGTGTGCTCCTGATGCCTGCTCCAACCTGCTCACAAAGGTGGCTGGGAAAGGAGCGCTGCTGAGCAGTGGGGCTGTGCAGGATCCTCTCATCTTAGCAAGGCCTGGCTGTGGTTTTCAGGGAGGCTGCAGGGGCTGTCCTTGCTCTGATGTGGTTTCTCTGGCTGTGCCTCTGCCTGCCCAGAGCCTGCCATGCTGGCACCCACCCAACACTGCCCCGGGTCTGCAGGCATGGAGCAACTGCTACCAAGGACCGATGGCATGTGGCATTTGGGGGGGACGGAAAAGAGGGTGGCCAAAGAATGTCTTCTGCAACACATCTCAATATAAACACTTCAGAGTCCTGCAATAAGAACCTGCTTTCATGAAAAAGGAAAAAAAGAGCAATTTTAAAAAAAGAAAAGCATATGATCATTGGTGGAAAAAAATTATGCCCAAATCAGTAACAGTTTTCCTTTTGCTTGAAAAGTCAAATTTTAACTCTGTAATTCTCAAACTTCTGTCAGGATCCTCAACCTCCTCCCTAATTTCTGTAAGTAGGATTGGTAACACCATACTTAGAAAACCTTTTTCAAGATGGTAACATTTCATTTATTTACCATCTACTTACCTGCTTTGCTTAAATAATAATGTAAAGGGGGGGAAAGTGTGCTTTCTAGCCAAACACACCTATTATTGTATATTTTACACATGGATACACATGTATATATGTATGACCTCAAGGAGTTAAGATACATATATACATATACACATATGTATACATAGAGAGAGAAAATAGAAATTTAAAAACAGGTGAATGGCATTGCCTCTGGCATTTGTCATCAGTCATCCAGAGAAGGGAAAGGGAGCTAGAAGACATCTGATGGGAGAGATGATATAATGCCAGAGACCTCCTGTTCCCAGGTTACAGACATAGGCACACAGACTCTGCTATTTCTGCCTGTGCTGCGCTGCTTCCTTCTAATGGGTAAGCAAACCCAACTGACTAGACATGATACTCCTCTTGTAATGATTTTTGAACATGCTCTGAGTATTATTTTCTACATTCTCATTAGGGAGTCTGCCTGGATGTCCACATGGGGAAAAAGGGGGCATGTGTTAATTGCAAAAACTATTGCTTTTCTGTAAAGTAAGGCATTTCTTCAATAAGCAGTGCAACTTAATTTTCTACTGAATAGCTGAAGTAGACCAAAGAGTCACACCTCACAGGTCAAGCCTTCTCCAGGTGAGTGGCAACATATAAAAAAAGTCAGCTGGAATTATACAGGGAGAAAAATAAAGTATAATATCTCAGCAATGCTCACTGCACAGTGACAGTATAATGTGGCTTCAACACATAATAAAAATCAGTGATAAACCACCCAGCCTCTTCTCTCTCTTCCCTGGGTGCAATTCAAAGTGTGCAGAGAGCTGGCCAACTGCCTGTGCACTGCTGAAATGCCACAGCCACCCTCAGGACAGGGATTCAAAATCCACCGACAGTGTGCTGGGCTTTTGGAGAGGGATTTCATCCTTCCAAGTCAAAAGGGACAGGGATGCCTCCTATCTGTCTTGGCATTAACCTTCTGTCTCTAATCAAAACCTCGTGACACAAAAGATGCTGGAGAACAGTTCTGAGCCTTCCTCATCATGTGAGGATCTTGGCAGCATGGCTGGCTGAGTGTGACTGGTCCTGCAACTGCTTCCTTTTTTCAAAATAAGCTGTGTTTTAAAAAACAGCTCCTTCCCAGCTGGTTGTACATCCAGCCTGTGCTGGTGAGGAGTGGAATAAAGCAGTTTTTGCACAAGCATAGCGCTCACAAGCACCCCTTGCTTTAGTGAAAAGGAGGTTTATTTCACTCTTCACCCCATATATTCTCTCTCTACATATAAATACTGTATATCCAGTACAAGGCACATACAGACAAAACCAGAGGAAGACCACTACCATTCTAGGCACTCGTGTAGTACTTAGTCCATCTCCACCACAGTGTACTAGAGGTGGGGTGAATGCAAACGACAGGTAACAACAGGCTGAGGAGCGAGTCCAGGCAGGTAGGGTTGTGTTGGGATGTAACTGCAGCGCTCGTAAAATATACCCATTGCTGCATGCATGGACTGGACTGCTATGCCACATTTACCCTCCTGTGTCAGGCTACCAGCTCTGCAAGCAGCCGACCCAAAGTTGCTGTTACATTCCTCGGTCAAAGTTACGGAAGCGAGGGCAACCAGGGTAAAATCCCAGTAGGAAACATGGCACTGAGAGGGCATGCACGGAATATGACAGGAGTGACTCGTTTCATTCGGTTTAGTCACATACCTCTTTCCCCTGCCAGGATCATCCAAGATTGAATGAACAGTAGAAAAACAGGGAGGAAATTTAAATATGTAATCAGGCGTTAGTTGGGTTTTGTGGATTGCTGTGTATTATCAATAAGTAAAACTATACTGCATATTTAATATACACTGGAATGATTTTTAGGTGATTGTGAAATTATTTATCAAATGCTCTTAATGCAAAATATTGAGTATATCTATATATATATATATATATCAATGGGAAGGAAAAGAGAAAATAGTGAAAGAGTGCAACAATACCTGCAGTCATAAACAATAACTGTTCACTCCGAATTTTAAAATGATTAACTTTTCAGTACGTGTTCAAGAGCACAAGATTTACAGAGAACTCAGGGCTCAATCCTGCAAATACTTACATGGGTATGCAACATCACCTGCTCAGGGAGAAATGTCCTGACGTGCTGAGAGCAGGATTACAGCCAGCCATGCCAGCTGCCCGTGGGACCAAGTGTTTCCAGGATCAAGCCTCACAATTTTCTGATGCATATCTGACTATGACATGGTTTCAGTGGTTTTAATACACAATTCTTTCTGTTAAGGTGCTTCAAAAAGTTAAGAGTTGGTTGTATAAGGCCTTAGGTAACCCAGACAATGAATAACAGAGCATAGCTCATCCTAACCTCAGTGACTAGTAATTGAGGTATTACCAATAAGCCAAGGCAGAAGAGGCCAACAGGAAACCAGGTGAGTTAATCATGTACTGGAGAGGCCCAGGGAGACCCTTGGAAACAACCTGAATTCTCAGAAAGGGGCAGAAAGGAGAATTGTTCTGTTTTGTTGCAGTTTTCCTTGCTCCCCTCCGGACAGCAGGAGCAGCAGCTGCAGCAAGGACCCCGCTCATGCTGGCTGGAGGCACACAACACAGCTCATGATTTGGAAATATGACCTTTCTGGAAAGTGAACAGGTTGCTCTTGCTGGTAGCTGGTGGTGAACATTTTGGCCAGACTGGCCTCGTCAGAAATGCTGCAGACTGACATCGAGGAGAGCAAAACTCAGTAAATTCATCCTTTAGCCCTCCCTCCCCTCTGAAAACACATTCCTCCTGAGGTGTACCTTGCCTTCATCGTACTCCAGTGTATTTCCAGCTTTTAAAAAAGGTAACCCAGCACCAGCTGGGAAGACATCACACAAATATACAAAGCTCCCATCGGATCCTGTGGAAGACCTGTGGGGGACACGACCTTGCTGGGGACGCTGCTCACCTCTGCATGGTGCTCTTCGTTTTGCTGTAGGACTTCAATTACCAACTCTGCCAGACGTATTGTATCTTCTAACTTTTTAGCTGGTGTGACTAACCGGCCTACATTCTCTGTAGTACAAGAACTCAAGTTAAAAGGAAGGCAGGGTGAAAAGCTAGACGAACAGTGAGTTATTTTAGAGGTTAAAAAAAACCCCCATAATATTCTGCAGCTTTAAAGATCTTTTCATGCATATGTTAAATGCTTATATAATTAGTACTGAGCAAACCAGAAAGCCATTCGTTATTATACTATGAAAATACAGTGCTCCAGCTCCAAATTTCACAATACTGTCAGAGTTGGTTTGCTTTATGGTGGCACTTTATTAGCTCAAATAAGAACATCACATTCCCTAAAGACAGCATCTGGCTACTAATGTATGAACAATATGTATCCTTCGATGTAGATGATGCTATTATAGGAATCATAGCTATATTATTTAAAAATTCTTTAAGATGATCAATTCAAACAAATCTGTCTGCACTCGTAATAAATTGTCAGACTCGAGCAATTTAAATGTCACCTGCTTCTAAAAGCAAAACTCGCAGGTCTGTCTTGCTCCAGGATTTAACTCCACAAGGGTCAGGAGTTATGCATGCTGGAGGGAGTGAAAAGTGAAAATCCCACACTCATGGGTAAGATTTATATGGGAAAAGAGACACAACTTTAAAACAAAAACCCCGCAAAACAAACCAAAGAGTTTAAATCCTGGAGCTTGGTGTTTACCTATGTTATTTTGCAGTGTTTTCTGAAAATTCTAAACAATAATTATATTATATTATATTCTTCCAGGTTATTTATATTATTAATAATCTATTAAAAATAGGAGGTGCTAACAATATGGAACATTTAGAGCATTTTATTAGAAATAACGTAGAGGAAAAGAAAACAGCCACAATTTCCCTGAACAACAGCTTCCACAGAGCTGACCACAGACTGGTCTCTGGCTCACACCCAGGTCCCAGCCCCAGCTCTCCTGAGCAGTAAGGGCAAAGAGAGGCATTTCACTACACAGCCAGTCCATACCTCTGCATCCATAGGTATTTTGGCCTCTCCATGGTATCAAAGGGCAGCTCACTGCCCTGGGGTGTGCAAACTCTCCCTGTGATGGTTGTTTGGAGCAGGAGTGGAGTGGGAGACCTGCCCCCTTGGGATCCATATGCCAACAGGACAAGTATTCACAGGGCATCTCTCTCCAGCCTTCCACATACCCTGTTTTATCCCTAGTGTTTCGGTCTGGTTTACTGGTGGGATAGAAGCTTGAGGTTGCACGAGGTGGCCAGTTCTGCTTGACTGGGTCACCCAGGGAGAAATCCCTGCCTTGCTGAAGGCTCAGGGAGCTTACAGGACTTCATTCTCCCCCTCAAAGTCTTGCCAGCCCCTAGTTTTCCCTGAATACCTGTTTACAGGTTACACAGTTCCCATGAAAATGAAAGTCATATGTTTCAGGACAGTCCCAAAGGTGGCTGGTTTTTGGAGGAACTCAGCAAGCTGGAGTCTGGCCCTGTAGGGGCTCAGCTTGGCTGAGGGATGGTGAAGCATCGTGCAAATGAACTCTACAGTTTTACTGATTTATGGCACAGATAAGGGTCTTGGGTGTTTCTTCTCCAGTTTTGCTGCTGTTTGTTGTATTGTTGGAAACCAACAAAAGAAAAAAACCAAGGTTCCCTTTAATATAATTTACTGATCAAATACTGAAATTGGAAAGCTCCTGGTTAACTTCTCAGTCTTTGTCCTACACTATCCAGCACCTCAATGGCTACAAGAACCAGAAACCACTTCCTTTTGCAAAGGGAGCCCAAAGACAGGTCCCTCGGTAAGATCTGGTTGTTTCTGCACCTCCAAAGCCAAGGGGAAGCTTTTCCATTGATCAGTGCAGCATCAGGCCCATTCTCATTTGCAACATTGATCTGCTCTCAAATATAACTAAAAGACAAAAGTGTTAATAAGAACAACTGCTCAAAGATGCTGTCTTTAAAGAAAATATTGATGCTTATATAACTTTGGCAGCCAGCAGATGTCAATCTTAATTTTTTTCCTTCTTATTTTAAATATTTCCCTGGTTAAGTTACTATACATCAGAATATTCTGCTAAGATAGCTGGAGCACTGACAGTTACATGAAACGTATACGATATACTTATCAAACATTTCATCCAACATCATGTAAAGCTCATACATATTTATAGTTTCCATGCAAAATGTTATGCAACAACAATGTTATTTTGTGCTGACGTTGATATTTGAAAATGTTGCATATGTCAGACATTGCTAGACAAAAAAAATGTGGACATTTTGAAATAAATGCTACCTCTAAATCTCTAAAGCCTACCACGTCACGCTAGGTGTTTTGTATGTATAAAGCTGCATACGAGGACTAGCTTTCTACTGCTACACGAGCGGCTGCTAGACTAGGAAACCACTGAATAAAAGAAAGGAAGACTATTACAGTACTTGGCGGCTGTTTGGCCATGCCTTTGAGCATATGATCTATCATGTTAGTCTGCGTTTGAGGAGATGATGGTGGCCCAGCCGGCGGCTTCGGCTTGGGCGGACGGGCTGGTGGTGCGTGACGGAGAGAGAGACGCCAAAAGTAAAGAGACAAATGACTTCATAAACAGTGACAAAAAAGATGGAAATTTCAAAAGGAACATAAGCAGAAATGATCGAATACAAATGGAATAAGCTGCTGGGTTTTTGCTTATTGGAATTTGGGGTATTACACGGTAATGACACCATTTGACAACACATATTCTAGAAGTCAGCAGATTCGAAAGTCCTACAGCACTGTGCAATCAGAAAGCTAAAAATTCAATGCAAGTATGAAACCACACTTAGTGCAGTCACACGAGGAGACTGAGAGGGGTTAATTCAGTTAAAACACTGGAATTCAGAAAAGGTGAACTAAAAAACACAACTTGAAGTCAGCTCCCCAATGCTTAGGCACGTTTAGCAATAGAATAATGAGCCATAGGAATTAATTGCTTTGCAAATATCAATTACACATTTTAGAATTAAACGTCACTGTTGGTTAAAGGGAGCTATAAAATATTCTTGTGCAATTTAAACATGTAAAAAAATCTGTCACTTAAAAATGTGTGGTTCCTGATCGTTTCCAGCTCATTTAATTATTTTCAACTTGGAATTCTAGTGGCTTTTATATTCTGGGTTGAATCATATATAAAAACTTGCCAGCTCTATCAAATATGTTACTTGCTATTCCAAATGTTAGAATACTGCAATCAGGACTTGACCCATCTGTCATATAGTTTACAATATCAGCATAGGAAAAATTCAAAGAAAATAGCCTTTCCTTTTACATACACCCAGAGAATAAATTATATGCTGTGAATATATTAACACAATAGTTTCTATTCCTTTTAATAACAGTTTTTAGCAGCATTGTGACTATTTTTAATCATGCCATTTGCAAGGAATTTGGCATATTTATCTGGACATTCTATTGCCAAAAGTCCTTGCCATTTTGCTTGCATTTTCCAGTGGGGGAAAAAAAAATCAGTTGGCTTGTGCAAAGGAGATTTGGAGATTTCTGATTGCTTTTATTTCTCACAGAACTACAACACTTATCCAAGTATAATAAAGAATATTCGAGTAAACCATTAAGGAGTGTGAGTTAGGTTGGTGCCCCTCTCCATACACAGGGATAGATACACATACATACATCTATAAAACCACACACAGTGCACACACACACACACACACACACACACACACACACACATTTTTAGTCTTTTCAGCTGTGTAATAATTAATTCAGACTCTCAGATTCAAGCTACTGGCTTTCTTTTCCTTGTTTTCTTACAACAGGAAAAGCAAATCTATCCATTCATCTCTGGAGTAATCCTGATCTTTGTTCAACCTTTACCAAGGGTGACTTTGTCCCCAGAAACAAACCTCTCAGCCTCAAGTGACAAAAATAACTGCTTTTTTCGGGCATTGGCCTAATGACTTTCACTCTGCTTTAAAACATAAGCAAGAATTCAGTTTGGCTACTCACTGACTACTCCTGAGTTTGATTTGCAAATGTAGGAAGAGTATTTTACTGCCCATTGCTCTGTAGAGCAGTTTGTGCCAAGGTCTCTGGATGGGAAGGGATGGTGGGGAGAGGGAACTGCACATCTTCTCCCACCCATGTCTGACAACCACAGGGTGGGAGCCCCTTGCCACCCAGGGGAGTCTGTTGGGTGGCAAAGTTGGGGGTATCAAAGAGAGAGAGCTCTTCCTAAGAGTGCCAAAGCCAAGGTGAAAGGAATCTGAGTTTCACCCCACTGCACACGTCAGCACTGCAGCCCTCAAGCATCCTTAAATGTGGAGTCCAGCCCCTGCATCCCTAACAGCTACCCATCCAAAAATATCTCCTAGGCTTCACAGACATCCAGACTCCAGAGTGTTGAACGGGCCTGATTAGCACAAGTGTTTTCTGTCCTAGGGAAAAGTCATTAATAGAGAAAGAGGAGGAGGAAAAGGCAAGAGATACAGCAGCATCTTCACGAGTCGCTGGTGCAGCGCGTACAGAACAGCTTGGAGGAGGCTCCCGCTGTGCAGTTGTCAGCACAGTGCCCCAGGGTGGCTCTCACTTCTCTGGGGGGCCTGTGAGAGACCCCTCCAACACCTTACCCTGCTCCTGGCATCCCCCCACCACCCCCCGCTCTTGGAAACAAGCTCCCACAAGGCACTGGAGCGGGCTAAGCAACAAACTCTTGATATAATTCTGATCTGGCCCAATCTGCACAAATATTCAGCTCTTTTCACACATTTTAGTTTTTCAGACCCAAATTCAAGGCTCTTGCATGACGGCTGCAGAACCACCTGGAGGTGAAGGAGGGGAAGAGTTCTCTCTGTTCCTGTGGGCACTGAACACCCATGAGCCCCAAGACATGCTTTTCTTTGTTGTCTCTTTATCGCAAGAAAATTTAAAATATTAAGGTCTGGCTAAGGAAAGGGATTCATTTCCTCTGTAAATTTAAATAGAAATGGGGTTGTGACAGCCATGCACTATGAGGCACTAGAGCTCACACACTTCTCAGGTCCAGGTCTCAGAGATGACATGTCAGGTCCCTTTCAGGGGTGGCTCAGCTCCCATTCAGAGCAAGGGAGATGTGTGAGGCTGGATGGGTTTTATGGCACTTGCTCGTGATCAGCTGCAGCGAGTGGCAGGTTTTGTTTCACTTTGGCTTTTCTTTTTTCCCCTGTCCTTTTCCTATCTGATCCTTCACTACAGCCAGTTTACTATCAGAAGTGCTCTTGTACTTGCTGCTCATGTGTGTCAGATGAGTAAGATTTAAACACCTTCATCACTGAAATCAGAGGCAGAAGCAAATTCTTACTACCTCAAAGTGCTTTCCTGGACAAACTCTTCTAAAGGTTTTTATGCTTCTGCATGATACTTGCACGTTAAATACTTGGAGAAGCTCAATTACTTGAAAAATTCGGGGTTTGTGCTTGCAATGAGCTTCAGCCTGCAGTAACAGGTATATTGATAAATCTGTGCTACACTGGTATAGATACTGCACACAATTCATTGTGTGTGGTTCTTTACAGACTAGAACATTTTCAAACTACGTATTTCTATCTCAGCACCATGATTTCTGCTACATGGGTTACTAAATCATCAGCAATATTAAGAATTGCACTTGCAATAGGAGAAGAATATTATTGACTTTTCGTATTTTTTAGAAGCATAGCTACTGATTCAATGATTTCCTCATAATAATTAAAAATAAATGACCCTTGCCAAAGGCTTTAGCATCCACGTGCTATGTGAGCATTCAGTTGTGAGCCACTTTTGTATCAAAATGATACAAAAAGCTGCTGTTCTCAATACAACTATAAAGCATAAGGAACTTAGCCCAAGGACAAGGCAGGGCAGCCTTTCATTATACTCATGAAAATAATTTGCGTGTATCTGAAAGGGATTTCAGTAATGGTATTTTTTCTCTCAAAATAAGATGGTTTATTTTAAAGGAAAGAAAAAAATCATTTTTTTTTTTAATTCAGAAAGAGATGCCAATTTACCTCAAAACCTCAATATACTGAAGAGAGAACTGCTCTCCCTGCTCTCCTGATTTTCTAATGATTATTGAGCCTAGTAAAGAATTTGTGCATATCTGAATTGCGTCTCATGCCCCTTGCTCCTGCAGTTGGTGAGAGACTCATAGAAAGAAAATGTCAGAATGCAGATCTCTGAATTTTTGAAGCTCTTGCAATAACTTTGTACTGTTTTAGACACTGCCTTTGAAAAGTCAAGAGGAAAATCTTGAAAGCTGTGTAACGATTCTTTGTTGAATACAGCCCAATGCCACTTCAAGGAATGAAACAAATAAAGCAGCATTTCAGCACACATGGATACAGGTTATAGTCATGCCTGACTATAAAGCATAGGATTTACTAATGACTTCAGCCTCCACTCCTGCACACAAAGATGGATATTTTCATATATTTTACATTTTTATTTACTCAAACAATGCAATTTTATTTTCTTTTTAAGCTTTGTGATTTATCACAAACTCTGGAGTGATTGGCCAGCAGGGGTTGGGCTGACAGATCACACAGGACCTCTCCTTGCCTCAGACCTGGTCAACTGACAAGCAGCTCAGCTTCTCAGCTGAGTTACAGATACGTGCACAGAGCTTCCCAGGCTGAGATCCAGAAATAGGGAAGGCGAGTGACGTAAAGTGAGCATGGGACTGTGACAAGGGCCAGTACAAGTGCCTTGGAAAATGGCACTGCTCCTTAACAACCTGCTGTGCTGCTCTAGTCTGAAACCAAGCTCTCCTGCTCCTGCTGCCTCGGTGCAGGATGCCTTCCATGCCTGCTGGGGTGAGTGTATCACCCAGATGCTCCATGGCTGGTGCCAGCTCGGGCTGGTGCAGCCTCAGCTGCCATGCTCAGTCCCTCTCCTATGGGGACACCCAGGTCCCCAGCCTGACACAGGCACCTGAGAGATGTCTGCCTTTGTACAGGCACTGCAGCTGCTCCTCAGTGCCCTGTGGGCAGCACTGACCCCTGAACTGAGTGGTTTCCAGCTTCACACCCACCTGGCATCACCACTGCGTGTGTTTGCAACTGAGGCTGAGCTTCCCCAGGAGGCCACCCAGGAAGGACAGTGTGTGCCAGCCGTGCAGCATGGCGAGGTGTGGTGCCCTGGGAGACTCCTTCCCTGCACAGGGGATGGAGCTGCTGCTGGACAAGCAAAAACCTGGTATTTTTGGATAGCTCAATTTGCCTTGGGGAGAGAGCAATAGGACTTTAGTAGATCCCTCTGCACTCCTGCTACTTTCCATGAGATGTCCCACTGCTCTGCCACCCACACTCTGGCACTAAGCACCGAGGTGAGATCTGTCTCCTTCACTGCTCATCTCTGTGCACCAACTCAGCACTACCACGAGAAACCTCTCCTTACAGAGACCAAACCTAAACTGCAATATGAGAATTACTCAGCCAGAAAACTGAACTCCCTCCCCCCAGTCTTATACCAAACACAATCAATTGTCAAACTGACAAGCCTGCCTTGGCTGGCACCACCTCTGAAGCTGCCTGTACCCAACTCCAGCAGTGCCAAGTGGCACTTGTGTTCATGGGATCTCTGTGCATAAGGGATGGAGAACTTATTATTTTCTAAAAATAATTATGTATACATAAATGAACATTTATTAAAAGGTTACAATTATTAATCTGAGTGTTTGTAGCTTTGTCTGGTTAATAATTAAAGTAATTTATTTTAAATTCTTTTAGCACAATTCCCTGTTTAATGTTCTATTTCAATATTTTAATGCAAGGCAAGAGACCACATTTCTCAGGAGAAAGGAGAACTAAAGGGTAACACTTGTGTGTTTAGGAAGTTGTTTTCAGGGTATTATTTTTATTCTTGCTTCTGGCAAAATAAAAAAGTCAGGCCAAACCCCAGTCACTTTTGACTCCACTTAAGCTGAGGAAACAGTTTCAAGTGAGTCCTGCTGACCTTGCCTGAAATTTTTTATTTAAAACCAAGGGAGATTTGTGGGCACAAAGCAGAGGAGTCACAACTCCCTGTGTCCTTCCACTTGCTCCAAGCATTGGGAAGAAATAGATTATTTTTAAACAAGCTGGGGCATAGGAATGTCATTCTGAACTTCTAAACTGCAGGCATGTGACAGGTTGTTGCAGCAAGCACGATGCTCCATGCAGTTATTGTGCTTAATGCACAACAGCCTGTGCTCACTCTAATATTTACAGTTAATGGTAATAATTGGGACTGTTCTATTTACTTTTGTTTATTTGCACCTTTCATAAATGTAAGAAAAAATTAGTCTCCATATTCTAAATATTGATTTTTACAATTCATCTTACTATGAGGCAATAGATTATGGGCCAAATTTGAGCTGAGAAGGTCTGGGGGAGCCAGAACCTGGTCCAGCCTCTTGTACTGCTCTTCTAAAGCAATTTCCCTGTGCAAACAGAGCTGAAATCAACCAGTTTTTTTTTCTTTTTTTCCCCACAAAACAGAACAATCTACTCACAAAAAGAAATGAACAGTTCAAGTTTCAAGGACTTTGGAACTAGGACTCTGGGATACAACAGAAACGAGCAGAGGGGCTGCAGAGCTCCACCATCCCTTTTGCAGAGAGGTGCACTTGAGCTGAGCCTTTGCCTTGTTACATGTCACCACAGGTTATAAACGAGAGACAAACATGACTTCTGTCCCACCAGATTGTTTTTTACACATTAACAAATAAATAGGAATAAAGAAATAAAGAAAAACCCAGTCCTCCCATCAGGGCAGAAAACAGAAGGTATGAAAACCAAAAATGAACGTTAGTTTACTTATAAATGTGCTTGTTAGGTGTGGAAAATTAATGGCCAAATCACCAACATTTTTTCACCCAAAATGAGCTGCAGTTCTTTTGAAAAACAAGAAACCTTCTCTTTACAAAGACTAGATTCTCCTCTACAACTGTCTCCTAAGAAGGCACTACATCTCTACAGGGTATTTTAACCTACACTCTATTCTATGAAAGGAGGAAAAGGAGATTATGTAGACAGCACAAATTAACTCCTTAAGTATCAATGCATCTCCATTTTCAGCCTGAAGGAGAACATATCTTAAGGAGCTATGAAAATAGAAAACAAAATAAATATAACTCAACAGTCCTAACAATTTATAATGCATATACAATTGTTCACCTGCGTCCTTTTGATTCTCTATATGAAAGAGAGAAAGCAACAAGGAGAGAAAAGAGAGAAACAAGAACAGATATGCAGGATTAATGAGCAAGTGGACCGCACAGCCCCCCAGTTATGCGTGATATATGACATTTGAAAAAAAGAAAAGTCGCCCCGTCTCGCCCCCCGCCCCCCCGAGCGTGGGGTTACCAAAGGAAGCTCCTTTCATGGAGAGAAAACGCTGCACAAATAGAAAACCAGAGAGGGAGAGCTCTGAGGACACAGAGGGGATCTCCGAGTGACAGCAGGGTCGGGGTGTCCCCTCCAGAGCTCAGTGCAAAGGAGTAAGTAAAAAAATCGAGGAGGAGAGCAAGTAGAGTGCATCCTTTCGCTGAGAGCTAACAGACAGGAGACATTAAGATCTGATGTACAGAGAAAGGACAGCCTTATACGATCTTATACACAGGATTGGGTAAAGATTTTATACGCAGGCAAAGGGATGGCTTTTTCCAAGTGTCCTTTATCTGACCTCTAGCTCACTTCTCCACAATGTAGCTGCTACCTTTTGATTGTGTACCAGTGACAAGCACTTTACAAACTGGGGTTACACAGAAGCAAAGTAAAAATGCATTCAGGTCACGGACATAAAGAAGAACTGAAAAAACTTACAGACAGTCTGAGTTTGTCACAAACAGATGGGTTAATTGTCTAACCTGGTTTAGGCTGATAGAAAGTGACTGGACTTCTCACACTGGGTTTCACAGACAGAAGCAACAGACAAGCCAATGCTAAAAGACTTGAAGCAAGGAGAGTGAGTTGGTTTGGATCTGGACTTTCTTGAGGTAATGAGAACAGAGAAAGTGAGGACAGCATGGAGAGGAGGGTGGTAGGTACTCACGAATGGTTAAATCCATCACTTGAGAGGCCAAGCAGAAGACAGGATGCTCATACATTTCTCTCTTTTTCCCTATAAAAGAGGATTTGGGCATGCAAGAGGCTTAGGTCAGAGGTAAAGAGGTTACAGGCTATAGGTCAGAGGAAAACTTCATATCAGGTTAAAAGGAAAGCCACAGAGTATTTTGGGATACACACAGGATAAAAAGAAGAAAAAAAAAAGAAAGAAAAATAAAAAGGAGGGTTAAAATTTGAGATCTACTGGATTAACCATTCAGCATGCCCATGAGTCACAAGAGAGGCTGTGACCATGACTCTAGAGGTTTGCTCTGAACTGTTTGCAAGAATATAATGATCAAAACATCATGAATAGAGGGAAATAGATTTTCATTGGTTTAAGGCTCCAAGATACTAAGGATTTCAGCCTTCAGTATCTAAGGCTTTCACAGGTATTTCTTCATAAGCATAGCCTTAAGCACTGCTGCCACTGATTTGGTTCTGCATTTCTGACAAAAGTGCCTTACACGTGGCTATTCAAATGTCATTCAAAAGCAAGATTTCAAAGCCATGTCCAGTGAAGAGGAATGTGTCTCAGCAAGGTAAACTTGTCATTTGCTCTTCTAAGGAAGTATTTGAATATGCAGTGGACTATGCTCATGAGAGAAAACCTGATGCATGCAGCTGGCGGATGTTGGGTTGTTCAAATTAACAATCCCAGCATGCTTGGAAATTGGTGTTACAACCACTTTTGTAGAAAAAGCATCAAAAAGTGGCTGTGGCCAATCACAGATAAAGGAGGAGAAAAGCAGAAGAGAGCAGATAGTGTGGAATGAACTATTTCTCTGAAAAGGCAGCTGGAAAAAAAATAGGTTTGTTGCTTCAAAGTATTCCCAGACCTAAAAGTCACAGTGCAAAAAGAGAGGGCAGATAATTAACACAACCAAGAAGAATTGAGGCACAAAAGGAAAAATACACACTAACTGTTCTACTTTGGAAATGAATGCATTTTTACTTACAGATCATAAAGTTTGTTTTTGCATAGATTTATCTGAAAGAAGAGAGCAAATCTTACCAACGAGTTAGTGATATTTATACAGAGAACCTAAGGGAGCCAGCCCTGGGTAGAAGCATCCATCAACAGAAAAGCTGTTTTTGATTCTCAGTCCTCCATCCTTGTCAAGAATATTTAAACATTGCATTTTACAGAATACACCAATTAAAGTATCCTCTGAAGTTGAGTACTTCGATAAATTGCCTGATAATACAGTGCTTATGAAACCTTCGTTGCTTCTCTATTTTTGTCACTCATTACCAAGTCAAGAGTTGATAAACATCCTTTTAGTGCCCAATTCTTAAGTGTTTCTCACTGGATGCATAACAATGAATTCATTACCACTGGTACACAATTTGCATCATTAGACAGAAAAAAAATGGAAAAAGAGAGGACATGTCATGTACAGAACCTGGACAATTTGCCATATAATAACAACCCAATTTTTCATGTAAACAAGAACGAAGAACAAATCAGAGGGAGTTTTAGTTTGGGGTTTTTTTTTCTCCTCTCAATATTGTCCTATAAGCATACAACAATAATCTTGGCTGTGGGAAAGCTTCACACCACACACGACAGAAACCCAGAGTCTAGAGCAGAACATACCATTCATCTGGAAGACACAGGTTTAAGTAACTGGGAACTTGGAAAAAGTTGGGTGGGAGTTTGAAGTTGGGAACAGCAGCCAACAAGGTACCAACATAAACTGATAACATATAAAGAACGACTGAATCATAGAGCTTCAGTAACACATATCCTCCAGCAAACTTTAAAATGTCTTTTTGATGGCTACATGTGTCTCTGGTCACTGGTTATTATTCTCCCATAACTTAAAAGGTCAAAAATATCAGCTTTGCCAGATTCAGAGTGACAAGAAAGAAATCCGATGCAAGTATGGGATCACTGATCAATGACTGCAATGCAAACTGCAAAGACAATGAAACACACCCAGAAAAAAAGACATTTTAAATTGGCTACAAATGATTAAACATAGATCAAACAGTTTTTCAGCTTTTTATTTTTCATTTGTCTCCTGAAGTGTCACAAGCAATTAGCTGCAGTATACCTTCAGCTGTAAAGATGACATCCCAAGTATTTTTCAATTTGTTTTTTAAAACCACGACGTGAGTCTGAATACTACACCACTGGCCAAATGCACTAACGATCAAAGGAAAAAAAGCTACAGTTCTTTTTAACTGTTTCCTCTCTCCTTTCCAGAAAAAGAAATGATTTGCATAGCTTCCATTCTTAACTGCTTCCGATGCCAACACCACAAAAATGATTCTGAATCACAAGTTTTACCGACAAGAGAGTAAATAGCAAATGAGCTTTTTTTAAAGAGCTCCCAGCCACCTAAGTTGCCACCTAGAAACATAAGAAAAATTGTAATTTCAGAAAGAAAGAGCCTTACCTTCAATTTTGGCATACTCTGATAGTCGAGTATAATTGACTAGAGCTGCTTGCTCCAAGCATTTACGGATGACTGTTTTTACCTCCTCTTGAGGGACCGGAGTAACTATGTCTTTCATCAGAACCTTGACACAAGAAAATCTGATTTGTTGTGGCACAAAGAACTGCTTTTCTCCAACCCCAGCACAAACATCCATTCCTATACTAGTGCTGTGTGGCTCTCAGGGCATGTGTACAATCACAGGACTCACTACAAGGTCACCTTGGCCAGCCTAAGATGTGGGACTGTATTATTCCCCTTCTGTATTTACACCGTATGGCATGCCCTGAAGTCTGTGATGATTTTTTGTGTATGACATTAAGATCTATCTATCACAACTTGCCCAGTGCCAAGCAACATTTTGCCCTTCCCAGGCTCTAGTGACTAACTTGGGTTTGGGTCTGGACTTGGCCATACTGTAGGTTAGCAGAGGTGGGAAGGATTTTGGAGTGGAGATGGGGAGGATGATCATGGTGAGCAGGTTTTACACATCCAGAGAGAACAAGTCTGCCTCAAGATGGGAATTTTGGAGTGGAGATGGGGAGGATGATCATGGTGAGCAGGTTTTACACATCCAGAGAGAACGAGTCTGCCTCAAGATGGGAATTTCACCAAGCAGCAGCCAGGCATTGCTGCCAAGGGTCTGTGACATGGATCTTTGCCAGGCAGACCCCTCACCCTTACCTGACAACACAGACACAGAACATTGTGCCTTTAGTGGTCAGGCTACACACCTGCTTCTCAGCTGAAGCAGGAGACACCAACCACACCTAAGCCCCACATTTCAGCATAAGATATCATTAATTACGTGTCCTGTGCAAAGCTGACAGCTCCTCAAGCTTTTTGAGATGGAAGGATACATGAGAACAGGTCAATTTAATTACTCTCTGCTGTTTCTGTGCTTACCCTTTCCAGCAGTGACAGAGTGGCTTTCAGTGCACCCTCTGGACGGCCAAATGGGAAGCAGTACCTAGAAAAAGCACACCAGCTTAGCATTAGACCAAGTGCACATGAAAACCTTTCCTGAGCCATAAAGATGCTTTCCTATGTCTGTCCAAGCAATTCTCTAGTCTCTGCCTGGAATGAGCGGTCTTTCTATAGGGTAACTTTCTGAAAGGCTTTGTGGGTGTAGACTAAGGTAGCAAAAGAGAATATGGGTTAGTAATAAGTTAATAGTTTTAGAAGTTTCTTAAATCTGGGTGTCACCTGGAGAGTTTTTAAATCTCCTTAGAAAGATAATACCATCTTCTTCTAAAGATGGGGGGAAAAAAGACCCTCTGGAAAGGACATTTATTTCTAGCTGGACACCTGGCAATGCACCAGGGTGTAGGTAATGCACACCACCCACCTGTGTGTGGACGTGCACAGCCTCCTGACCTGACCAGTGTGCTGGGGGGCTATTAATCTCTTTTTTTGGGGGGGTATCTTTCCATATTGTAACATCCCTGCAGAAAGCCCTGCCTGTCAATACTAAGGAGAAGGTAAATGGGTTATAACTGAGCAGAGAGGAACAGAAAAATAAGAGGGTAAGGGATTTTTTGTTGTTATATTTTAGACAAAATCCACAGCTTTACCATGCCTATGGGAGCAAGATGGTTTGAAATATCCTTTAAAGGATATATATTTAAAATCACACGCCAGCTATAAACATGCTTCACTGCCCTGTGTAGGTCTGTGTCACTTATGCAAAATTCCTGTGTGCATTCAAAACCCGCCTTTTGGCTTTGCTGCTTATAGGAAGGAGCTGTGAGGAAATCATTCCTCTCGCATTCAGCCTGGGTTCTGTGCCTTTACCTGAAATGTGTGATCTGATTCTCCAGCAGCACCCGGAGCCGCTCCTTGATCTCTTCGAAACGCTCTTTCTCGTCCACGGTCACAGTTCCTATCCCGTCAGGCCTGCAGGAGAAATGCCACAATGACTCAGACTCACCTCAGCACCCTGGGACCTCATCCCACAGCACACTGTCCTTTCCAAAAGGACCCTCAGCAACTGGGAGACCTGGGACAGAGGATGTGCCATGCCGACAGAGGGGTGGCTGCAGCAGCACCGCTGCCAAAGTATCAAAAATAAACAAATAAACAAGTATCCTCTGTCACAGTGATGATCTGGGTGTGGACACCACCCCCCCCCCTTATTTTCATTATTAAAGAAGTTGGGGAAAGCAGATTTCCCTCAAAAACAGGTATATGCAGGGAGTGCAATGCCACCTCTCATGTCAGGATTGAGCCAGTTGCTGGCAAAATAGGGACCGAATTTCTCCAGAAAAATTCAGCTGCTAATTTAACACAATTCACAGTATAAAAGAATATCAATGACATATATATAAACAGAATATAAAATTCTGCACTCTTTCCTAGCTGCTGAATCACCCCATTATAGAGGTTTCTTGAAGTGAACCGTCTTCAATACACTCTGCTGAAACGTGCCTGAAGAGTGACATGCATTTTGCATTGGAAATGCAATGCCTCTTCAGTAGTTTAATTTTAATTTATAAAAACGAACACATTATGCAATTCATCTCAAATTTTCTCAGACTACTTGATGCCCCTCTGTTTGAGGAGTGCACAGGAGTGTGTTGTGACACCCAGGTCCTGCTGCCTTGGGATATTTCTCATCTTTCACGGAGCACAGTGTGCAGACAATCCCTGCTGAGGCTCTTCCTGGGGGCTGGATAATGCCCTGATCCCTGTGCTTTTCTGTCCTGTACCTCTGCTGGTGCCAACCCACCCAATCCCCTCCTTCTCCCCCACACCCACATGGCAAAACCTGCCGTGCAGAGCATCCCAGGCACGAGGAGGGAGCGAGTCTGATCCACCCATCCACCAAAGGCATCGGCCAGGCACACAACCATTGGCTCTGCTTCCACTGCTGCAGAGCAAAGTCTCAGCATTTGTGTGCTCCTGGGCAACTCTGCTGGCACAGGCAATCTTGAGGTAATGTAAGACATCTTAAAATTGAACAAATGTTCTTACTTAAAGGCCTCCCCCAGTGTTCAGCTTAAGCTGCATAAATCCGCAGTACTAGACTGGTTTGGCTTTACAAAAGACTTGGCAAGGGATTACAAAGCTTCTAATGAACCTCCTGTCAGGGGTTAATTGGTTGGCTTTATTTTCCTCTTAAAAAATCAAAGGCCCTAAACTTAAAAAGAAAAAAAAATTCTATAAAAAAATTAAAATCTATAAAATCTGTGCAATCACTTCTCCTCGACCCTACATTTACTAAGCTCTTAATATCATAAATATGAACTCTGATATTCCAACACAGGTGAATAAACCATTAAAACATTTGGGAAGAGGAACTTGCAAACCGTAGATGATATTTACTGCAAAATTTTAAAGCTAAATATACATTAAATAAAACTTGCAGCATGGACACAGAAAAATACTTGAATACCAGGGCATGTATTTAAAGTTAAACAGCATTTAATCAGAATCTTTCTTTGATTATTTGCCAAATTCAGTTGTGTATTAAGGAAAAAAACAGGAAAAAAAGATTTAGGCTGAAACTTGGATAAAATGTCTCAGTTGGGGAACACATTTCATAAACAATTTTGGAAGTATGGATCTGGTCTCATTAGTAACTAATTAGTACCAGTTATTTTGAAAAAATGAGCAAGGCACAAAAAACCCCAAATTAGATATTGAACAAAATCTAATGTCTTAACATGCTTAATATAATTTATTGCAAAGTTCCATAAAATATTTAATATTCAGATAGAGATGTCCGTGCCTTTTGTGATGCTGTGCACCTCACAGTGCCTGGTTTGCTCCCAGGCAGAGAGAGATAATTCAAGGCAGACCACAATAAATACCAGATATTAAGGTGCTGGGTTGAAGCCCTCATTTGACTTTTGGCATTTGGTCCTTGCCCTGTACCCACAACAGCTCAGAGTGTCACTGGGTTAATTGTATCTGCACTGACAAATGAGGGAGTAAAAGGTGCCTGCCCTGGCAGTGATTTGCTGTGGGACTGGAAATGGTCTGAAAATTGTGTTACCTTTTGCTAGGTCAATAGCCTCAACTGGTGAGATGTAAGGGCAGCATCTGACAGCTTGGGCTGGGTCACAGCCCTCTCACATGAATCTCAGCTTCTCACTGTACTCAGAGCACTCACCATGTGATAACTCTTGGGGGACACCCAGCACGGGCTCACCTGACAGCATCAGGTGTGTCCTGGCCAGGTAGTGGCAGCTCTGGAAGCATCACTGACCCACACAAAGACATAGGGCAGGCTCTGGAGAGAAAACCTCTGGCCGATGTGGCTTTTGCTCAAATCACAGCATTTGAAGGGATGCCAACCAAGCCCCTAAGTCTTTCACAAACACACACACACACACACACACACAAACACAAGGAAAGCTGAATCCTTTGGTCTTCCTCTTTCTTGTGAGCCAGGAGGACACAAACCCGGTGGCTCTGGCCACCTGTCCCTCCATGCTGGGTCTAAGCACAAGCCACCCTCATGTCTCATGCAAACTTGAGACAATCTACAGGTCAGCTGTAGCCATTTTTGGAGCAGTGTGGATGTCTGGAAGGGCCTGCCAAGCGAGAGCCATCACCATGGCAAGGACTCCCTTTCTCACCCAGCTGTGGACTATATTGCATCTGACATGATGAGCATCTCTTGAATCTACCTTTCAGATTTTCGGCAAACCATTTTCTCACTGTCCTTCACAAAGTTGACATTTTCGGCAGCATGATAGGAAAGATGTCATGTCGGCTGCTTTTCAAGTTGTTGTCACAGTGGTTAGCACCAGTTCTGTCATCTTTGCTTTCCTCACAATCCCCCATCTTGAGCCATGTCACAAATAATAATACTTCTGATGTTTTTGTCAAATTTCAAATACTATAACCCAGTTGCACATCTTTGGATTTACTAGTTATGTTAATCTTTGTTGCTCATCTTCCCAGAAGCTGAAGCATTAGAAACTCATTAATTAGTGACAAATGCAGGATATAGATAGAACTGGAAAAACACTACCCAAAGCCTTCCACTTAATTTATTAGCTCGATAATTTTGAAACCTAATTAAATATTCAAGTCAAATATACTTTGAAAATATAATCTTTCTGAGGGAACATATTTATTTTCCCTTTTGTAAGAACACAAAGGGTATATAGCTTAGCATCACTGTAATTTAAGATTCACTTCTGTGCTCTAGACAATTTCGGTACATGGCTGATGGGGCTGAAAAAATCCCCAGGAGAAGCTCAAGCTGCACAGCTCATTCTGATGCTTACTGGCAATTTTGTTTTCAGCAAAGGTCTCCAGTTTAACTTTGATCTGATCTAAATCTAACGTACAGAAGCATCAACTCCACCAGTGAGCAGCATCTCTCAAAGCTGCAGGAACTGATGTTCTCACACACACAATCCACAGCCACATCACTATTGTACTGAAGCAGTGATGAGAAGTGAAAGGAGAGCAAAAGGGTGGAACAGAAGTTTTGGATGTACATTGTATATACAAATGCACAAGGGACGAAATGGATTTGGGTCTATGAATTCAGTTGGACAAACAACAATACTGTCTCCATCTGTGTGGAGACACAATTCCATCCAATTCTCTATAGCTCCTGCTCACGGGGACTTGAGGTGTACGGCAGAAGCTGTGGGCAGAGAGGGAAGCAGAAGGGCAAAAAAGGCAAGAAAAATAACTAACGAGATTTTTAATTATAAGTAAACAAGTTTCAGATCACTCCTTCTGCTGCAGATTCACTGTGTTGGCTCTAAACTAGTAAATTCCCACAGTAAATATTTCATATGAAAAGTTTTAAATGCCACTTTCCTAATCCCCCCATGTTTTTAAGTTTTAAACCACAAAAACAACAACATCAACAAAGCAGGTGGTGAAATTAAAAAAAATGGGTTGCAATTTAAACAGCAAAAATGATAGTCCTTGTTTAGCTTAGATGGTTTGTGCAAATTCCGGGGTTAATTATAAATTATAATTAGGACCTGTGATCCTAAGGCCACTGCTTTATTCTACAAGTCCCGCCTCCCCCCATGCCCTTTTCTAATTATACCCGGTGCCCCCAGGGCTAGTTATGCTGCTAAAACAAATATATCAAAATGATTTTTTAACAAAGACTAATATATGAAGCAATAGCATGCATTTGTATGCAATTATAAATATACAGTATAGCTCCAGCGCGTTAATCTCTTTGACATAAGCCTCCATGAAATACCACGTCGGCTTCTAAATGAAAAGACATATCATCTTTTACACCTTTTATGTTTAACTTGTCTACACTTTTTTTTTTTTTAACTGGGGAAAATATTGCTTACACGTAGCAAACAGATCTTTGCACGCACTGTGAGCCCTGGCATGCAGAGCCAAGGGAAAAAAAACAATGTCAAAAACTGATGCAAATAATTTGATTTTTTAAGTAACAACTCAAATATAAAACACGTGCTGCCTTCAGCTCCCTTGCTGGTTGCCAGGTGCAGCACATATGAGCTATACAGTAAACATCGATGATTAGTGCCTTGGACGGCATGTGTCAGGAGAGGCTTTCGCAGGATCCTCGCGGGAGGAGTTGCCTGCACAGTCCCACCGGTTGCACGAGGACGGGCTCTGGGGATGTGGGCAGGATCACGGCTGCCTCTCACATCTCCCCCAGCAGACCAGACCTGAAAGAGCCCACCTGCCTACACCCCTAGGAAAAAAGTGTATTCAGCAAACATCGATTTTCCCCATCTCCCCTTTCTTCTGGGGACTCACAACGTGCAGAAAACATCAGTGAGAAGCCCTTTGTTCACCCCAGTGCTCCTGGGCTCTGCCCGAGCTGCCTGTGAGGTGCTGCTGAGCATGGGAACCCTTTAATCTCCCAACTCCTACCTTCCCTTCGCTCGGGCTCTCCTCCACGCCGCAGTGCAGAGCCAAGTCACAGCTCATCGATTCTCGTGTGCCATCCACACCCCTGATGCACTGCGCCGGGTGCTTTCTGAGCCCTGCCATCCCACACCCATTGTGATGAATCGTGTCAGCCTCCTGCACTGAGCTGGTGACCTGCTGGTGGCTGGCAAGCCAGCTCTTCAGCACAGGCAGAGCATCCCATCCGACATACAGCGGGAGCACCTGCTGTGTCACCACGGGCTGAGCGCGGCACTGGATGGGACACGGAGCTGGTGCCTCACAACAGGGTAGGGCATCACACCCTGCCAGCCTGAACCTGCCTTACTGCAGCCAGGGCAGGGCCTCTGAATGAGAAACCCAACACAGAGCTCTAGGGGAGCACACAAAGATATCCTGATAAAGTGCTTATAGTGCTTAAGGGACAGAAATAATCCTGTATTTATTTTGTTTCAACTAGCTGTGTGGAAATCATTATGTGAAACAGACCAGACATGTAATTACAATGCAATGGAGAAAATTGCAGGTATGTCATGTAGAGTTTTCAATTCCTGAAGGTTTATGACAACAGCATGTTTCTGCTGGGTTTACAGTCGTGAAAACAGTAATGAAAGCTAATGGTAACATTAGTCAATAAAAATGCTTTTTCTTGAAAACAAATTTGAGGCCATATAATACAGTTTACAGAAGAAAGGGAAGTCACTAATATACCAAATTAATTAACACAGAGACTTGTAGCTGCTTGAACCCCAGGTAAATAGTCATAACAACTTGCAGAAGATTATGATAATTGGTTGTTATTAGACTGGAGGGAATTCAGTCCAGCATCCTGATTTTGATAAACTCAGTCTGCTAATATTAAGCATGCAAATGATCAATATTTAAGTCTGAGTTTTAAAAGTTTAGGATTAACAAGCACAAAAAAAGATTTTCATATTGCTAACTTTAAAATTTAAAAATAATGCTATTCTATGCCTAAATTAAAAAAAAAAAAAGCACAAGTGAAACCAAGTCCATTCCTGAAAGCCACTTCTTTGCAAGGGACAGGAGCCACTGCTCAAGATTGAAGCACTAACTTTAGACCTAGAAAAGCTGAGCTCAACTTTTTGTTGAGCAATACTTCTCCCATGAGCAGACAGGGAAGAAGTGAGGCTCCTCTAACACATCACTTCTCCGTGTGTCAAACAACACTGGCAGTACTGCCACAGCTCTCCGACATAAGGACAGTGAAAACAGGGAGAAAGCAGGGAAAGATCTTGGTGGCCATGTAAACCCTTTCACGATTTTATTCCAGATCACAATGTCTTTTCAAAACCATTCCTGCTCTTGCCTTTGCTAGTTCTCTGGAGGACTCTTGATAAAGAAAAGCAACATAGTGGAGGTACCAAAAGCAAACAGACATCAATAAACATATGACATGTGTTGTTGGATGTCTGGATAATTCTGTGCCTTCACTATCTGACACCTGTGTAAATACATCAGAAATAACATTTTTTCATAATGCTAGGTCTTTGCAAAAGGCCTCCTGTGATACCCAGTGGACAAAACTCATTATCAACTAATGAATGACCACAACAATTAAAAAGTATTGAGTTCCTCAATCTCAGTGAAGAGCAAGTACCCAAGGACAGTAAATCATGTGGATATTGCTCTTGCTAGACCCTGTTTTCCTCACCCTGCACTTGCACAGTCAGGTGTCTCAGGAGGTGAAACTTAGGGCACGTAATTTACATTTAACTCTATTTCTACTAGTGAAAAATATGAAATTAAAAGAAAAATTAAGTGGGCTGTCATGCAAACTGCAGAGTTGTACAACCTTGGTATGAAGAGATCATGCCAGGGCTCTGAATAAGATACATGAGCCCAAAGGAGAGGGGAGACCAAACTCTGACATGTAAGGCAACAGGGCTCCAAACTGTCCACAAAATCCCATTTTGACCACTTCACCTGCTGCAGCCACAGGGCCAGCCCCAAGCTGGAGCTGCATTTCCACCAGCAGCCTCTCTGCTCCCGTCCTGGCTGCGCGCGGCAGCGCTGCCGAGGCGGGGGCCGGACGGGCGAGGAGGCATCATCCCCACACTGACACCTGTCATCCTGTCAGCCTTGACCTTCAGGCTGTCCTCAGCATCCACAGCCTGCCTGCACTTCCCGCTGACTGCGAGCGACTGTTGTCTCGCTGCCTGACCTTATGCAAACACGATACAAACAGACAGCCCACCTCAGCTCCATCACTGTCTGCTGCTAATACAGGAGATTGATAGCCACATGAAATTATCTCCCTGCTCGACCTTCATTACTGGGTGGCATATTCTGTCTGACAGCCAACTTCATCCTGGGGAAAGCTAAACCACCCATTCAGGAGTGTTTACTGTCTAAAAGTGAAGGAACTCTTCTTTATGAGGAAAATCAACACTTTTTCAGATTCGATGGAAAAAGAAGCCTTTGTTAAACACAAAAATGTCTTGTAACTCAGTCTTTCCCAGACCACTGTGTATCCCAACAACAATGCAATACATGGCCACCCCAAGATGTTCTTTTGGGTGCTGTGCCAGGTCCTGGGACAGGTCTGCCACCTTGACAACTTATACACAGAAAGTTTCAGCTCAGCCATGAGCTGTAAGTTTCCTGGGGAGAGCAGGGCCAGTCAGAAAGGCAATGAGCAATGTATGGACACAGCAGGTGGAAGGGAGGGACAGAGCTAAGGCGAGCACGGCTTTACACACATCACAACTGCCAGTAAGGACTGCACGGGTAAATACTGCCTTTCCATCGCTCTCTGCCAGCCAGCTCGTAAATGCACGATGCATGTGGCCTCATCAGCTCTCTGAAAAGAAATCGTGACTCTTCCACTCAGATATTCAGATCGCTTAGAGTAGACACGGAAGATAAGCAGTCGCGTTTTCCTCCGAGACCTCCTGTGGTCCCTTTCTGTGACCTTCTGGTAGCAAAAGCCAGACGCTGCACCCCGCAGACTCCATGGCAAACTGCTGGGTGTTAAGCAGAGCCTGCCCTTGGTGGGAACACGCAATGCTGCAGCCTTGCAGCTCCCACACAGAGCCTCCCGCAATCCCCAGGCAACAGAGAGACGGCACAGACCAAGAAGGAACATGAACCTTCAGCTTTCGGATGCGAAGTCAACTGTCAGCTAAAGACAACTAAGTCGCAGCAAGACACCTCATTCCTTTCTTGGAATATTTTAAATGAGTGACTGGAATAGTCCATCCGTGGCCAAATTGTCCCTCTGACAGTGCCCGACAGGTCCTCATACAGTGCAGCAGCCACACAGAGCCCTGGACAGCTGAGCAGCAGGGGACTGGCTTGAAAGCATGACATTTTCCTGAGCCCAAAACTCTCCAGCCCCATGGAGAGGGAATGGGAGGTTGTAACCTTGGCCCATACCGTCAGATACCACCTGCCACCAACCCTGATGAAGAGAAAGCTTCAGCCCTGGCTTTGCTGGACCCTGGGCAGCGGTACATGGGGTAGCTGTGATGAGCATCCCACCTCCTCTCTCTTATGGGCCAGATGGGCTTTGAGCCAAGTCCTGTTCCCAAACTAGCTGTCTGCTGAGTCCTGCCTAGGACAAAGGGCAATGGGGCAGCCACTTTCACTGGCTGGTCCCATCCCCTGAACACCATGTGAGCCATCTTCTAAACACACATCTAAAAACCTTAGTCTCTGATCCCCTGCGGGACTTGGGTGCCCAAATGCTATCCAGCTCCCAGGAGAGCGTGTGACCTGAATGCTGGAGCCAGGTCTCCCTGAGCTGTGGGGGTGCAGCTGCCCAGTGTGCTCAGTGACTGAGGAGCCCTCTGCAACACACTCCTGTGCACTGCACACTTTTGCTTACCTTTTCGGCTCTGGATTCGGCTGGGTTTTGGGCTCCTTCTTTTTTTTGGACTCCTTTTTGGAATCCTTTTTTGTCTCCGTTTCAGCGGCAGAGGCTTTGCCCCCCTCACCGTCTGCACTTGGCTGTGACCCACCAAGTAATTCTGCCATGAGTTGGCTTGGGGGAATGATTGAAATGTGGGGGGCAAGGCCGGCAGCAAAAGTGAAAGAAATAAGAAGAAAGCATGAAAAACCTCAAAATAAAACAAAAGGAAATTAAGCTGAAAGGAAACAACTGAAATCATATAACAATTGGCAAAGAAAGAACGAATGAGCAACGGAAAGTCAGAACTAAAAAAGAAACTAAGGAAGCAAAACTTGGTTTCCATGACAAGATGTATGAAAGTAACTGCAAAAGCAAGCGACAGCCTTGCAATGTGAAACCTGGGCAATGTGTGTCGTAATTCAGGGTGGTATTTACCAGAGGTATATGAAAACACCTAATTATTTTATAACATCCCTTTCTTCAGCAACATATGTAAAATACAAAGTGATATTTCAAAGTATACAATACAAATTAACAGAAAAAAAAGCAGAAAAAGAAGCTGCAATAGATGCTAGAGCTGTCAAGAGAATATACGAGGCGGGGGGGGAACGCAGCTCCAGTTCCTCCCATCAAAGGTTTGTCACATTTGAGAGAAAGGAACTGTCTTCTTCTGAAACTGAAATTGCTTTGTAACAGAGCAAGATAAAATTTTCAGTTATGTCTAAGCAATTTCTGAACTGATGTCACGTGGTCTTTAAATGAGCCATAGGTGCCCAAGGGCTTAAAGCCCTTCTGAGCACTGAAGTTTGATACTGCTGAAAATTTCACTGTTCCAACTTGTCAGATCCTCTCACACAGCAATTAAATCAGCACAGTGTATCATTTACTTCTATTTATTCAACCCGTGACAGTCACAGGGACTGCAACTGTATCTTGTTCAGAACTGCATCTTAGCAAGTGCCTGGGCAAGTAAGTTAAAAACCTTCATTTCTGGATCCTCTATGTGCATTTTTACTGCTTACATTAAACAAGCAATGAAACAAACAAACAAACCGACTATGCCACTAGAAGTGCTGCTGCCAAACATCCACTGTGAAAACAAATTGGGGACTGTTGTGCATTATCCAAGGAAACCTGTATTTGACAAAGTCATCTCTTGTTGGCAGGGCACTGCTAGCCAAGAAGAATTCCTTACCTGTTGCCATGAACATGTGATGCACAAAAGGCAAAGCTGTAGTGAAGTAAGGTGGGGTCAATCATAGCTCCGTTTTCTGCGCGCTCTAGCAAATCTCTGAGGTAGCAGAGATGTCTGTGACAGCCTCTCACTCCATTACGTGCACAATACTCATCTAGCACAAAGACCTGGCCAGGACTAAACCAGCCCTGTTTAGAAATAAAGAGACTTGATTTTAAATATAAGTTATTAAATACAAAGGCTATCACACTTGGAGGTGTAGTGGTCAACTGTTCTAATAAAAAGAAATACAAACCTAAGGCTACATTAAGGAAAAAGGAGAGAGGTCACTCAAACAATACAGTCTGCACATCATCACTCAAACATAGCATACACATAGTAAGTGCAACCATTAACAAAAACATATTATGCTACCATTAAAGGGAAATGTCATTTAAAATGCTGAAAAGTTAGGCCAGTTCATGTCAGTGCCTAGCAAAAAAATACAAAGCAAAAGACACCTTTAAGAGATGACAAGGCTTGGTTATTTAAACAGAGTGTAACGGTAGTCTCATTCTGGGGATGGGATTGTACACTTGGCCGGGAGCAGGAAGATTGATCTGGGGGAAGATGACAGAGGATTACACTGAAAAATGACTTCTCTTGCATCTGGCAGGTAGGAATGTCCTGCAGATGGAGAAAGGCAATTCTGCAGTATCAGGAAGGGACGTTTCCCATTGTCCTTATTGCGTGCTGCTGGCGACAGGCGCTGACATCGCCCAGCTCCTCGGCACAGAAACAAGGGGAGCTCTGCTGAAGAGCAGGATTCCTTTACACATCCAGGAAGCTCAGACCATTTCTTTCTATCACCCTGAGGGGCTGGTGACACAAGGCTTGTGGTGCAACGTCCAGACTCCCAAGGAGGATGCCCTTCCCTACAAGGGGATGGCTCTGGTGAAGGTCCTGGGACAGCCAAAGTGGAGCGTGCCTCTGTCTCCAGGAGAGGGGCTAACGAGAACAAGAATAATCTCATAGATTGCTTTTCAAACGCTGCAAAATCGTCAATATTTACATGGAAATTTGGGTGCTAAACAATTGCTAAGACGCAGCTCTGGAATGCATCAAGCTGCAAAATCTTTCATCGTTTAATTGAAAAGTTCCTGCAGCGGGCGGGAGAGTAGTTGAGGCAGAGCACTGCCCCTATAGGCAACTTCTTTGCCACCCCATCTGTTACCCCAAATGCTACATCTTAGAAACAACACTGCTGTGAAAGATTAAAATATATTTTCTACCACTCAGATGACACCAAATCTTTTCTAGATGCCAAAATAGCTGCTTTGAAAAGAGTTGAAGAAATATCAATTAAGAGCTCAAAGACATAGAGAAGGATTTGCTCATCCTTATTGGGCCAACTCCAAAACAGATTGAGAAAAGAATTAAAATAATGAGGGGAAAATGATAGATATAGGGAGTAGCTACAGTGCTGGGATCACTAGAAGTGCACATTTCAAAATGAAGACACAGAACAATGCAGATGGGACAGCCCTCTGGAAGGCTATTTTTTGGGAGGGGTATATTTTCCTTCACCACTTTTGATGGTATTTTTGTCTGCTTTTGGTTGGTGGTATTATGCTTGATTCCTGAGTTCTTTTTGTTACATCCTTAGACCATCTCTTGTCTCTCTTCGTGTAAGTCTTTGGTGAACAGGCATGGTAAAAATATGGAAATGCCATGATTGCTCTCCTTTTGGATATAGGGGTAGAAGTGCAGCTGAAATTGTTATATTCACCTAGTACAAAGAAAGAACTCATTTCTCCCTATGGGGTGAAATCTTGGCTCTTCTGACAGTGATGGGAAGGCTGGCACTGATTTCACTGGAGTCAAGTATCAGAGTCTGAGGCAAAGGAAGCAGAGGCTGAACCCAGCGATATGGAGCATGCCACATTGCTCCCCTGAGCTGGGGTCTGTGATGCTCTCAGGAGAACAGAAGGGATGATGGTAAACACCCATAATCGCTGCCATGGTGCCTTGAGGGGAAGCATGAGCAGAGATCAGAGGTTCAGTGATGAGCCCCAGACCTCAGGAGAGCACAGGCAGCAGACCCAGAGCCCCAGGAGGACCAGGAGGTCTTCCCTTGCATGGCAGAGGTAGGAAATAAAACACTTGCTGCTGAATGGGGATCCAATGGAGCAACTAAATGCTGCTCCCCACAGCCCTAGAAAAAACCCCAAGGTTTGATGAAAAGCAGTATTCAAACAGATCCCCAACATCTTCAGGCAGATCCTGGCTCCTGGGTGAAGATTTGCCTGGCCCAACAAGATGACACCCAGCCAGCCTGGCAAACGCAGCTGCCAGCACATGGGGTGTCTGTCCCCAGTGCAGATAGATGCAGCTCAGTGTGGCCTCACAGACTGTCTCCTATGACATGAGGAAACCTGGAGGGGACAATGGAGAAAGGGCTCAGAGCACAAGGAACTCCACCGACTGTGTTCAACAGGCTGAACTGCTCTGATAAGGAGACACGTCCCAGGCACCAGCAGGGAATGCCAGGGGAGCTCTGGAGCTGGGAAAAGCAAGGCTTGGTCAGGGTTCGTGACACGTAGGCCAGTCGTCTAAAGGCAAATGCAACTTTTGAGAAAACCAGAGTTTGTGAGGGAAATTACACATTTCAGTAGCTGAATTTTCCTATTTATCATAGGAAATTGAAGAGAATTTAATCTTGGTGGCCTGCTTCATGGATCTCTTAACCTGACTCCCTCACATCATCTCAGGCTGGGTACTCTGAAGATCTTCCTGTGGTACGTGCTGGGCTGTATAATACAAATTATACGAATGCTGACACATCATGGGCAATACAGCTCCAGCAGAGAGATGGCTGTGTGAGCTGGATGCTGGCAGTGGGTAGGGAAGTCTTGGGAAGAGTTGGAGGGCAGTTTCAGAAACAACACACATGTCCAAGTGAAAAGAATGAAGACCCACACACGTGGTAGGGTCCATACTAAGCTGGAACAGCTAAATACTCTCCTCAGAAGTCCAGGAAATCCTCTGAGTGTGACTGTATTATCAATTTGAGGATGATGGGCAAGACCCCTGTGCAAGCTCTGCAGAAAGTGTTCTTCCCCCTCCCCAGCACAGAGCTCTCTGCCAGTAAACATCACTTCTGCCATGGCTGGGATGAGTCAGCCAGGCTGTTTGTTTTCCTAGGGATGCCTGGCTCAGCCCGCGACTGGGCTCACAATAGTGTTGTTTAACCTGGTTCCACAGAAAGGAAGCAATGCTGAGTTATCCTCTGTGCCAGGCTAAGTCTTCCCTGGCACCTCCATGTCTACGTTTGAAAACGACAAGAGGTGTGACGAGGCAAAACTCTGTGGGACCTTGCACGGAATGTCCTGTAGGGAGTAAGAATTGCCCAGTGGCACACAGTGGACAGAGCAGGCTTACCACGGGCTCACAGCTCCTCCAGCCAACTCAGCACAGTGCTATCAGCAACATTCCAAAGACACAGCAAGAATAGTGGGAGCTCTTTGCAGTTTTTGAGGGCACTCTGTTTTTACACCATAATCAGGACAAAAACATGGCAAAGTAATTCAAGAAGCATGTGAAACCAAGCGTAGGTGAACACAGGCCATTATTCTGTTCCTTACAACACTGCAATGGGTTATTTGAAAGAAGATGGTTAATTGGGGATGCTCCACTCTGAAGAGGATGAGTCTTGGTGCTGAGGGGAGCTCCACCGCTCTGGTAGCTTCTAGCAAGGGCCTAAACATCTCCATAACAAGCAGAAGTGCAGCTGGTGGGTTTCTTGAAGAAAAACATTGTTAAACATTTTCAGTTATGGCCTCTCACCTCTCCATGAGTTTAGTTCAACGGCCACAGCTTTCTCACCAGGCCCAAGACTGCACAGAGACAAACCAGCAGCAAGCCAACCTCTCAGACATGCATGGATGGGGATGGTCTTCCTAGGGTCAGCCATGCGTGGGGAGCAGAAGCTGCATGCCAAAGTCACTGCCTGCCAGAGCAAGGACCTTGATGGAACCAGTGAGGAACCTGCTGCAGGTCTGACAATGCTCCCACCAAGCCTACTTGTACCACTTGGGTATCTGCAGGTAAAGTGCAGCCTTCCCCCACCCCATCCTTACCTCAGGGGTTGTCCACAACTGTTCCTCCTAGCCCTGCCTCTCCTTAGGAAGGTGACAATTCATAACTGCTAGTGGCATTTCCTGGACCTCAGTCCTTCAGAGGAGATTGGCCCTTGTGTGTGGTACAAGGAGCAGGGCAGTGAGAGGAGCACCATGGTGCTAGGGGACATGGAGGGCAGGATTTGAGACTGACAGCCTCCTTGCCAACTGCTCAGCTGTGTTCCCAGGCTGCTTCTTTTAACAGCAAGGCACTCAGGAGCTCCAGGGACTGCACAGCTGGCAAAGGCTCTTGGCACAGCATGGTCTTTCTGCTGAAGAAGCCCACCATGACACCCCAGTGCCACCCTGTGCAACAGTGGGAGGGCAGCAAGTCAGAATCTGTCCCATGCCATGTTCCGGACATGTCTGCTGTTTAAGGATGCTCTAGAAAGGATTCATCCTGTTGTTTTCTCAAAAACTAAGAGCCTCTTCATCCTCCTCACTGAAACAGCTAAAAATTAATTGCTCATTGGTTATTTTTATTTAAGAGCCCCCAAGCACTGCACCCCAGCCAAAGGCTACAAGCTGTCCTGGAACATCTCAGTGCCATTGTCCTACAGGGGGCAAAGAGCTGCAACTGCTGACCATGGGAATACTCAGGATGGGCATGCAACTATGTGAGCATGGACAGACTGCAGCAGCACTGCAGTTAGACACTCAGTCCCATCTGTTACCTGCTTGGGACCCCTGCTCATAAAGAGACACAAAGCTGGGCCACAGTTATTCCTGGTGGCACTCCATTGACAAGGGAGGTGGTACCAGACAGTCATCTTTTCCCTGTTCTTTCATCCAGAAGACTCTGGAAGGCAGTGCAGGAGGCTGCAAAACACTGCTCTCTACTTCACATTCCCACACTGGAGTTTCTCTTTGCAGGAAGAAACATTTTAAACATTGCAAACAGAAATGATAAAGACAGTGCGACTGGAGAAGAACAGCAGTCAGTTCACTGCAGGCAGCCTCTCAAAAGAAAATACCTCTGGGCCAAATTCAAACCTGGTGTAAACAGAAGTCAATCTTCCAGCAACAGGGGGATTAGCCCCCAGTCGCACTAGCTTTGACTTTGCTGCTTGATGTTATATCACTAGAGACCAAAGAATATACTTGCCAGACAAGAATAGGAATCATTAAGTCTGTGGTCCAAAGTGAGGCGCTGAACCATCTCAAAGAGTGAAGCGTGGTCAAAGTTACAGGGATTGGAAGAGATAAATTCATCCATGCCATGCTTTTGAGCTCTATCTGCATCTGTTCATTTATACATATAGAGAAAGACACCATTTAGAGAGATATAAGACACTTTAGATGACAAATATAACAGAAAAAAATATACAGTATGAAGCATGAAAGCCAAGTATCTCCTCTTCCCTCCATTGCCATTAAGTTTTCTCTTTGCAGGCTGTACAGTACACTTCACCTCCCATTGTCAACTTGCATCAGTTATGGACTATATTATTGTATCTAGGCAAAAGATTTTAGAATTAACATCTTGTCAACTGCTCATTATAGTGCATTTATTCTGTACTTAAAACCAGAACACAAACGTACGAATTCACTCTGCATCTTACAATAGGCTATGAATTAACAGAATTTTGGCTCACATAAGTAAATTAGCTCCTATTTAGATAGTTGTGGTTAATTGTAATAGATTCTGCCATTCTAATGAAGTTACAGCTTTTTTCCTCTACATTTACTAGGTTTTCTAGGTATCACACCAGTTACGTTGTTCTTTCTCCAAATGCCAATGTTTGTCTTCCCCACGGCAATTTTTTTTCCTAACAGCAACTTTAAATGCTACCTCACTGAAATAAAAAGATGCTCTTTTAAGCATTGCTAAGAAGTTAAATTGATATGTAGTTTGTTGTCACAGAGGCAGTAACCCGACAGTGCGTCGGAGCTGCCAGTCATCCCGATGGAGAGACTGAATTTCCTCTGCCTAGATTACAAGCTGCCATTTTTGGGTGAATTAACAGCCTCAACGTATTCACACTTCTCTGCTTTGGGTGACGTTTATGGGCACTAACTCCTAGGGGCTAATTAATTAATCTCAACATGGTTAACTAAACTACACCGAATTCAGCAGTTGAAATGAAGCCTCCAAGCCAGCCTGGGTGCGGCCAGCCAGGACCCCGCTGGGAGCAGGTTTTGTTCTAGCAGCCGCTGGGGAATTAAAGGACACCTTTCACTTGGTTTTGTCTGTGCTCAGCTTCCTACTATATGGGTTCTTGCCAAATCCTTGACAAAGAAAATAGGATTTAAATCCTTCCCCTGTTTATAGCCTCCTAGGGGAACTGGGTGGCCTTGAAACAATGTGGCTGAAAGGACACAAAAATGCAGTTTTCCGCAGCAGGAGTATATGGTAACTGTATTTGTTTTAAAACAAAATCCCTCTTTACCAGAAAAAAACACCCCAAAAATCCTTAATTAAAAAGATTAAAAAAAAGTTTTAAATGAGAGTGAGAATGTTCCTTTATATATGTTTTTCTATTCAATATTTAGCCGTGAAGGATGGCATGCCTTTCCAAATACCTTATTTGTGTCAGTGCTCTCACATATTAATGATCATTGGTAGCAATCTTTACATTTTCTGTATAGTCTGTCGTTATCTATATACAAACTGTATAAATAACATCATTCACTGGAAAGAAATCAGACAAATTGAAACATGTAACATTTCAATTAGCTGCTAGCAATACTTAATTCAGCTGTGGCTGGCAATTTTCCTCACTAGAACCCCACTGAATAAACACTGATGTTTTTCCTACAGAAAATTAATTTTTGAGGGTATGCTCCCCTCAAAAATTGTGCTGAGGTCCTGCTGACCCCTAACCCTGCTTCCCTCCCAGGACCCAAACCCCTCCCTCTCCCTGCCATGCAATTCAGCACCAGACGGAAGCAGCTGCCGATGGTGCTGAGTGAGGTGGCAGCACAAGGGCTGGCTCAGGGGATGGGAACAACCTCCCTGGGCAGCACATCACCTCCATGGCACCTCTGCAGCCTCCCTGGGCATGGGATGTGAAGCCCACCCAGCCCTGTGGCCTGCAGCACAGACTGGCTCCTGTCTGTTTTGACAGCTTTCTGCCCCATTGTCTCTGTCCCTCTGGGCCAAGATGGATTTGATTGCATTCACTCCCAAAGAGTTCGGCTGTGCTGTTTTCATTCCATCCCTGGTGCCCGGATAATGTTTTAGCAGCTATTATCAGACTATTTTTAATGGCTTGCTGCTCTGCCCGGCTCCTCGGAGTTGACTGCAAGCTGACAAATTGGCTGGAGGCCTTCATTTGCCAGTTTTGCTCAGAGATTTTATTACTTTTCAATTAGGAGCCCTGATACACTGTCAATCCTCCTGCTCAGCCAACGAGGCTCTGGGAGCCGAGTAAATCAGCTGGAAATTGGAAGAGTCCTCTAGCCCTTTAGCTGGTGAACCTTTTTGAGCATATGTGCTAGAAAGCATGTTTGAAATGAGTATTTTTTATTCTAGACTAATGAGCTTTTCCCCATATTACTTTCTCTAAGCAAGGTGGGCACAGAGCAGACCTTCTGCTGGTGGGAACTGACTGAAGCGCCGCTGGCTTCCACAGAGCTGAGGGTCTGGCTGGGCTTTTTACAATCTCCCTGCCCAAGGCAGGGGCACAGACAGTTCCCTGACAAGCGTGAGAACAGACACAGTGATTAAATGTCCTTCACAACTGGCCATAATCAGGGGCAATTTTACTTTCATTAAACACTTTGAAACCACATCTTCCATTGGGTGCCTGCTTGAAAGCCCATTTGCCCCAAATCTCTCCTCATCAGAACAACCACATGAAGAGAGAGACATCAGACATGGCACTGTGTGAGCTCAAGTGACCAGAAAAGCATTATGCACATGACTTCTGCTCAGTCAGTGATTTAAAATGTGGATTTCTGCCATGGGAAGGAGGATGAGCAGCTGCAGCTCTCCCTGCAGAGCCCAGCGCTGCAGCTCTTGCACGGCCAAACCATTTTGCACCAGCAGAGATGTGGGGCTGGGTGGGTGCACAGCTCCCACCCAGGGGATACAGCTGTCGAGATGGGAACTGGAGATGTCTGTGGAGAATGATAATACAAGTGTGTATTTCTTTCAAATGGAATATCAGCTCTGGGCCAGATGCTTCATTGGTTCAAAATTCTTAAAAATAATAAGGAGCAGGTTAAAGAAGTCAATCCTATACTAAACTCACCTTCCCTTAATTATTCTAAATAAACATCTCACACACTTTGCAATTATTTTTGCATTTGATTTTTCCAGTGGGCTCACTTTTAAAAAAGAAATTCATTAATCAAATTATACCAAAACCATTAAACTTTGTAGGCAACACAAAAAGAAAAGAACAGATCTAAATATATTATTACCCTGCTTCAGATAAATATCTGCAATTTACAATAATGCCAACATATGCATATGAAATAAGTTTTATGTATAATCCACCTTCATTCAAAATGGCCTATATAGTTTGAATGAGCTTTTAGAGTACAAAATGAGAATTGCTAATATTCACACCCAAACTGTACAGCCAGTCTTTAAGTACTTTAAATTAATTGTTTCAGTCAAATACAGCTGCTTTTTTGACCCTGCTCTGTTATTCTAGCTAAAAAGGAAGGAGAAACCAAAGAAAGAAAGTTATATGATGCTCCAGTAATTTGCAATCCCTTCCCAAGGTGCCGTGCCAAGCTCGCTGGTGTTTCTTTGTTCGGGGCCCCAGCTGAAATGCTGCTGCAGGCCCACAAAAGTTATCTTACATATTTAGACAAGCTGCACACAACTGCAGCTGAAAGGTGTTCGATGGTGGTCTCAGGAGGGAGGCTGCCAGTGGAGGGACATGGCCAGCACAGGCTCCATAAACCTTTCTTCTGCAAAACTGCAGACTCCGGCCTTTTATGTAACATTTGGTCCCCTGCATTACTGCCTTTTTTTATACTGATGGGTTTATTTTGTCCATTTTTATCCAGTTTGCATTTTGTGCTGACTCCATTAACTGGACCCCTGTCATACACACCCTCCCTACATGTGTTTGAAATAGGAATCTTAAAAATCTGCCATTTTCAGGAACACAAAGATTTCACAGTTTCAAGAATCAAGGAAACCAAAGGACTGTCCCACTGTTCAGTTCTCTGAGGGCTGCATTTATCTATCTGTTATTTAAAAACGAAGAGACAAACCAGTCAAATCTCTCATTCTTTTTTTTTTCCCTTAAATGTATTTCCCTGCTCTCTGCATTTCTTTTGCTCCAGCAATAATTTTGGCAGATTTTGCTTTGAGAGCAGTGAAGTTAATAGCGGGGGACAAGCTCCATAAAAGAATTCTTGTTATAAAAGGCTTTAGGTAGCCATTTTATTGTAAGAATTTCTTGCTCCAGATTTGTTTCTTTTCATTAATGAGTGACTTTGTTTTAGTACCAAAGGCAACTGAAAATCTTGTAAATTTTACAACACATTTCCCTGTTGCAAGAAAATAAAAATCCACCAAACAAACAAAAACCCAAACAACTGTAAATTAAAAGGTGACTTTGTATCTTACTCATCTGGAAAATGTGTGCTTGTCATATCTGCTTGACATTACAAGAATGAAGATGTGGTTTGGACAGTAACAAACAATGACACTAGTCAACCTCATCAGGAGACATGAAATAAAGGAATGACAATGATTGATGGCAGCTATTCATTTACAGATATTTCTAGAAAAGTCTTTGCTGGCCTGGCTGAGCAAACTGGGAGAACTTTTCCAGCCTGGCCAGCAATGCACCACGGCAGGTGGCTCATGGAGTGCCCACTGCAACCCACTGCCTGCCCTGAGGGGCAGCGGGGTCCCCTCCTGCTCCTGGACACGTTAGGGCTGTGACTTGTTAAAGAAATACCAAGGAAGGGCCTGAAAACCCCATTTTGGTTGCCTGTGTGGAGCAAGAGACTTCACTCCCAAATACTGATGTTCTGGAGGGGGAAACACTGAATCCCTGTACCTGGGTTAAAATGCCAGGTGAATTGTGAGTGCTGGCAGTGCTAGCTGGTGACTTGCCACATCCCCTCCTTGCTGTGCATTGTGGCATTGCTGCCTCTGAGAAGTGATGTCTGTGTGCCCAGGGCTCTGCAAGCCTGCACCCCAAGCCTGCTCCCCAAACCTGCTCCCCAAACCTGCTCCCTGTGCAGAGCTGTGGCTGCTTCAGGAGCCTCAATTTGCTTCTCAGCTGCAGAGCCAAGAACTCTTTCTTCTCCCCTTCATATTATTGCATGTTAGAAGACAGGTTTAAATAAAATGGGCTGTTTATTCCTGTGGCTTATGGCTTTTCCTCTGCTGCAAACAAATTCTTTTCTGCTTAAGTTACAATTTTAGTAAATTGTTATGAATGCTCCTGTAAATCACCAGACACACCAGGCACTGAATTGCAATCTAAGTTGTCTAAGGATTGGCAGTTAGATGAATAAGAATTTGTAGTATGCACTTACATAATTCCTTGTGTGGCAAGTTAAAAACACAGTTTTAGAGCAGCTATTTATAATATAAAACATTGTTTCACAGCATCTTTATAACTACTTAAAAATATTTTAAATTGGATGGCTGCAGAAACCTGTGAATTTGTATTTCATAAGTTAGAGTTCCAGGCTTCTTAAAGAATGTAGAAGAGATTTACAGGCTAGTTTTAAATTCATGCAGGTTATGTGAGACTGATTTAACATTTTAATTCTGCATTCCTGCAATGAAGCATCTGCAAGTTGACAATACAGAAGACACAGCAGCGTTCTCATGATATCTTTAACTATCTAAAAAAGTAAAGCAATTAAAGCACAAAACTAATAATCTAATAAGATAGCGATGCATTGTAGTGCAAATACATGTAATGTTGCCAAACCCAGGTTCATTCATTCGTTCATTCATTCACTCTTTCTTTCTTTCTTTCAAAGTGGCAAAAATCTGTATTTCATTGAAATTTAACTTTTGTGGGTTGTTTTTGGTTTTTTTTTGCAATAAAGTATGATAAGAATTCTCTTTGAAAATCCAAACATTTAGAAAACAAAATAAAGAAAGAAAAAAGAAAGTGTCTGCTGAGAAGGAATTCTGCCTGCTACCCAGGGGGATATTTGTACACACACGCACATACTCACACATAGGAAAAAAGAAGAAAAAAGAAATAAAAGGAGGAAGAAGGAAAAAAGGAGTCTAGTTGATGGCCAAGAGGGATGACACCGCCTGTTCCTTCTCATAATTGCATTCAGATACTCCAGATACATATTTGCCAGCTCTCATGACCCACTGATGTTATTCCCTCCTAAGGAAAGCAGGCACTCACCAGATATTACAGAAGATTTTAACACCAATAAAGGATTTGTACTGGGTGTGTTTAGGACTGAACAAACTAAGGAGCAGCACAGGTCTGGGCTTTTATCTTTTGCAAAGTAGGTATACCAGTGGGAAAAAGTAAAATAGCAATTCCCCTGGCTTATTTTTTGACTAGCATGGCTTTGATTGGTGACTGAGACCCATGATAATTTGGGGAAACAGCAGCATCCCTCCATGAAAAATGCATTTAAGTCAGAGCAGGCCAGCATCTCCAAATGCAGGGTGACCCAGAGAGCTGCCACTTGCTGCTGAAATCATTCCCTGCCGAGTTAACGGGAGAGGAGCTAATTAAACCTCGATGATTCAGGGCTCTTTTCACAGGGCATGTGTGGAGGGGTTTCTGGGGGTCTCCTCTGGAGTCCTGCACCTTCTCTGGGTCTCTTGGGGTCTCCTGCCCTACCTTTCTATGCTTTGAGGTGTCCATGGTTAGCCCTGCACTCTGGTGCGCTGCACCAAGCTAATCATCGGCACGGAGAGAAAGGATATTGTCAGAGTGCAAAATGATCTGTTTTCAGGCAGGAAGCAGTCAACTAGATGTAATTTCCATGAAACAAAAGAAGGTATTATTTACAGTTTTATTGTGATGTTAATTACTATTTACATCTTGGAATGAAAAATAGAAATGTTAATGATTGGCTTTACTAAGAGGATCACTTGATGCCAATGTGAAAGCCAGGGAGAGAAGGCAATTATGCAAACATCACATGCATCCCAATTTCAGTATGGAAACTTACATTTCAAATCTCAATTCAGGAAAATAACATGGAAAGTTTGTACTACAAAATCTAAACATGAGAAAGATTTAAGAGAAAAAAAAAAAAGCACATTGCATATGTCAGATAATCTAGTTGGATTATCTGAGCTGTGCTAGCTACAGGGAAGCACTTACCCTTGAGTCCAGCTAGAAGTTAGCAGGGTAAGAAGGAACAAACCAGAATAACATAAAGACTAGCAACAAGGCTCAGGAAAGCAGACAGGAGCCCTAACCTAGCAGCTAAATATTTGGGTTCAAGCAAAGAATGAAAAAGAAACTTAAAGAAAATCAAACCAACCAAAAAGAAAACCACTTATAGCTGAAAATTTCTCAAGCAGCTCAATAAACCTCGCTACTTATTATGGGGGAACAAATCATCACAAATTCTCAAAACATCCAACTCATTGTATATGGTGTGATTAACAGTTATTAAATATAAACAGACATTACAAACTAAATATAACCACAAATGATACGTAAAACAAGCACAGACCAATCTTTCATGTTAAAAAAAAAGGGTTTCAAGAAAAAGAAGAGAATGTTGAGCATGTTTGGGAATTTTCTTTGATACATCACTAACACAGAACAAAGATTGGTGCTTTCAGACAAGTGACCACTTTTATGAAGCTTAAATATTGCCAAAAGGTGTAATATGCATTGGCAGCATTATTGACTATGAGACTGTGAATGATTTCAACAGTAAACAAGAACAGTTTGGGTTTTTTTCTTTTATAATGAGAACACTGGAGAAAAGCACAGCTTTGTGTAAATGGAGTTTTTCTTTGAAATTGCAGCAAAACAAAAAAAGCAAAACTTTTCACTCTAACAGGTATTGTTCACCCACGTAAAAGGAATTGTAAGTCATACAAAAATTAACGAATAGCAGGATCTATTTTTTCAGTACTTAAATTGCAAATAAAATAAACTCCACCCTGGTTAGGAGCTGTCTGTTTACTTCTAAGTCAAGTGCTGCCATCGAACTGTGGATGAGAATTTGAGTGCTGCTCAAACTTTATATTTACTGAGTCAAAAGAGGCGGGAGCCAAGTGGAATTTACTATTTCTCCCAAGTTTCCCAAACAGCAAGATATGTGCTTCCCAAGTTTCTGTGCAACAGACAGCTCCATGCCAGGCACAGAGGGCTGGATTTTCTGTGCGTGTGCATGCATGCGCATGAGCCGTCTCGGACTGCTACGACATGGAAGCTGTAACAACAGTTACTCGTCAAATGGCTTAACATTTACTTCTTTGCACATCCTCATTCACCATAGCCTCTAATAAGCACAAAGAAAATAAAAATATGACAGGTATAGAGATAAACATACAAGAATAAAATGTCTCACAGAAGTCCTTACCTTTCCGCAGGCAAAAATAAAAAAGCAAAACCCAAACCCCAAACCGTAACACCCAAGCCAAATACAAAACCAATAACAAACCTAGACCCTTTTAAAAATGCAATACTTGGTATGTTCGGATTTCAAGACTGAAGGAGCTGAGATATGTATTTGTGCATTTAGGACTCCCCATATGCATGCATGACTCACTGTTGCTTGGGATCATTTAACTGCTGTGCCCTATGACTTTTGCAATGAGCACTGCCATGTATATGTGCTGAAATATGAAAAATGAGCAGCCTTTCCTGTTGAGATGAAGGTGTATTATGGCATGTTGCCCTTGTCCTCTTGTAGGATGTGCACAAAGACCTGTCAGAGGGATCTAGATCAAAAGGGGGAGGAGGAAGGAAAACCAAGGACAAAACACAGTAGCCCAGCAGATGCTCAAGTATGAAGCCATCACACTGATGGACTGATGAGCCAACTAGTCTCTCTGTCCCAGGCTTTGGCACAACACATCCAAGAGGGTTTCCGAGTTCTTGCAGCAAAAAGGGGAGACTGACGCTGTGCAACTTACAGAAAAATACATTGTGGATGGAAAGAGGGTGGTGGTGTTATAAAAAGCAAAATGATCCAGATTTGGAGCTGGCATTGGCATCGGAACAAGTGAGAGAAAGTGAGGTCAGATCCTGACTCCCTCGAATGCCCTGGAGGGCCCAGGGGGTGAAATCTTGGCTGTTTTCACCAGAAGCAAGGATGAGGGAGCCCTGCCTCGTGGCAAGTGAGTGAGATGCAAAAACAAGGTCAAGCCTGTGGCACGTCTATAGCTCTGAGCACAGTCAGACTGAGTCTGGAGGACCACAAGCAGCACAAGGCTCTGATGGACATGCTGGGCTGTGCAGATGCAGAATTGACTCCTGGGCCCAGTCACTGACTTCCCTGATTTGTGGCAAGGATTAGGACAAGCCAGTTGCCCCTTCTCCACCCCAGGTACTCCCACAAACACAGGGTTTGGCTGTGCAAGCAAATCATACACCCAGGTGTCCATAGCCCTGGGCAATCCCTTTTCCGCCTCAAAATCCTGGCAGATTTTGCTACAGCTGCTATGATGTGCCTTAGAAAGCAACACCTCACCTGACCCTTCATATTGGTCTGGTGAACTGAAAACTCTGTAAATATCAGGAATTTACCCAGCAGAAAAATTCTCCCAGTTTGATGTCTGCAGGGATGGGAGAAGAGTGGAAGGAAAGGTGTTTCAGTTTGATGTCCTCTGCTCTCATCCTACTCTGCAGGGATCATGCTGGGATGAACAGGAGTGCATCCCAGCGCACCAACCCCACAACTAAGAGCAGCCTTCAGCATCACTTGTCGGGGGAGGGAGCCACAGGCAGAATCCCTCTGTTGCTCCCCCTTGCTATGCTTTGGAGGCTTTTAGCAAGTGAAAAAGCAGCAGTAGAAGGATCTGTGCCTGCTACTTCTGAGAACTCTCTGATTAAACATTCTGGGCAGAGGGACATAAATCCCTGGGAATGCTCTCAGGTCAGCACAACTGAGGCCTAGAGGCTTATGACAGTCAGTAAATGTGGCAAGAGGCCAATTCCCACCTCCCATTTTGGCTTTCTGAGGTGTCCTTCCTTCCCAACCCTAGCTCTTTACACCTTGCACTCCCAAAGTCAGTGACTGCAATGAAGAGGACGAGGATCACTGAAATGAAAACACTGACTATAGGTTACCACACTGCATCACACTACTTTCACTTGCAGCAGCAGCAATGCAAAGCAGAAGGGAGGCCAAAACACAGAGGCATGTGGAAGACAAAAAAAAATTCAAAAGCAGCAAGCAGAGGTTTTCTGCTGTAGCACTGGTCATACAGCTGAATGTCTTGTACTGTTACTTTCTATAAATACTGATATGAAGAAGTTTAACAAATATAAAATATGGCCAAATGCTATTGATAAGGAAAGCTCAGATTTTCTGAGTTTCTTACAACAATATATTTCATAACTGCTTTACAGAGACTATTTTAAAAAGTTGAAATCTATTTTAATCTGAAGAGTTCTTTAATATTTATCACTTTTCCTTATTTTACTTATATTTAATGACAATAATTCTTGAATTTTGCTGAAACTAGCAAGAACTGCTGTATGTTACATAATAAAGGGGCTGCAGACAATTGAGACCTTCAAGAAAAATGAGTGAAGAGGCATTTGTGTGGCTTATAATCAAATTACATTTGCAAGAGAAAAGAAATTGCTCTAAATTTCAGATGAAGCAAAGTGTGTGTAACTGCATAGGACATGCAGCATAGCTACAGCTTAAAAGATGATTGCTTTAAATTCACATCTAACTGGCCTGCAAAGCAACCTGTTAAAAATACCATATGTTTTCCTACAGTTGAATATTCAACAGGAGACCTCTTTTTGTGTGTGCATTTCATACTTGCAAGATTTGCACCTGTAGTTTTGAGCACATGATGAATTTGACAGACAGCTAATGGTGCTAATGAATTGCTCTGATCTGGATGTGCAATTTATTGTGTGGGGGTAAAACAAGTGTCTGTGGAAGGCAAGGTGGGTCTCAGGCTCTCAGATCCCAGTCTCTCTCCTCCATCAAGTATTGCACTTTAAAATACCCATTGACAAGTTCCCCAAGGAATTTTGTTTCTTGGGTTTGGTTCTGTCAAACACACAGGTTAACTGCTTCTGGATCTACTGATGTAAAAAGAAGCTTTATAATAATGAAAAAAACATTTTGTTTTGAAATCAGAAATGTGTATGAATATTGATTTACATTAGTGCAGAAAATTTTTCCGTCAAAGACTTTGAGTGTCTAGGAGAACTTATTTACTTACAAAATTGAGAGATTGGAGCGTCTATCTGGGGTACATTTCCTCCTTTAGCATTTAGCTTTTGCACTTGGGTAGGTGGCACAGGTTTGTGAGACTGGCCAGTGGCTCGGTACATGGCTTGGACCCACAGGATTCGGTCCTGCTCATCGTCACTCGCAAAAATCACCGTGTCTCCTTCCTTCACAGCGTTGAAGAATGTTCTGCCACCATCCAAACCTGGCAGGAAAGGAAGTGACAATGCAGTTTCACAGACTTTGAGGCCAGCCAGATCTCCCCCTGTTTCTCACCCCACCACTGCTCGGGTGTCTCTTCACCCAGTTCTATGCTGCTCCCAGCTCAGTCCCCTCCCCTGCACCAAACTCACCTGCAACACAGCCCACAGGTCCCCAGGTAATTCAATTACTAAAACATGCCCCAACACACTTGAATTAATTGTTTCTCTCACCTACAGCTCCATCTGTGCAAGTTCCATGTGGGCACCACTGGAGCCCAATTAAAAATGGGGTTTGAGTGGGAGGTTCCCCATTAGACTGAAAGCGTCAGTGCTCACACTGCAGAAAAAGGTCCTTAGGTGATATCCTTATTTCTGTCTTTGCCCTGATTTGGCACCCATCCTCCCATCCCCCTATTATGAGAATTAAGGGAATAAAGGGCTTGACAACAACCTACTATATCTTTTCTCATCTCCTCTGGGGATACCATTACCCAGCATGTCGTCCCACTGAAATAAAAGAAAAATGGTGCTTGTCCACTTGAATAAGGGTCTCAACTACCAACAGGTACCTCCAAGTACCAGGGGCTTTCTGTCCCTGCCCCTTCCATGCACGGACATCCATCCTAGTGAGAATGGGGCAGGCAAAAATGCTTCCACAACAAAAACAAGCACAGCTGCTAGCCTTTTATTTAGGGAATATAATCTGAAGGCACAGGTTAGAATTTGAGCGTTACTCAATTTGAGCATTCAGCTCACAATAAAATTCCATTGGGATTTAAGTGTCTAATTCACTTGGGCTCCCCAGAAGAGATGAGATCTTTCCCTCCTCTGGTGCAACTCCTAGCTCAGTCCCTTAGATCTATTTATAGCAAAGTCATGCATAGCTAATGATAAACACAAACATATTTAGAATAATGCTGATCAGAGTTCAGCTGCAGGCAGGGAGAGGAAGAGAGAGGAGTCCCTTTGGGAGCGGTGAGCGCGGGAGCCGCCCCCCGTACCTGGCTGCGGGTCGGTGTAGTCCACAGTGTATCCGTCGAGCTGCAGCAGCTCTTGAGGTTCTGCTTTTTTCTCCCGGTAGCTGCACATAGCAAATGTATATTGACTAACCTGAGGAAAACCACAAACCTAAGATGGCACCGGGTGACCAGCACAAGGCAATCCAAAGCGCTTACAAGGGTGTTTGCAGGGATGGGGGGTGGTGAGGCAATTTGGAGGCTCGTTACCCATTAGAGACAGACTCAACTTCTTACCAGGCTTTTGCAAAGCCCTCTCTTAGCACACCCTCCTGCAGCACACACCTAATTCTCCTCATCAGTACATACAGCGGTTTAATTTCCTTCAAAAGAGGAAGCTCCACGGCTTAAAACCCTCTATCATTCATCCCCAGACAAGTGCAAGAGTGACACCCTGTCACAAACAATGTGAGCTAAATTGCTAGGTGCCAGTCATATTAAAGCAATCTTAAGATGCCACTGATCTCGGCAGTTGTTGTCATCAGTGCTGTAAATGGCAGCTCTCACTCCTCTGAGGTACCATCTGCATGACACGATACATTCAATGTCAAGCTCTTGACGGAAGCCGACTCAGCTGCGGGGGCTCTGCCGGGCTCCCGGATCGCCTTTAGGAGCCCATCAGGCCGCATCAGACCCTGCGCGGACTCGGCGCGCTGCGATCCGCACGGTCGGCAAGGAGCTCATCCAGCCAGGGGAGCAGAGGATTCTCCGTGCCCCAGGCGAGGAACTCACAGGGAAATTTACTGTCAAATGATTTCAAATGACTTTGTTAAGGTTGTGTCACATCCTGGACGCCTGACGTAATTTTATTTGTCTGGACATTTTCTTGACCTCTGGAGGAAACTTTAAAACTCTGGTGGGTGGCAATGAATTGTGCTTGTCATTTTTTGGAAGTTGGGAGATATCCTGAAAGATGGGAGCATGGATGGGCTGAGGGGTTTTGCCTTCAAACTCCAGCCACATTGCTCAGCTACAAAGATACATGTAGCACTTATTTTAGTGGCATCTCTCACAAATAAAATGTAATTTATTGAAGTCGGGGGACCCGTCTATTGGCACAGCATCTCCCAGACACCACTCGGTTTACTGCTGCCCTCTATGGGCTTCTGCTCGCTGCCAGCCTGCTCCAGCAGCCCTGCCTGCACCAAGCCTTCCTCCAGGAACAGCTCCAAAAGCCACCTAAGAATAAACTCTATCATTAACACATTTGTGGGAGTAAGACTAAAAGCGATGCTTTAAGCATCTTGCATCCTCCTTAAAACTACCAGCACTGAGGAAAGATTGACAAGTAGCAGACCAATAGCAGGAGCACACCAGTGCATATTCCCTGTTCTGAACTTTGCATGCCTACCATCGTATGGGCAACACAAAAATTAAAAAGATTAACACGAAGGAATCTAAAAATAACCCAGTGCCCCTCAGCTCAACATTCAGGCTCCCGTGGTGCTCATTCAGTCATACTTGCAGTATGTTGCTGCCATCTCCTGGAGAAACTCCGGAATGTGCTTTATTTACAGGAAAATCCTAGAGATCTCGTCTGAGCAGAAAGGATTTGAATTCTCTGCGTTAGACAGCCTGAACTTCAGGGATTGCATGATAAATGCAATTCCTGAAATGAGTCAGTGCTAACCTGTGCTGACATTTATTGAGAATCTTAATACCACTAATGCTTTTTTGCTTTTCCTGTATGGTCTATAGCAACAGGTAATTCATTCAATAGTTCAGCTGTTGTTCTCTGACCCTGAACATGAGGTCTGAATTTTGGCCTCTTCTTCATATACAAGTAATTCCACTCCTCTTTGGACCCAGAAAGTATTCTTCTGCCCTATCAATAAGACAACCATAGCAACACAGTGGCAACGTAGGGAAAAGGGCATTTCAGAGCTTGTATTTCTCATGCTAAAGGTTATAAATGACAGGTGTAGACAGTAGGCTCTGGTGGAGCCATCCTGGGACAGAGGCAAAGCAAACTGATCTCTCCTGTTAGAATGCACAGGATTTCCTTGAAAGAACATTAGAAGAGACCTTCAAGAGAAACCTGCAGGTTGGTCTATAACAGGCAGTGAGCCAGGGCTCATCCAGGTTCATGTCCAAATTCTTCTCCACTCACAGAGCTCAGAAGACCAAGCTAAGGAATTGAGCTTGCTGGCAGGAGCAAGCCAAGGATCATGCTGGAGAGAGGACAAAGCTAATCATAGCTTCTGGAAGAGGTGCCAACTTTGCCATGCAGAGTGCCTGCACCTAAACAACTCAAGCTACTGACTTCAAGGACTGGCAGACCAGCCTGTGTGCCTTATCCTGCTGCCCAGAGCATCTACTGCTTGGGGTCAGAGAGAAGTTGGTGCCATGGCTACCAGTGCAATGTGGCTCCTTCCATTTACAAGCAGTGGTAAAACCAAGCCCAAGAAAATGAGATTCTAGAAAGCTCAGTATGTCACAGTTGTGCTTTGCTGCAGAACAACAGTGTGGGGTCAAGAGAAGATTGCACTTGCCTTTCATCAGTCCTCCAAAATATTGTGCTTTACAGAGCCTGCTTTCTGTAAAGCTCAGAACTGGCCAGACAAGTGAAACAGTTAATAGCAGAAATTAATCTTACAGCCTGCTGAGTTCACTCTGAACCATAGCTGAGTATGAGAGAGAGCGAGCAGATGGGATGGGCAAGATGAATGGTTTGAGTAATTGGAAAAAACAGAGATACAGAGAGGAAACTGAAGGAAGACAGAGGAGAAATCTCTGCCCAGTGAGGGACAAATTCTCAAAGCAGCTGGGATTTCATCCAGGCACTCGATGACAGCCAGGAAAGGAGCATCTAAGGAAGCTGAACTGAGAGAAAGTAAAAGAAGGGAACTAATCCAAGGCACCCCTGGTTGGTTTATTACAAAAAGGGGAAAACACTTTGAGAAATAATTTGAGACAAAAGAACATAAGGGAAAAAAAAGGTGGGGGAAAAGACAAAGAAATTCAGGAAAGGGGAAGCAGACAGCAGGAGACAAATGCCAAAGTTCACTATTCCCAGGCTGCTAAATTAAATCTGACTTTCTTGGCACTTGACCATATTCTGTCACCAGCTATATAATCCAACTGATTAATAAATACAGCAGATATGCATTAACCAGTTCTGACTTTGTCCTGGTTTCTCCACCAGATACTCCTGCTCTGGCGAGCACTGCTTTCCCCAGGATCCTGCTCAAACCTGTTAATTGTCATGCCTCACACTCAGAACTCAGTCATTTGCTCCCCCTTTTTTACTGTTGACACAACACCACCCTACTTGGGTTAAATTCTTTAATGGACCTTTTCTAAATTAACAGCATGCATTTTGTCCCAAGGGAGAGAAACCGTGCGAAGATACTGCCAGATCTAATACAGCTTTCCACTTTGATGGGAGACTCTGGTCCTCTGGTTGCAGCTCTGTGTTGCCTCCCAAGCCCTTTCCTCACACAAATGAGCAGAGGAAATGATCTAGCTTAAAGAAAAAAAAAAAGCAAAACCAGCAGTTTTCACATCTCAGCATCTCCATTCAGCTCTTAAAAACGGCACAAAACAGTCATCCCAGCTTCTGTCTTCAATCAGGAGACATGTGTGCTCTCCTGGGCAGGGCTGTGTGGTGGGAATTCATCCTGTGTGAGTATGGACAGGATATGCAGGACCTACTGCAGCCAGACATAACTAGCTGTGGCATCAGTTTAAACAGCAGTTTCCAGATATTTTGTATGTATCATCACACTCTAGATTTTACAAGAATCACCATCTATGCCTGGTTCTCAGCAAGGGTCTAAGAGAAAACATAATTTAATATGATTATGGGGACCAGCTATGGATCATTCACCTCAGCTTGAAGACAACAGTCTAGGACTGCTGATGTACCACACTGCAATTCTGCTGAATTATTTTCAATTTCTGGGTGATATTCAGAGTTACTGAACTCTTACTTCATTTCATTTTATCCTGAGTTAGCTGAGTTTTGCTAAAAGCAAGGACTGTCACTATTAGTCTAAATTATACTGAGTTTAGGGAGTCTGTCACTAGAACAATAGATCCAGGCGTAGACACTGCAACTGGTTTTAATCTGCAGAGTTGATCTGGTTCCAACAACATTCTGCAAACACCATCAGACACAATCAGCTGAAAACTGCTTCAAGCTACTCAGCAGACATGTCATCCAGGTACCATGGAGTGTTACTTCCCATATGCTGCCAGAGCACTGAAATGGGGTTATGATAAGAGATGAACAGATTCAGTCTGAAACCTCAGTATAATTAATTCACTTGCCCTTAAAAATCATTGTAAGAAATTTCCTATTGCAAAGCCAGCAAACCCACCATAACCAACCATGGTGTTATTGCCAGTACAGCACATCAGACCTTGCAAAGAATTAATACAAGCTCTGCCAGCTATCAAAAATCCCAGCTTTTGCATGAGGGTCTAATTGGCAAACTGGCTGAAATTTGCGTGCTGTGCTCAAGCAGCTGATACAGCAACTTAGGAAACACTTACAACATCTGAAATGGATGTACATTTTCTTTCCTAACCAGTCACAGAGAACTTTGCCCTAAATAGCTTAACTGCTTTTGCTTACCACTGCCACTGGCATTACTGCTGCCTTTACGAAGCATTTTCCTCGCTTGTGATGCTGCGGACCATTTCCATCCAAGCTCAGGGCCATATTCTGCCATCATTTTCACACTGCATATCTCAGGATTTAAAATTAGGCAAGTAACGAGTCTCTGCCATGTAATTTACATCTAATCAGTATTCTGCTCTTCTGCTGCTCATCTCAAAGGGTGTCTATGAGAAGGGTGGGCAGTGTACAGAGAGGACTGCGATTCATTCGGAAGGGAAAACTAACCCCTCTTAATGCACAGATCAGTGCTGGAGGAGCACACACCCTTGCTCTGCTAGCCATGCCATAACCCTTCCCCAAGAGGCTGAGCCAAATCCACCCAGCAAGGCAGGTGCTGGAGAGTTGAGGCTCAGGTCTAGAAATGACACAAAGGAACTGCTCACAGCCACTACACCCAAACAAATCACTTCACTCCTGTATAACCCTTGCAGTTACACAGACACAGAAGGTGCGAGGGATTATTCCACCCAAATTACAAGGAAGTTATTGCTCCTTTCCCCTTCTCTCCAGGGCTTACACAAGCCAAGTAGCAGTGGAAGCGCTCCCAGCAGAGCTGCTTTTTCTCCATACGTGCGCAAAGCCTCCGTTTTTGGCGGCAAGGCTTCACTGACACAAAAGAGACAAACTGCCATCAACACCTTCCTCCTTGGTGCCACCCATGCAGTTTGGCACTTTTGTGCCTTGTTTAAATAGTTATGAAGAGTTTGAGTATTTATTACCACGAATTTTTTAACCACTGGTACCAGAATACAGAGTGGTACCACCCAATGGCACTGAAGGAATCAAGGCTGTGTCCATCTGAAATGGGGAAAGAGGGAGAGAGCACCAGACCATGAGGGGCAGTTATTCTGCAAGCAACATGAGAGGAGACAGAGCTGCAAAAGAAGATGCTACAGGTAAGGGACAGAGACAAGGGATCAGAAAGGAAATATTTTCCTATTCCTCCAAACAGCCTTGCCCTCCTGGCAGTGTCAGGGACTGACCGGACCACTATATGTCAAATGGACTTTATGCTTTGGACTCTATCTCTCAACTCTGTTGAAAGCAGGAGCCTGGTGTGGATGAAGCTCCTGAAAGAGGGGCTGCTCTTTGTCCACTCTCTGCAACAAGAGCCAGCTCACCTTCCTGCAGGGGTTATTTTCTGCCTGTGGCTTAGCAGAGTTCAGAGCATCCTGGACATCAACACCTTTACTGCCAATCCCTGTTCGTATCAGCACCCATCCTTTGCATTGCATGAAAAGCAAATGACAAACATACGGACAGCAAAGTATTTTTATTCCATCTTTATTGCCTGCTGACATGTTCAATATGCTCAAACTACATCTGAGGGACTGCATAGAGAGTGTTTCTTGTTTATATTTGATGTACGGCAGAACACTTTACATTGCACCAAATGTTGAGCAAACGGTAACATAACAGAGAAGCTGCAGTGGCAGCTGGAATTTCTGAGGTGGGCTACAGAGACTCTCTGGGGGCAAAAGTCTGCTCATCTTATTCAAATGAATTGCTTTTCTGGCCAAATCCTGCTCTGATATGCCAACTGACGAATACAGACCTAGTAACATGAGAAAACATGGAATAACTCTGAGAGCTTCTATTCCACAGCAAGCTGAAGAATATATAGCAGCTAAAAACCAGAGTAGCAACTGCAACCACACTGAATGGCCAGAAGGCTCTGAGAGACAAGTCCAAAGCTGCAAATCCTTGTGCAGAAGAGTATCAATAGAATTATTTATAGGAGAAATGAGGTTGGGAAAAATGACTCTCTGCTTTGGAGCATCCCTCTTCACAGGGAAAAAAAGAACTGAGAACTTGGTCTAATAAGACTGAATTGTCTTTCAGGGAAAAGCAATACCAGTTGCACTACAGGTGATCATGGACTGCCACAGCACTTCTAACTTATTTCAGAACATTATAAAGGAAACATACAGAGAAAAGCAATCCTTCAATCTCTGCCAAAGAACAGAGTCAGTATAAAATGTTCCCAAAAGGGAAAGGAAGACAGAGGCATGTCTTGTGGCTGCTCTACACTACCTCCCCCCTCTCTGTGGCCATTCTGACCCCATGTGGAGCACAAAATCTGCTGATCATACTTGGTTATGGGACTAGGTACTCAATGAGTCTCTCCAAATAGTCTCCTACGTACATAGGTCCCACACATCCTAAATCTCCTCTACTTCCCAAGGACGGATTCCTTAACTGCTCCATAGTTTCATGCTATGGAAGCCAGCCATGATGGCTAAAAGGGCATTGAATACAAATAAACTTCCTACTGAGACAGCTGAACTTGGAGCAATATTGACACAAAACAAAGGAACCAGCTTACACCAGGTGATTTAGGACAGGGAAATCAGGTGTCTAAGGTGGAAGAGGGACTGCTTGGACTCCTTACCAGCACAGGACAGCACACAAACAAGTGCGCTCCAAATGTGGAGTCTGATGCACCTGGTTTATACCATGTCTGTTCTTACACTTTGCCCCTCTACAGCAGACCTGCCATCTGCTTCATCAGCAGCAGGGTTTTATCCTCTGACCTGATCAGTTTGGATCTCTGGTGTTGCAAGATCTCAGTTAGATTCCATGTAATTCCATCAGAGCATCTCTCTGTTGCTTTCATAGAAAACCCTGAACAAAGGTTTTATTCCTCACATTTGGAGACAACACACCAAGAGAGTCCAGAGAGGAGGGAGGGAGAGAGAGAGATGGACCCAAGAGAACTCTGTGATTTCCTCAGGTTGGTGTGAAGATGGATCACTCACACTGGGGCCACACACTTCTGTGGCCAATGCAGTGGTTTCACCTGCCCTTGGAAGGTGAGGGAAGATCTAACACACAAAGTACTGAGCAGAACCTTTCTAGGTTACAGAGAACATCTGCCTTTTTCATTGTTTCCTCTTTCCATTCTTAACAGTGGTCAACTGTACACGTCTAACGACTGGGAGGGCAAAAAGTGAAAAAAAGTAAAAAGGGAAAGAGGAAGACACTGCAAAATGATGACTGCAAAATGATCAGTGAGAGCTGTAGACAATGAGAAGCAGTAATAAGTGTGAAGGCAAGATAGATGTCAAGAATGATTTGATGCTGATTCTGACATAGCCACTGATAAAACTTCTGTAGATTCAAATGGGTTCCAAATTAAACCTGGAGGTTCAAAAGGGAGCCCAAGAACCTCCAACCAAGACAGACTGAGCTTCCTCCTCGCCTCATTAGTTCCTTATTAAAACTGATTCTCCATTTTATCAAGCATTCAAGTGCATCTGGAAACTCAAGGCTAGAGTCTGCAACTGGGATATCTTTGAGAACACCCATACATTTAGAAAAGAATCCATGATTAACAGACACCCTGCACAGAACCACAGCTCAGCATCAATCACATGGCACTGAAAATGGCCAGAGGACAGACTCAAGTACTTCATGTTGTGATTTAAGATCACTTCTAGCTACATCTGTTACCTGGACCAGGACAAAGAATCGTTTCTTCCATCTCTTCCAAACATTTTTACCAATGGCCCATAAATACCTAGGAGAAAAGAACAGGTGAATTCAGTACCCAAATGTTAATCTGTTGTTCTCTTGCTTTTCAGTATATTTTGTTTACACTTAGAATTGTTTACACTTAGAAACAGAAGTTAATGCACAAGAAGGAGCAATTACAAGACTCTCAAGCTCAGCATCATTCATGAATGGGTTTATTTCTAGCCTGAACAGATTACCTGCAAAGAAAGTGGCATAAAAATCCTACAGAGCCTTAACGTTACACAGTATTAATTCTCTCTTTCCTTTTGTCTTTCACAACGTGCTCAGAATTTGAAGCTCTTTAGTGCCAGTGAATAGCTACAACATGGTTGGACGGGTGAAGAATGCATTTGCAACAGAAGAATTAAGGGAGAAAAACCCCAAATCTGCTTTAGCCTTCATAAAACCATTTTGGTGAGGGGAGCTGTCAGACAGACACTTCCTACATCAAACCCAGCACACAGGATCTCAATATCCACTGGACTGACTAAACCAGGGCACTTCACTGAGCAGCTCCAAGATGAAATCCGAGAAATTGCTTGGCTACAGATAATTCAAGCAAACTGAATAATTTCCGAGAAGTGAATTTACTGTTTTCTACAAAGAAAGAATTAGCTTTTTAAATTAATGTCAACATAAGCATTTAATCTCTGTGATGAATTGGCCACTGTGACACTATAAAACAAACACTGGCAAAACTAGTGGCAGCACCAGGCTAATAATAAACATAAGGATATTATTCAGCATTAATATGTTTTATGTATCATTATAATTACTTTAGTTCTGGCTCAATAAAGAGAAAAAATATTTCATTTTTGGTTATGCAAGGGGTTCCTTATGCCAGAAGAGATCTAGCCTACTCTTGGTGAATGTTTAAATCACAAAACTCCAAGTCATGCTGATGTGGTCTTTGAGTCCTTGGCTAGTCCAAGAAGAAGGTAATAAGTGTCTTTTTGGATATTGCTACTAACATCAACAGAAAGATAATCTCAGTTCTGGTAGCAAGAGGCATAAACCCCAGAGTTTTAAGCAATATCATGTAAATCAAATGTTAGTTGAAGAAACCTAGAAAACAGCCTTAATACAAGCTGAGATCCAGGAAATAAACAGGACAGGGGATCTGTCCTCTCTGGCCTTGGTGCCTGTGATCGTGCTGAAAAAAATTAAACTTCACACAAGACTACTGGCTCTGATCTCATCAGCAGAGAAAAGAGGAGGAGGAATTAGAAAAGATGAGTGATCTGAATCACCTAATAATGGATGGAATTTAACAAAATGCTATAAAAATAAAAGTGAAACAAAGTCACTTTTACAGCACTAAAACCAGACTGGAGAGTTATTTCCAACATCAACCTTCCTGAACAGTTTCAAATTTTTGTCACATCCTCAGCTCTGAAGAGCAATCAGAGCCTTGCCAATGGCCTTAGCTAGATCTTCCCAAGGATGATCCAATTTGTAACTGTATGGAGGTAGAAGTGGTCAGGGATCCCTCTGGTCCCAGATCTTCTGACACTCCCTCCTGCAGGGGAAAGGTCCCTTTTAACCTTCCCAATTATTACTCCTACTCCAGGCAATTGTGGAATTTATTTAATTGTGGTGTGTATCTCAGTATAAATAATGCTGGTCACATTGGGGTTCATTTCAAGGGGAAAGTGGACTGTGATTTTGGTTTTCAGAAATCAATACAGGGAGACACAGAATAACTTAAAAAAATTATATTATTCTCAGTAAGAGAGTTGGGCAGTTCATCTATCATTTCTTAGAGAAAAAACCATAATTTCCTGTGAGGAAAACTGTTTAAAATTTAAAGTGTTTGGCTCATATGCATTAAAAAAGACTATGCTAAGAATATGGAAAGTGCACTATAAATGGCTGAACTAATGCCATTTTTATATGATCTTTCTGCTTCACCTCCTGTGAACTTGAGAAAAAGAGTTTCTCTTTGAGAATCTTAAAAAGCAAAATTTCCTAATGCATACTCAAAACAAAATGACTTTAGATTGAGACAAATGTTTACCCAGAGTGCTTCATGTTTTGAGGCTTATCCATTCGCACAGCAAGCTTGATCTTCAGGTCTTGATCAGGGCAGTTTTTGGAAACAGTCATTTTGTGCCACTCTGACTGCTTTGGGCTGTTAGGAGTAGGGTGGAGAACGACCTGTAAGAATTAAAACAAACACAATGTTAAAGGGAAAACTATCCACAAAATGGGGTTTAATGTGGAACAAAAATACATCATGACCTGGTTTTGTCCTAGAAGTCAGTCTGGATAAACCTATTCACATCAATGAGGATGGCTTTTTATTGCTTTTTTAAAGTACAGCTTATTATTTTGAGATTAGATCATATATTCTTTGGGTCCTCAGTCAGCTCACATGGCTGTGCAGACAGAGCTGCATGATCAGTTCCTATCATTTCAGGATGGTACATCTGACTGAGCTATGACAGCAGATAAAATCTGCATCCCATGTCATGACATGAGTGGCTGCAGGACCCTGCTTCCATTTCATGCAGCAGGAAATGTTGGAAGGGTCTCCACTGGAGCACATCCGTGCAACACCAGTGACTGCAGATGAACACCAATGGCTCAAAGAAACTGAAAGCTCCAAGAGGTGAACAGTCTTTCCTGATCACAGCTGTGCTTTTCTCACTCATTCATTACCACTACAAAGCAGAGCAGCTCCCTGGAGAGTCAGATACAGAGTATTCCCCTAGGACAACACCACATCCACCATCTTCTCCTGGTGTTTCCATATGTTTCCTCTGAGGTGGCCTAATCCCCTTCCTCCTACACCTGCCCCCCTTCTGATGCTTTCACTCAGAGGTGACTTTGCCTGGTACAAAATGATTCAAGTTTCCACTGTGCTGTAGTGAGACGAATCTTCTTCAAATTCATTAATCTTTATGCAAGCAAATTGTTTCACAGTTCTTACAAATGGCAGCATTCACCCTCATTAACTGGTGTGCTGCCATCACTCATTTCTTGCTCATACTTAGTGTATGCTGCTGCCAAATTCCAGCCCAGACTATAATCTTGTATTCCTCTGCTCTTCAACTTTGCTGCTGATTCAACAATCTAGGGGCTGTTTTCCATCAAAATATCATTGATGCTATTATCATCTGATGAATTACGCTAAAACTTATTTTATTGCCTCCTCTAAAGCCTGAGGTAAACATCAGTAGATTCTCAACTTTACCCTTATCCATTAATGTTATTTATCTCTTCTTTTATTGAATAGCTTTCTCTATCAGGAATCTGAAGCTGTTATTAGTCACACAGATAACTGAGCAACACCAGTCTGTACTGCATCACTCTTGGAAGAAAACACATTTAAGCAAATCCTGAAGATGAGAAATGAGTTCTCCACATGAGGCAGGGGGTGTTAGAACCATGACAGACTCAAGCTCTGAGCAGCATCCAAGGAACCCCAGTGCCAAGCAGGTCATGCAAGAACATCTACCTGTGCTAAGCTGCATCTCTCAGTGAGGCAGCAGTCATTCTGTGTGCTTAGGATGCTCTCTGCTTTGATTTCTAACTCTTTTTTCAACAAAAAACACAAACTTTCTCAGTGGTGCTGCAATTCACAGCTCTTCCCCTCCTTGCCCTCAGTAGATGAAGTCTTGGCATGGCTGAAATCCATGGGAGCTCTGCCACTGGCTTCAATAGGGTCAGGATGTATTCCCATGCCTTCAGCTGCCCATTCAGCAGTGCAGGGCTTGGGAGCATTTTCCAGTTCTCCCTTGGATAAAAGTGGTGAGCTGAGGAGTGGCGGCCGCTTGCCAACTCAACACTCGCAGTAGAAAGTGGGCTTTGTACCCGCCTGGCAGAGCACAAAGCCACTGCTCAAAGGGCGGCTGAGCAGGGGTGTTTTGTGTATAAAACCTGCTTTCCTCCTCTCTCTATGCAGGCAGGTTCCTGTCCACTCCAACAGCTAAACCAGGGGCTTAACACACTCCCGGTTTCATTATTATTTAAAGAAGAAATCTTTTTGCAGCCTGAGCAGACACGCGTCATCCTTGGGCCGCTCCGGGTACACCGAGCATCCCTTTGAAGTTTGGCTGACTGAAAGCGCTGGTGGCCACAGGCCAGGGGGAATCACTGCCAGCTCCCCACACTTGCCACTGCTGGCCTGTGTCCTTCAGCCTGCAGAAACTCAGGGCTGAGGGATGGTTTCCTGCTGGACTGGGAATTCAATCACATTGGTAGGGCTGGCTCACCAGCCTTTCAGGGCAAGAGGGGTTGCTTTGGGTGCTGACATCCTTTTCAGAACAACATGCACAGCTAATTGCTTCCCAAGACCAGCAAAGTCAGCACTGCTCATGGCTGCCAGTGGAAACAAGATTCACAAAGCAAGAGGGGCTGCACTGAGTGTAACCACTCAGGGGAAAATCCCTGAATGGCAGCGCGGCTGGCTGGGTGAAAAGCTCTGCTCAGCATGCCACAGTGGATAAAGGCAGGGTGCCAGGCTGTTTGAAGTAGGAGGTTTTGAAAATAATCCTGAAAATATTATGATGCTGTGCAGCAAAACAATTGTAGGTTTTCAGCTGTAGTACTGCAGCCTAGAGGGGTCATCCTCTGTCAAAAAAGGAGGACAGGGAGAAAGGAAGGATAAAGGTGTGGATGAGAAAGTCTGAAGGGGCTGTGACTCCCTTTGATGAGAAAATTGAAAGGGGAAAAGAGGGGGTAGCTTTGCCTTTCTTTATCCCAAGTGCAAGAACAAAGGATACTACATGAAAACACAAATAATTAAAATGAACATGAATTACATGAGACAAAATTGCATGCATCATTCTCCACAATAAAGCTATAAATTTAAATCAACAGCTCACTAGGACCTGGGAGAATGTTCTGCACTTTTATGAACAGGATTAACAAAACCATGTTAATTAGGAAAAATGTTGAATGGATAGAGACTCTTCCTTGTAAAGGCACAAACAGCCATGGAGTTAGCAAGAAACACCCCAACAGGTTAGTCCATAACTGGAAATATAATTCTTCGGCTTGCAACAGGATCAGTGGCTTCCCTAACCATGGATTTCTTTGCCATAGCCATACAGACAGGATGGAGAGCAAGGAGGGCTGCAGGGCTGGGCAGACAGAGCCCAGGCTGCTCCTGGAGATCACCTGGGTCATGCTGAGCCATGACAAGAGGTGTCAAGTCCTCTTACCCCAAATTGATTTTCATGGAGTCATCATCATTCTGATCTCAGCCTGAGAAGCTGAGGAAAGCATGGCAAGGAGTTTGCTGCCACTTCTGCCTGGGGCCAACACAAAGTAAACAGCTGCACAAGATCCATGGAGACAAGTGAAGTGTCCCAAAGCCATAGGAAAGTGCCATCCACAGATATTCTCGAACTTTGGGCTGCATTGATCGAGGGCCGCCAGTGCCAGGGTACTGGTTGGAGACCACAGACGAGGGACAGAGATGGGAAGACTTTCTCAGTGGCCAATACCCCAGGAATCTGAGCTCTTTGCTATTAACACCATTGGTGGCAGCAATGAATCCTCATGTTTCACTCCCCAGTTCAGCCCCACTGAAGCCACCAGCTCAGCCACCACCCATCCCCAGAGAAGCTAGGGCTCCAAGCCTTTTGCAGGGAGTACTGCAGTCAGTGCTTTCAAAGGCTCAAACCATACACTGGCTGCTCAGCAGATATGAGAGAAACTTAACAGTCCCTTGCCAAACTTAAATCCCCCCTTTTTGCTTCAGCATAATCCCCTTTTCTGCCTCAGGAATGTCCATTTCCGCAAGCAACCTTTAAGGCTTTCCAGACTGCCAATACTGCACACAAGATCCTCTGCCTTTGCTCAGGGCAGGCACAGCCAGCTGAAATGCTGCCATTAAAAACTCACAACAAAGACAGCATGTGAGATGCACTCCTTTCCAGCAGTGCAGAGCTTGCTTTCTTTCTCCCTCCTGAAGCTTGGCAAAAAAGCAGAGCATGTTGTGCTCCAAAGATATTTCTGTACAGGAGAGATTTCTCTAGAAAAGCAGGGTCAGAAGGAAACATTATTAAACTCAAAATCTCCTTACCCTCCCAAGCTCTTTGTCCTCCAGAGCCAGCACTCCTGTGCTCTCCGTGAACAGCTTCACCTTCACTGCAGGAAGTGCATGGGTTGTCGTGAAGTCTCCTTGGGTGCCCCAGCTGTGAAAAGAAGGACAGAGAGGTGCTCAGCCCAGCCAGCAGGTCAGCAGCAACACTGCTCAGGCATGAAACAGTTAACCTAAAAAGTGTCTGACACAAGTTGAAGTGGCTGGGTTGTGTGAGTGACAAGGGCATTAATTATCTTCTTTGGGAAATGTGGGACAGATGTTTGGAAAACCCATGATGATCCTTTGGAGAAATAAAGACAGCATCTGGGAACAGCACGAAACCAAGTTTAAGAGAATTTTCTTGTTTAGAAAGAACAATGTCTTCTGCACTGCCAGCCTGTGTAGTCACAAGAGAAGTAGAGGACTGAAGACATCTGCACCCAGGATGTCTGTAATCACTCATGCCTGTGCTCCTCTCTTGGCTAATTAACCTCTCCTTTCCAGGCTGAGAGTGAAGTTTGCTTTTTCTGAAGAAGCTGCAACTTAACCTGAGTTGCTTTCCAAGTCCCAGCCCAACCCAAGTTTAAGTCCAAGCCATTATGTCTGGAGTAATCCTAGTTTGCTAGGACTACAAAGCAGGACACCAGCTCCTTGTGGGTGGGATTGCAAGGGCCAGGAAGATGCCACCTCTGCAACTACACCATGAACCACTGTCTACTGTTTGTACTCTCTGAGTCATTCCCTGGCTTGGAAAGGAGTGCTGTGGAGGCTGAATTATCCACAGTCTCTAGACACACATGTCTCTAGAGGACATCTACAAGTTTCTGCAATCACAAGCTGCCCAAATGCAGAGAAAACATGAACTCATTCTACGTGGGATCCTGCCAAGATTGTGCCATGAGCAACACATCTGAGTGATGTGGTGGAACCCACACTGCAACCCAGAATGCTGCAAGTTAGACAAGAGATTACACCATAACTCACTAACCACTTCTATTTCCCCTCACTCTGTTAATGACACTTCCTCACTTTAGGCTGTCCTCAAACTAGACCCTCTGCTAAAGAAAGGCAGTTCCCTTGAAAAGGCTCAGAAGACATGGTCCAGTGACTAGATGTTCCTCAAAGATGAACACGAAGCAGCAGGTTTAGCATTTGGAAAATAATCAGTAAAAATAATTCCCTTCTCCTGTGTTCTCGAGTATGGGTTATTCTTTTCTCCCCACTGAGCAAATCTTGTCCAACTGAGCTCAGCAGATGAGCATGTTCAACACACAGATGATTAACAAACGTGGGTTCTTCACCACCTTTGCTCTGAAGCTTCCTCTCCTGGTGTCACTGTTTCACGTTTTGCCTTTTATAATGATGCATCAAACCTTCACTAGTGCCAGACAGCAGAGGTTTGGCTTAAATTATCTACAGCACTATAGGTCCAGCCAGGTCCTTTACATAGTATGTTTTTCATGTGTGAGCCATCAGCCACCTAAAAAATATTTCAAGGGTAAGAAGCAAGAAGCAACTTAATTTTCTAATCACAGATTTGGGTCACAGGTTATGTTTTCTCTCAAAAAACTGCGTTGTCACCAGGAGGGAAAGTAGGAAGATTATCTTGCTTTGGGTAAGAGGCAAAAGTAAGAAAATATCCAACCTTACACTGTGTATTTTGACAGCATCTGCTTTATAGAACTCGTATCTCTGTTTACTATTAAAAAGCTCTTATTTGCTGAAGCATTCCCAGACCATATGTTATCAACAAATGTTACTAACCAAATACAAACAGTAATTTTCATTAGGTTTCCTTCATGGGAACAACATTAACCACAAAGAGAATAAATGTTTCAAATGACAGGAAACATACACAGCAAACCCTTGACAACACTGGTGCTTACATATTCATACCCCCAAAAGCCCTGAAAAGATCTGCGCCAACAAATGGAGACCATCAAAAGTTGAGTTTTGTGCTGGTTGGAGCCTGTGGTGATGTCATTAGTTGCCATAGTGATGCTCAGCATAAGGCCATAATTCATGCCACTGAAACATCATTTGTATTCAATCTGAGTACCCAGCTTATCAGGGCTGTGTATTAAATTATTGTTCAGAAAATTATCTCTGGACAGTAGCTAGGTATTAGGATCTTCTGAGGGACCAGCAGTGTAGTGGCTTCATTTCCATATTTAATCATTAAGCAGGTTATCACTGCAGGAGTTCATTTGTTGGGAAAGTGCAGCGGGACCCATTGTGGACAAATGCCATGAAGCAGCCATGCTATTCTGTCCCCCTATCACAGAACTCATGCTGACACCTCAAAGCAATAAAACATCTGCAAATGCAGACAGACAAATGTCACTCTGGCCAAAAGGACACACACATACAGATGGATACACATGGATGTATAAACACCAAAAAAAGGTACATAGGCAGAACAATCCTGGTAGTACTTCCTCAATCAGGACAGTATTAACTCTCTGAACCCTGCCTGAACCCCTCAGCTCTGCATTTCTTATTGGCCAATGCATCCCAAAGTCTGGAACTGATAAAGAAATGCTGCTGTGCACAGAGAATTTACTAGAATCATTGCCCTATTTATGGCATCTCTGCTGTTCCAATGCTCTCACCAGGATCTACTTTTGTCTCCAGGGTTTCTTATTTAGGATTCAAACTTAGGATAAGCAGCTAAACTCTTCTGGCTGCAAAGTGCCAGAGGTTGAGATATGCCCCAAGTGCTAACTTGAGAGATGCTGGCCCTTGTTTTACCTTTTACAAGCATAATAAGAAGATCATCACTGTAGACTTTGTGTCTACAGATTCACTAGAGGTGCCATCACAGTTACTGACCAAACAGCCTCAAGTGCTAGGATTTTATCCTGAATGGAACAAAAAATGACACGTATCCAGAGGGTGTGAGTGGCCAACAAGTAACAAAGATCAGCTCTTGTCTCCTGCTACCTCCACAGCCTCATGGAGTATCTGAAGGATGGGCTCACCTGTCTGATTTCAGGAGCATTTGGGAGCTGCCACAGACATTGCCCTCACTCACACAGGAGGGGCAGTGATGCCATTGCCAATGCAGGTGCCAGGCTGCTCCGACCTAGCTGCTCTCAGCTGTCTTGGACTGCTGATCTTAAAAACCCTCAGGCTGATGCTATTCAGCCCTTCCCAATTCATGGCCAAAATCTGTAAGACCACTCTCCTCCCACTGATGCTGTACCAAGCTCTTACCCTTTCCTGCCATAAGGTCACTGCAGAAACAACTGTCATCACCCCATGGAAGTGCAGTGTTTTACTGATCTTTGGCTGTAGGGCTGAGAGCTTCTAAAATGCAAACACAGCAGTTATAAAGTTAATTACCACACAGCTAAAATGACAAAAACTTTAAAACACTGTGGCACTGCTAAATTAAACTTAATGATTGAAATACTACTTGGGACATGAATAAGGCTTGAGCAAAATCCTGTAAAGATCCCTGTCCTGACTGCACTCATGTATCACATGAAACCAGGCAGGAGGGTCTCTGAGTTCAGCTGCTTTTCTTCACAATATACTGCTTATGTGACCTACAATTTTCTCAGCTGTCCTTGAGAGACACTGATTTAGCAATTTCTGTTCAACTCAAGTATGCAAGTTCCCCTAAAGGAAATTTTAGCACCTGTGACCTTCCTATAAGTGAACATTTACTTTTAATATGCAGGAAAATTCATTAAATGCTTTCATTCATATACTGTGCTCTCCAGCAAGTCTGCTCAGCCCCTGCCTAATTTAAAACAGTCACCTTTTTTCCATCAATGCTCTTGTAACTTGATGTAGCCAGAACACTGATGCCTGTGATTTATATAAATAATGAACAAGTGCAACTGGGGTGCATTGCTGGGCCATGAATCAGCCCTGCTAACCAGGCTAACAGGGGAGCAGCTGCAGAGCCATGTGCTTTCCACAGGGGGGACATTTAAACATCATCTATGACCACTTCTCATGGGCTTCAAAATTACCACAGGGTATCTTTTATCCCTCTCCATGGAATAAATATAAAAAAATCAGAAAATGAGAGTAAAAATGTGTACTAAAGGAGAGCTATGCTGTCCCCTCAGTGGGCTCACTCCAGCATGATGCTGACTGGCCATGGCAGTTTCCTGGGACAGATCTTCTCTGCCAGAGATGCTGCCCCTTCTGCCTTGTTCCCATAAATTCACCACTTCAGAAAAAAGTCATGCAGAATAACATTGCTACATGTTGGCCAGATTTTCAGGAGTTTACTGAGCCACCTGCTCAGTATAGCTTTCCCAAATTAACCAACTCAGCAGCAGTGCCTGCCCTCCCAAGACAGGAACACGACCTTGGGAAGGTAGGATGTGGCAGGCAGCTGCTTCCATCCCTGAAGGGTCACCAAAACCAGCAGCAGCATCACCTACCCTCCTGCACAGCCAGCTGGCTGTGTGCAAGGGCACAGAGTCCAGCTGAAAAGAATTCAATATATGTGACCATGCTCAGGACAATAATTGCAAGGGCAGCTGTCCTTCTCTTGCTGCCTCTACTGTCAGAATGGCATCTGGTGAGGATGCCATGACTGGCCAGTCTGCCTGCCTCCCTCCTCTGTGCAGTGCTGGTGGAGAGTGTTGTGCTTCATGCATTTCTCTTCATTTACAACCCTCATCTCTCCTCTTCTGACATGTCTGTGTCCCTCCTGGTGTACTTGTAGGTAGGTCTCCAAAGTGAGCTGGCTGGTGAAGGGAAGTTCATCAAGAGGGCAGCACAGACAGTAGTCTGACAGACACTGCCTGGGCTTGGTGACTGCTTCACCTAGTGTGGTGTGATGCTTTCAATCCAGCCTTGGTTTCTCAGCTTACTGTGGTGCCCAGTCATGGTCCCTGCTGAATCTGGATCCTGCTCTGAGGATGGAGAGTTCAGATCCCTGGAGTGCATTGATGGAGACTGAAATGCTCCATACAGCCTCAATTTAGTTCTCCCAGAAACCCTGTCTAACAAATGATGGTTTTACTACTTTAGTACACTCCTCCCCTCCCAGAAGAGACCTTTAAATCTTGGGCCATAAATCATGTATGCCCATGCTTGAGCACTGGGAAAAACAGAATTAGAGCATAAGCACACCCAGGCACTGAGCTAACCTACCTTCATGCAGCTGATGGAGAAGTGCACCTTTTCCTCTAATGTAATGCTAAGCTGTGTTTCTTTCCTACATATTCCTAGAGACACAAGCGAGGAGGAAAATAAACAGGTTTAAAGTATCTTTAACAGTAAACTATATATGAAGAAGCACACAGGATAGCTTTTTACTATATTCTCTAATGCTTTATCTATACCAGCCATTCAAAACCATGAACTAGAGGTTGATAACCACAATTGTCAGTGAACTTTCCTTGCCCATACGTGGAGGCAACAGTTCATTACAATTGAGCACACCCAGACTCACTCAGGTCAACAGCAAAACCTCATGCAGGGATGGCATTAATCCCACTGGGATGAAAACACCCATTTTTTAAAATGAAAAGAGTGCTTGGGAACTTTTAGGAACACCATAACCTAGACAATGGCTGGAAGAGCTGACAGCTCCTTGTAGGCAGCAGTGCAGGTGAGGCACTGAACTGGCAGGTTTGTGGCAGAACACATGTGTCTGTGACATGTGGCACAGGCAGGTGCTCACATCTTCATCAGCTGGGTCACAAATCCATAATAAACAGAAGCAGGGCATCCCAAAGCCTTTGAGAAAATATGTATTCTTTGCAGCTCTTGTAGGTGATGGCAATGGATAATAGGTTTTTCGTTTGTGTCTCTGGGATTTGAAAAAGCCCAAAGGCACAGAAGAATTCTAGCTTTTTTTAGGCACTCCAAGAAATCTCACAGGCTGGGTCACACAGCTGCAGACCTGTGGGATGAGCACACAATTTCACACATACAACTCTGTTTCAGCAGGAGAATGCCATGAACAACTGCCAGTCTGGGACAGCTACAAACTAGTTTGTGATTTCCTACAGAAGGACTGCAAACTTCAGTTGAAAACCCACAAATTTAGGGGACTGAACTACTGTGTAAATGTGCCTCAGTCCCCTGCTTTGGGCTCCTGCTACTGCAATAAGGAGAGATCTAATTAAATCAAACTCAGTTGAGTTAGGCCTTAATTTGCTTCATCTCAATTTAGAGGCAGCAAGCAGATGAAGTGATACCTGACACAGAGGGCTCCTGTCTTTCCACTGCTACAAAGGTGTGCTGGAGGTGACTGCTGCAGATTCACAAAAACGATTTGAAATTAAAATCTCAAAGAACACATATAGATGCATATACATTGCTCATGAAAAACATCCTGGGCTTGAAAATACCACTCAGGTGCTAAGAAAAGCACCTTTCCATTCTGCCTGCAGAAATGCACTGAGAAAGGTTTGCATCCATAATACATCTTCATACTCAGGGGCTGCTGAGCCTCCTCTGGGATTCCTCCCACGGTAAAACTTTGATGTGTTTACTCACCTTCAAAACAGGATAACCAAAGACATCAGACACAAATTGACAACACAGCCTATTTTTGTTTACATTTGTTTCCTCCCCTCCCTTTCAGCTGCCAGAACAGCCTTTCAGTTCCATCCCCTCGGAACAAGCTGAGCTGAAGTGGGAGTGACAGCACAAACAGATTTGATTCCTCCCAGACTTTCCTGCACAGACCTTGCAGTGATTTAAAACATGCTTTCACTGATGCAGCTCCCGTGCAGGTGCTGACAAATCAGCATTCCTGCAGGCACTGGCTGGCAGAGGTGGCTGTACCTGCCTTCTCTGCAGCCAGGGAACACTGAGTGAGGCCATGGCTCTTCATGGAGCACTGACGTCTGCTCTGATGAGATAAACCAAGGACGCTCTGATTGAATCCATCATTTCCCATGGCCAAGTATGGAACATTCCCTCTGCTAAAACAGAACACCACTGGTAAATATTTTGCTTGCAAAAAGGGCATTTATTTTCCCCAAAACACCACTGCAGAGAGCATTATGCTGTTATTCAAAAGGTGAGCAGAGACAGTGCGTTGCTAAAGACTGGGCTCCTTCTACAGCAGCTCAGGAGGTGTTCCAACCTCCAACACTTCATGGTCTGTCCTTTTCTGTTTCCACAGCTCTGAGACACAATGTATGTGTCACACACGCAGGCACCATCTTGCTTAACATCATGCAGACAGCAGTACCAGACCATCTCTCCCTCCAGGAGCTGCAACTCCCACATCCTCAAACTGGCTACGGCAGCACTGCACCGCCGGCTGAGAGAGAAATATGTCTGGGAAAGATCACATCTGTGCCCGAGTGTGCAAGGCACAGAAGGATGAGGGTAAAGCTGACAGAGACTGCAGCAAAGCAAAGCCTGCAAAGGTCTGCTCTTGATCTGCTTGTGGCTCACACACAATCCCCATGGATCCCGTTCCAGTGCCAGCACGGGGCACTGCAGCCAAGAGGAGCTGCTGAGGCCAACAGCACAGCTTTAGGAACCCAAAAAGGGATGATCTTTGCTATGCAGAAAATACAGCTTGATTTGTGCTTCCTGAGAATGACTGATACACTGGGGAAGTGTCATGAGGAAGGAAGAAGGGATGGGAGGTGGATGTAAAATCACATAATAGCTATTTATGGCCACGAGATGGCATTCCTGCCCCAGAGATGTCCCTCCACCACGCCTGCACCCAGCCCAGGACCACACACCCCTCCCAGACTGCTGCACCCCAGGCTGGAATCTGCTGCAGAAATCCCTCAGCTGGTTTGGATGCAAAATTGTGGCAGTGCTATTCACCACAATCTATGAAGGTATTAACAGGGAAAATAAAAAAAAAAAAAGAAAAAAAAAGTTGCATGATTACTTTCCATGATTTAAACGATGACTGCTTTTCAAATGCCCTGTGCTCTTGCTCAATACTATCACAATTAGAGGAGAAAAACTCAGTACGGGGAAATGGAAGTGAAAGCCCAACACTGTTTTACTGGGAGGTCTGAGCTGAAAGAAAAATTGCTTTTACAAGGGCTGCCTACTGTATGTACTCCATCAGTGTAAATGCTCTGGATACAGCATGAGTTTACAGCTTCATTCATTAAATGCCTGTGTTCATTTACTGTCTGTGGCTGTGACCACTTCTTGAATAGGGTGACTTCAATGCCACACACATGCTAATCAAAGTTTGCTTTGGCCAAAGATGCTCCACCAACCCAGCCACAGAGCTGTTCACTTCACAGAATGACCAAATATGATTAATCTCTTCTATCTGATCTTGTCACCCTGAAAGAAAATACAACTGCAGAGGAATGCCATTGGTTAAGGCTGGGTCATGATTTTGGACTTAATAAGGCCATACCCTGCCAAATTTACAGAAACTTAGTATCTCACAGACACAGATCATGGAGGAGACAGAAATCTTCTGCCTAAAAATACAGGTTACTGGTTTGTGCCAACACAGTCTAGACCCTCCTTTATAAAACTTAGTAGAGAGCAGTGAAATATTTCCTAAATGCAAACAGCAGAAAACAGAAGGTACTGAGAGAGACCAACCTGATTTTTATTTATGCCTCAATATATGTTATATTCTTATAGGGGCTTGCCAACTCCCCCTGCTATCACAGAATGGGACAGGCAGCCTTCCAAAACAAGCTAAAAGGAGGAACAAGAAGTGTGAGACCATCTCTTGTTGTGCCAACCCTCCCATTTTTTCTGTCCTGTATTTTTCTAACCCAGGATCCAGGACAGGAAGCTCAAATCTAGCCAGACACCTGGGTTTGCCTTGCCCAACTTCTGACCACAAGTAGCAAAGATCACACTAGCATCTCCTGGGTCAGTGGGGATGAGCCAACAATTCCAGCAGGTGATGCTCACCCAGCCGTCTGCAAGCTCCTCTCTCCATGAGCAGCCTTCTCCACATAGTGACAACAGTAGGTTGCTCCCTTTAAGTGCTTTTATCCTTAGCTCTGTGGCTTGCTGGGAGATGCAGCACATTCACAAAGCCAGTACACTCCACCTTCATTTCACAGAAAGGACACCTAAAGTCTTGAAAATTCACTATCAAGGTTGGTCTTCTCATTTCATCACACCAGAGCTCTGTCCAGACAGGAGCAGGCACAGCACCAATTCTTTAAAGCATCTTTTATCTCCCTACTCGTTGCAGCAACAGCAGCACCCTCATTAAATAATAATGTGCACTACTTGTACACAGCACTTAATAAATAAACCAACAACTGGGCCCTTTCACATGCCACATCCCCTGCCTTTCCCCTGGCAAATGATGTGCTGAACTTACACTAAGACAAGGCTTTTTTTTTTTTTTTTTTAGAACACCACCTACAAGCAATAAACACCATGAGTGAATGTACCCAGGCCTTGCATTCTGCAGTCCTCCTCTTAATGAAGCACTATTTCAGATCACGGAGTCTCAGTCTCATTTCAATGTCCTTTTGGTTTTTCCTATCCCCATCTTAAGGCTGCAAGCACAGGAGTGATGAAGCAGACGGGTGTCGATGAAAATTGCCTTGGGCATCATCACACCTTCTGGAATACTTAAATTTGAATGTATGTGCTATCACAGGAATACATAATTCCCAAGTGCATAGGAACACTCAAGAAATTAGACAGCTGGCGAGAAAAGCAAGACATTCATCTGTGAAAGAGAAGGTGCATGAGCTCAACCCTTACTAGACACCAGAGAATCCATGTGAAAGCAATGCTATGTGTGCTCTGAAAGTCAGGGAAAACACAGTCAGAGCTTGCACTTACTTGATACTGGAAGAAACCAAGTACAAGGGGTAAATGTAAAGAAACATTATTCTTCAACACAGCTTCTAGCATGGTACAGGAGAGCAGGGACTGAACATGACACCTTTGGGAACAGGGCCCCACCTGGGATCACCATCCACAGCCCCAGCAGAGTATTCCATGGCAGTCCAGGAGGCTCCTCCACAGCAGGGTGGCTGTCTGGGTGACACGGGAAGGGAATCCCCAAAGGATCTTGCTTTTATTCTGGAGAAAAACTCACCTGCTTTGTCTAAAGTAGAATTTTTGTCCCACAGTGGCTGAGCTGGGTAAGAACCAATTCTGCAGAACAGCTATGAGGGAGCATCAGAAAAGGTTCTGAATTCCTAATTAAAAAGGGCAGTAAATCACTTGCACAAAAACCTCTCATAATAGATCACATACTTGCACTCGGGTAATAACTTTTTATTGCAGTTTTTGCTGTGCTTAATGACTTGTCCACAGCCTCCACTTTCAGAAATGGGAACATCACAGCATAAATCTCAGGAGCATTATGGAAATATTGTCACACAAAAGGGGACTTGAAGAGCAGGTGAAACCAAGCTAACAGCAGAACCCTTCAGGTGCAAAGTCATGCACAGACAGTCTCATCAGAAAACTGTCTCCTAGGCATGCTAAATAGCTGCAAATGAAGAAAACTTGTGCCAGGGATTTGGACCCCACTTTGCACTCTCCAGCCTCAGCCACAGGGGCTAAGACCAACTGCCCTGAAGTTCCTGTCCCTGTCATTTTCACCTCTTAGCCCAGCAGCATCGTGGGCTCAGGGCATCTGCACCCTGCTCACTGAGACCAAAGCTGAAGGCCTCTCCTGGAAGACATTTCCCCCACAGATGCCTTGGGGCAGACTGACCCTCTGCTCAGAGCCTCAGCCCAGGAACAAGGACTGTACCCCACAAACAGTGGTGTCTGATGTTTGCTGTACTCAGTCACCTGCTTTAACACATTCCAAAGGCTCCTAAGGAGAGAGAGAGATTTCCTAAGGAGAAACCCTGCAAACATCTGCACAGCTGTGAAATGAAGTAATGTGACTGGAAAAGCAATCCAATCAGTGTGGGTAATTAAGACAGCTTATATTTAATGCTGAAGCCAATTAGAAGAGTGAGGAGGAGAAAAAAAAAAAGCAAGAAAAAGCAGCTATTTCCTAAAATTTCCTTTTGCTTTGTCTTTTACCCAGCATTGTGAATTTTGCTTACACAGGGCTTAGCTAAGCTTAAATATGAATGTCTACTTAAAACTGTGTAGCCACACAGGACCTGTTCCTGAGCTTTGCCAGGTCTGGAAGAGACCTACCAGACCTGGCAACAACAGCTGTACTGAGGGATGCACTCCAAGAATTAAACTCTACTCTCATATCAACATAAACCCCTTTAGTTTAGCAGAGTCAGATTAATTATATGGAATATGGAATATTTGAAATTTATGCATCTGGGAAGGACTTTTCTCATTTTACCACAGGGGAGTGTTCCCAGCATCTCCCAAGAAACTGCAGCAGCAAAACACTGACTGCAGCAGAACACTCCCATCACAGACAGCCCTCTCTGTGCAAAGCCACTGGGCATCACTTCAAACTCCGTGGCCTGAGGCAGGGGATTCCTGAATGAAAAGACCAGATTTTCCCCTTCTGCAGACAGAGAAAGCATCCCTGCTTGCCAGCCTCCTTTCCCAGAGGGCTTCTCCCTTTGCTGCTCAGTGCCCATCTCCCAGAAGGAGAAGGTGACTAAACAGCACTGAAGAAGGATGCTGTGCAGGTCCTGTCCCTCTTCATGGTCAGACAGAGGGCTCTGATGGATGGAGCACACCAATTTGAAACAAAAACTCTCGCTGAGTGATAAGCTTGGAGACTTGGTGCAGGGATCTGAACAAGGGCAGCCTGTCAGAGCAGAGAGAAGCAGCAGAGCTGTCAGAGCACCTTGAAACACATCAGGGAGCAGCATCAGAGCCAGTACAAAGATAAAACCAGACACCCCTGGCTCCTAGGGAGGTGGCTAAGGGAAAGGAGATGGGAGAGGTTTAGAAGTTTACCAAAGACATTACTTTATCAAGAGTGAATTTCTGGAAAGGGCACAAGGCTCAAGGCCTTGGTCATGACAAATGTAAGACGTGGCATCAAGTCAGATGAGAGCCATTGATTGTCCTTTCTCCAGCACTGCCCTACAGCACACACTGAAGAAAACTGCATGGAAAAAAAATCCCAAGCAATGAAAAGTGGAATTTCCTCCTCCAGAAAACAACCAGCTCCATCCTCACCTCTCACTCTCTGAGCTACTGTACCTTGCACTAGGACTGAAGAGACTGCTCTGCAAGGGGGAGATAACCTCAAAATGAGCACTGCCACAAGCACAGGTCACTGTTTAAATATATCCAGCAGTTTCTCTGGAGACTTTAGGACAGGGGGATTGTGGCTGGATCTTTTGTGCTATTCCCAAACTCCTTGACAATCCTGCACCCAGGCTGCACAAACAGCAGCACTACTGACACAGCTCCTGGAAGAGCAGTTTGGAGACGTGCAGAGGACAGACCACAGGCCAGTACACAGGGAAGGGGGGAGAGGTACAAACCCCACAAACATCTGCAAGAACACAGTTCCAGCATGAAAAGCAGTAAGATCCTTCTCACACTGGGATTTGAGATATCTTTTAGAGGCATCTGCATGTTAGGGAATAATACACAAAAGCTTTTTCTCACACAACTTATTAAAAGCACTACAAATAAAACACTGCAAGCCTGATCTGAAATGACCCTTGTTATTTCAGGTCTGGCTTTCTCTAGAACTGTGCCATCCCCTGCATCTGTGCTGAGGCAGATAATCCTCACATGAAGGGATTGGGCTTAAATTGTCAGGAATCCAACATCAATCTTGAGAAGAAATAGAAGGCCAGTATTTACTGTTGTCCCAAAACCCACACTCCTTGCACACAACTCATGGCTGGGTACTGGGTACTGAGGGCTGCTAACCCTGCTGCTGCCCTGCCTCTCTCAAGATCTGCAAATGGGATTCAAGCTCCAAAGTCACGAAGATGCTTTCTTCTCAAAAACTGCCAGTTTTGCACCAGAAAGGTGAAAGAAGAATCTTGTACAGACCCAGATCAGTGCTTTTGGAAATCTTTCCCTGGCTGGTGAACTGCCTTTTGTCATTAGAGATGTGGAAGCTAGGCTGGAACCCCTGGCATGGCACTGAGCTGAAAAGCAGCCAGCAGTGTGCTGTGATTGGGTGCTCTAGCTGAGGGCTGGCATTTGAAGGACACATGAGGTGAAAGTGAACAACCCCACGAGTTAGGTGAAAAGATGTCCTACAAGTTTGAGTGGCCCCTAACACTCTCCACCCCAGGACAAGGGGCTGTCATAGAAAAGTGAAGTCTTCTAGTGAATCTTATTGCTCAAATATAATTTTTCTCCCCTGATGCTTATGAGAAATTTAGCCTTCTGTAGCCTTCGAGCCTCCAGACAATGGCAAAGCTGAATTTCAAACAATTTCAAGGCTGGCAGTTAAGAAATGCTGCCTGTTTCCAGACCTGCATTCACTGCATATTCTGAGCATAGGTGCTTAACCCACACTTTTTGAGCCTCTGAGACATAAAACTCCTGGGATGTACAGAGGTAACTTGCTTTGGTGTTTACAGTTTCATAGTGCTGAGGCTCACAATCCCCAGGTGTTCCTCACCCCCAGGCCAGGCAGCATCCCTGCCAAAGCACACAAATCCTGGGATGCTGGGCAGTGAGCAGTCCCTCACGCCTTCACTGAGCTGCTTCCTTTCTCTAGGGGAGGTTTGCTTATTACAAAAAGCACAGAAGCAAGCACAGTGTGAATGACCTCAGTGAGACTGATGTCAGCATCTAAACTAACACCTCCAAAGGCTGTTTTGCATTGCCATAAATCCTTTGTTTCTAAGGCAGCACAGCTCAAAAATGCACTAAAACATTCTCTGAGCTGTTTCTATCACTGTCCTCATCCCCAGAGCACCTGAGGGCCTTCAAGTCTTGTATTAAGCAAGATGACAAACATGTCACATCTGATTCATTCTTTCTTTCCTTCTCAAGAGAACTTAGGTACAGTAAATTGCTTTCACAGAGCTTTGGTTTCCTGTATCTCTGCTGCTGTGCCAGGGAGGGGAGGCAAGGTGAAAGAAACACCTGTAAAGCAGAGAGGAAAGGAGGACAAGCTTTTTGTGATGGCCTCTGGTTTCTGTGAAGATTATTCTAGAGCCTCAGCTTGGCTGGTCTTTGGTTCTGGAAAGAAAAGGTCTTAGGACCCTCTTGGAATTCAACTATCAAATCTACTCCCCATCTAAGCCACTTCCATAAGTATGAGCCCAAGTTCTGGAGCAATCCAGAAGTCTTGAAGCCTGGCTCACACCTCTACAGGAATCCAGTGTAGAGAGAGGATGAGTGTGATGGACTTGCATGACTTTTATCACACCACAGCACTCAGTATTGGCTGCATTTTCTTGAGGGCTGATGGCTTCATGCCCAGACACTGTACATTTAATTATAATAAAAAGACCAACTCAATTAAAGAGTTCACCCCTGCAGGTCTTATTTTCAAAGCAATTCTCATAAAAATAGTCCTGCATCTTGCAGTAAGAAGACCTGTGCATGGAAGGGCAGATCCTGTGAGCAAAGGTGGGATGAACAGACCAATCTAAACAAGTACATGCAACCCAGGAGAAATGTGCTTTTTCAGTATGAATAGTAGCAATTTCCCCTAAATAGAGTCCAACTTTCTCCACTGAAAAAATAAGAATACCTAAAATAGTGACAATTGTAAGTTCTCATGGAAATTTTGCTCTAAGCTCAGCTCTCTTCCTTCCTTCTCTAAAGCAGATTTCAAAGCATTTTGAAAAGTCAGCCAGGCTGCAGCACTTTCCCTGATTGGGAATATTGTTTTTGAACAGCTTACTGCAGATTCCTGCTGCTCTGGTGCAGCACAGGGCATGAGGCACCAGCAATTTCTGTGCCTCTGTGAGAGGACAGTGACAGAGGGAAGGCAGCCTGTCCTGGTCTCTGCACTGTCCTGCCTGCACCCAGTGCTCCTGAGCTGCTTGCAGTGCTTGTGCTCTGCATGTCCTGCAGCCAGGTGGGTCTGGATTTCCTTCCACGAGCTTGGGAAGCTCCTGGTAAAACACCTCTGAGGACTGGCCACGGGGAATGGGATAGGAGGACAATACCAAATGCTCCCTACTCCTGAAGGAGGCTTCACACCACCTCAGCAATTCTCCACTGTCAGGAAGCACAGTAAGAATTTAATTTAAGTGTGAAATCTCTACAGTCATCCAGAGAAACACTGCCTCAAATCCAGAGTGTTTCAAGTTAACTTATCCCACAAACTGGAAAGAGAATGAGCCATTCATCATTTTCTCCTTCCAGATAACAAAGCCCAATCACTACTGGTAGGTATTTAACAACATCCAGGTAAGACAAAACAAAGCCAAATATGGGGGCAAAAGTGAAGATTTGGGGATGAGGTCACAGAGGACAGAACAAGACTCTGCCCTTGAATGGGACTGGGCCAGAGAGGTCTCAGATAAAGCTTTCACTGAGTAATTTGAAGCTTTTCCCAGATCCTCTCTTCCACCTCTGTCTGCCAGACTGTGTCCCTGCCAGCTGTTCTCTCTCTCATAGGACTGCCAAAATCCTGACAGTGAGGACAAGATAATGTACCTATACCTGATGGCACCAGTTCAGATGGACACTCAGGCAAGTACTTATCTAAGCACATGCTTAACTCCATCCCTATTTAGTAAAGCAGTTATGTGTAGGCACAAATTTATCTCTCTATGGCTACAAGAGACATAAGCCTCTCATTAACACTTCATTCCCCTCGGGCAGGGCTTATGTGCCACTTTTAGCTGCAGGACAACACTCTGCATGTGTGGAAGGCCATGCTTCTCCTCTGCCTCTGAGAGTTCCCTCTGCCCTCACCATGCAGGAGCCAGAGCTATCTGCAGTGACTCAGCAGTGCAGAGACAGGGCAGAGCAGTGTGGTGGGGAGACCAAAGAGCAGAGCAAGGCTTACGTTGGCTTCGAGGCTTCAGCCTGGTCTGTCTGCAGCTTCTCCCCCCCTTCCACCTCCATGGTGCAGTACACGATGCGGTTGGGGGCCAGCGACTTCAGCCCCTGCACCTCCATGATGACAACCTGCAGGCAGAGGAGGAGAAATGTTTGTTAGAGGAGCAGCCTCCTTCAGACCATGGGGTCAGCCAGTGCTGGGGTCCTCCACGTGCTGCTGGATGTTCACAGGGGCAGGAGGCAGGGATGGTGGCACTGCCCAGGCTGACAGGGGACTGTGGCAGCCAGCCAGGTCTGTATGGAGACCAGGATTCCCTCTGATTGCCCATGGGCTCTCTGAAACCCTTGGGTGTCCAGGGCTGTACCAAACTGCAGGAGATGGGCTTCACAGACATGGTCCTGCCTCATCTAGAAATGCCTTAATATGTGAAATCCAGGGAAAAAAAAAACCCACACAACTACTCAGCTTGTGCCAAAAGCATATTTTCAATAATAATTTCCATTATATTAATATTAATAGAAAATGCTTTGGGCTTGACATTTGAAGATCATCTGGTCCAGTCCCCATGCTGAGGCATGGACATCTTTCAGTAGGTCAGGTTGCTCAGAGCCCCATCCAACCTGATCTTCAAAAACTCCGAGGATGAAACACCTATATCCCAGTTGTTCCCTGTCCCTACCACCCTCATCAAAACCATTTTCTTTCTTATACCCAATTTAGATCTACCCTCTTCCAGTTTAAAACTGCTGCCCCCTGTCCACTCTATAGCTCTGTTAAAAAAAAAAACAAAAAACTTCCTTCATCTTGCTTATAGAAAATCTTCCTAATTAAGAAATCACCACCTAAGTTTCTTGTAGGTAATTAATTTTTTCCCTTTTTTTTAAAGGTGATTAATCCCATTAACCACACACCTTAAACATTTCTACAAGAATCACTGTGGGAGTTTCTGTTCATGTTCTATTACAGCTATTTATGTAGTATATGCACAGGGGTTTAAAATTCCTCTCTCCTCAGGTCTTCTGATCTGTCTGGAGCTGAGGAGCCTGTCCCTGGCACACAGAGCTCCACAAAGCCTCTGATGAGTGAACATTTTTGGTAAAAGCTTTCTTGCAGCAGGAGTTTTGTGCACTGAGCAGTGCCCAGACCTGCCAGCTCCTGAAGTCAGTGCTTCACTGGGCTCTGACTTCGCACCAGATGGGGTTCAGCTGGAGCAGAGCATTTGTGACACCCTGCTGTAAGGGTGGCCCTTCACACACAGCTGTACACACAGCTTCTGCAACAGGGGGCTACTGGCTTTGTGACAGTGCCCTGCTCCTCCACATGGGCATGCTTGGAAGTCAGCTTTACTTGATGGTGCTCTTGAAGGCACCATCTCTGGGTTCACAGCCCTGGTTTTAAATAGGACTGAACTGAATACTATAAAGATGGTTTCAGACACTTAATGAGTTGAACTCTGAGACTGGCAACCAGGGTTGTTAAGTTTTGCATTAGCATGATATGTATAACAAGAGACCCTCTTGGAAGAGAAATAAACAGGAAACTACACACAACCAAAATTTTCTGATTTTTGTGCATCCTACATTTTTGACTCCATCCTGGTAGTTGTTTTGACAATGTAACATAAACCCACTCATTGACAGACAACAACAATTCTGTAGGGGTGAGCTGATGACTCCTTGAAGTAAATATGCCCACAAATAGGCCACAAATGTGTTTGAACAAAACAACTGAGTTGGCTGCAAACAGCTACTGAGCAACACTGTTCCAGGACTCAGGCAGCAGCAGCACCCTGCCTTCCCCTGGGCTGCACAGGGAAACTGTTTAAGAGAGCACTGAGCAGAAAGTCAGCATGCAGCAGAGAGCAAAGAGCAACCCAGCACAGCATAGTGTATCCACACAAACTGCAAACCAATCTATTTGGTGAATTCAAACCCCAGGAATTTTTCACAATTCTTCAAAGAGGAAGTAATTCTTGCAGGGAAATGCAGCAACCCTCTAGCTGGCAATAGTTACAGATGCTGATATTTATAGTGTTGGATTATGGTAATGGTTTTGGGGACAATACAGGCTCAGGGTTACTGGGCTACACTCAGTAACAAACTGCATGAAGAGATCAGGTAATGATGCAGATTTCTGAGCCATCTGATATACATCATCACAAAATGCCAGACAGTGCACATCACACAGATTGTTCCATCAAAGTGCTGAGACACCAGAAAGGACAGTGTTTTATCACAGGCAAAGCTTCCAGTAAATAGAGAGTGATTTCTACTCACCTCTCTCCACTTAACCTAAGTTTGAACTGAGCAGAAGTTGGCTGCTGTGCTTTTACTCCCATGCACACTGTTGTGTGCATGTAGCTTACCTCCAGGGAGAATGACAACACGACGTCTGACTTGGAAAGCTGGTTCTCATTTTCCTCTCCCATGTCAATTATTGAGGTGTTGTGGCTACGTTTCAGCTTCTGCAGCTTGAACTCAGAGCCTCCTTTAGACACAGGCATGCTCTCCAAGTTTGCCATCAGGAGATTGACAGATGACTTCAGCTCCTCAATGTACATGTTCTCCATTTCTTTGGACACAAACTTGGGAAACTTGCGCTCCTTGGATTTGGAAACAAACACAACAGAATGAATGTTTGTGACAAACAGCCACTTGTTGCAGTGGGAGAATCCCCCAAGAGCATCTGCAGAGGTTTGTGAGCAGGGAGCTCCTACAAACCAGATGACAAATTACAGTTTCCCCCTGAGTAATGTAGAAACATTATTGCTAGTTTCTCACAGAATTACCACTTGGTACTTGTCCAACTTTCCTGTATCTTGCACACACTTGCATTTCACTGCCTTTTCTATCTGCAAATAGGCTTTTTCCTATGGATGGCATTTTCCTCAATTACAAACACTCCAGGCCAGACCTCAACTGAATTTTGTGACCAACAGCAACTCACTAAGGATTCAGAGGATGCTGACAGTAACAAATTTGTTTTCCAGTCTCCCAGTTGTGCCAGCTCTTTTTAAAACACTTCTGAGCAGTTGCTTCATCCAGTTTCTAGTTGTGAAAGGAGCCCAAAGAGAGAAAACCAGCCATGTGTAGGCAGGAATGTTTGGTCCTAACTGGAAGAAGAAGTAAAACATCCTTTCCACTACTTGCCAAGGCCAGAGCCTCCCCCCAAGAAGACAACTTTTCCCTGTGAGACTTTCCAGTGCTGCTTGCTGTCAACAGAAAATTTAAACTCTAAAACCAAGGGTAACAGTGAGAGCAAAATATGATGTTCCCCAATTCATATTCTCAGCTTTGAACTGCATCTTCTGACAACTCCTCCCATGGCCTGAATCTGCTCAGGATTCAAATGTCTCTCAGTGGGTTACAAGCACTGAGCAAGGTGTAAGACAGCGAGGCAGCATCTGCAGCCAGGGAACACAAAGCTGATGTGCAAACAATCTTGGTGGCAATTCACAACATTGTAAAAAGCCATTTGTAAAATGTATGCTGGAAAAGAAAATAAGGTCATGTTTCTTTTAGAAGACTGTCATCAGGCTGCTGAAAGAGTTCTCCTCTGCACTAGTTTTTGCATCAGTCTTTAAGATCATACCCACTACGAGCAGAGCTCACAGCAGCACTCACACCAAGCAGCTGAAGTACGGCCATCTGTTTCCAGCCTCTATCTTGGGAAGTAATTTCCTCATGTAAATTAGACCTACAGTAAAATAAACCACCTAATCAGCCTCCTGTATTGGCTGTGCATTATATAAGTTGCAATTCACCCCCAGGAAAAAAAAAAAACCAAACAACTGTTTCTACATTTTGAGAACTACTGCTGCAGCAATGATGTTCAGACATTATTGCTTTTTTACCCTGCTGTTATCCATCTCTCCAGGGACTGCAATTTTGACACCGCCCTCACAAACCTCTTCAGCAGTGCAGCAAGGACCGAGACATTTCACTGTGTGCCACCAGCAACTTCTTGTATTAGGACTAAAAAGTCTGAAGTGATGCATAACAGTTTAACTGGGACTATTTAACTGATGTTGGAAATGCAGAGATGCAGATGTGGTCTCAAGTCACCCGTCAGACTGGAGATAAATTTGGGGGAAGTCTGGAGTAAGAAACTATCAAGAGATGCAGACAACAGCAAGAAAGGGCATTAGTCACCTCTCCATGTACTGGGAGCAGAGAGAGGATCAGGAACAGGCAGAGGCACAAGCATGGAGATAGGCAGAGTTAGGATGCTGAGGAATGACCTGTCCAGCAGGCTGGAGCAGAGTGAGCAGCCCCAGACAGACATATCACTCCAGTGTCACCACCACGTCCCATTTAGTTGCTCCTACACGTGCTCCTCCTTGCCCTTGAGGCCAGGTGACTGGGAGGGGGAAAAGGCACCACAGGACAGCAGAGCACTTGCCACTGCAGAGAAAAATATACGTCTGCCTTGGCATCACTAAGCTCTCAGCTGTAATGCTGCTCTATTTAGCTGCTGGAAAAGTACAACACACAGACTGAAAAGCCTGTCCAGATTCAGCTTTAAAACATCTGCTTGCCACAGAGTGTGATCCTCAAGCTGCCTGGCTCCAAGGCTGGGCTGATGTGCTTTGATGGAGTTGAGCTCAGTGGGGGACCTTACCTAGCACTGCCCTAGTGCTGCACTGAGCTGCACTCTCCTGGGCACAGAGGAAGGCAAAAAGACCCAGAGCTGTGTCCTGGCATGCAGAGGCAGGAAAGCTGGCACAACAGTGACTTGTTCAAGGTCACACAACAGCTCAGATGAAGCCTTGCAGAGCCACTGGTCCCATAAGACTCCACAGCCTTTGCTGCCTCTGAAGTGCAAATGTCCTAGCGTGAATTTCTTAATTTAACAACGAGGTATTAATTTGCCTCGAGCATGGAATCTCCAAGACTGACACCTCAGTGCTGGTTTCACAAGCACTGTAAGCCTCCCTGTGCAGCTAATCTGTATTAAAAGCTGCAAATTGGAGATAAAAATGGAAATGCTATCCTTTCACTGAGATGAATTGTGAACCTGCCCTCTGTTACAGGGAAAGCAGCCTTGCCCAGAAAGGAGGCTACAGAAGAAGATTCAAAAGGTCATTTGGATGCCTCCAAAATATGGATTCATGGATCTGAAAGAACAAGGTTTCTCGCAGGCAGATGCTGGCGGGACCTGACATTCTGAAGAGAAAATCTGCTGCAGTACCATGATGGAGATTAAATATCCCTGGCTGCCACCTGAAACCCAGGCAAGTTCCTTTTACTCTAAACCACCCTCCAAGCTGCACTGTTGTATTTTGAAGGTTGAATTCTGCACAGAACTATGTCAAATTATGTTGAGGAGTTTCCCCCTGACTCTCTCTTGGATGGCCAGCAGTGTCATGGCTTGTTTTCAGCATTCTTGGGGGAAGAAAGGAAATGGCAAATTCTCATTTGCAAAAAATAATTCATGATGCTGCAGCTTCTGCTGGCTGCTACTGAATCATGCATATTGTTGTTCAACATACCATAAAGAGAAAATGAAATAACAAAACCAGGCAATCTTTTTCTCAGGGCCTGGCTACCTATCTCAGAGCCAGAGCAGCCGTGCTCAGTGCAGAGGCTTACATTTCACTGCAAATAAATACTGTAGGTTTTCTTGACAAGAATGAAGTGGCAAAGGGCCAAATGCTGAACAAAAGAGCTCCAGTGAGTTTGCTGTTTTGCTGCACCATTGATTGGTCATGTGGTCCTTGGCCATCTCCCTAATTTTATCAGTGAAGAGGGGAAAACCAGAGCCTATGTCCCCAAAGACGAAACAGCAGCAGATGTTTAAAGAGGTGTGAGTGACAAGGAGCTGTGCAGGCTCCACCAGCACCATTTTTAATGCCTGACTATAAATCAATGTGCTCTGCTTTTCACATCCAGGCATATCAGTGTGGTTGCAAACAGGTCTGATATTACCTATCCTATAAAAAATCCCAATTTGGGCCCAGCTCAGCGCTGGGAGGACTGTTGCTGAAAGGCAGGCCCCTAAACTGAGCTTGTCTCTGTGATTAGATTTTTTTTTTTTTGCCTTGTAGTAATGGTTTCTTGATTATCAAGAACAGCCAGATAGATCATTCCAAATGACTTCAGCCCCATTAGGGCTTTATCAGTGACTCAGAGCATCTGATTAGAGGCAAGGATAAAACCTGGCCATACTGATGTCAACAGGATCCTCTCCATCATCTATGGTCCATTGGAGGCCACTGTGTGGGGGTGTGATTTTTTTCCTAGGGAGATGGCTCCTTACAGAAGGGTCTCTAGGGAGATTAGCTGACTGCTTGGTTATCAAAGCTGTCTGGAGGTCTCGTGCCTACTGCTCCAAACAGCAGCAATGTCTGCAGGGGGCAGTGATGGCCTGACTGCTCTCATGCACAGTGTGAATTTCTTTGGGACTATACATCTGAAGGACCTTTATTGAGGCAGCATTTACCTACAGGCAGGAAATTGTGGCTCCTATCAGCCCAGCAAAAAACAAAAATCCCACTAGGATGATTCCTGGCTCCTTTTATACACGTGATTATCCACCTTATTGTCTAGCATAGAAATGTGACACCTCTGAGGATTCATAAGGAGTTTTTCAGGAACCTAAACTGTCCCAGCTCATCAGGACATTCCAAGAAATGCACTTCAGAACAGCTTCATCTTGTTTGTTTGCAGCTAAAAATCTGATCGCTTTTAACTGGTAATTATTGTGAGAAGAAACTTGTAAGAGAATGACAGGACCTGGGGGCAGCATCAAACTCCTTGTGTACTCCTAAATAAAGAGGTTATTAATAACAGTAGACTTTTGTTTTTACCTTGGCAATTTGTTCTGCCATTTGGAGACGTCCATCTAGCTCACGTCTGATCTGTGCTGCTTGTTCATCAGGGTTGTCCAGCTGTAGAAAAACAAAAGGCAAATCAAGGTGAAAAATTAGCAATGCAACACCTTTAGGAGCAATTCAGTTCTTCAGGCTGACCGCCTGTGCTACACTGATGATAGAGTGAGTGGTGAGGGCCCACATTCTGGAACAGAAGCCCCCAAAAAGGACAAACACAATGTTCACCAATCTAAGGCAGTTTCTGATGCCTGCCCTGCTGCCTCCTGGGGCTGAGCATCCTCACCCGGAGGAGGTCTGGTGCAGTGCAGTCTGGAAAGTTACAGCTACAGTGATGACAAAAGTTCTGATTCTCAGCCTGATGAAGGATGAGCTCATCTGTTGGTGCTCACTGGATCAGATGGAACACCATGTTGCCCCTGACCCATCGCTCTCCACGGCATCTCCTCATCTCTCTGCCTGTGCATCCCTTGCCTCCCCTCTGCCACATACGCTGCCTCACTCTCTGGTTTTCCAGAGAGCCAACAATTACTATGGCTAAGACTGATGGAAAGTATATTTTTGATTAGCTTTTGAAAGCCTTTGTATGGATTTAATTCAGGAAAACTGCAAAGTGTCCTGACTGTGATCCAAATCCATTGAAGCTTCAATGGTTTCATTCACACCAGCTGCACAACATAACCTGCTGGTGTGGTTCATCTTTATATTCCTGATCCCAGCACCAGTACAGAGCCATGGATTACCAGCACCTTTCAGGATCAGCTGCCCCTGTTAGTTTCTCCATGAAAAAATGTACCACACAACTATCCTGCACCTCTGGAAGCACCTCTTGGAGCTGCTTCATTAAGGGTAGGAAATGTACAGACCAAGATTTCCATTTCTTTGCAATTCTGAAAGAGGGAGCATTATTTGAATTCTATCTGAGCTAAAGTAATTGAGGTTAATCACACACTACCCAAAATAACTTAGGAGCTAAATTTAGAAATTGAGGATGCTGCTCTGGAGGAGGGTTGATTTTGCAGTATGATAATGAGCCAACAAACTGCCTCACGCTTTCTGCACTATCTTGATTGTGCAGATGTTTTCCAGTGATGCTACAGGTGTCCAGGAAAGATCTGACTGCAGAAGATTATTTTTGTTAGGAGCCAACAAGCAGCCTAGGCAGTCTCTGTGGCTGTGGTTAGGTTAGGCTGAGAGGGTAAGGTATTGCTTTCCAGGGCTGTGCTACCCAAGACTAAGTAGTGATGCCAAGACGAGTAATCTGGTACTTAAAAGAAACAAAAAATCTTTCCAGGCTGTATTTTCAATGATTCTGCATGATAGCTCATGATAAAAACTGATCTTTGGGAAAGTAATCCTAGTCTGTAGTAGCCAAAATAACATTTTCTTCTTGCTGTCTACAGAATGGTACTAATGAAATAGCCCCTGCTTGTCCTCCTGGCACCTTCCAGCAGATCTCTTGTGACTAAGGGCAGCAGCCTAACAGCTCAGCCACCATCTCCTGCTATGCCTGGGAAGGACTCCTGTGCCTGGGAAAGCCTCCTGATGCCATCAGAGTAAGGAGAGTACATTTTAGACAGCCATAACACTATACAGAGCCATTAAGAGAGCAATGCTGGTACCCATAAAATATACTTTGCCTGTGAAATAAGGAAAGGTGCAAACGTGAGGCATACCATCTAAGCAAGACCAAGTAAGGCAACATAGACCTTAATATCATTAAAACTCAATTTCTTAACTAGAGAATCAGCTATTTATTATCTGCCACATGCATGCCCACTTTATATTCAAGTACTTGACAGCCAAATACATAAATGATTTAAGAAGTCAAAGAGAAAATGAATTAGTTTCGTTCTGCATTATGACTATGTTATGTGTGTGCTGCAAATAAAGCAAAGATATAAATCATAAGGTTGCCCCAGTCAATTAAATGTGAAAAGCATTATAGCTTTCAGTCTATACATGATTTGTCATATGCACTGGGCTTTTCTTCAGCAGCATGCCACAAATACATGATTTACATAATTCGTAATTCTCAACTGATCATTACCCAACTGCCTGCTGGTAAATTAGATGTTTTCATACATCTACCCACAACCACATTAGTTCTCTCTGCCTGCCCTGCAGAGATCATCTACATTCGTGTAACAGTTGCTAAAGCAAAAGAATAAAAATTAAAAACTATGTGTAGAATGGGTTTTAAGTGGAACCCAAAACTGACCAGCACTGCAGCCAGCCTATCACTGCAGGCATTGCAGGGCAGATCTCTACTCAAAAACCTGGTGAGGGTTCTATTGCAAGAAAAAGACCTTGCAAGAAGACAAGTTTTTTATATATAACTCTTAATAAGGAATAATCTTTAGTGGGCACTAGTAAGTAAGAGAAATGGGTTTAAAACATTCCTCATGAGAGTCTGACAGTTTTGATTGCCACTAAGAACCAGTTGCTGGCCTGCAGAAGCAATCCTTTGCTTCCATCCCCCGAAACAAACTCACTGACAGAATTTCTTTCCTGTTATCCTAAGAGGATGGGAGATAATCCCTCTACATCTTTGAAAGGCAGAAGCAGACACAAAACAACCAGTTTAGTTAGTCTGTAAGATCTTCAACAAGATGCACAGGCACCTACCAAACCCATATCTGAAGTGTTTCTTGCATCAGAGATCACCCACACGTTGCCCAGCCTGAGCCTTATAGTTTTTAAAGCCAAGAGCCCAGGCCCACTCCTACTTATACCAGGAAATGCCAAAGGCAGTGCCAGGAAATGAAGGATGTTAGGGGATTTTAAACCCCCCTGCTTTTGGAGACCAAGTGTTTTATTTGAAGTGTTTATATTGAAAACTCCAGCTTTGGTCTATCACAGCTTAAAGCCAAACCGTTCACCATTGCTGTCACGGCTCCAAAAGAGCCACTGGAGCAGCCCAGGCTGCCTTCCTCTTTCCTGCTTTGTTGTGCACAAAGCACTTTGGTTCAGATTCACACCTCAGATCCACCCACCTGCCTGGGGACTGAGCAGGGCACAGCTCTCTTGCCATCAACAACAGCGAGAGGGCTGCAGATGGAACGAACCCCCCCAGCCTGGGGACAATGCTGGTGGCACAGGTGACATGCTGGCCACAGCCCTTGGCTGGTTGGCAAGAGCACAGTGGATCTGGCTGTTCCACCAAACTTGGATTGATGGGGCACAGTCCCAGCAGACACAGGGAGTGACACACAGCACAGGAGCTAAACCCATGCTCTGAGCTCAGCTCTCCTGGGACTAACATTGTAAACTACAAGGGTTTATAATGAAATAACATTGTTGGGAACTAAGAGGGTTTGTAATGACAGGATGCAACATACAGATACAACCTCCAATGCCTGGCACTTCCATGGATATGACAGATATCATTGGTGTAACTTCCATCAGCACCAGCAGAAACCACTGGGACCATTGAACAGTTTAATCCCTCCCTGCCAGCCACTGCTAATGCTGACTGCAGCTTCCCAGCAAAGGCAGCAGATGTCATAACATCCCTGTTCCTGAGGAGCACCTGAGGCCTGTCCCAGGGCATGTCCCCTCCTGTGTGAAAGGTTACAATGTGGGGGTGGATCCAGTGGCCCTCCCATGACACATGCTCCTGCAGAAGACCAGCCAATTGCACCATCATTCTGGAAACACACTTTTTAAATGCTCAGGCAGCACAAATGCTGAGCTGCGGCACCTGCTATCTGCTGCACTGGGAGCAGAAACACACCTGGCTTTTATTCTTCTGGAAAGGAAAGCATTTAGTCCAGGTCTTTATGAAATCCTCAGCTATTGCCTGTGCTGGTTTTCCTCCCCAGCAGAATTGGCACCCAGGAATAGGTGATCAGGTGGGCTGCTGCTGAGCAGGGATTGTCCTGGCTGGGGGCACTCTCAGTGATCCCAAACATTAATTTCCTCTATCCCCATATCCAGTACATCACCATGCAGCTGGGGGCTCTGAAAATGCCACTTTTTGAATTATTTTCCATGGCTGGAGGATTAAGACAAAAGCCATGACCCTCTCATGTTCTTTCTAAGCCTGGCTTAATTTCTCCCAAAATAATTAGTGCAGCCAAATGCATATGCTGTGTATGATTATAGGTGCCAAATGCCTCAAAGAGAAAGTTTCAGGACACTCATCCTTTAACATGCCAGGAGCTCTGTAGCTCAGCAAATGGTTGATTAAGTATTTCAAAGCAAACGTGCTCATGGTGAAGGCTGAACAAGATCACAATATGGGTGACAATTTTGCAGCTTTGATGTAGGGCTTTAGGAGAGATCTTTGTCTCATAAAAGGTGGTTTCATTTTGTGATGCACAGTGTGAGAAAACACTGAAAAATTCATAAGCCACATCAATTAATAATGAATCTGTCAGTCCAGGAGTACTCACAACATGTGGCAACAGCATCATGGAGTGCTCCAGCTGAAAGAAACGTGGCCTCCAAAGTGACTCATGGCAGGGATGCCCTTGGTTTCTTACCACAAAGCTGCTGTTTTAGGAGATAGAGCACAATGAGGCAGGACACAGTGGCACCATGTGGCACACATATGCTCCATGTCAATGTCACAGACTGCTCTGCAGCATCCTTTCTCCACTAATGGTTCTCCACTAAGGCTGCCTGCCTTGGGATCTGAAACAGGAGCAGGGACACCTTGCCCATGTCAGGCACCTCCCTGCATCAGCAACCACAGCAGCATCTGCATAGCCCAGCTATGGATTCAACAACTCTCACTCCTGCAGTTCTAGAGAGGATTTTGAGAGACCTGAAGGGATCTGTAGAACTTCAGCCAGTCTTCTTCAGCCTTTAGGACTGCAGCAACATATGATCCCCCAACATTCCAGGGGACTGATCTCCTGCTGCCACTGCACAGCTGGGATGTGTAAGGCTACCTCTCCTGCAGCCAGTCAGAGCTCCCCAAATCAGTCTTTGAGGTTCAGTCACACAGAATCTTCCTAGTACAACAGAAAGTTTCTCTTAATTCAAGGAACTTGTGCCCATTACCTCACCAAAATTTTCTTTTTCACTCCTGTCAGCCCTAGCTCCTCACACAACCCCAGGGTTCCAGCACCCCAAAATGTGACAAACCACCTCCTCTGAGGAGGAGATTACCTTATTTTGCTCATGTGTAGGTAAAACAGGCTACACTGCAGGGATTCAGCCATTTCCATAATTCAGTAAGGGCTGCACAGCTGCTGTTTGCTGTGGATAGGTGCTGGCTCCTGCTATCCCAGCAAACTCCTAGGTTATCTAATGAATGACTTCTGCATGAGAGCACTCAGGGGGTCCTGGGAGGGTGATTTAAAATAATAGAAAGGACTTGGATAATTCAGTAAGGGCTGATGATTCTCTCTTAAAGAGAAATCTTATTTCATGCTTCACAAACTTTAGGGCTGCACTAGATTCCTTGGTGAAAACATTCCCTGGGATGTAGAGCAGCCTCTCCCCACCTCAGTGACAATCTCAGAGGGCTGCAATACATCTCTGTGCCTCAGCAGCCACCAGGGCTGTGCAGGCTCTCAGCCATTACATCTGCCTGTGGATGCTGGGACCACCCCTGCTCCACTAGGAGAAGTCAAAAGGTCCAGCCTTGGATCCACCATGGTCTGAGTGCTGTCTTAGACAGCTGTTTATGCCATGAACTGGGATGATCTTCCACCAGAGCATGGTACTCACTGCTCATCTGAGAGTGCTGATGGATCATCCAGCACGAGCTGGTGCCATGGCAAGGGCAGGCAGGTGCCAGGCATGGATGCTGTGCAGGAAAAGATGATATCTCTCCATGCCCTATCAGTTCCCAACCTGCCTACCACCACAGCTCTCCACAGCTCGGCAAGGCTGCACCGTGGGGCTGAGGAAAGCTGAGACAAGCAAAGCCAGCATGCATCTTTCCAGCAGGTTGTGCAAAGATACTTCCAGATTTATGTGCAATGATAAATCAAGGTAAATGAGAAACCAGATTCAGCAAAACAGGAAGGGGAAGAAAAAAGTGCTGCCTGCCATTGCAAACATTTTGCAAGCTGTTAAGAAAAGGGATGGCAGAGCACATCCACTCGGAAGGAACGCCCTTTCCATCTGTGGCCAGAGAACTTTTGAACCCTGCAAATCCCTCAGCAAGATCATCCGTGCAAGGTGTACGACACTGAAAGGGATTGAAAACTAAAGCTGTCCAGAGGCTCTGACCTCTGAGCATGCCTTAATACCATCTTCTTATGGCATTGCATAAGGATGCTTGGAGGCGTGGGGGCAGCATACACGGAGCTATAGCACCATGAAAGAAACTGGAGCACTGGCTGGTCAATGCTGCCTGAGGTACATTTAACTTGTCTGTGTTTGCTTATCATATGCTGAATTTCACATCAGTTAATGCAAAAAGAATCACTTGAATTTCCTAAATATGGCAATAAACTACTATTGAGATCCAAACAAGTTTTACAGCTAGAATCAGCTGTAATTAATTCATCCCAATCCATCATGGAAGAAGGATCTACATATCCTCAAATCCTCATCTTTGATTAAAAGCTTAATGGTAGACACATTTATCACTTAATTTAAAATGGGATTTGTCTTTTGGAGCTAAAGCAACTTGCATGAGGACCTAGCCCAGCAAAGCTGCAGTACCCTGACACTCAGCAGGATTAAATGTGACAGAATAGGATGTGGGAACATCTCCAGTGGTGTCTATGTAATAACTGTTTTTCTGCAGAAAGCTCTGAGTAAAAAACTGGCAAAGCAGAAACTGGCCATGAAACAGCAACGTTTTGGTTCTATTATATGCTAAATCAGCAGAAAAAAAGGGAGAGGGAATGTAAAGAGAAGTTTATGGCTCCCACTTTTCAAGGACTAGGATAGCAAAGATTGCAGTCCTGCTCATTACAGTTCATTTCTGTGTTTGTGAAGTTTAGATTTATCACAGCCAGAGATCTAAACAGACATCTAAAGAGACCAACCTCCTGAACAGGCTGATGTCTTTCACACTGATTTGATGCAGAAAACTTTCTCATGAGGTCAGGGAGAAAGCAGTCAGGAGATTTAAACCTCTAGGCAGCAAATTTCCAGCACATAAAGAGGTTGCTACGTGTTCTCAGTGGATGTCATCCTATGGTGGAGGTGGGAGCTGAAGCTGCTGGTCCCACCTGTGAGTAGGATCACACTTCTCCAGAAGTCTCTGTATAGGTCACCATCAGACCCCCTTCCTACAGCAACAGAGAACTGCAAGGGAACTGCCTTCCACTGCAGATGCAGCTATTTTAGTCCCTCTGACTTGCACCTAATATGCTGCTCACTAATTGGTATCAGCTTATCAAAATCCAAAGCAGAAACATCACATCTCTAAGTCCCTTTGATCAATACATAACAACAACTATAAATGATTAATGAGCAATCAGTATTGCTATGCTAAATTACTATATTATGCTAATTAAAAGGTCAATTCCTTGATTTTCTTAGAGCAGTGCCCAAACATCTGTGCTCTGAGTCATTCAAAGGTTTTAGAGAAGTGTACCTCAGAGAGAATCTTCTGGTTTAGAACAAAAGCAGTATCAATCCTTAGCCATATCAATCCTATCTAATCTATCACTGCATTTCAGAAAAGCCACCTCTTTTTTTTAAATAATAGCATTTAACAATATGAAAAAAAATCTGAAAAAAGATATATGGATTGGAATCCTAGCTTCACTAATTGGGAACATTCACCACTTCTCTTACTACCTGATCCCCTTCAACAGGATCTACTCTGCCCCTGAAGAGCCAGTGGCACAAAATGGATGTCTGGCATCTCTGAGAAGGGCCATGTGGAGCTGAGAGCTGTCGTGTGGGATCTAACCTCACCTAATACCCTTGCGAGATGCTCTGGCACCTGCATTAAGGATCAAGGATGTGAGAAGAATTGAAGGAGACACAGAAAAGCAGCAAGAGGCATAGCTATGAAGAAACAAACACAGGGAGCAAAAATGTGATGCTTTGAAAAGCAGTGAGTCTGTAAGTTGAGAGGAGGGGGAATGCAGCACAAGGCACCAGGTGTGGGGAGAGCTTAGCAGGTGGGGCAAGTCCTCCCATGGGGTGCAGCATCCTTGTCCCCTTACTGGTGGGGACAGTCAGCCCAGCAAACCATCTAAACAATAGGGAAAATGCTGCTATTTGTCCATATAAAATGTATGATAAATAATTTCTGTGTACAGTCACTATAACAATTAGAGAATAAGATGTTTCAGCCTGGCAGCAGCAGCTCCTGCCACATGGCTGGACAGCCCAGCTCCCTCTGCACAGAGCATGGCACTGCTGCTCCCAGGCCTGCACTGCCTTTAATCACCTCAAGCCTTGGCCCTGCATGCAACCCTGCCTGGGAAGAGGTGGATGGGCAAACAGGGAAGAGCTTTTGGGGCCCTGGGGTTTGAAGACCCTAAAAATTCCTCCTAGTGTTAGACCCATTGCCTTCCAGATCTCATACTGATGTTCAGAGCAAGCTCTGAGAGCACAGCAACAATACACACATGTAGTGTCATGAGCTTCCAGTCTTCACCATGTTACCACACTGTAGACAACAAACATTTCCTTTTCTTCTTGTCAGGGAGCCAAATGAATCCTAAAAGGCTTTCCTGACCACACACACAGCACCAGCTACAGACCTCAATTTCTGACACATCAGCTGTGAAGGCAAGAAACTGCAGATAAGAGAGCATTGAGGCTTTGAGGACACTGCCAGACCCAGAGACCCAGAGCACAGCACAAAGAACAATTAGTTTTTTCCAGACCATGTATTGCATGTAATAGAAAATATTAACTCACATTCCAAGTATTTATGAAAAGTTCAGACATAATTAAACAATTTACAATTGAAAATTAGCAATCTAAAAATTCAGCCGTGTAAACAGAGAGCATTAAATATAACTGCAGTTAATATAAGCTGATTTAAGTACAGCTAATACAGCAGCAGCAGAAAAAGGCAGTCAATCACATCCCCTGTCATTAACAGCCTTCTCCATGTGAAATATTATTACCTGAAGCTTTCAAGCTGCTCTGCTGTCCCAGTGTGTCCAGGAGAGTTGTTTGCCTACAACCTGCTCCAGCTGGAGCAGAGGGATGAGGTGTCAATCTGTCCACCACCCCCTGGTGTCTGTCTGTCCGCCCTAGTCCCCCAGCCAAGGCTGCCCCTGCAGGTCCCACACCTGAGCCCCATGAGAATGCAGCAGTCAGGCAGCTGGGGAGCATTTTGGAGCAGTGTCTGCACCCCTGTGCTCCCAGGGGTTCACAGGGGCTGTGTGTGACAGCCTGGGGATGGGGGGACCTGGGCAGGAAAGAGAGCAGTGTTGTCCTGATGGCTGTGCACTGTGCTCATGACAGCACCACCAGCAGCTTTCCCCCAGTCCCACTCTGGGCTTCACCCACTGTCTCTCAATTATCTTTCCCTAGAGCTCAGCAGGGATAGAGCCTCCAGACAGAGCTTTTTCATCCCCAGTGGGTGGAGAGCTCTTTTTCACACTGCTTCACTAATTATTCTTTGTATTTAAAGCCAAGTAAAACATTAATTGCCCAACACATCCATCCCAACCCAGGCCTGTCTACCTCAGCCCTCAGCACATGCCAGGATACAACACAGCTGGAGAAGAGGGAGCAGCACCCACGACCCTTGAACCCCATGGGCAGCCTGAAGGAGAGGGCTGGGATGCCAGTGGAGATGGCACAGTCCTCTGCAGCAGACTTCCATGAACTAAAGATCATGGATTTAGGGATGAGACATGTGTTGGGTGGTGGGTCAGCCAGTGTAGCTGCACAGTGATTCTTCCAGACAGCTCCTCTGCCAGAAACACTGTCATCTCCTGCTTTCTGAGGAAATGTGGCTTATTTCGAACTACATTCAGCAAGGCTTGACCTCTTTCCTTTGAAATTGCTAACAGGGCATGAGGCTTTTGCTTAGAGAGTTAGGGAAAATCTACTGGACACTCAGAGTATGGCATTAGAGTCTCTGCTATTGTTGAAGTCCCTCGGTGCTTTCTGTGTGGCAGCATTCTGAGAAAATAAGGTGATAGCCTGCTCTCTGATCCCATTCCATCTGAGGCTACCCTCAATCTTCCCTTTAAGCTTTTGCCAAGGACAATGTCCTTTATATGCAGAAAAGACATGAAAGAGAGTAGTGCAAAATATACAGCTGGAATCCAGATGTGAGACAGAGCACAACCATGACTGCAGGTCTGCAGCACCAGTACCTGCTCAGGTCAGCCAGCTGCTGCAGTTCTTTTTAGAAATTAGGAAAAACATCCATAAAGAGATTAAAGAGAAAAGCCCCTCTTAAAACATTCTCATGGAATTCAGCTTTTTTTTTTTTTTTTGCATTCTGCTCTGCAACCTGGTAAAAATTGCACTGCTAGAACCACCCTCTTACTTCAAATGAAGGTACCACCAGATGTTACCAGCAATAAACCCATGGGAATAGACACATATGGAACCTACAGCTGAAACCTTTCCCCTCTCTTTCTTATAATTAATCAAGTATCATTGGAAATCAAGGGCAGCAGAGCAGTGCTCAGGGCACTAGAAAAAAATGATGCATGTGTGCAACCCATGAGGTCAGACTGCTGTCCCTGCTGCACACCCCCTGCATCCCCCTCTTTTTCCAGAGGTCTTATAGGGAAAAACAACAGGGAAAAGCAGGCTCTGACAGGGCTGATGGCCCAAATGCTGAGAAAACTGTTAAGACAGGTGGAAGAAAACGAGGGAGCTCTTGCTGGGAACCAGCAAAGCTGGGAAATGCTCTGGTACCTGCCTGTGCTGCTCAGCAGGTGCAAAGGAATCAACTGACGTTTATGCTGTGACCTCACATGAGAGCTGAGGGAATAACAAAATCATTTGGCTCACAGGCTGAGCAAAATCCACAACAGATTCCACCCTGTCAAAAAGCATTCATCTTCAGACAGGTTTCCTCCCTACATTTTTATGCAACCTTAAAAACCTAAGCTGTCCTGTTTCCAAAATGCTCAGATCCATCTTAAATCCATTCTCCAACTCTTTTTAGTGGAATTTAGAGTGGAGGGTAAAACACTGCAGAAACAATTCAAGCAGTTCCTTAAAAACCTGAAAAAAAAGCTTCATTCAGCCCAAAAGTGCCTACATTATAAACCATGTGCAGGCTCACTCCACAGAGTGCATTTGCTGGAAATTAAGAGATGTAAATCTGCCTCTTCCATATTCCACTGGGAGAAAAAGCAGCAATCCTGTCCCATTTCTCCCAGAGCATTTTCACACCAAGCCAAACACCTCCCAGCTGTGCCAGATGTGCTTTCCACCACAGGTAAAATGAATGGAGGGGGTGACAAAGCAGCTGGCTCTGCAAGATGCTGGCTCATGAGAGCAGGAGCCCAGCTGAGAGAACAAGTCCCCAAGCGTGGGGAGGAGAAAATGGGCAAAGCAGAAAATCCCATCTCAGCCCCATCACCACGCAGAGTTATTCTGGTTTATGCTGCTGGCAGCCTTCTTAACTGCACAATGACACATGCTAAAAATATTTGCCGTTTGGACTAGATTTCATGTTTAAAAATGTATAACAAATAATTACTTGTACAAGCACAATCCTTATAGCTTCTGCTTCTGAGCAGATGGGAATTTGTAACAAACTTCATCTGGCAAAGCAGTGTCCCCTCATCTGCCATCACCTCATCCTCACTGCCATGCAGCACCAAGTGCTCCATGCATGCCAGCCCTGCTTCCTAACACGGGCAGCTCCACAGCAAAGGCTTTTGGCTGCAGGTGCCCAGGGAACAGCTCCAATCTGCCTGGCTGCAAGACTTTATTTCAGAGCCCACCATAACTTCCACTGCAGACTAAAATGAAATAACCAGCCTAGAAAAAGTTCAGTTAAATAACTGATTCTACATTCAGCAATAACATGGTGTCCAAAACCTGCCCAGTCAAGGGATGGATTTCCAGCCTAAAATTAACCACTTGCCCCTTCCTGTGCAATCTCTTGTACATCCCTAGTAAAAATTGAGCCTACAATTGCTATGTTAAGGCCTGAGCTTCCATTTAAATGTAAGCATATCTGATAGGAGAAGATCCAGAGTATCCTTCAGGTGAGAGAAAGACTGTCACAACCTTTGCCCAGCTCTCCCAACCCTGACTATCAGTGGCAGCCAACAGTGACTGCTTTGATCCCAGTTTTACTGCTCCTGTACATGGACAGTTAAACATTGCTCCAATACATCTGCAAACAAATTACTTGGACCATTTCCCCAGGTGAGTCAAACTTTTAGTTCTTCCTTATCCTTTCATACAACTCTCAAGACCTTTCCAACACATTTTTATAGTACAGATTCCAGATTCTGCCCTATAGAAATACAAGAGTTTCCTGTGATACCTTCACACATGCCAAAGCCTTGGCACCATGGCTGGACACCTCAGCACACCCACTGAGGCTGTGGCTACATCCTGTTTTCCTTGCCCACCAATGTCCTGAGAATCCTTAGCTGATGCCCACAAGGCATCAATCAGACACAAGCTTTGAAAACCTTTCACGACTCTGTCACCACATTCTCAGGTACCTTGTTCCCTTACTGCAAGTCTGACTCTTGTTTTAACACTATTTATGACAGCTTGTACTTCCTCATTGCTTGTTTTACCTTTAAGTGCTCTCCAGGGCCTCTTTTGAAGCAGGAAAAAAAAAAAAAAAAAGACAGAAAAAAGGGAGAGTGTGGATGAAAAAAAGGAGCTGATTTTCCTCTAAATTTTGGTAGAGGTTCTCTGGAAGGTTACAGCTTTGAATCCTGAGAAAAGCAAGGGCATCACAGTGGTTTCAAACTGCTAGGAAGGTGGCACTGGCCCTATAACCAGTTCAACTGTGTCCACACACCCTCCCCAGGGTGTTCCAGAGCATCCCAGAGCAGCTGGAAAAGCTCTCCACACAGGTCACTGCCATCAGAGCAGAGTGATGAGTTTTGCTTCATCTTAAGGCAGAAATCACTGCAGCAGACAGCAGGCAGCCGATGACACTTTCAAAAGGAAATGTTCCTGTTCCAAGCTGAACTCTGGTTTGCTTGGTGAATTTTTCTGAGACCATCCCTTGCTGTTACTTGCTGTCAGCTGCCCCTCCCTTCTGCAGGGCTCACACTGGCATGGGCCAGTTCATTCCAGCAGAGTTTACAGTTACATCTGATTTCATGCTATCAATGAGCATTTACTTCCTTTTCAGCAGAAAAGAAGGGTCTTTATTTGACCCATTTTTCTTTTCCTCTGCTCCCCAGCACCCTGGCACACCCCTTCCCAGCAGCCTCTGCACAGGGAGAGTTTTGTTATTAAAGATTCTTATGAACTCTTTGTCTTTGAACAGGAGAGATTTACTTTTGACTGATACCTGGCATTGAGTCAATTCAGGCAACAGTGCAGAGAGAAATTCTCTTCTGCTGTGGCATGCTGGTATGGCAGGATGCCTCTGGGACACAGATGTGCCTCCTGTCCTGCCCTTGCACAGTGCACTGCCCTTCCTTCCATCATCCATTACTCTATTGCTACCCTGACTGCAGACAAGACAAAATATAAGGTAGAGATACCAGGGGGAGCTCCTGGCTGGCAGTGGTGCACATGGTGCTTCACATGATGGTGGTAACCAGTGATCTGGTTAAACAAAATGTATTTTGATTGTCATAATCCAGAAAATAACTCTTATTTTGAAACACATCAGGTTTTCTCAAGATCACTAATGACAAATCCCAGATCAGACTCATACTCTGATGTATGACAATGCCAGCATTTCTACTCATATATTTAGGATAGAAAGAAATATTATTTTTTCCATTGATAATGCTTTTTTTTAATCCATACAATGGATGAAATTGCAACTGGCATTATAATAGGAAAGTGTAATGATCCAAATTATCTCATTGAACATATATTTGGCTATTTTAATTGACTAGAAATAAAACTTCTACTGCCTGCCAGACATCCTCAGCTGCTTTGCAGTTGCCATACATAAAGCCAGAACAAAATGGCCAATCAATGACCCTGAATAATTGCCTTTGTTGACTGTTAATAAAGAGACCAGGAGTTACACAGCTGGGCAAAGGGCTGCACGTGAAAGGAGCAGTCACCTCCCAGCACTGAGCAGGCAGGGCTGGGGAGCAGCAGGGCTGCAGCTGGTACCCCTGGGGAGAACAGCAGCTCATCAATGAGCCAAACCAGTAGGAAAACTCTGCTGGTACCCCTGGGGAGAACAGCAGCTCATCAATGAGCCAAACCAGTAGGAAAACTCTGCTGGTACCCCTGGGGAGAACAGCAGCTCATCAATGAGCCAAACCAGTAGGAAAACTCTGCTGGTACCCCTGGGGAGAACAGCAGCTCATCAATGAGCCAAACCAGTAGGAAAACTCTGCTGGTATCCCTGGGGAGAACAGCAGCTCATCAATGAGCCAAACCAGTAGCAAAACCCTTGTCTAGTTTCCTCCTCCTGCTTTGCTAAGGACCATGCTGTCAGCAGGGACTTCCCAAAGGAAAGCTGCTGTACCAGCCCCAAAGAAACCCGTGTTCCTCATCTCAAATACTGCAGATGTTCATGGGAAACAGACCTTTTCCCAAATACTGCTGCACACCCATGAGGGGACACTGTAACATGAAGGACCCCTGATATAAGCCAGTATTTAAGAGTGAATTGCTCTTCTATTAGTCTAACTGGCATTATCCCCTCTAACTCCATTCCCCTCCAGCAGACCCAAACCACGCTTCTCTTGTCTGACCTGACCATCACTCTCCCACACAAAGTTATTTTGGAACCATTTTGACAGTGGCAGCCACAGCTCCTTCAGCTAATTTACACTCAACTGATACCTAACCATCTGAGCACAGCTATTCCCAGCCAAAATCCACTGTTATGGAGAAAAAAGGGCAAATAAAGAGAAAATCTATAAGCAGAAAGGTCAATGGAGAGCAGAGTTAGAAGGTCAATGAAAATGACTACTTAATATTTTTCATAGAAATACAGAATAATAGAATGGTTTGGTTTGAAAGGGAACATTTAGACCATCTTTTTCCAACCCATCCTGCCATGGGCAGGGATACCTTCCATTAGACCAGATTGCTCTAAGCCCCATTCAACCTGGTCTTGAAAGCTTCAGTGATCTGAAGTTATGCCCTGAGCAAAACTCTGGGCAACTTGTACCAGTGTGTCACCACCCTCATATCAAAAAATTTCTTCCTAATACCTAATCTAATGCTCTTCTCTTTTACTTTAAAATTGCTCCTTCTTGTCTTATCACTATCTGCCTGTGTTGACAGTAAGAATTTGGATATGCATGGGAAGGGAATAAGACTTCAAGCTAAGATGGGATGGTGAGTACCGTGATGAGGAACTGTTGCTGACATTACACCCTGCATCAGAAATAAAGAGCACTGAGTTTTAATGTGATTTTAAAATACAAACCAAAATGCTACACTTGGCAAATGGCATTCTCATCAGACCTAACAGGCTTCATAGGACTTAATAAAATTATTGTGTCAATAATTTCTCCATGGACAACATCTCGGTTTTGCAGCTATTTTGTCAGTCCTGGTCTCAGTTCCACGGGTGCACGAGACTCCTGGCACTGGCAGCCAAACACATGCCTGCAGCTCATTCCACCAATGTTGCACAACATCAGCTCTCCAACAACCTGGCAGGAATATCAGCATGATAAATGACTGGTGTTGAGAAGAAATATGAGACCATTTAATTACTCCACTATTGGAATTTTATAATTTAAAACACCCAAAAGGCTCTCTCCCTGTCAAGTTTGGACTTAACTAGGTCACGAAATAAGACAGTTATATTTAGCAAAACTCTCCACAGAAGACAACAACTCGTGGTCCTCAGCCTGGGAAAAAGAGAATTCATCACTGATGCTCCTTCTGCTAAGGAGTAAAGCCTTACACTCCCTCCAGCATCCCCCTACAATTTGTGCTATCTTCCAAGATCTCCCACCTTTGTTGGTGACTTAATGTTTTGATTTCTGGGCCCTACATTTTACATTTTTATGTTGATACCTGGAGCAAAATACCATCAATGTACTCCTTGCCCAGTTTCCCTTCCTGTAGACTAAGGATGACCGGAGATGTGCAGTTTTGGTGTTGCTGCCAGTACAGCTGCACACATAGGCAGCAGTCAGGCAAGATGCAGAAATGAGCTGCACCCATGAGAATGAGCAGGAATTTAACCAAAACTCAACAGGCTGTTGGGCACAGTCTGGGTGCCTGACCTGTGGCCACTGTCTGTCACTGTGCCTGCTTCCTCCCCAGCACCTTTTTAACTGTAAACATCATTTCCCATGCAGCACATTCAGAAGAGGACACCAAAATTATGCATTTGCTCTTTGCTCTCATTTATTGTAGGAAATGCCTGTAATTTCAGCTGCCTCCTCCTGCGCACATCTGAGGAATGCTTAAGGCTCAAGCCTGAACACACAAGCAGGCAAGCCTGGTTCCACCAAAGCCCACAGGGTGCTGGAACTTGGCTGTGGTTGGGGCACATAGGGTTCAGACTCCAACCTCCATCCCTCACTGTGCTCTCCTGGGCCACCAGCACTCAGGGCTGGCATACTGAGCTCTTGGGAACTCCAGTCATTTCCCTGTCACAGCTATCAGTGCTTCTATAAAGACTTCATTACAAATAATATTGTGCTATCACCTCCCCATCTTCTAACTGTTCTCTGTCAGAGACAAAAAAACTGGATCAAAGGCTGGCTACAACACTTGAAAAACACAGGCGCAGATCACTGCTGTTAGGAAACATCACTACTTGCCTGCATTATACAACAAATCTGTGCTATGGAGGCCAACACAGTTTTTACATTATAAAGGCTATTATAGGCCTTTTAAATATATGAGAAATTGTATTTGAATTTGTGTTGCATCCAATTCCCTACTGAACTTGCACTCTAATTTCTCACAAACATGAGTAGAATCAGATGTTCCAGAAAAAAATTAGTGTATTGAATATGAAAACTCAGCACTGAAATGGAGGTAAAGAGCAGGTTATGTAAGTTAGGAATATTGAGGCTGAGCCTTTGAAATGCATGAAATCTACTTTGTTGATCACTTCCCAATTTATAGTCAGCTCAGTGGGAACAAATATGTGCCTACTTTGATATCCTTTTGAAGAAAATTCTTGGCATCTCATTTCTGCTAAGAAATATACCTATTCTCTTTTTAATTTGGTAGTTTTTAGATGAAAACTGGAAGATTAACCCAGCTGTATTTTATATTCATGAAGTACTTTCTATGGCCTGATCCATTTGACTCCCAAAGTTTCTTCTGAATTAAAATTACACTATCACATCCCAAGCTGTGACATGAAGCATTTTTCAAGTTTCATGGAACACTGGTGGCCTGAACAATGAAATGTAAGGAGTGAAGAAAAGGACTGGTGAATAATTTTTTTTCTTTTTTTTAAATAGCTTTCTTTTCTGGAAATCTGAACACAATATGGACTGCAAAGAGGCAGCCTTGAGGAAACCACATCTTACAGAAATAAGATTAGAGAAAACCTAGTAAAATGTTAATGTAGAACTTTCAAAATATTCCCTTAGTGGATGATGTATGTCAGAAGAATGATCTCTCTATATAACATGATAAAAAGAAAACAAAAAGAATAGTGTGTAACCTTAGGCTAGCACAGCTCAGTGGGAACCAGTCCAGGCTCTCTGACAAGACATTGCTGAATGAAGACCCTGGAGCTCTGGCACAAGCCAGCATGACCACGTATAACCCCCACCATGTGCAAGCATGACTATCTTTCCATTTTGCTCCTGAGACAGGCATTGAAAGTTCCCCAGAAAGGTAATCACTGATAAAACACATGAGCAAGGATTGAAGTGCTGCAAAGCACTGAGATTTTCATGTGGAATTCAAATTAGATTTAAAGACCTATGTGCAAAATTAAATTCTAACGGCTCCATTGTATTTCCAGTTAAAAGGAAGAGGAAGAGAAGAGAGGCATTAACACAGTGCAGGGTCACGCACCAGTTATGTCTTATTAAGTATTCCAGCCTTCCTTAAGATAAGCATCACATATGGGTTCTTTTGCAGCTAGCAGTTCCTTGCTTAAAGAGAGAGAGGTCTGGATAACACCCCTTCTGTCTCCCAAGGCCTCCTGGGCTGATTGACAGGAACATGTACTGCAGGGAACAAATGCTGCTCAGAGAAAAAAGAAGATTACGTTCTCCAAAAGGGGCCAGTGGGGGCATTTCTTTGTCATGTCTTCTGCTCATCATCTCTGGTTGAGGGAAAGACAAACAGAAGGAGTGACATTTTCCTTTCCTAACAAGACATAGTCCACAATGTTTCTCCACGTTGAGAAACTGGTTTTTATGTACAGTGGCTTGCACTGAATTCAAAGTTAGGGAAGCAAGAGAGATTGCTCGAAATAAAAACAGCATTTTGAGAGCCAAGTCCCACCTCTGGAAACCTTGGAACCAGACCCCATGGAAGCCAACTCAGAAACTGCACTCTGGCCCATCTCAGTTGTATTTTATGTTGGTTTGGTTTTTTGGTTTTTAGGGGAGAGATTAGCAATATCTAATTTTTATGTAGCTATCATTCCTTCCCCCTGTAATGGACACCATTTGGCTTGGCTTCTCCTCAGACAGATCCACCAGGTGTTCTGAGGCTGGATACCCTGCACAGTGACAATGTACTCCATGGCATCATTGGGGTTTTCAGTGTAAAGTCTTTTTTCTAAACCAGCAACTTCTTGTCCACTTTTTCTGCTCCCCCATTTTTTAGTCTCCCCTCTGCCAAAACCAATACTCCTCCACTCCAGAGCCTGTCTGGATGCTGAAACCATTTTTTGTCCCCTAAATAATACACCATGATGAGCCACTGCTTGTTTTGGTGGAAGAAGTGACACTTGTCTCACTGTGGAGAGGCAGGCACACCCCTAAACCCAGAGGGAAGGCTGGCAGGAGGTAGGGTGGGAAGGATTCAGTGCAGAAGAGTTCTTCAGGCTAATAAACATCTCTGGTTAGTGTTAGAAGGAAACAACTGAATTCTCTGCAAGTCCTCACTGTTGCTGCATGACATAATTTCTCTGCTAGATTTATGCTCTTTGGATGCACACTTTGGCCTGGTTTCTGTAAAGGGACTGAAAAGCAGAAGTCCATAGAAGGGCCAGAACTGGAAGTTCCTAGTACACGAAAACACATCCCCAACTGGCAGCTAACAGGGTTAAAACACCCTCTGATTAAATGAAAGCATCTTTAATTAGTTTAATTGACCATGCCTCAGCCAAGACCATCTGCTCAGCAGCATTTGCCTGCTCTTTGCAGGAGCAATTGATCAGCCATAGCTGGAGAATACAGCATTAGGCTACATCAGATTTATTTTGTTTAATAGAAGAGCTAATTTGCTTTAAATTTAATTACAGGGGCCAAGATTGCTCTCTAAGTCCATAACAGCACATAACATAAGCTGATCCTGCAACTAATGGGTGCACACGTAGGTCCCCACATGTCTGTGCAAATCAGACACTGGATGATGACAGCTGGGGTCCCACCCTGGCAGGGAGTGAACTCTGCACTGTCCTCCCCAAAAGGCAGAAGCACTGTGGCATACTGCTGTGCTGGTAGGGCCACCCTGCTCACTGCCCTGTCACGTCCCTCCAGCTGGCTGAGGTCTCACTGGATGCTGGAGCTAACAGATGTCCCATCTCAACCACCCCTCTTGCTCCAAATTACAGATATCAAACGATGCATCACACATGGGGTCACTGTTCCTGCACCAACAGGGACAATCCTGGCACCTCTCTGTGGCTCCTGGGTAACCTCCATCAGCAAACCCCTCCCAAAGGATGCACCTGGCAACTGAGGGTCCAGCAGAGCCAGGCACCAACCTCGTCCCTGCTGTGACATTGCACTGTCCCTCTCCATGCCAAAATCATTCTTCAAAACATTGCATGCTGAGCTGATGGAGAAGGGCAGCTGCCCCTCCTCCCTGAAGGACCACGTGAGTATCTACGTTGTGTTGTTAGGATATGTACGTTGTGTTGTTAGGACAGGAAAGATTTCATTCACTTCCCAGCACTTTTCCTTTCCAATTTCCCACTGGGAGCTAAACCACAGCAGGCTCTGTGAGCTGCTCAGCCCTGACAGGAAGCTGCAGCTGCTGCTGCTGGCTGCTGCAGGAGTAATTACAACCCTGCAGAAGGCTCCAGGCTGCCATTTCTGTTTCCATGGAAATAAATACAGAATTACTGAAAACAGACCATGATGCTTTATGGGGTTTGAAGCTTTTTATCATCTCTAAACCACTTTAACCCATTTTTATTAGTCGTGGTTTTGTTTTAAGTGGGGGGGAGGAGGCGGGGTGGGGATGATGCTTACAGAGTGAAAATAGGTGGAGCTATCAAAAGGAGTTTTAAATATTGAAAGGGGGGGATAAAAAAGGCACAAAATAAGGGTGATGCTCTGGGGATTTTCAAGGGGGAGAGCTGGCCAAAGCTGCTGGTTGTCCATGGCACATGCATCCAGCCTTGGAGAGAGGAGCACATGGAGGCTCATTGGTTCTTGCCTGCAGCCCCACAGCAGTCTCAGCTCACCACCACCATCCCCAGGACAGGCTGTTTGGGGGGCTCTGGGGTCCAAGCAAACCTCCCATCCTTTTAGAGGGGTCACTACAGCCTGAGTTAGTGCTTAAATGCTGAGAACTGCACATAGATATTTCATAGACATTGAGCTTCAAGATGGAGCTAGAATAAAAAGGAATTGCTTTGTGTTCCTTAAACAGAGAGCAGAAGGGAGGGATCTGATCCTAAACCCCTGAGGCCCTGAACTGAAGGGACAGAGATGTGCACAGACAGGTAACTCCAAGCTATGCACAACAAACCTGGACTCACTGCTCATTGCAAGGCATGGCTGGGAATTCCTCATCACAACAAACCAAACAAAATACTGGGGAGGGTAGACACAAATTAAACATTTATTCTGAGGTGACCTTAGCCTTCATCTCACAGTCTGAGCTGTCACAGTGCCTCACATGAGTTTCTGCCTCTACTTGGGCTGCAGTTTCCAAGTACCACTGCAACTCCTCTGCAAACAGAATGGACTTAGGAAATATTTTTCAGAAGGTATCTCCAACTTAGAGCTAAGTCAGCAAAGTCAGCTCATGCCACGTGTTTGGCACACACTGGGTACAGGATGGCCGTGTGACCGTGTGCCAGGCACATGATTGACACATGTTGGGCGTGTGATGGGCACGTGAGGGGCTCAACACACCAGAGCAAGTGAAGAAACCAAGTTGGGTAGAACCACACAAACTGCAGAGATGAGAGAGGGGCAGAAGGCAAGACACCACCTCAGCAAATCATTTCTAATACTGACTTGAGCTAAAATCAAAACACTTGAGTTAGTTTATTTTGGCAGGGGAACTTTCTGCTATGTGAGAAATGTCAGCCTTTGGACATAGTGTCCTAATTCAGCTGCGAAAATAAATGTCAAAACAGTGAATTCTAGTTTTAAGCCAGCTCCATTTGAGAAAATTTGGGTTGAAATGTTTCCTAGTTAAAATCACAGGGCCCCAAAACTTATGAAACAACTCCAATTGCACTGGTGAGATGTCTTCATGCCTTTACATGAAATAGCCAGACAGCAATGACACCTGGTGTGTGTTGCAGCCCACCCACACATGCACACTTCTCTGATGCTTTGCCTTCTACATGGATGGACAGAAATAGATGCTGAAAAACCACGACCATGCATTAGCATCACGCAGCAGGTCAGACAAGCCTATATTTAGTTATTTGCTTTCAAATCTTACATCTAAGGGAATTATGCTTAGGACAGGTTATTCTGCCACAGTATATGGGACATTTCAGGCCTGGGAAAGAAGAGAAAGTCTGACTGTGAATCCTGAGAGTTCAGGCAGTTCTGCAGGGAGAGCCCACTCTTCCTCTGAAGCAGGAGGATGGACTTGCACAGCTCATCACAGACAGATCTGAACATCTGCTCCTGCTGCAGGATTAACTGAACAGCACTGTACCAGCTCCGGCTCTTCTCACTGTAGCTAAAAATGACTTCCAAACACAGCTTGAGACAGAAAAGTAAATCACTGCCCTACGGCTGGGAAAGAACAAGACAGGGAGAACACCACAGCCTGATTGCAGAGAAGCTCTGAATTCAGCCATCATGAAGGTCAGCAGGAAACAGAGCACCCTAGGAAATGCCAACTGCAGCAAGAACCCAAGTTTGGAATTGCCCAACGCGTACAGAAAACAGCTCCTCTAGTACTGTTCTGCAGCCACAGGTTAATTACAAAGCAGAAGAGCTAAATTTAAGTCTTGCCAACAGGTTCTGGACCAGAATGACCAGACTGAAACACATTTCTCCCTCCACCACACCTCTCACACAGCAGAGGAGCTCGCTGATGGAGCCAGAGATGCTCGATTCCCATGCTGACTCCAGTGGAGCAGAAATACCAAACCACGTGGCATGTTATGCAAAGAGTGCAAGACTCGTGTATTATTTAAAAGGTTTTAGTCAGAGTTTGTGCTTAACAACACTAAAATCTTCACAACTATGCTGCTACAACACCACTTCCCATCTTTGTTTCCTAAAAGCCTTTCCAACTGCATTATTACCTTGCTATCAATAACTGCTATCTCAGATCCTGCTAAATCACTGCTATCACATTAAGAATACACTTATCTCATGGCCCCTGGGGCTACTCTTTAGAAATCATCCTCCTTCTGCACAAACAAAATATTATCTCAGAAGTGAATGGAAATGCAGTCCCAGTGATGCAATCATTATGCAATTAGTGTGATGTAACAGGAGGCTGTATAGAAAAACACATTTACTTTCAGACCACAGAAGTACCAGCAGTGTTTGGGGCTCTCAGCACCATTCCTGCTGATGCTTTCAGAGGGCAACCAGGCAAAGCCACCCTCTGCCACCCCTTGCCTCCCTGAACAGCCTCTGGGCAATTTCACCCAGCACATTAAGGCAAGGGAGAGCACAGACCAGCCAGCCCCTCCACAGAAGGCAATCAGCTTTGCTTTTCTAATCACAGGTGACTGACTGATGAACTGCATGAACAGCATAGTGCTGCCACTCTGGAGAGAGTGATGGCATTCAGACAGCCTGCCAAGGAAAAGGCTGCTCTTCTCAATTCCTCCCAAGCATGGCAGACAAGCACAGGTCAAAAAACTACCCCCAACAGACGGGCTGCAAGCAATGGATGAGTCCCTGCAGAAAAAGTAATGGTCAACAGGAATTTCTGTCCTTCATGGTCAGAGAAAAGTACAAAGCATCTGCTGCTGGCCAGAGAGCTCCAAAGACCCTGCTGGTGTAGCCTGGATTACATGACCACAGGTAGCATCCAAAAAAGGGTTCCCAGAGCAAAGCCTGTGGTTTCCCTGGCTGCTCTGCAGAGGGAGAGGGAGCAGCAGTGACCTATTCCCCAAGGGGCAGGGTCCCACCCTGCAGCACCAGGACACTTTAACCACTGCCACTGCATCCCAGGAAAACACCCAGCTGCTCAATGACTGCTGGCCTTGCAGCTTTCTGAGGCTTGCATTGCACAAAGGGCTTTCCCTTCTGCATAGCTAATCCTCACTATCCAGGTATTAAAAACAGAGTAACTTCCATGCTAATTCTAGCTTTCATCAGAAATTATGTCTTCCTGTAAAAGCTTAAATTACAGGTTTACTCCCTCCAAGTATTAGAAAAGACGCAGAATTAAATCCTCCAGGATTAAAACCAGGACTAATGCAGGAAAAAGATTGCTTGATGCAACAGGGCAATTTGCAGGGAGCAGCCTCTGGGCTCATGGTGTCAGCCAGAGAGTCTAACAAGCAGAGATCACAAAGCAGGGCAGCTGTGCTCAAACACTGTTTTCTGCCTCAGTGGGAAGCACAAACCAGGAGAGAAGGATCACACACACACTCACGCAAGGCCACCCTGGTCCTTAGCAAAGCACAGGTCAGACAGACACAGGGCTGGAGTTGGTTTAAGTAAAAAAAATAAACCAAAGCACAGCAGAACTAAGTTCTTGACACATCACTGAAAACATTATAGTTTTGATTTTAAAGAATTCTTCCAGCAGAGGATGGAGGCACAAAATCTGTGTAAATAAAATTTATGAGGGCCACTGCAGTTTTTGCTATGAAGACATATTACTCAGGGACATTTATTATCCTCTCCCCACTCTGTCATTAAGGTTTGAGATGAAGAACAACAAATGCCAGATAACTAAGGCTCTTTACAGGGGTAAAAACAGATCAAACATAATTCTCTGTGTCTTAAAAAAAATTGGAAATGTCTAGACAGAAGACAGACAGAATTGGTCTCAAATGTATTCATTTCAATAAGAAGCTGAAGCCTTGTATTACAGGGAAAAGACTGTGATCTGCTCCTCCTCCAAAAACTTTCCACACCTTACTCTCTCTGTGACTCTAGCATCCTTTATCCCACTGTGATATTTATATCCAATAGCAGGGGACTGTAATCTGGGTCACCAGCAGTTTGGATAGCCACTGACAGCCCTCAGCAAGAGCTGCTGGAAACACAAGCAGCACTGCAGAGTCCCAGCTATGCAACTCTGGAGAACTGGCCCTTCTGGGGTAGAAAGATGAGTGGGAAAGGTTTTCAAGTGCAAGCAGAGTTACCCTGAGGTCACTGGGCTTTGGGATGCTCTTTCCTTCCACCACAGGCATGCAGGGATCACAGAGCTCCCTCTACTTAGGGAGGACCTATATAACCTCACTGGGCAAGTCTGCATAAACCACCCACCCCAAGGGCTCCTGGGATTCCACTACTGATCTCACAGGCTGTAAGAACCTCTGTCATTCAGACTGGTGATGTGACACAGGAAGGGCAAACAACCCACAGGCAAACAGCCCACTTAACCACCTCGGAGACCTGCTCACCCAGACACAGAGCTGGGAAAATTTTATTCCTCATCTCAGCAATCCTGGAATTGAGCAAGAAAATGAGCAAGAGAAGGAGGCCCACTTGGATAACAAGAACAAGACTGGCAGTGCAGAAGTCCCACCATAAACCAACCCCCACTTTCTTGGCAGAAGTTCCAAAAGAGTCTGATCAGACACAAAATTTCCAGGTGTAGTAGCATGGCAAGCCTTCCCCAAAAACCCCTCTTCCATTCCCACCTTACCTGACATGCATTGTACAGAAGCTGATGCTCAAATTTCTTGATCCCCAAAATGTTCTGGAACATCTCATAGAGCTGCTCCTTGCTGAGAATGAGCTCCGAGGCAGCACTCGCTGTCATCCTGGCCTGCTGCTTCCGGGGATCCTCCTCCCCACGGTAAATAGCATCAAACTTTGCCATCCAGGAGCTCAGGACTGTCTCCTTGCTGAGGCCGTCGATTTCTGGCAGGCTGCGCACTCTCTTCTCGATGTGCTTCTTGAAGACCTCCCGGGAGTCGTTTGCCGAGCAGCCTCCGCTCTGCACCATCCTGGCAACGCGGTCGCTCTTCAGGAATACCTGCAAAGAAAAGGGTGGTTTCAAATGGTTTCACTTGGAAAAAAATTCCCCTTAAGTACCACAAAAGGTGGTTTCACTGTTGGGGAGCTGCTTATTGACTGCCAGGACATTCTCCAACTCCTCACTCGACTGCCACATGTTGCCAGAGGTTTCAGCTGAACTTTGGGAAGTCTAATGGAATCAGGTAAAGCTTCTGCTTTGCCTTCACTGCAATGAAATATTCTGATGCAATTAGGACTTGATGTGATGTTATGGTCACACCTCACCAGATACATAAATTCCCTTTGGGAAAGCAGGATTTTATTTTGTTCCACCGGATGTTTTAATAAGGAAGTTTTTGCACAACTACATTCACCTAACCAAGTTCTGCCCTGTTAGAGAGAGCAGAGTCGTCTTACTGAAGCCAACATTATGCACTGGATTTACTCTGGTAGCCAGAAAAACCTCTTCAAGGACCAGGTTTATACCGTAACTCTACTACACCAGAGGAGAGCCTGGCTGTCTGCCCTGCTGACACAGGAATGCGAAGCACAGGATGGTTCAGCATGGCTTGAACCTTTGCAGAGATGCAGGGCACTGACAGCAGCAGAAAGGGAGGGAGAAGACATTTCATAAAGATGTTCTTCCCTGCAAGAGCAGCAGAAGGGTCAAAACGTGACAGACTCTCACAGACCACAGATGTCCTGAGAGCAACACAGAGCTGAAGGGTTAGGGAGTCACAGGGATATTGTGTTGGCTTTCCTCTCCCAAGCCCTGAACACAGAAGAGCAAACAATATCCAGTAAGAAAACTGCTGTTTTATTAATAATGCTGAGAACTGATTAATACAGCAGCTTGGGAAGAAGCTGTGCCCTCACAGGGGTGTATCTGTCAGCTCTCAATAATTAAAGAGCTTGAGGATGACCTAAGGACATGATAGATTTATTTTTTATATACCATTCAGCAACACAGTACTCCATGTTCCCAGATGCTTGATGGCACAGGCATCTCTTGGCAGTAGTAGTGGGTTTTGTCCAAGGACCAGACCAAAAATGATGCTGAAGAAGAGCTGAGCCATTTCCTTCCAAAATCACCATGGGAATACTCACTCCCTGCAGACAAGACAGGCAGAATGCCACCAGCAACCTCTTCAGTCCATGCTCAAACAACAACAGCATGTGGTTCATTTCCTTGTGAAGATTAAATACGAGTGATAATGCCCCAGGTGTGTGCAGCTGCTTTCAAGTATTGGGTGAGGGCTATCAAGAGCCAAGCTCCTGATGCAGACAAGAAAATTACCAGCACACTGACTGCAGGAAATGGTGGGAGGTCACAGTGACCAGCCCCCCATGGGCTCCCATGTCCCCTCAACCATGCCAGGTGCCCAGGCCTGAATCTGTGTGATAGTGCTAATGACTTCCCATACCTGTTATTATCCATGATCCTCACCTCCAGCATCCTGAAGAGTGGGATCTGGCTCCCCATATTCCCTCAGCCCTGATTCTTCCTCCCTGGGTGTGGAGCAGCAGCTAGCAGAGGAAAGGAAGGCTGCACTGGCAGGGAGGAGGCAGGCACAGGGGAGCACAAGTCAGACACAAAGCAGCAGAAATCATAAAATGGGAAGATTTAAAAAAAGGGAAAAAAAAGTCTTCTGTCCTGTTTTCTGTAGAAAACACCAGGTGAATTGCCTGGCTGTAGGACAGCTTAGTATGGTTCCCAGGAGCCAAGTATTGCCTAGAACAAAATCCTACCATGGGTGCACACAGCAAATCTTGCAGAAGGGAACTGACCTCCAGGAGCCGGGTCAGGCATCTCCTGCCACACCCAGAGATGAGCTCACCATGCCACTGTGTCTCTGTCTGCCCACAGCAGAGTGGAAATGGGGCTAATGAAGCACTTCTGTCACATACACTGAAGTGACTGCTGCAAAATGTGCTGGTGACAGACAAAGCTTTACTCATTAGAAGTCAAAGGAGCTGAGAAAAGCTCCCCTGCAGTGTGCTGGGCCTGTCTGTGCACACGGGTCTGCAGCATTCCTGCAGGCACAGCACTGCTTTGCAGAGTAGCAGCAGATCACTCAATTCTTTAATTTGGTAGCAGCCTGTGAACTAGCCTGAGACTGACAACCACATGCTTACCCTGACAGCCAGAACTAACAGTAAAATGTGGCCATGCAAACACATTCAGGGCAACAACAAATGCATTTCTGACCTACAATGTCACCCTTATCTTTTTTTCTCTGCAAAAAAACCCAGTCATTCCCAGGTAATGAACTTATCTTGCACCATTAACAAATGGACCTTTTAGAAACATCAGCCATGTCCTGCACAGAGATTACCAGCTGTGTGTTTTCCAAGCCATCTTGCAGATTTATAAATCAGTAAATGCTGATTTCTAGATAGCACCCAGGAGAAGGACAGTTAATTGAATAAAACTGAGATTTGCAGGAGCTGGGATAAGCCATGATTTGCACAAAGGATCAACCAAGGGGGGCACATCTCTGCAATGAAGGGAGAACACTCTCAGCAGGGAGCACTGCTCAGGCATTGAGGGGCAGAGGCTTTCTGTGGCAAGGCTTTGCCTTGTGCCTCCGCAGCTGGTGCCCAGGAAGAGCCACAGAGGCAAGCTTCAGCTGCACAGAAGCTGAAAGCACACAGCCATTAATTAAAGGAGACCAACAGCTAAAAAGAAGAAAAAGAAGAAAAAGAAAGTTGTTCTAAAGGACACAGAGTGATGCATTACACTTCATGTGCCTGTTTTAAGCAGGATGGAGCCAGTGGAGGGTCCACTTGAGAACATGGCCTTGTGTACATCTAGTGCTAATCTACTGCTCTTTTTCAGTTTGGTAACTTGGGGCATTTATACAGCACAGGACTTCTGGAGCTGACAACACTCAGCCAGACCCAGCAGTGAAACAGGGATGTGTTTTGCCTGGTTTTAAGAAGTTTCCTTTTCCTGCCCAATAATCTTATCTGAACAGATTATGCTGCTCTTGCATTCTAAAACACAGCTCACTCCATCTTGAAAACTTTCTTTGAGAGCACATGTTCAGTGAGGATGTGATGATCCCTTGGCAATTTATTTTCTGATAAAAGATGTAAATGACTCTTGGCTTCCTTCCTGTACAGAGAATGATGTAGCAGGAACTACTAGACTGGTTCAACAGTGTAAATCCAGAGATAATTTGTGCTTTCCTTACACAGAAGCAGCTGCTGTCATATCCTATAGAGTTAAAATTCTCTTCATTTTTAGTATCTGATTGTGGTCCCCTGTTAGACTGCACTTCTATAGAAATATTTTATGTAGGCAATTCAAAATCTTCACCTTCTATGACAGAATAGCTCTAGGGAGAAAGAGAAATGGTTTGCAGAAGGGCTACCAAAAAAATAAACAACACTCCTCATAGAAATGACAAGCACTGATTTCCTTCAAAACCAGAAATTCTTTCCTTCTAAGCAGAGATATAAAAGGCAGCATTATGGGCTGCATACAAAGAGGTGCAAAAAGACAGATATGCATAATTACTCTTTTGCACAATTATGAACAACGTTTCACGTTCTCTGGTATAATCTGGTTTTGTAGATGCACATCTTCCTCGCTCCCCCTTTGCTTTGCAGCACTTGTCAGGCCAAGAGAAAAGACAAGACTCTTGCTGAAAATCCCGAAGTCAATTGGACACAATGCAAAAGTTCTGCAAGAACTGGATGTGCTGCCCAGATTTCTCTTGGTATTTTTCACATGGGGCACATGACATTGATTTTACTGGTTTTGCCATCTTCCCTGTTTTAGAATACAAAGTATCAGGAAATTATTTTTCAGCTCAAAGGAAGGGCAGTCTTCCCCATAAACAAGCTATAAGGAAAAACCATGGCATAGGGGTTGCTATGGTTGTTCCATGGTTTACATTCAAACCCTGAACCTCCCAAACATTTTGATGTACCAGACATCAGGCAGAAGCCACTTGGCATTTGCCTTTGCTTCACACTGTGTGATAATGGACAAACCATTAATTCACAATTCAACCCCATCTGTGAATAGGGACAAGGACAGGGATTCATAAGAGCATTGTTTTGTCTCTCCTTACCTCGTAGTAGCTCTGGACAGCATTTATAAATGCTTCATCTGCCACAATCTGGGTTTCTCCATTGAGAAAGGCCTGGAAACGATCTTTGATTGTCTGGAGCTGCTGCTTACTTATCTGTAAAACATGCCAAAAGAAGAAAATTCATCAAAAATGTTCATGTACAAGGGAAAAACCCCAGTAATTGATCTGCAGTGTCTTATTGGGGTGGTTATAACATGCATTTCTGCTCTCCTTTGGGGACAGCAGCAATAGCTGAGGAACCAGCCACACATAGGTACACACATGCCTGCACTATGCCTGGCAAGTTCATTTAGGCATCACAAGCACCTGAATTCACCTAAAACATCATTTCTAAACAACTCTGCCACCAAAAAATGCACACAAGGCTTTTACTACTTCAGGTATACTCAATTCAAAAGCAAGCTGCTGTGTGAGTGCTTGGAAGAATCTGTTTAGGTGCAACCCCTTCCCACTCACCCTCTCCTCCCCTTTAGAAGCTGAGATTTCATACCAAATGGAAAGCCTTGCAAGCTAGCTGTTGGGTTTTGTTTGCTTGTTTGTTTTTTCTCCTTGCTCATTTTATTCATTTCTTTTGGCTTTTCTCACACAAAACATCACTCAGAACCAGTGGTGAAAGAATTTAATGCTGAAATCCCATGAGAGCAAACCTGTTCTCCTTTTCCTAGCAAGGACTTTCTCTGATGTCTCTTAGCTGCTCAAAACACTTCCTGTCCAGCACACAGCTGGTATAACTTACAAGACAATTCTAATTCTGTCACAGTGACATCTATAAAAAGTTTACAAGGTTTATTCCAGCCTTGTAAGATAACATGCCATTATTTTTCCAATTTATCTGTCAGTTTAAAACCAGACATAGTTAAAAAAGCCCCTCTTCAGCTTAAAATGCAGACAAAGTCACAGCAGGCACATAAGTAATATATCAGCAATGCCAGCCTAACATTGTAAGATGTAGACAACACTCATGCTGAAAAACTGCAGGGATTGAAATGTAGCTGGGGCTGGTTTACCATGGGCTTACCTCATGCTCAGGGAGAAGAATTAATTTTGACAATAGGAAGCAAACAATATGTGTATATTGCAACTTCAAACTTAAAGGGAAAGGAGAGCAGTAAGAATTAGGACAGGTATTTATTAGTGACCAGAAAGTCTAGAGAAGTGTCTTTTTTCCTCATTTGTATGCCAGTGGAAAAAAAATGCCCCATTAGAATGGAAGAGAATGATAAAATTAATGGTTTTAAGTGTCTAAATGGCTTTGAATAAAGTATTAAAAAAACCTGCAGAGATTCAAACAACTCAAGCATAATGAGACCTGGTAAACACTACTAGTGATAAAAAGCAGGAGAGGGAGCACTTAGAAAATGCAGGGATAAATATCACTGGAGCTACAATCATGAAGTGCTATGTGGGGTGTTTGGGGACTGCAGTAGTGAACATCATGAACACTGGTAATGAATGCCTCAACACCACGCTGAGGGGGGTTAGTGAGCAATAGGAATTTGATGTGATAATCTGGGATTATCGTGCTGCTAATGGAGAAGTGTTCATCAAAGTGACAAAGTGAGACTTGCTATGCTCTGCTCTGAAAACGTGGAACAGCCTTCACCACCTTATGGGTGCTGCAAAGGTGGGTCAAACCCACCCCCAAAACACCAGCCCAGACTTCACAGGGTCTGACACATGCAACAAAGCTCAGCATCACAGGGCTGCAGTTAGGACCATCCCTTAACTTGACCCACCTCAGCCTTGAGCCATGAACCCAGAGGAAAAGCATGGCCAAAAGCTTATAGCTTTTAGGATGGCAGACTCTTAGGATCAAAACTTAGATCCTATCTGCCATGTCAGGCACCTAAACCCCTTTGGGATGTTTGCCAGCAGCATCCTAGACATCAGGAGTCCTTGGGTAACAGGCACAACATCAGATGTAAAACAGGTTCCAAACCTGAGCTGATGGAATTGAAAACTGGGTCAATGATAAGAGCAGCCAGAGACAATGCAGTGATCGAAGACACCTGTGGGAAGGTGCTAGGTCTCTTTTTATTAATCATTTAATTATCTCGAAGAAGCAAAAGGCAAGATGTTAATTAAATGTATTGACAGTTTTGTATTAGCAAGCATTGTGAATGTCAGAAAGAAATTACAGGGCAACAGATGCTATATAAAAACAAGGAAAGAAACAGAAAAACTACAGATAACCATGAAATCAGGGTGCTGAGGCACACAGAAAGACATGCTAAGAGCACAGATACTCTAAGCCGAGAGGCTTTTCATTTGGGATTTTAACAACATGTATGGCATATTTATTACATTTTTGTGTTCAGGTTATTTCTTAGGACAACCTCCAAAAGTCCTTGTTTGTTCTATTCCTATAATGCCATCTAGCAGCAGTATTTTATCCTCCTTCCTCAGTGCTGAATGGGCTACCTTCAGAAAGAATGATGCTCCTTGAAATTCCTAGAAATTCCCAAGATGCAGCTCACACGCAAGCTCCTGGGGGCTGTGGAAATGAATCATCAGATTTGTCTCCACGAGAGTGTCAGTTGCCTCCTCCTCAGCCAAGCTGTATGCCAGCATTTTCCCCATCCAGGCAAAAGGAGATCCTCTCTGATCACACCTGGCTGCAGCACAGTCCTCAGCTAACAGGACCCCCAGTCTGAACCCCCACCAGACCAGGAGACAGCACTGGGTATTGATCCATGGCTGTGCCACTGTTAGGGATGTTATCAAGGAAGCAGACAATCTGAGACACAATTTAACTGTTTAACTGTGAGACACAATTTAACTGTTTAACTGTTAAACTCAGCTTCTGCAGCACAGCAGCAAACACCTGGTGCAGAAAGCCAGTACCACAAGGGAGCAGAGGAAACCAGACCTGGAGGTCAACCAAATGTGCCCGACATGATTCACCTCCTATTTTTATGCCTCTTTCCTTCCCCATCAGGCCCCACAGGCATTGCTGCCAAATCCCAGAACTTCTGGGGCAGCTGAGAGGCTGCACCTCCCAGCAAAGCCTGGAGCAAGGCAGGGGGACAGTCTCAGCACCAGAATCACTCTCCAGAGCCTTGAAGCAGTGCCAAGTGATGCCACTAACTCAGCCACAGGCTTAAAAGAGCACGTGCCCTGAACACTCATCTGGAAGCTTAAGTGCTTTAAAGGCAGGGGTGTTATTTTATCTCCTGTAATTAGAGGCACCAGTGATAAGCTAGAAATCCACATAAAGCAAGCCAACAGCTTCTGCAGATCCAGTAAGGCCACTCAGTTATCTTCCATAGGGTGCTCACAAATAGCAGAGAGCAGCAGAATTACTTCAACTTGGAAGGACATCAGTACAACATCACAGCCTTCACACCAGCTGTGGCAGGAGGTAAAACCTTGTTAGGCTGCAAGACCAGCAGGGGTGTGGATATTGGGGGCACAGCCTCACTGCCTCCCATGCAAACAAATCCAAGTGCCATCACACAGGAGAGCTGGGAGTTAAACAGGAGAACTGGTGGATTAAGAGGTTTATTCTGTTTACCTTCCCTTACTTTTCCAAACTACTCTGATGTCCCCTAAAACTGCTTCCCACATGTGAGCCATTAAAAAACAAATAGTCATTTCTGTATTCCAGAGGGATCACAGAATGCAGCTCTCTGGACCCAAGAGAACTCTCCCAAGTTAATACTGGTGTCCTTATGCAGCAGAGTGTTTCCCAGACCTGTACCTGTATGGGAGAAATTAAGTTGCCAAATATATGCAGGCATAGTAAAAACTGTAATCAAGTGAAGCAGTGAACTCCTGGCACAGGTACCAGGCACAGCACCCATGAAGCCTTTGGGCTGGCATCCCTTGTGGATTGCATAGCTTTTTATAAGAAACTTGGCAGATATCTTTCCCATAACAGATTACATTTTGGGAAGAGCTCACCAGTGACTTTTTGGTCTAATTTGTGAAAAAAAAAACACAGGCCCAGCACAATTCACAGACCTCACAACCCGACTAAAGACCCACCAGCCACAAGCAAATCACAGAGGCAACCAAATGAATTTACTTGATGCAGATCCCAGCCAACAGCACATCAGCATCTTTGGGACAAACATTCAACAGCAGCTTTCTTGCTCTGTGTTATTTTTGCACATCAGTCTGACTCAAGTGCAAACCAGAATACAGGGAGCCATGGCACCTCCAAAGTGTTCCAGCCAGAGAACAGCTGGCACCATCTCTGCACACCATCTCCAGCCTCTTTTATCTACACCAGGGAAGCAGAAGCACTGCAAAGAGGAGCTGTTTGCCACAGAAAACTTCCCTGAACAAAGTTATACACAGCAATGTGCCTCACTAAGCCATCCTCTCTCCAGAATGCTTTGCTGAGTCTGAGCATGCAGGAATAAGTACAGCACCAAAATGGGCCCAGAGAGACTGCAGCATCTCCAGCCTTGCAAATTTCCACAGCCTGACTGCATGAAAATTATCTGGTTTGGGAGGGAGCCCTGCTTTGAACAGGGAAATTGGGCCAGGGACTTCTAGAACTCTCCTGCAACCTCCATTATGCTACAGCAGTACTATAACCAACAGAAGATTTGGAAGTAAGGGCCATCCTAGGTTGTAGATTGCTGAATCTGTCAGTAAGTAGCAAGCTGCTGCATGGCACGTTCACACCTGTACAGACACTCAAACCTGCTAATAAAGCCCTGTCCATCAATGTGATGGCTGCTGAAATTAATCAGATTTGGGCTCTGTGGAAGGATGTTTCCAAGTGAAAGGCAGTGTGGTTGAGAAGTGACCCCTTTCACTGCCACACTTGAACACCTCTGATCAAGGACTGAATGTTTCAGTGCACTGATGCCTCACAGAGCCCTTGCACACTGCACATCCCACTGAGGGGTCTTTCCTGCAGGCAGGACATGAAGGTGCATCACAGCACTGCACACTGGTCCCTAATGGCTCAGCCCTTCAGCATCACCCCTGTCCCAAAGGAATTGCTTCAGCTGAGGACTGCAGGTAATTCCCAGGGGAAGTTCCTCTGCCTTTTGTCCAGAAAACACAGCAGCAGTCAACCACAAGTAGCACTGAGCTGTTCCTTCTTAGGGCACCTGCTGCTCAGGAACCACTGCAGGGAGGAAAGGAGGAATATTTAACTGCTCACTGTGTTGTTGCTCTGGGTTTGGTTTTGTAACGTGTAATAAATATTTCATTACTCCTCAGCACCAGGTGATTTAGGAAAAATCTAAACCAACCAAATGAGAATCTCTCATCATTGCTGCTTTCACAGCCAGAAAACCAGTTACAACACCAACAATGTGGGAAGGAAGGTGTGGGGAGAAGGCCAGAGCAGGCAAGCACTGGTCTCGGGAGAGAGGCCAGAGGTCCCAGCAATGGGCAGGAGACTAGAAAGAAAAAAATCAGGTTATTTTGCACTAGGAAAATGTACCAGGTTGTCCCTCTGCTGATGCTGGTTTCCCTGCTACAAGAGAGGGCCACAGGTGGGGTGACTCACAGCCCCAGCATTTGGGGTTTTAATTGCAAACTCTCCTGAGCAGATGTGGCTGCTCTGCAAACAGCTGAACACTGCTGGCTTTTCACTGCTCACATACACAACCAGTATTAATTGGCAGTGTCAGGAAACTGCTCCCAGCCACCTAACACTGCCTTTTCTGGTCGTTTCAGAGAAATTTAGTACTTGTTACCAGAAAGAACTTCTTGTGCTTTGGTTCCTGACAACCACCATGCATCTTTCCAGGGATACCCTTACAGTCTGACCATGTGCAGATCATTGTGCACACCCACTGTTTTCCTGCTGCCTGTATAATTCCCTCTTAGTGGGTGCTTGATTTGCTGCCTCTCCCTTGGTCCATGCCTGACAGGCCCTGATGAATGCACATTGGCCACCCACTCTCCAGCCACACTCATCCTTTGTGAGTGGCAAACGAGAAAAAGGCATGGTTCTGGCAAGCCACCCCAGTGTCACCTACTCCCCTCTCAGAAGAGGTGTCCAGCTGATTTGTTGCAGAGAAAATGACTGCACCACGACCATGCCTGGGTTTACACATGTGGGCAGTGAAGAGCACACACAACTCCTTCTGCCTGCAGCAGCTCATGCCCTGTCTGCTCAGCCCATCTGTGATGTTGGGGATGGGTCAGAGCAATGGGGATCCTCTTGGAGAAACTCTGCTACATGCCCATCTGCCCTGTGCTCAGAGATCAGGATGGGTTTGAGCACAAACAATGCAAACAGCTCCTGAGTCCTTACACACCAGCACAGCACTGATTTGGAGGTCAGAGACTAAACCAGCCTCTCACTCGAGCAGCCCAAGAACACAAGAACAGTATTTCCTTATCTGAGGGTAAATATCTGCTTCAGCAATGTCACCAAAGGGGACAGAAGACCCACTAGAGCAGCCTGCAGAGGAAGAAAGCCCCTTCCTCTGCCCAGCCACAGAGCTGCCTCCCCACAGCACCAGCTCCAATCCCTGCCAGGACCTCTCACTACCTCTGTTATTACAAGCAAACTCCAGCAGCCTTGCAGAACAAGCAGTGAGTGCTAAATGATTTTGGCACTTGCTGGAACATTTCTCCTGTAAAGAGGCTCAAGTATTGCTGCATAAGTATGGGAAAGCAGAACATCAATCCCTTTGGTTAAGCCAGCTGCAGACACAGAGGCTCTAGATCAAGCAGTGCAGATCTCCTCTTTCCACTGTCCCAGACTCCATGCAGTAGCAGATTTATTGGAGAGACAAAGGACAGGCTCTGAGTTGTTCTCTGAAATACATGGATGTGGTTTTTTATCCTCTCAAACCCTGAGTATATTTCTTCTCTATGATTCACTCTGCCAGCTAGGCACACTTCTTTGACATACATGAAAGACCTAAAATGCTATTATGGCTGCTCCTACTTTCTGAAATGCTGTGATGCACAATGCTAAAAAAGGAAAGCAAACCCAGGATTTAGGACTGGGCCTTGCCATGATGACTTTCCCCTTGTGCTTTCCAAGCTACACCATCCTGTTTTAACCTGCCCCCACAGAGCAAGCCCAGACACAGGTACAGCAAAACATACCTTGCCACACAGCCTGCTTCACTTGCTATCTTTGTATCAGGGGTATCCATTCAACATTCACATACCACCCTTGCATCTGTCCCCCCCGTGCATCCCCCCCCTGCAAAGGGTCTCCTTTTCCATTAACATCACAGAAACACAGAATTGTCTGGGTTGGAAGGGACCTCCAAGATCATTCAGTTCCACCCCCTCTGTCATGGGCAGGCACCCCTCCCACGAGACCAGGTGGCTCAGCTGTGATTCCAATCAGGAAATTCTGCTCCTGCCTGCAAGTTTCTTTCTCCTGTGTGTCTCCTCCTGGCTGGTCCCTTCTCTGCAGCTGATGTGCAGGCAAGTAACCCCAAGATGGAGCCACCTGACAAGAGCACAGAAAACTTGGAACTTTTTCCACCTTTGATCTTATTTTACCTAAGCAAGCCATTAGCAGAGTGAGTTTGTGACAGATCCGACAGAGTAAGCTAGCCCTGCTGGATATCTTTCTGCATATGATCAAACAGATACAGGCCCCTATTTTTTTACTGCTAATAAAAATATGACTTTGATCTTAGAAGAATAGTGAAGCCAGCACAAAACAGAAGCAAGAAATAGCAATGATGAAATACTAGGTCAGTGACTGAGGATGGGCTGAGGGGTGATTTCTGCTCTGAGGAACCTCCCTGGTGACTTCTGCTGTGCTGGGAACCTTGCCTGGTGAGGTCTGCTGGGTAAAACACATCATTGTGATGTGGCAGCTTTCAGCAGAAAGCCCAGCGTCATGCTGCCTGTGGTAAAAGTGCAGCTGCTCTGTTAATAAAACAGAAAAAACAAACCCATAAAAATACTAGCAGAAATACAGCTAGGAAATAAATCCAGGAGACAGATAGAATGGAGGCTGTGTAGAATGGGCAGAGGGACAAGAAAAGCTCCCCAACACTGGATGCCCCTTTGGGTGCCCAAAAAATCCCTTTACTCCCAGGCTGGATTCTGCAGCTGGATTATTTCCTCCTCCTCCTTCTCTCTCTGGTTCAAATACTGTTCTTATTCCCTCCCAGTCACAGTCCCTGTCTGATTACCATCAAGTCCTGAGGGCCACTAACACAACCACTTACACAGCCTGCTCCAGCAAACCCTGCTAGCCAGGGCCTGGCCAGAGGGGCACTCTGAGACATGTTTGCTCTGACTGCTGTAGGAACTCTCTGTAAATGCAACAGACATGGCTTGGCCTTGCCTCTCACTCCACTAGTGCAGTACATGTGGTAAATACAGTGCATTGCTGCTCTGAGACCTCAAAAAATGCTTAACCCAGGAAAAAGGATCAAGGGAAGATCTTCCTTCTCCTCTGGAGCATCCCAGGCAGTCTTGGAAAGCAAAATTTTCACTCCTTTTTTCCTGTTGGATGGAAAACAACACATGGTCTATGGAAGCCTGTGAGTGTTAATGTGACACAGCTTCTGAAACATTACCTCCCATCCTTTCATGCCTCAAGACCTTGGTGTGCTGCAGTGGAGGAGGGAGGTAGGAAGCTGGAGAACATCACAGGTCCTTCTTCATGAGACACCCATGTCCAGACCCTTGGAAAAGTCAGGAACAGGCTGGGCTATGATACTACTAGAATTTATATTTATTTCAGAATATTCTGAGGACAAGTTCCAGAACTTCAATGTTCAGAGCCTGACAGAAAGGAAGTAAAAAGACAGGTTGGGGTATGGATTTAACACATCTCTTGCCCAATGGCTGCAAAGCCCTAAGCCTCCTGCTCTGTCACCACCACAGGTATGCAAAACCTCTCATTTAATCATCTGCAATAGATAGCTGACACTGTATTTATTTGATAATAAAAAAAAAAGAAGTGCAAAATCTCTTACAAGTGCTACAAAGGATCATTCACAAACAATTCCCAGGCGCCCAAAAGAAAGAATTGTGTAGAAGTGATGGTTTTACAGCGCTGATCAATGTGGCCAGTGCCCCTTTGATCAGGAACACTCTGTCAGCCCCTCCTGAGGAATAACTAACAGCACAGAACCTCTTTTGACCACCTGGGCCAGTGTTATTTGGACAGTTCAGCACTCTGAAGATCAGTCCCCCTTATTTGGGTTACTTAATAATGACCCTTAATAATTAACCCTTAATGGCTCAGTATATTGTGGGTTTGGAGATCCCAGGCACAACCTAAGGACAGTTACATATCCATAAACTAACTGATCCATAAATAGGGGTGAGGGATGAAGTGGGAACAAAAGATGGTCTGTGCTGGGGGTTCTGGGATTCAGGCAAGTCCTTGATGTCCAATAAGTCCATTTGTTCCCTCTGTGTTGCATTTCCCATTTGTGAAGGAGAGTAACAGCACTTGGTTTCTCTCCAGAAGTGGCTACATGCATGAAAAGACTGAGAGCCTCTCACAGACTAGGATGGTGCATACCCAAGAAGAAAAGCAAGCTACTTTTAGAGACACTTTTAAATCACTATTTATACTATTTTCATCTCTGTGTTCCTATTCCAGGCAGACCTTACAGACTGCAGAAGCCAATCATCTTTCCTGGTTAATGTATATAGCAGTTCATGCTGACTTAAAAATATTAAACAATCAGAGTTAAAGATCTCCTACTGACACTTCAGATGTCCAAACAAGAAACCCAGGCTCCTCTCAATTCTTTTTTAAGGTAAAAAAAGCACATCTACCATCACTAGTGTTATTTTTGCATCATTTTCATCATTAAACTCTGCCTCTCCTCTATGTCACAAGCTATTTTAAAAACAGCTCTTGCTGAGCAGAAGTGGCAGACAAATGAATGGAGAATCAACGACTCCTGGTGTGTCCCAGCCTCTGTGAAAACGCTGGTTTCAGCCTGGCAGAGTTAGCAGGGGAGGGAATGTCTTTGATGGGAATGAACAAGATGGCAAGAAATGAAGAGGAGCTCCCAGGCAGACAAGGCTGAAATGGTGAGCCCTGCTGTGGGCACCCCGTATGCCCACGCTGCCCCTGCCAAGAGCTGAGGAAATCACCAGCCCCCAAACCAGAGGGCTTCTGTCTGAATCAACATGAAATTGGGCTGCTGGAGCAGAAGAGGAAGCAGATGCAGGTCTGAGCAATATTTCTTTTCCAAAGAAAGCACATTTTCAATGCAGCCCACTAAGAGACGTGACCTACTACACACCATGGCTCTGGCTAAGTACAGCTTGTCGTCCTTGAAATTTTCCCTTATTCTGTGCATCTGCCATGAGTTCCAAGAAACAAACAAAAAGAAAGAAAACACTCCAGATTTTAAGAAAATCTGTGTAAGAGCCAAATACATCTCTGATCCAGTAAAAGAGAAGCTGTCTCCTTCAGACAGCACTTGAAAAAGGTTCAATCAATCAGTCAAGCCAGAACAGAATTTGTTTCTAGATAGAAAAACAAGAGAAAAGGTGTGAAACTGTAGTGCACGTCCTCCTCCACCTCACATTTCCTGCTAAAGTGAGTAATATCAGATTTTACAAGGGCATGTTGTTTGGAGCTGGAGGAGAAAGTTTAGTAAGAGGTAGTTTGTTCTGAGGCAACAAACTACTGCAAGAAAACAGCATCTCAACTTTCCATGCCCACCACCAGGCAGAGACATGGGAATATACCTTCATAGGATGGCTGGGATGTATGTACCTGGAATAGCTGAGAATGTCTGTCTGCTCCTTCAAAGACATCTGGGAAATTCATCTGCAATAACATCATTCCACTGGGATGATTTACTACTATTTAAATAAAGGCACTGCTAAAATTATCCAATTAGTTTCCCACAGTTCTAGTCTTTAGACCCAGTTTCTGTCAGGACGCTGAAAACAAAGGGGCAAATCTTGCAAATTATCTGAGGCATCACAGAGATGGGAAGAAAGCCCCATGAGGACGTATCTCCAAGGGTGGTTTTGCGCAAGCAAGTGCTCAGATTTCCAGGCTTGGAGCACATTCACTTGACAGGGAAAGCTGGAGGAAGCAGTGACCTTTTCTCAGCTTTAGGCTGTAAGCATAAATGAAACCCAGCTAGGGCAGTCATGGCACACACAGCCTGTGTGCAGCGTGGGTAGGGCCCACACTGGCATCTGCCAAGGGACAATTAGCTGCTTGCATGAAGTTAGGCATGAAGTTCAGCCATGGTTTTCAAGATAGGGGAAAGGCCATTTGCTGGCTGACAGGCTCTGGAGTGTGCAGTGATCAGTCTGAGCCTTGCAGCCCAGGGAGATCTCCTGGGGAAGCAGTGGAAGGACAGGGGTGAGGCACCTGAGCTGAGCACAGCTCAGCACTGGGACATTCCCCATGCAAACCCCACTGGTGGAATGAGAGAAGCAACACCACAGCCATGACTGAATCATCCCTGGGGACCTGGCTGAGGCAAGAGGGACATCCTGGCTCCCTGAGCAAGCAGCCCTCTGCCCTTGGTGCCTCTGGCCAGCATGCTGGCTGTCTTTTGCCTTTCACCTCCTGCCAAGTTTAATTAGAGCTAAAGAACATCCCCCCAAGCTGCCTGCTGTGACCCAGCACCAACCATCCAGTCCCAGCAGCAGCACCCAGCCAGACCTGCTCTGATCCAAACACCTTCCCATCAGCCTGGACACACTGTACTGGAAAAAAAATCAACCAACCAAACCACCTAAAAAAGCCTTTTTTTTGTGCCTCTGATGGCCTGTGGGCTTTTTTTGGCCAAAGGTTAGAGATAGTAGTTTGAAACATCCAGCTTTCCTAACAGACCCAAAAGAGTAAGTTTGGGACCACTGCTGTAATGTCTCAGTACATTAACTCTCTGAAGTCTGGCAATTTTCAACAAAGCAGTTGCACATGGCCCTACATAAAAATCCTCTCCAAAAACACATGCCTACACATTAAAAACTCTCTCATTTAAGCCAGGAAAGCTGTTTTAAGGATTCCTGTGAAGTGTAGTATATTGCAGGCTGTCTCCAAAAGAAGAAAGATTCATTTTTCTGCTTTGGGCTTGAGGCAGAATAATTTTATAGGCTTTGAGTGAATGATGAGCTCTGTGAATTTCTGCTGGGAGGGTCAGAGCCCCCTGCTATCCTCTTCCCATCAGATGAGCTGTCTCTGCTCCTCATTTGCTGTGGGTTGTGCAGAAGAATTGCAAGCTGATGCTACAAGGACAGTGACCTGCAGCAGAAGGGGATGTAACAGATGGAGTAAATATCCTCTTCAACACACCCCCAGAATATGTTGTCCAAGCGCAAAATTCAGATTTCCTGTATGTCTTACACTACCTTGCAGTGGCTAAAAAGTCCAGGAGGAGGGAGGAGAGCAGGCTGTGCACAAAGAGAACAGAACACAGTCCCAAGGAGCAGGAGGGAAGAATTGCCTGTTGCTACATCAGGCAATGAGTTTGTCTACACATTAAGATTTCAAGTTGAACCCCCCCCCCCCCCAAAAAGCAGAAAACTACTGCAGAACTGAAGGATATCATTTCAGAGGAGTGCTTGTAGGAGCAGAAAAACACGTGGGCATACAGAAAGAGGAGAAGACAAAATGAAATTATTCTTCATACAAGACAGCTGTGCTAGCATTTGCCTACAGCATTCTTTATCCTGGAGCTTCCCTTCTGCTTCTAGGAGCCCTGCAGGAGATCATTCCTAACACTCACTCATAACAGTCAAAACCACACACAAAAAAAAAAAAAATTAAAATCAGCTCCCCAAATGAGCACAATGCATTGAATCAATACTCTCATTTTCCTCCTCCCAATAAGTGTGAGGAGCGAGCTATGTCCTGGAAGCAGGTGGCAAATCCCAGAGCTTGGTGGCAGCTGAGCCACAGTACTCCATGTTACTCTGATCCCATAAAACAGATCTCACATTATGCTGTACATGCACAGACAATCCCACCTCACCTCAGCCTACAGCATGGATTGCCTTTTTTTTTTTTTTTTTAACTCAAACATTCCTATTAGAAGCCTCAGCCTACGCTGAAGAATTAGAGATAACTGGTACCCACAGAAATTGGAAGGAAAAACACCAATCTTAAATACTGCTTAAAGAAAAGCTGTAGAACTCAGGATGTGGGAATGCAGTCACTTACCTGAAAATGCCCCAAAAAATCTGAATGAAAGGAGCTTGGAGTTTCACTCCTGGTGCTGATTGCTGGGCCAGCACCAGCACAAGCCAGCAATGGCTTCTCCTCTGGCATGACACACACTGCAGAGGGGGCCCACACAGCCTGCTCCAGAACAGGCAGCCCTGATTGACAGTTGTCTCAGAGACAAAAGCTTTCCCAGCCCTCTGGAATATCAGCAGCCAGCTTCCCTGGCAGCTGGATGAGGCACGCTGGAAGATGGGCAGGGAGCCCACGGGGTGCGCAGGTCGAGGCAGGTGATGCCAGGTACCAGCTGCTCTGGCTCATGCAGCTCCTCTGGCCTCAAAACATCATGAAGAAGAGGGACCAGGCTGAACTGTGACCAAGCAGGTTTTGTCCAGAAAGCTGGGCCAGGCTGGGACGTGCACAACGGGGAAATGCCAAAAGCAGCACAAACAAGCCTGTTCTCTTTTATTGCAGACTGGCAGGGCTTTCTCCAGCAATGCCAATGACACATTGCCATCCAGCCCCTCCTCGTCTGCAGTTTCCAAACTTTAGAGTTTTACATACAATGGTTTCTTGAGTGGGCAAGTATCCTGCCCACACTGACAAGAGAAGGACAAACTGGTGGGAAACTTTGTTCCACCTCCAACTCATTGCCAGCCAGGTTTCAGCACTTGGCTTGACCCACGCAGCAGAGAAAGCTGCCAGGCTCCAGCTGAAACCCTGGCTGTGGGCTCAGAAAGTCAGACATTATGCATGCTGTAGCAAACAAAATCAGCAATAAAATCTTCCTCACTAGGAAATATTGGGAAAAAAATGCCAGGGAAGTTGGCAACAGAAGTCACTTGAGAACTTCAGCATCCCTACCCATCAGTTCCAGTCTGGGAGAAGATACTTTTGCCTTCACTCTCTAAAAGTCTAAGTGTTTATGAGGAGCAAAGTTCCCCAAACCTGAATGCAGAATTGCTGGGCACAAGTCACTCCTTCTAGTTGATGTCTGTCTTTGCAATTTAACTTTTCTCTCTGATGCTATCTCCCAGGATACACTAAAGCTCCCCTTCAATTTAGGTGGCAAATAGAAATTTTTATTTCCTTTAATCTTTTGAACTGTGATTACTTCTTTACAAACCATGTACTATTTTTGAGCTTTGAGATTAATTCCTTAGACATTTTTTACAGAAATGTGCTTTAAACATGCAAAGCAAATCCCAATTCTTCCTGGTACAATGTAGAAGCAAAGAAACTGAAGATAACATCAGGAAAAAAAACCAAGGAAAGACAGAAGCCTTTGCCACACTGCAGGCTAACAGCAAGAACATGATAGAATAAAGATGCTTATCTTGAGCAACCTAGAGCCTGCACAACGTAAGTCAGTAAGAGCAAGGCACCCTCAGCCTGTTTGGGAGACCAAGGAGATTTCTGAATGGGGCTGGTAGCTGAGCCCTCTGCTAAGCTGTGCACAAATCCTCTTTGCCTACAGGCTGACATTTGGGTGGGTGACAGAGGCTGCATTTCCTGCTCAGGGGCTGCTGCTGAAGAGGAAGCAACATACCCTGTAGCTATGGAGGGCCACAGGGAAAGCCTCTGAAGCACTGTGTCAAAGGCTGGAATTAAAAAAAAGACTTTTCTTCCCTTATTCTTGGTGCCTGAGAACGAGCATTAACCCCCACCAAACTCCAGCTTTACAGGCTCTTCCCAAGAAAGAAAATAACAGAACATTAAGCTGGCACAGTATATATGAAGTGACAGCAAGACCCCTTGCAGTAAAATCTCTGTGTGATGCAGAAGGAATTACCCCCACAATTTCACTCCTGTCAGACAGCAGAGCACAACACAGGGGGTGCTGTGCTGCTGATGCCAAGAGTGTGATTTCCATTAGTGTTAATAGGAACTACTGACAGAAGCAGCCAAGAAGCCAAAAAGCCTCCAGCCTTGATGAGTGCCTTTGATGAGTACAGAACTGCATTAAGTCAGTCCCAGCAGCTGTCCCAGGCAAATGATCACAGCTGAGAGCATGAGAAAAGAGCCAGGGCTCAGGCTCCAAAGAAGGGCTGGATCTCAGCTGGGATGGGGCACTGGAGCAGCACAAATGGCCAGTGAATGCCAGCAGTGGCACAAGCCAAACCCCACTCCAGTGTCCACGTGGCAGTCGGTCACAGTCCTCAGCAGAAAGCCTGAGGGAACCAGGTGGCCACAGCAGCATTTCTTGCAGCTACTCCATGAACAGCTACTGCCAACAACCACCAAGCTCCTGGGGATGGGGCACTGAAAAGCATTTCTATCCCCAGTGGAAACATAAGATAGTTCACAAGAAAGTATAGGTTTGGAAAAACCAGGGCTTGAGATCAGAAGATGACATAACAAAAATCAAAAGGTGGGCCATGAGAAATCTGCATGCATAGAAGAACAGGGACTTAAAATTTAAAGATGTTGTTGTGGTCCCTGCTAAGGTCCAGCAGTTCAGACTAAGAGAAAGGGCCATCATTAAAACCATCACTTCAAGTTATTGAAGATTATTTGGATAAGCAACGGCCTAGAGAAAATTCATCCCCAAGATATGAAAAGAGATTTGTATTCATTAGAGAAAAAGCCAGATACAAATCACAATCCCCTGAGAATAGATAAACTAGATGCCAAGGTTATTTTAATAAGCAGGTGCTGAGCTGGTGGTGGCCATCTCTCCAGTGTGCCACACAAGGCGAGTCACTGACACAGCCTTGGCACCTACAATTTGCAGCAAAACCATCAGGTCTCATAGCAGATCCCCTGCCAGCTCTAAGTGCCTACCCACCACCTCCACAACTTCTTTCTCATCAGCTCTCCACAGACAGCAACAGATCATTTCATCCTGTTACTTACGCCACAGAAATTCAGATTCGAGGAAAAATTGGCATAACAACATTACATCATTTAAGCAACCAGCTTAGCTGACTACATCAAAATTCTGCAAGAGCAACAGACCTTTAATTAAACTAACTAGCCCTGGGCCAAAGAAAGACTTCTTTCCTGCTGATTCATTTGATAGGAGGTGATGGTGCCACAATCACTGTCACAACTCAAAGCACTTCTGAGTACTTGCCCACAGCTCACTCAAATCCCTTTGGCTGCAAATGCCTCTGCAGGAGCTTGGGCTACCCAGACACCTGCCTTGTCCTGTTCACACCCAGGTCAGCTGCAGGGCCTGTTTTTGTGCTGATAACCTGAGACTCATAGCCTCCCTGTACCATTTGGTGCAAATTGAAAATAACAGAAAATCCTACCAGGCCTAGCCCTAAGGTACTCATAACTCAAACAATTTCAGATGGTAAGCCAGAAGCAGTCCCCTTCACAGGGCTGTGCCAAGGACACAAGTCTGTGTCCCTTGGGCAGGGACTGATTCTGAGCTCTGGAAGGGGAGCCCAAGCTTGTGCCAAGAGGGTCTGGACAAGCTGGGCACAGAGGAGAGTGACAGCAACTCTTCCCACCATACCCTGTGCACTTGCTGCCCTCAGGTTTGCCAAATGCCTCAGGAAAATCCAGATTCTTCACAGGAGCACACTGCTGCAGGGAAGAGACACAGCTCTGTACAACCCAAAATGATGCTCCATCATGTGGCACTGCTCCAGCCCACACTACACACTGAAGTGAACTGCATTTTTTGATGCTTTTTTTTTCTCTTCTTCTGGAAAGAAGCTAATTAGAGTGGAAAAGATCTCTACAACTTTCACATATAGAAGTCCTGTATTTTGGACTCTAATTTGTGTTATGCAACTACCACACACACTGTACTTGAAATTATATAGCATGGAACCTAATCAAACACCACTAACAGCACCAGGTAGTTAAATCATGCTGTGATAAACAAGGAAAATGATTTTGTGTAAGCATGGAACATTCTCCCTTGCACCTTGGTCAAAGTGGCACCTGCCACCAATAATCAGATTGGTAAAATGCACCTGTTATTTAGGGTAATGGCTTAACTTTACATGCAAAGTGCATGGCTGGGGGTGCACTAAGTACTCACACAGTGCAGGGAAAGGGCACCTTAGTGGCACTGGTCACCCAGGGAGCCCCTGAGAAGAGGAGCAGGAGTAAAGCAACAAATGTAAGCCCAGGGCAGGGCTGTAAGAAACAAAGAGCTCCCTCAAGAAGGCTTTGAGGACAAGACTCCTCAAAGTATGGAAAAATCTGCTGAAAAAAAGCAAACCAACTCATTCCCACTCACATTCACGACAAGAAATTAAAAGTATGTGTTACAGCAAAGGAGCCAGGCTGGATACTGGAGAACAAGCCCTGTCCCACTAAGGATGCAGATGCACAGGAAGAGCTGACCCAGGAACTCATGTCCCCACATACCCAGTGGAACCAGCTGGACAAGTGCCACCAGGAACAACCTGGGCATGCTCAATCCAGCTTTAAGAGAGGAAGATCTTCAGATAGCCAAGGTCCTTCCAGCCCTATTTTACAGGATTTCTTCCCTTCACTCCAGCTGCCCTGCCATACCTCACAAGAGGCATCCTGCAGCCGATGCTGCTCTGCAGCAGCCCCCACAAGAGGCACAGGCTATATTTATTCTGGTACATTGCAGTGGGAAGCTTTAATCTGTGTAATCGCCTCAGAGAAGATTTCATTCAGTGAGGGGAAAGCAATTACTGTTTCATTTGCAACCAGTTGCCTTCCCAGGGTCTTAATCTATCAGAGCTGGAGGGTCCTGTCAGCCCCTGCACCTGCCTGGGCAGTTTTTGTGAGACAGGTTTATGCTTCTGATAAAAGCACCGGCCGACACTCAAGGTTTCCAGCCCCTGTTTGAAGCAATTTTTCTCCTCCCAGATGCTACTGCTTTTATCTGACAGCATACACCCTGCACAAAGAAAACAACTGGATATAATCCTAGATTAAAGGGATTGTAATGCAGAATTAAATACAAGCACTACCCTTCATGGGGTTTGCTGTCGTCATCCACCAAGCACAGAGCTCGGCCATTTGGGAGGTCGTCAGATGGTGGTGGCATTTCAGATAAGTCTCTGCAGCTCCTGACTTCTCCAGACAGGCATTTACATCTCCCCACAGAGGTGGGAGGAAAAAAAACCCACCTAAAACAAAACAAAACAAAAAAAAAAACCCTAAAAACCCCACAAAACCAACCCAAACTAACCCAGCAATAAAACTAACAAATCTTGGTGTTTCTGTACGATGCTGTATTAAAATCCCTTTAAGATTTCACTTCAAAAACTATCAACTTAAATTCAGTTTCTCAGCAGGACTCTGCACATGTTGGAGCTGATGCACCTCAGTGCTAGGAAGGTTTGTGGTCCCACAACAACCATGCCAGGAACCAGAAGAAGATAACTGAGGCTCAAATCAGACAAGAAAAAAGTCCCAAGGAAAGAATATTCACTGTCTACTGCAGCAAGGACCACAACAGCAGAGCAATGCAAAAGCCCACTAGGAAATCTTTATGACTTTATCTTATGTCAGGAAAGACACCATATACTTACATGCACAGCTGCAGGCTTGGGGGAAAAAAAGGCACTTTAATCTTCTGCTTTTTCCATTCTGGCAGCCAAAGCAGTTTGACATGATAAAGAGACTTGAGAGTTGTGAAAACTACATATTAAAAGGAGAAAATTTCTAACTGTCTTTCTCCTGTAAATTGTGGCAGCCAAAAAATCCAACCCTAAAATAAAGATGTACCTAAAGGTAGCAATTTTACAATCAGCAACAGAATGATTTATATCACTGCTGTCATCTTTGTTGGGGAAAAGAAAGCCAGGTATTGTGATCATTAGCTTTTTGATACAGATGATATTTTTAAATGAGGAAAAACACATGCATTTTAATCAGGAACTGAAGAAAATTGCCCCAAAATACTAACAGAAGAATCTTCAGCTCATGCCAAGATTTGCAAACACAGGAGAGGAATATTAAGGTGACAAACATCATCAGTGACATCCCAAGCTGCTGCATATCCCTGGGTACATGTGTGGGAGCTCGCTCACCCTGGAACATGGGATCCCACACCCTCCCAAAATACACATCCTCATGCCAGAGGCCCCAAGCAGGCACAGCCTGGAAACTGGCCCCATTCCCAGTGCAGCCTGTGGTTTCCAGGTGCTGGTCTCACACAGCAAGGAGCCACCACTCCCACCCAGAGTCCAGCTGGGGCTCCCCAGTCCCACTGATGGCAGGCACAAAGCAGCAGCACTGGGTACCACGGAGAGACAGCAGCACTGGGCTCTTCTCTTAATAAAATAACTAAGAGCCAAGATGTTACTGCTTCTTTTCCCCAGAAAAGTTCCAGAAGCAAAGCCTGGCCTACTTGGTACTCAGTCTCTAAGCTCCTGCCTATGCCTTGGCAGACACACATGAAGTCATATGTATAAAAGAGAGGAGGCTGCTGCTGTCAAAGGATTAATAATCAACTCAACTTGACCTTTAATGCAACAATGTGGCTTCTCCTGCTTCCATTCCCCAGTGTAACCACAATCACATTTGTTGCTGAGAAGCAGGAAACTGTTTTCAGAGACCAGTTAACACACAGGCTTCCACAAGCCTGGGTGATGTGACAGCAAAGGCAGCAGCACAGGCTTTCTTAAGCCCAGTGGAGCAGGTTTGAAATTAGGATGCATTTTAAAATCACAGAACAGAATGTCCTGCAGATGACATCAGCAGCACATCAAACTTCACTCAATGTTTGTGGAGAAGAACAGCAGAGAAAGCACTGAGAGTGCTCAGCTGAGACTGAAAGTCCTTGTACAGGACTCCAAGCCAACAAATCTCTGGTCACAAACACCCTCAGAGCTCAAAACAGATGATGAAGACGACAGAGATTAAGTCTGAAAGGCTGATTTTTGCCTCCTGTCCCCCTCTGTTTTAATAGAATACAGGAAAGATTCAGCCTGTATTGGAGTAAGTTTTGTTTATAAATCCCACACAATATGCAAAAAACCTCTCCTCTAAAGAAAAAGCTGTGTCACCTCCCAGTTCACAGCTTGCACTGACAGCCATGTAATCTCAGCCTGGGTACAGCAGTTTCAGACCTTCAACAAGGATTCCTCAGCCTGACAAGGATGCACTGAGCATGTCCAGCAGTCCAGCACTGTGCCATGCCTGTGGGAGTAGCCAGCAGTCATTCTGCACCATTCAGCTCATGGATCAGCAGTCCTGCCTCTCAATCTGAGTATTTCTGGCCCTGTGGGTCTGCAGTTCCTCTATGCTGCCTGCCCTCCCATGTTTGCCATAGAAAAGTGCTGATAGCACCAGAAGTTGCACTGTTTTCTGAAAGCGACTCTAATTAAGTATAAAAGCAAGTCTAATTAAGTATGGTCTGCTCTGTGAATCCCCTGGGAAGACAGAGGAATACCATCATCCCTTGCTTCCAGCCATCCTCCTTTTGCTTGGTGTAACCAGCTCACAGCAGATGAAGCCCTGATCTGAGCACCAGGACGTGCACCTTGAGCAACACAGAGGCACGTGCTGGGCAGAAGGTGCCGTGTAGGGAAGGGCTAAAACACCTCTCATCCTCCACACCCCACTGACAGCAGGACTCTGCCATCCATCCTTCTGCCCATAAATCCTCCCCAACTCTGTTAAAATCACACCAGCATCCTCAGGCACACCCATATCTCATTTTTGAGGCTTCTGCAGGAAGCTGTAGGTACAGAAAGCAGTCAGGATCAAGTCTGGAGCATCCCAGTGCCAAGGCCTTTCCCACAGCCAGGCAGAGAGCTCTTCCCTGCTCTCCTGTTTCATCTCTGCATGACAGAGAGCACAGATCACAGGTGCACATCTGGGAATTTATTCTGCTCTGTGCAATGCTGCTAACAACAAAACCTCCAGTGAGGCAAAGAGAACCAGAGCACAGCCCCAAAACATCAGTCACTACAAACACCTGAAGGTCAACACATGTGGGGCACATTTAAATTTACGTTTCTTTAATTATGAATGAATGTGGGTTTATTCGGTGTTTACTCCAGGGCAATAATAAAAACACCTTCAAAATTATAAATCCCCCTGTAAAGAGCCATCACCAATGGTTGGCCACCTTGACCACCTGGTTCAGTGCAAGTACATGGAGATGCAACTGAATGCCAAAAGCTGATAATTTTCATGCCTGAAAGGGGGAATTTTCCTTATGCTCTATCCTTACACACTACAGTGTGCACTCTCAGTAGATGCCCACTTAAGTTACTTATTAGATGCCCTGCTTAAGTTACTTATTCTTTTGCACCTGTTCATTAAACCAAAGGTTGAAAAGCAAGAAGAAGAAATCCCACCCAGGAGGAGAACTGTGTAACGAAGCACTGCCTGAATTCATCAGGACAATTGATAATCATAGCTCTGATCTTGGGTTGCAATTGATTAGCTATAAATACACAGCACCAAAGGTACCAGGGAAAGAAAATAGCTTTTTTGGAAAGGCACAGGAAAAGACCCCAAAAGCAGAGTGCTCGTGCCTCTCCAACACATAGCCCTAAGTGCCCACTGAAAATGGGAGATGCTTTCCTGCTCACAGTGGACAGAAGGGAGAATGATATCATTAAAGCCCACATTGCCTCTCAAAGTCCTTGGAGGAAAGGGGAAGAGGTACTTCATATTTCTATAAAACAATTAGTATTGACAAAATGGACTATAATACAGCACTCAGAGCAGAGCAGTAATTAACTATGCAGCAGCTTGCTTACTGGATGCAGATAGGAAGCACTGAGGCAGCAATTAGAGAGCAGAGGGGCAAGGCAGGCACTTGGCTTTGCTCTAACGAGGTATTGACCTCCAAGCTGTCTGCTCAGGTGTCCTTAGAGACATTCCATACCCCACACCCAGCATCCCTGGCATGGTCACTGGCATCTCCCTGGGCACAGTGAAGAAAGAGCTGGCAGCCAGCATGGATTTGGGAGCATCTTCTTTGCACAGGTTGTGCTCAGCCTCTTCCCCTTGCCTTGGCTTCTCTGTGCCTTAGAGAGTGTGGCTATAAGCCAAGCAGAGAGCTCTGGCCACAGACAGCATCAGGGATGGAAAAGTACCACCAACAGGGGATGGTGCCTGGGAACTGATCTGCAAGATGCCACATACTATCAAATGCTTTTCTACTGAAGCTCAAGGCAGCTGGTTTCAGCACCTTTCTAATTTGCAAATCTCTGAATAATCCTGAAAACTGAAGCCTTGGGGAGAGCTGGGGCTGCTTGCACACCTTCAGCCTCATGAGGCTTAGCTTTAAACATCTTTGGGGAGAAAATATTTGCAGTCCAGTTTGAGGTCCAGAAAAAAAGTGCCCAAACCTTCAGTGTTTCTCCCCCCAAACCCAAGAGGGTTTGGGGGGAGAAACACTGAAGTATTATTTATTTATTCTGTTTCTAAACAGCTACCCTTGGGTAGCCCTCTCTACCTTATTCCCATCTACTGGGGGAAGTGTCCTTGCACAGTCCAAAGGCCCTCCTTTTCTCTTTGTAGAGAGGCGAAGCAGAAGCTAATGGTGTTTCTGCTTCAAGAGGAGCACCTTCCTCCCACCTCTCCTTGCCTCTCCTCTTTTCTTCCCCCTTTTTCCACAGGAGTTTTCCAGCACTGGCTGGTGATGCTCCTCAGCAGGGCAGCCACAAACACACAGAAAACAGGTCCACGTAAAGCCAATGCATTTACACCGGCACACGTGCTTCTGGCAAAAGCTCACAAGCTGGGCTGACATAAATGATGGAGTGCAAGAAATAATGCTCTTTCCTGCTGTGACATTTTAAAACAATTCAGCAGACTTTTCACACCAGGAAAAGCCAGGGCTGTGTGTGCAGCAAGGAGCGAACGTGCTGCAGCTCTGTGCGTGGCTCCAGAGGCAGAAAATAACTCTGCAGTGATGCAAGCAACTGCTTCATTCCTGATATCCCTGAAACAAGGACAGAAACTGGACCAGCAAGGGTTTCACAAGGACACCATTCTCTCCTGGGTGTGGGTGCCAAGGCTCTGTAAAGATGAAGGACAGCAAAGGACCCAGAAGACATCAGGCATCATGGGCCAGAGTGAGTACCAGAATCACTAAGTCATTCTTGCTGGCCAGACCAAACTCTCACAGTGCAGTAAAAGGTAATTTAAGAAATTGATCTGAATTTTGAGGCAGCACTAATTTCTGTATACTGGGACTGAATAAGCTTGCTAAGGAAAGCAAGGCCTGCCACAGGGTCTGCTGCAAGTGGTTAAAGACATGAGACCTGCTGGGAGATCACTGTTTAGCATCCAGACTTTCCAGAAACCAAAGCTAAAGAGACCTTCAGGTCAAAGGCATAATTCCCACCCAGGTGATGCCAAACTTCACCCAGTATTCAAGAGCAGCTACCTGCTACCTTCTCCTGAGAGCAAATCAAAGAGGCCAGTTGGAAAAACCTCATGCTTGCCAAGTACAGCATTAAGGTTTTGTACATAGGAATTTAAGGCAGAATCCTGACAAGCCTTTTGTCACACTTACATGGGACACAGCACTTGGACCAGTTTGCTGTCACTGTATGCACAACTTTACTTTTTTTAGCAGCAGCAGCACTCACTCCTGGGCTTTCTGGGGGCAGGGACCAGCACCCTGTGCACCAGTAGGATACCAGGGAAGGAATAATGCATTTTCTAAAGAACATCACTGAGTCAAATAATCTCATCAGCTCTGGGGAATCTCAGCTTCTGAAGTTGCAGCAGCTGAGGACAGACAGCGTCACAAAGCTGCTGCTACATAAAAGACAGAACCATTTAAAAGCAGAGCACTTTTTATTTCTTCTCTTCCAAAAATGCCATTGCCAATCCCAACACATTAGAATGAGAAAGCTTTGTTTTCACTGGAATGTTCCACCAGCAACCACTGGCTTCCTGTAGCATAAACAAAATAAACCAGATATTACCCCCGTGAAACAGCCATTTTTTGGTACCAACAAGTCACTGCTTTCCCTCACCTCAATGTCCCAGCTCATATAGGTAATTTATATCTAAATTACTTCAAAAGTGGTGCCTGTTTTCACAGCACAATTAATGCAGCAGCAGGTAACAGCCAACACGCAACTCCTGCCAGAATAAATGTGCTGGTTTCATCTTGGGACCTTTTCCTCTGCTGATAGAGCTGAATATTGCTTCACTAGCATAAACAGGGGCAAAATAAATCACAGATTAAAAACTGACAGCAACAAACCAAAACACTGTGGTCCTGCTGCAATAGTTGGTAAATCCTATTTAGGTATCAAATAAGCTCTAAAGGAGAGGGCAAAGGAAGCCAGCAGGGTATGGAATAAAATTTGGCAGCTGTAATCCTGCTGCCAGAAAGGCAGTGGGGCAGAACCGTGTCTGGATGGCATCGATTGCAGCAGCAGCTTCAAGGCACTCAGGGCATCCTGTACTACTACAGAGAGCAAGCAGCTCTCCCTCACTCTCTCCTTGTGCAGATGATTTTAGGAAGGGAAGAAATTGGGAATCATTACTGTGCCACAACTCTGAAATACTTTCCCTGTGTAGGCAAGAACCCGCTCCCATCACAAAAAGTATAATTTCACCGTGCATGTGCATGAATGCCCAAGGTAAGAACTAAAAATAGAGGTACCCTATTTCCATGCATCAAGTCAGCAGGTACAGAAACAGCATAAACAGTGATTCAGCAGTAGCCTGCATGATGCAGGAGGTTATTTCTTTGCTTCTGCCTCCCCATTTGTAGCCCTTCCCACCCCTGCTGAGTTACCAAGGCCCAGCAACCCCCAAGAGCGATGCCCAGACCTGCCTTGCAAAAAGAGCCCCAGCTCCATGGGGCCCAGGGAGATCTGCCAGCCATGGGGACTCACTGGCTGCTTGGCTCCCTTGGGAAGGGGGTGATGTGAGGTGGCTGCAAATGCTCTTCACACAAGGTCCAGCTCTCAAGAACACAGACAGCTAGAGAGTTGTTCGGTTTACAGAAGTTTTTCTAGTGCAGTCTACATGCTAACATAATTAATATTATTTTAAATTAAGATAGATGTATAATTTGCATTTTTGCTATTTTTTCATTAAGCTTCTGTGTCATATCTACAAAGTGTGATCATTCAAACTGGATACAAAGAGGTGCACAATGTACAATTACAGTGTGTGGCTAAAATTTTTGGTGCAAAGTAGGACTGTGACTCCATAAACACCTCTGCAAAATTGCACAAGATGACACCAAGGACATTTTTTGAATCCTGAGATTTGTTACATAAACAGCTATGACCTTGTACCCATGGTTTCAACAGGGACAAGCTGGTTTTTTTTGCTGATTCTTACCCCCATTTTTTCATTAATGTTTGCTTGAGAAGTCAGAAGGAGATACAAGAAAAAGAGAATGAAGAGTAGGAATTTCATTTACATTTCATAAAACCATAGCTAATCTCTTCAAGCAGAAATTTAAAAAATACTTCAGTCTTCCCACTGCCCAGGCTCTGTCATTCACCCTTTCAAACACAGCAAAGTCTCCCAAGCATCCAGGTGAGCAAATCCCTCCTCTAGCCCCTGAAATTCTGGGACTAAATATATCTTTGAAGGCCTTCCTTGCACAGCTGTAACTTACCCCCACACCATTCCTAGACAGCGTAACTAACCAAGAACAATTAAAGTGCTCAAGGATTTCAACTTAATTTCAGAATGTATTAAAGTCCTTTCTGCTCTCACCTTGACATACTTTGAAGTCTGGATGATTTGCATTTTGATGTCTAATTGAAAGGAGGATTGCTGCCTGACAGGTCTTAATCTTCTCAAAAGCATGGTTGTTCCTCTCTCTCCCCAAAGCAAATATTTATCACAAGTTTCACCTTGAATATAGGTCAGAGCATTGCAAAGCAAGTAATCAGAGCTGTTAAAAAAACCCCAAAAAACCAACAAACTACCACAAAGATTCTGTCTAGGTAAAAAAAAAACAAATTCAAAAGGCACATCCATTCCCCTGAGTCACAGCAAGGGAATATTATTACCACTAGCATGAAGGTTATAGAGCAAATGAAACAACTGGCTAAAGAAAAAAATAAAAGAAATCACTTATAAGTGTCATATTTCATCATTAAATTTTAATAGAAAAACTGCTGTGATTTGCTTAGTCTGAATATATAGGCAATGTAAAGAGACCCTCTGACATCATCGAGGCATAACACCAAAGATAAATGGAGATGATTTGCCACACTACTGAAGCAGCTGTAACTCCCTCCCAAACCTGCAGCAACCAAACAGCAAGGCAGCTGCTTCTGGCTGCCCACTGGCTCTCATGCCTTTGGCTGAGAGGAAAGAATCAGAGGTCTTACTCTTCCCCTGAATGTGTGGGCTTTAACAGAGGGCAGCTGAGCTGCTACACGAGTTTAAAAGCCCATGTCCTGCTAGTCACAGTTGGCTGTCCCCGAAGCCTGAGCCTCCACCAGAGCACGAACATCTGAAGGCCGCGTTGTGCACCGAGAGTGCCCCAAGCAAGGACAGCCAGAGCACATCCATATGCATCCCGAGAGAGCCCATCTGGAGCAGAGCCTCGCTCCACGGACTCACAGCAATGCAAAACTAGGCTCAGGACTCCAGACTGCCTCCCTTTCATACAGCAGTTGGGTTTTGAGAGCAATAAGGATGAAGATTTTCCTATCCTGCTTCTGCATTACACTGCAATTCTCCCTTCTGAAGGAGGGCAGCCCCCGTGACAAGCTCAGAAATGTCAGAGAGCAGGCTGCAGGCAAGCCAGGCACTGCCCTTCCTATGGAAACAGCAGGCAGCCTGCTGTCCACCTGCCCAAAAACAAACAGCAGGAAAGGGTGCACGGCTGTTGTGCACAGAGCTGTTAAGATCTATACGAAGCCCCATGTGTGTAAATGAAACATCAGCTCCTTCTATCATCAAATGTGTACAACTTGTAAGCATGAATTATGCAAGACTATTAACTGTCTTATTTTAAGAGGGAGCAGCTGTAAAAGCTGCTTGGAGGACACAGCAAGTCACGGAATGGTGAACTGGTGTTCAGTGTCTGAGTTTGTTTGAGCTACAGCACTGGGTCCAGCCCCAGCGCTCCCCAGACCTGCATCCTGCACTAAGCAATTCACTCAGCATCTCACAAGCTCTGTCTTCCAGTGCTCTATGGAGGAAGGAGTAATATTTTCACCACCTTATTGATGACAGCTTGAGAAAGATCTGGATAATTGTGTGAGTCTGTGAAGAAGTGAACAGAGAGCTCAGCCTGTAACCTGGCTCAAACTCAAGCCCCCAGTCTGTGCCCAAACTGCCAAGCTCTGCCTTTGCTTTCACCTTTCACAAGGAACCTGAAACAGCAAACTCCCACTGAGACCAAGGAGCTCCAGGCTGTTCCAGTTCAGTAACTCTTGTTGGCTAATGAACCCTCACACTCAGCCAGAGCCCACAGATGAGGATGCCAGCCTAGAGTGACGCTGCACAGCCCATGTCACAAGTGCCACCATGTCAGAGGCTGAGAGCAGCTGCAGGCAGGGACACTGAATGCTGGCTGGCAGCGTGGAGCACTCACCCATCCTCAGCCCCAACACACAAAGCACTGCAGGCTACTGAGCTCAGCCCTCCCTGAGCAGACACTGTGCTTAGCAGACATGCTAAAGTTGCTGATAGCAAGCTCTGGCCATAAATTACCTATAGGGTAAGAAGACTCTTGATACAATTTTACATAAAACATTAATTCCTCTAGTCAATACAAATGCTGGTAGGACAGAGTGGCAGGGCTGTACACAGCAAATAAGCATGCTGGAACATAAGAAGTGCTGAAAGGGGAAGCACAGATGGGTATTCAGACCAGTTTCATTCATTGTATATATCACAGACTTGGAAGAACAAACATCAAACACCGTGATTACATTTACTGATGATTCAGATTTGTGTGGGCTCCTCGATACACAAGAGGAGGGCAATAAAGTCCTGGACAACTGTGAGCAAGTAAGCACCTCGGGGGATAATTAAATTAATCTGAGCCATGGAAATGCCACACAACAAGGCTAAAACATAAAGCAAACAACATTATAAAGGACTTTGCACTCAAGAAGCTATACGAGACAAACACAGGCTACTGCTTGTTCCCAGTGACCCACCAGGGTGCCAGGTGCTGCACAAGCCCATCAGGTGAAAACTGGTACAGGATACACACAAGGCTTGAAGAAAAGCAATCTCAGTGATACCAGTTGTATGTGCCCCCAGCCCAAGCGACTGTGGCTTTAGAGAAGGGCCTTGTCACAAGGGGGACCACTGGTGGCACAACTGCTCTGGTGCCACCCTGACAAAACAAATCTATGCAGGGGACCCCTGCTGCCTCTCACTTGGCTTACCAGCTCCCAATCCCTATTACCAGCTGCTCCCCAGACTCCTGACCATTGCTCCCCATTTGGAAATCCTGTACTTGCCCCTAACTGCCTGGGCAGCCTCAGAGTGCTAAACAGCCCTGTTTGATGCAGGACAGCTGCCTCAGAGACACTGAGGCACCTTCCCTGAGCCACTCTGCCCAGCAAAGAGATCACTGGCAGGGATCACAGCAGGCACAGCCCCTTTCAGGAGACAGGTCCCAAGAGCACACCAGACCGAGACTGGGGAACACAAAGCATCTGGAGCAGCAAAACAAGCAAGGACATGGGAGAAGTCAGAAGTGGCAGAGCTGTCCAAGGCCCTGAAGGCATGAAGATGCTAAATTTGATGAGGTTGAGGAAGGGAGCCAAAGGAGGAATAAATAGAGCTAATGAGAACACAAGGCATGAGCATTCAAAAACCTTTAACACGCTACAAACAGCAATAAAAAGGCAATTAGAATTCCGAGATGCATGGAGGGTAATTGCATGCACTATAAATAGGTAGTGGGAAGACTGTCCTGCTCAGCAGGATCTGATTCACTTTTGGGGTGACTTCTGTGCAGAAAGGAATATTTTGGCATGCAACAGAAGCTGAGAAAAGGGAGTTTAGAGAGAGATGAAATTACAGGAAGAATTTCTATCACTGACATCCTGCTGCATGAATTATGTACCAAGCAGGAGCTTTGCCACATAGGCTTCAGAGGTCATAGCTTGAGGAACTCCAAATAAAAGTTCAGCAGCAGGGATGCAATGCAGCCTTAGAAAGAAACATCCATTTTATATCAGCCAGCACAGGAGTCTAGGCACTTCAGTGGCTTTCACTATTGATGGAGAAATCTAACAATGCCCAAGGAGACCCCGTCCTGCTCAGTTCATAACCTTTGAACAAGCACATGCACTTGTAACAGCACTTAAAAACAAGCAAAATCAGAAGTTTAAAAGTGCAATTCCAGTGTCAAATTTGTTTCCTCCATCCTGCCACTGGCATGTTGCTTCTGTTCCCTACCCATCCCTCAGGCATGCTCCACCGTTCTGCTCTGCTCATAACCCCTCCCAGGCTGGTGTAGCCCTCGAGGGGATGCCCATGGCTCACATAGCTGGTACAAGCAGCCAGCTCACAGTTTAAAAAACAGGCTCTCTGATGCCATTCCTGCCCAGCCTTCCCTCCCTACACCACTTAGGCTGGAACAAGTGCAACAACTGCTGCTCTCCCTGCTGGGCACGTGGTTCAGGCTGTGTGGGGATGTGTCATGAGAGATTTTGGGAAAGAAGGAGCCCTTGGAGTAGATAAAACCCACAAGGGTCCTTGCAGAATTACAACCAACATCTTTTAGAGTAGAAGGTACCACTTAAGTCCAGGAGCCCATAAAAAAGTAGAAATCATACCAGGCAGAGCCTTGGCTAACATAATCCACCACTGCATGATCAAATCAAGTGTTTTGAGGATACCAGCTCTCTCTTGAGACAGCTAGAGGCTAGAAGAGTGTTATTCCAAATCATCTCTGCATAGCCCTGGGCATATCTGATGCAGAGCAAATGGGAGATGGAAAAGGAAAACACAGCCACACCCGAGAACTGTCAGCAATCCCTCCTCCCTGCCCCAGCTCCTTCCCAGGTACCCTTCCAGAGGAGGAAAGTTCGCAGACTAAAGCACCAAACACCTGATAAAGGGAGGGAGCAAAGCTGAAACTTCCCAACTCCAAAGTCCCTCAGCCAGGCCTCGTGCCCTTCCCAGCTCCCCGTTCTTTCCCAATGCAGAGCATCGGCATCGATTCATGTTTGGGAGCTGCTCTCACAAATGACTGAGCACACACAAAGTCTCTGCAGTCCTAACTCCAGCTAGCTCTTTGCTATGCACCAAAAACCAGCCCCATGCAGCTCAGAGCATCCCCACATAACAGCAGCAGATGGCTTCTGCCTAGAGGTCTCACTGCTGGTCTGCAGAGCCAGAGTGGGAGGCACAGAGCTGGTTTTTGCAGCATGCACAGGTCAGGCAGCCTGGCCTGTAGCTGAAGAAGTGCTGGCTGTGGCCTTCCTTCCCCTTGCACTGTCACCATGCAGGCAGCAAGGGAGCTGGCTCCTGCTGCGTCACCCCATTAGCTTCCTCCCGAGGCAGAGACAAGTCTGTCATCTCTCGTTGCAAGGAGAATGGGAGCAGTCTGCTGGGAAGGAAGGAAGGAAGGTGGTGACAATAAAAGCAAACTTGTCACATGCAACATGCAAAGCATTTGTACCCTCTTGCTAAATTAGGAAAAGGTGTTTGGCATCTTAGAATAAAATTGCCTTTTGCTTGATGTTCTGCTTATGTGATACCCACATCACTTTCCAGCTGCCTAAATTCTCTGCTGCTGAGGTGTGGGAGAGGCTGACCCCTGGCACCAGCACATCAGGCAAAGTGAAAGAACCTCCTTGCAAAACTACAGCCCCTGGCATCATCAGCAGCAGTCCCACAGAACTTCTGGATGGCTGCAACTAATTGTTCCCAAATTATCCTAGTATTTTCTGTGCCTAAAACATAACACCTGAATGCTCCTTCCTTCCCAGCCCACACCCATCAGACAGGGATAGGGATACCTGAGGGGAGCACTGAGGAAACACAGGTCGCACCTGGCTGCTGTTTATGGAGCAGCTTCTCCCTTCCACAGCCACATGTCAAGGCTGGCCAGAGCAAGCCCAGAAATTTCTTCCCAAAGTGTCTCTGCAGTATTTAGGTTCACTTGGCCAACTGGCTGGACAGGGCTCCCCCAAACCCCAAATCAGTCCTTGGGTAAGAGTTTATTTCCAAGCAGAGCACCAGCTGGATGAGTGATGGGTGAGTGCCTTCTTGTAGAACCAACATCAGTGAGCAGGGAGCTGTATTTAGGAGTATTGGTCTATTTTCCCTGTAACAGTCATGTCCCTTTGTCTCACCAGGATGCCACCAGCCAGGTACCTTGTCCTCTCCAGTGCCAGCCAGAGTCCGTATGTTGGCTGTGACACTCCAGGCTCTGAAATGACCCTTGTGCACACACCCATGTCCCTACCAGCAAAGGCAAATCACTGTTCCCTCTCTGAGGGGCTCTGAGGAAAGCATGAGGCTGCTCCCCTGCCCTGTGGAGGTGGGGAAAAACTTGTGGGTTGTGGTCACATGTAGGGGTGCTTAAAGCAGTAAAACCTTTCAACAGGATTGAAGTCTTCTGCACCTCAGGGAAATGCCAACTTAGCATCATGTGCCTTGGTAACTTAAATTCCCCAGGAAAGGGACAATGGCGTCCCAGAGGAGTCAGCCAGCTGCACAAACCTCATGGATTGAAAGCACACTGCAACTAACAGACATCAGTGGCTGCTACACACTTACAGAATCTGCTAACTCCCAGTGCCATCCTCTCCAGCTCAATGGGTTCTCAGAATGAAATGCAAATGCTAGACATCAAATTCAAATGCTAGAGCAGACACTGCTCTTTACAAGGCAACCTGTGAGACTGTTTCAAGAGGACAATTATTAACAAATAGCTTCTTCTATCAGTAGCTCCTCAAGGTGTGTGCCTGGAAAACAGCCCTTCCTCCCTATTACTGTCCTCCCCTGTACCAGACAGGCAATTGGGAGCCAAACCACCCCCTTTTATCCCTGCTCCAAGAGACTGAACTGAGCCTGTGCACACTGCAGTACTGCAGCTGTTCTGGGTAAGAGGCCTCTTTCTCCTGCAGAAGTGCCTCAGGCAACACCAACACCCTAAACAAGTACTTCTTTTCCACTGCCAAAAAGTTTATTGAACCTTTTCCCCCCAAAATTCTTTACCTGGCTGAAGATATACAGCAAGTGATAGACTTGCAGAGACAGGGTCACTGCTCCATGCTTGTAGAGGATCAGATCCAGTACATAAATGCTAAACCTAAATCATCAAGTGTGGATCTAAATCCCACCTCAGAAAGGGAGCAGAAGGTGGTCTGCAGAGGGTCTACAGACAAAGCTAGATTTGAAGACCTTTCATTTTAGAAAGTCTGAAAGCCCTGCCTTTGTGTGAATGTCACCTTAATTTAGCACACGAGATCACAAAAGGGCAGTGCTGGACCATCAGCCCTGTTTGTCAAGGTATTACACAAATGCATTGTGGCATCAGCCCAAAGTCCTACCAAAGTCAGTGAGGCTCCTTCAAGATGTGCACATTGCATTGCCAATCCCCAAAGACAAACACCACAGCACTGTCACTAAAAAACATGACTAAATCTAGATTTCAATAAGTTTCTTAATCAAATATTATCATTTAGGTATGGGGAGACACCCATGAGGGTCACTATATACCTGGCACTACTAAAGGTCCAAGATCCCAACCTTACTGTGAAGTAGACAGACAGGTTTTGAACTATGACAACTACAAACACAGCACGACTTACCCCAAGATGAATAAATATTTGCATGACACTTTGACTCAGGTGTTTAAATTCTAGAAAATGTCTGACTTTAGCAGCCTGAATCACAGACAAACAATACCACATATTATCACTAAAAGCACCTTTTCAAACAACAATTTCAAAAGGTTAACATCAAACACTCAGAGCCTGCACTTTATGTCCTGTTTTAAAAATGAAGCCCACACAATTCAAAGGAAAACCTGGCTGAAGCAACCCAAATATCCCGTACCCACAAAAAACTTCTTCCTAAACAAGTGCCAGGCTAGGATGCACTGTGTATTTTTGTCAGTACCTCCAAGGTAATGACACAGGGGAGCTCCCTAGGAACCTTCCATCTCTCACATCTCCCCTCACCCACCCTATAAAGAGGCAGCTGGACCCTACTGCTGGACCTTGGAGCATGCCCTCCAAGAAGGGTGGCCCAGTTCTGACCCACTGGGAGCATAAGGAGCATCCAAGGTGAGGAGACAATTCTGATTGTCCTGCCACGCCTGCACCACACTCTAAAAGCGCTGGGCAGGGAGGTGGCATCTTCCCCTGGACCTCACCCTGTTCTATTTCCAAGAAGGGAAGACCTTTGAGGGGCCATCCATTAAACCCCACCCACCCTCCTGGGTGACAAATGGAGAAGAACTGCTCATCACCAGGGAAAGTCCCTTTGTCTGCTGTTTTAAGAGAACTACTGTTTTAATTAGTTCTAGAGATCATTTCAGGGGTGAAACCCTGGCACTGCTGAAGTCACTAGCTGGATTCACATCAACACTCTCCAAGCAACAGCTTTATTGATCATACTGTATTGATTGGTCTTAACATACTGATCAAGTTTACATCATGAAACAGAAATAGGATGTTTACCTTGTACCACTCTGGACTACAGCACTGGCAATAGCTCTGGGGTTTGTATATATACACTGCTAGTAGCAGAGCTGTGATGGCTGGGCTGCTACTGCTAAATAAACTAAAAACAAATTAAATATTTCTCCAGCTAACAAAAAATTGCATAGGGAAATGACTTGCTGACCACTTTCCACATAGGTAAATGGAGAAGAAGTGACTCACCATTCAGCAGAAAAAATTACAAGTTGAGCAAGAGGCAAAGTGCTTCAGGGAGAGTGTCTAGACTATGCAAAGCAAGGCCATAAATTACACCTTTTGAAACAATGGGCTGTAGCAGGGCTTTGAGCTGCATGATCAGATAAGTCTTTTCTACCTTTAGTTAGTATCATCTCTGGCCCAAGAGGTGCCACCCACAATAATTGAAATGTCAGGCTATGGATCAGGAACTGAAAAGTTTTACAACAGCTAAAGACCAAGCTCACAGCCTATTTAATTACCCACTTCACAATCCAATAAACTGCAAGTATATAAATAGCCAAAGTATGACAAATATTTAATATCTCCTAGAATTAAATTAAGATAAGGCACTGGCAAAATAAATGATAAGTGTTTTAACTGAAAACCACCTTTTTCTGCAGATTCCAGACAACTTCAGCACAGTAATCTCATTCTGCACTCCACACTGCTAAGAAGCACAGCATCTCAGATGTGCCAGACCTTCCTTGCCACGGTGATGCTCTGCAAGCAGGCTCACCTTCACTTCAGGGTTGGCACAGAGCTGGGAACAGACCCAGCCAAGAGCCCAGCCACACACACAGCCCTCATTTGATGGTGGCCGTGGCCTGTGCCCACATTGAACCATCTAAGTGCTGAAGCCAGCCCCTAACTACTCTTCCAGGTTTATATAGGCATAGCATGCAGCAGCTTTGCTGCAACTACAGAGCTGTACATGAAGTACAGCTCATGCTTGAGAGCTACCTGGACCTTGCAGCTACTTCTTGAACAGCACTAGACAGCAACTGAGGGACAGACAGAAAACAAGCAGAGCATCATCTTTACCTCCCCTGCCCTGCAGAGCTGAGAAAACCAAAAATCTCCAAGGGTTTCTTGGGACCAGCAGAGCAGAATCTGACCACAAAAACAAATTCCTCCAGCAGAAAACTGCTAAAACAAGTCCCAACACCACCTGAGTTCAGTCTGTTCCAGAAAAACAGTGTGCTGGTGCTTTTAAGAGAGAACTTGTGTAAGTATGGCATAAGAGTAACAATTCAACCCACGATAAGGAAGATGTGGTTATTTCAAAGGCTGCACTAGCATTACCGTGTCCTTACTGTTGTAGCATCTGTGTGCCTGCTGAAATGGTAGGAATTCAGTCTTTTAAGATGCATTGTAACCAACTGAACAGTTTCTGACCCCTCACACCTGTTCTGCATTAAGCACTGTGCTTAAATCAATCACCATTCAGCAAAGCACAAGCTTAAGCGCTTTGCTGAATTTGACTGAGAATTTTGCTAATGCACCTGACGTCATCCCACAGGCTTACACAGGGACCCAAATCATGAGCCTCTTCTCCCAGGAGTAGCCCTGGTAATCTGCAACAAATCTGGAACTTTTTTCATCCTGCATTTATTCCACTGGGAACTGATTTACTCTCCTGCCTGCCTACTCCCTTGTTCTGCAGGAAGGAAAACAGGCAGTGACAACCACAGCTGCCACAATGTCTGACCTAATGTGCTCTCCTCATTTTATCTCCTAAAAAGTTCTTCCTGCTGCCCCTTTCCTAACAAGTGTTTTCAGTTTATGCTATTTTGAATGAGCAAACACCAATTCCAGGGCTGGGCTGTGCCTTTTGACTGCCGTGCTGCAGAGATATTTAGCCAAAGGTACAGCCCACATCCAAGGATGCTTGGTTTGCATCACTATAGGCACACACCTTGTCCAACATCCCTAGGCTGCTGGCTGAGCTGTCTTCCCAAAGGCTTCAGACAGCTGGGATCAAGTGGGAAGAGGCACCAAGCACGGCTGGTCGTCTCAACTCTACTTCCAACAAACCAGCATGATCTAGAGAAAAGACCACACACATCCTGGGCATGCAATTACCAAGCTCAGTGCCATCTGCAGTAATAAAACACGTTGTTCTGAGAGCCATGGAGCTGGCAAAGCCACTTTCCTCCTGAGCTGCATCCTGAGGCCGGAGCCTTCCATATCCAGCAATATTGTAAGCTCTGATGGCAGTTTTTCCTCCACATTCTCAGATCTCTCAGGTCTCTTGCTCAGATTCCCCAGTGTCTAGTAATGGCTGCCCACACACTGCACCTTCCTCCCATCTGGGGTAGAAGATAAAAATTAAATCTCCCTATTTTCACCAAGCCTTACAGGGATGAGTATCCTGCAGACCATTGTCTGCATCTCTAATGTGCCTGGAATTCAGTGGTGGCTTAAAAAAGAAACCTAAGTGGAAAACAAAGACAACACAGGCAGGTATCTAATAAGCTTTTTTTTTCTTTTTCCTTAGGAAATACTGCTAGTGAAATGTAAATAGAGGAACTTACAGGTAGACATCACAGATATGTAATTACTCAAGTGGAGCCTTACCCCATAAAAATCAAAATAAACCCAAAGCAGACGTGTAGACCTGAACACACTCATCTAAAAAACAGTTTTTCCTCTGTTGCTGAAATTTTTGGGGTGTCAGGATCAGAAAAAAACCAGTTTTGAGTGGCATCTGCTTAAATTCATTTGGAAATCTGAAACATAGTTTACTGCTGGTGTAAACAAGCAGAGCTGTCATGCCCACATGCAGTAAGTACCCAGCTACACCATCCATTCACACATTTCCGCTACTCTCTTCCCTCTCATATACATTCTAATTTATCAAACAGCAGGTAATTACCTTTGTGGTGCAACAGCAAGTTAAACTACAGAGTTCCCTTTATTTCAAGGTGGTTCATGGGTGCTGCAGAACACCAGGCTGCATTTTCCAGCTCCAGAGCACTACACATGCGTGTGTGGCTGCACAGCTGGTGCCCGCTGTGCCAGTGTGTTCCCAGCCCCCAGGGCACCAGCCAGCTCTGACACAGCAGCACTGCAGGATCAAGGAGGGAGGATTACACACCTCAGGGGAGGAACACAGAGATCTACAACCCAGGCAAGAACTTTAGTGCTGCAGCCACAACAAAATCAACTCTTTCTTATCTGAGAAAATTGCAAAGATGGTGAAGTTATTAGAAGCTGCCCGGGCTCTCAGCTGTGGTCCTCCAGCTGAGGTGGGGATGGTCTGGCTGTTATCAGATATCCCAGACAGGAAAGCACTCTGCAGGGCAACAGCTTCACTGCCTCACCTGCAAAGCCATGGTCCCTGCCTGGGCTGTGCTTGGGGTCACAGCATCTCCCATTCTACAAGGGAGAGCTGTGAGCCAGGGGAAGCCAAACCTCATCCTCCTCCTTCCAGCACTGGGCACAACCTGCAGAGTAGGGCTGGGGACAAGAGCCCAGCACTCACCGCTGCACAGTTCTGCCCAGACACCTCTGTGGTGGCACCTCCCTGACATGGGTGCGGGGCCTGATGTGGTGTGAAGCTTGGTGTGAAGCCAGGACCCCTCACCTGGGCAGGACCCCAGTGGGGCTCCCAGACACCCTGCCCATGGGCAGTGACTGCAGAGGGCAGGTGGGAAGGGTCAGGCCCTGCCATCTTCAGGGCCCTGCACGTGCAGTGGATCAAGCAGCAGCCCCTGCAGCCTCTCTGTCCAGCACGACTGGGAAAGAAGGGAGCGTGGTCCTGCACACCAGCCTGGAGACGGCAAATAACAATACTGGGGGATCTTCTGCTCCCTATTTCTTGAAGGATGAAACAATTCCCTGGCAAACTGCAGACTTTGAGGGTAGAGAGGCAAACGGCACATGGGAAAGGAAGCAGTTTATCCCTCCTCTGCCACTGAGCAAACTGACCCAACAGCCCCCATTACAGCAGGACCAAAATCCGGTTTTCTCTCACCTTCCCCCTAAGAAGCAAAATGCATTTGTTCCACTCTGGTGAGTCTTGAGCACCTGACACTTTCATCACTACTGAAGACCCAACCAATACACTGCAGCTGAAGCTCAGTGCTCAAGAGGGATCAAGTCCCTCACCTTCACCCTCTGGTCTCCCTGCAGCCAAAGAAGAAAGAGACTTTCCCAGAGGGATGTGTTAGGAAAGCAAAGCAGAGGAGCACATGAAGTTCATCAACAAACTCTGGTAGTCTTTTAATTGACTTTGACAGAAGTCGTGGCAAGAAAAAAGGGCAAGGATCTACTTCCAGCATGACAACTGAATATAGGGATATAGAAAAAAAACACCCAAATTCATTCACCTTTTAAAGGGTAAATTAAATTTGACATGTGCTATCATGGTAAATTTAGTTTTCCCAATTCCATTTCACTGCTAAGTTTGAGGGGAGAGGGTCAGCCCCCAAGACACCCACCTATTTTAGCTATGTTAATAAGCCAGAAATGTTTCCCTATGTTCTTCATTTCACAGAGAATGGATTCTTTCCTCTCAAGATCCTGTGTAACTTCCACATAGCCTTGGATATTGCTGCCATTTTGCAATTTTTCTCATTACTCCTCATTTCTTTGTTTCACCTGCATTTTATTCCCCACCTTCTCCTCTCCCTTCTCCTGTCCTTTCACAGTGCACTATTTTGATTTCAGGGACTATAAACTGTCCTTCCCAGCCAGTCTTCTCTGAACTGCTAAGATGCTGCACGCTCCTTTGGATAAACTACTTGTCAATTTCAGTTCACTTTTATGTGAGAAACAGTTGCAGGACTTACTTGTTTGTATTTCAGTGAAACTAACTAATAATAATGTAAGTTTCATCATCTTTCTCTAACACAAAGAAGTTGCACGGGAAACAAAAGCCAAAATGACTTTGGAAATTCACAATCTGTTGAAAAGCATTGTAGGCAAAAAGAACAGATAAAAGAAATTCCAAACCTGGCTATAAATTCAGCTATGTACTTTGCTCAGCAAACAAAAGCAGATCATTCAAGCTTCCAGCAACAGATTGTCCTATATTGCCTTTAAACTACATGATACAGTACGGATACACTTTCCTACCTCCGTATGTTGCAATGACTAATAATAGTCCTGTGGTGTAGCAGAACTGAATGTCGTTTGCATCAATACATCCAGGAGTCTGCCTGAATCGTAAAGGTCATTTGTGAACAGAGAACAGGATCAAGGCTAAAACTGCAGTCTAAGAAACTCAACCGAAAATGGTGACAAAAAAATCAGCCAGCTGTTTCAGAGAACTACATTACATCACAGACTCAACTCTGGCTGCCACAGGGAAAAAGTTGGCTACATTTGAAAGATGCCTGTGTCCAGATCCAGAAGAAATCTAATTCCTGCCCTGGCCCATGAGCTTGTGCCTCAGAGGAGAAACAAGCTCCAAGACAGCTCCTGGAGATGTGGAGCCCAGGTGAAGCGCTCCTGCCCAGCCTCTGCCTGGAGCAGCACAACGGCCCTGATGTGGTGACACACTGGGGAAGGACGAGTCAGGACTGTGGCAGAGACTTCACCGCAAACCTCTGCTGATGCATTTTGCCGGGAAGGCGGTCTTGGGGAGCTCGCCAAACATAAACACTTGCAAGAAGTTGAAATGAGACTCAGCAACTCCCCAAGTCAGTGCCAGCACTCCCAGTTAAGCAAACTTTGCAGTAAGCATGGAGTTGTGGAGTCCCTTTGCAGGAGGCAACAGCACGTGCCTGGTGTTTTCCAGCAATATAACCCATTTCTCTCCTTTCGCCAACCTTTAGATGGCCAACATCCCAAACTTCCCGAATCCCGACGTTGCGTAACTAGAAGCAACAATGTACATCACCGCGCTGGCTCTGTGTGGGGGACCATGTCGGGGAGCAGCACGGAGGGTGACAGGGGGTCAGGGGGCTTCCCCGAGCCCCGAGACAGGGCTGCTGCCAGCAAAGCGCACCACGTGGGCCCAAGGTGCCCTGGGCCGGGAGTGCCCTTGGGGTGCCCGGGGAGCTGCAGGCCCGGGGAGCAGCAGGAGAGGTGAGGAGTGGGCAGGGATGCAGACAGAGGGGTATCTAGAGAGCGTGCACAGGGGTAAGTCAACAGCGGGTGGGTAAGAAGGGGGCAGGCAGGCGGGTGGGTGCAGGGGCAGGCAGGGAGCAGCCAAAGGTGGGTGGGTGATGGAGAGGAGAGGCAGAGCCTGGCCGGCAGGGCAGAGCCTGGCAGGGCAGGGCAGAGCAGGGCAGGGCAGTGCACGGCCGGTACCTTCTGCTGCCGGCGGGCCATGTCGGTGGGCTGCTTGGCGTTGAAGGGGTAGGCGATGCAGCGCATGACGAAGACGTAGAGCTGCAGCTTCTTCTTCCTCTCCTCCTCCTCCCGCTGCAGCCGCTCCAGCTCATCCTTCTCCTTCTCGCTGGCCACCGAGGGGCTGGGGCTGGCGGGCCGCGCCGCGCTGCTGCCGCGCCCGCCGGGCTGCAGCCCCCCGGCGCTCCCACCGCCGCCGGCACCGCCGCCGCTGCCGCCGCCCGGGCCCTCGCCGGGGCGGCTGGGCGAGAGCCGCGCCGCGGCGGGCGCCAGCGGCTCCTTGCCGCTCTCCTCCTCCACCAGCTCCTCCGACTCCTCCTCGCTGGACGACGGGTCCAACATCGCGGCGGCGACGGCTGGGCTCGGCCGTGCGAGCTCTGGAGCGCGCTGGGCTGCGCTCCGCTCGGCGCAGCCGTGCCCGTGCCCGGCTCCGGTTCTGCGCGCCGCCGCGCCCGCGCGCGCCCCCGCCCCGCCCCGCCCCGTGCGCGCGGGCGCTGGCCGCGGTGCTGCACGCGAGGGGAGCGAGCGGCGAGCGGGCCCCGCGCATGCCCGGTGGGAGCCCCGTAGCCGCCATGGCCGTGGCTGTCCGTGAGGTGCGGGCTGACGGCCCGGCGGGAGCGTGTGCCCGCGGTGTCCCCACAGAACCCACTGTCTCTCCGAACGTCCGTAACCACACACAGACACTGCTGTGTCCTCAATGTCCCCACGGACACCAATGTCCCTGCTGTGCCCACAGCCCCACGCTGTGTCCTCACAGCAGCCTGAGCCCCACGAATCCTCGCAGACCTGAGGCTCACAGCATTTGTTTTCCACCAAGCAGCTCTTCTTTGCACCTCAATACAACTAAAAGCCTTAATCGAAAAGTGATACTGCTGGTAAAGGTTTCCTCCAAGTCACTAATTATTACATGTGTAATGATATCGTGGTGTTCTGCTTTGAAGATTACCTGGGGCAAGCTGAGAACTTTAGGAGGCTCTCTGAGGGATGAGTCAGTGAAGGCATCGTGTACACAATGGTTTCGTTTTTGGTGATTTTCAGATCTGATTGAGACTTCATTCACATGTATTTGTGTATTTGTGGTCGGTGGGTGTTTTCAAGGTTTTGTTTTTCTACTCAATTAGCAGTGCTTCTTTTCTAAATGTCAAAATACCTGTCACCTGTTAATTCATGTTAATAAATATTTAGGGAGAATAGATAAACATTGGCTCATGGTGATGGGGCTGTGAGAATAGCTTGCGGGAGAGGAGATAGGCACTGCTTCTCACAATGTGTTCCAGCGTTTTCACAACAGCTGGGCTTTCTGAGCTTCTTACCTACTTCTAATTAAAAGCTCAGAGTAGCAGATGAGCCTGGAAAAACTTCTGGGTCCTACATTTCCAAAAGCCACGAGAAGTGTCTCAAAAATTAGTGTAGAGAGTGAAAAATGGCTTTCCCCATTTCCATCAGCGTTATCTGCTAGATGTGGCATTCTGCACATCACCTTGCCGTGGTGTGTGTCCTGCCAGCAATGTGGGAAGGCCTGGGAATGACAAACTCTCTGTGGAGAAGGGTAAAATTGTAAAGTTCCTGCAAACAAGGTTTTCCGTGTGCTTCCTACTGAAAGGAGCTGGTTCAAGCTGAAATTAGGAAAAGATTTTTCAGCCCCTCTCAGCCTTTCTCAGTATCATTTCATCTCATGCCTCCCTATTTATTTTTTTCCCAGACAAACAACTAGAAGTACCATATCATTGCTGCAAGGCAAATAACCCTGCTCACCCAAGGTGTGTGGATGTGCTGCTAGGGGACAGGTCATACAGCACCTGCTAGTGCCATTTGGCCCCTAACATTGCTAATGCAAGGATAACTACCACAAGGGTGATGGAATGTCTCAAAAGATTCTTCCTCAGCAAAGTTCACTTATTTTTTTTAGTTGTCTTTTAGTTTTGCTTTTCTTTCTTTTGATTGATGCCTTATTTATAGTATCCCTCAGGAAAAAAAAAAAACAAAAACAAAACAATACTTTGTCCTGAGTCTCCAGTTGTGTCAATGAAGAAAAAATTGAACAAATTACATATGATGGTATTATCTATAGGTAATCACACAGTGCAGAGGAGAAAGCAGAAGTCTTTGGGATTAACAAAGTGCATATGATGATATTATCTATAGGTGATCACACAGCAGAGGAGAAAGCAGAAGTCTTTGGGATTTTCAAGAAATGTCATTTATGGTATAGGAGAATGGGAAAAAAAAATCTGTGACATGAGGCTGCAGGTACTCTCCCTTGTAGCTGAGGAGGCAAACTTTCAGGAGCTGCAGCTCTGTCATCCCTCTCCTGGACAAAACAGCAACAAAGCTCTGTCAGATGGTGATCGGAGGAAAATTGGACCATTTTTTATGAAAGGTTTTCTGTGGTGTTTGCTCTGATTGTTGCAGTAACTCTACAGAGGTGGATTCACTAGAGGAAAGCAGCTGGGGATGACAGAAATAACTTTTGCTGGTAGGAACATCACAGACGTTGAGTGTCTGACTATAAAGACAAATTGACTTTTCTGACAGATTGTCAGAAAAGATCCCTTAAATTAATTGATGTAAGATAGATACATACAACCACCAAAAAACCATGCATGTTCTTTTTCAAGACTTCAGAATTATATTTGTCCTTTAGTGGGTAAGATTTGGCTCACTAGAGAACTTTGAACAGGTTATGTTTTGAAAGGCCTGACTGAATATTGAGGTATGGTTCATTTTGAAGTTTTGCTGGTCCAGAGAAGCAGGGACAAATCACAGTCAATGTGATCAACACTTTATTTCCTTAATTCACACATCCACATTTTCACAGTGACTGTGTTTGAATGTGCAGTTACAACATTCATGCTTTTTACTGTGTAAAGGAAAGAGTCAGGTCAAAAATTCTCCGACCTCTTGCTTTCTCTTTCCAAATGCCATATTTGTCCAGAGAGATGTATGCAGCTTCCTCTGAAACATCTCTCACTTGCAGTTGTTTGCATCTTATTGCAAGGCAGTGTCTGGAAGGCATTGTGCAAGAAGGGAAGCAGGAGAGTGATCATGAAAATTATGTGTGGCTAACTTCCAGTGGTATTATTTCACGGTGGGTACTTGTGTAATTACCCATCATGAGTGGGTAAATGTAGATAAATAGGAGCATTAGCTAAGTAATTTTTGATGTTATATTGGTTTTTATTGCTATTTTCTCAGGATGCTTAAAACAAAAGCTATTTGGGTTAAAAGGATGGCTAATGTTGAATGGCTAAGTTCGTTTTCAAGATGAAACACAGCTGCAAAACCCGTGGTCCTTTCTAGCTTATCACTTTGGAACAGGCTCCAGGAGGTTTTAAAAATCTGTCCCTACACATTTGTTCCCAGCATCATGAGTTAATTGCATCTGCTAAAACACTTTCCAGAATAATTACTAAATGAGATCCAAAGTACCTGCATTACCAGCTCTTGCAAGTTACGGTAAGGGGCAATACTCACCGTGTGGGAATACTCCACCTCCGTGCCTGTTTGCACTGCAAACAAGAAGCAGCAAATATACACACACCAATCCCTGCTGAGGGCGAAATTCTTCCCATCTCTCATGGCTGGAGCCACTGCAGCTGAGTAAAGGAGATTCCAGGTGACCTCAGGTTTCAAAAACTGTTGTTTTAGATAGCACGAGTTGTATCATCATTATAGCACAAGGATTTCATATCACCAGAGCTTCATATCTCCTCAGTGTTTCTGGCAGGCAGCTCCTCTAAGCACTGACTGTTCCTGGTCCTTACAGCAGCCATCTGACTCCATAGTCCACCAATCCACTCTTTTATACCACTTGTTCTTATTGGCCTGTTATGATCAGGCCTGCTTCTAATCTTTACTAAGTGGTCCAGCTGCAACTCATTGGGGAATAAGATTACCTTCTACATCACCTTCATTTACCCATACTGCATCCCCCTACAGAAAACAGCGTTGGATGAAGAATAGTAAAAGTGAAATTGTGAAATGTTTCAAATTTCTTTTCATTTTATAGTGTCAGAGGGAAGGACCTGCTGATATTAGAAAAATGGCTGTTGTGGCGATTGCATCTCTCTCCAGTTTTTTCCATTAGACAGAGGAAATCAGTGTAGATAATGATTTGTGGAAATTACTGTAAAGAAAAGCAGAGCTGAAGCAGAGGCCTTAGCTTTGGGAAGAGACTTCCTGTGTATGTGCCACTGGGTGCAGTGGCACTGCCTGTGCAAGTAAGCAGGCAGGACCCAAGGCTTGGGAGAAACCCTCAGAAAGAGTGAACTCCGCTTAAAGCAGCCATTTGGGAGAGCTTAACAAAATGTTTCCCTCAGGGAGGCTTGCATTTGCATGAAAACCAAACAATCCGACACTCTTTTTATTAATCCTGGTTAAAGGCCTAAACCAGAATATTTATGAAAACTGGAAGCAATTAGTGCCTTTGTGAAATCTCTGTGCACTGATGGCAGGGAGTTGCAGGGACTGTCTAGAAGAGGAACTAGAAAGACCCATCTCTTGTGCTATTTAGCCTCCTCTGAGATCCCCTGCAGCTATGGAATATGATAGAATCCCTAGGGCTGAAAGGACCAACCATTAACCCAACATCACCATATTGACCACTGAATCATGTCCCCAAGGGCCACATCCACACACCTTGGGCAGGGATTCCACCTCTTCCTTGGGCAGCCTATTCAAATACCTGACTGTGCTTTCAGTGAAGAAATTTTTCCTCAATACCCACTCTGAACCTCCCCTGCCAGAACATGAGGTCATTTGCAAATCACTTGCAATGAACATAAGATTTGGAAGCAAAGTGAGAGTGCAGACTCTGGTGGTGGGGCACTCTCTGCTTCTCCTCGCCAGTCACCAACTGCACCCACTAGCTCCTATTCCTATTCCAGCTCAGATGGTGCTGTTTTAATGAGCCTGAGATTATTTACCTTATATGTGCAGTACGCTGGGAGATTATTTACCTTATATGTGCAGTATGCTGGATGATCAGAAAACACCTGTGGAGGAGTGTACAGAGACCCCAGCTAGGATTCACCTTCACTTTGACTGCAGAGCAGCTCCTGATTTTTACAGGGCTGCCCAGTGCCAGCCCCCCAGCAATCACAGGGGGCCTGCTGGCTTCTACTCTTGGTGTTTACAGGAGTCCAGCATCAGAGATCATTTGTACTTCTGGATGTTACCTACAGAAAATTTGGCCCTTTAGCAACATGCCAACAAAACATGAAAAATGTTTTTGCTTGGCTTTAGAAAAGCAATTTTGCAATACAATTGTGAGTTCTGTACAGTATCAGGTGCAAATGAAAGGGAAAAAAGAGGAAAAGCAGGTGTCAAAGACTACTTTAAAATATCTTACCGCTCATAGAGATGCAAAATTTCAGCAACAACTGAAAAAGGAAGCAGAGAGCTGCTGAGAGCCAGCCTGTCTTAGACTGTGCAACAGGTAGTGCCAAGTAAATGGTACCTTCTCCTGAGGACTTGCTGTCACATCCTTGGGCACATGCTTTGAGGGGCTAGACAGTTTGCACCTTGCAACAGGGCACTTTAAAGAACTGGATAATGGGAGTGTGCAAGTGGGCAGGTTCAACCAGCAGATCCTTTGATTCAGGCATGAATAAAGTCTGGCTACAGAGTGCCACTGGAAAACACTGCCTCATGGTAATAACACTAATTTACAGAGTGGAAATAGAAATCCTGGTGTGTCCTAGGCTCCATTTGTTTCACTGTTTCCTAAAATAGCAGAGGAAGCAATCTTTGTTTCTTGGTAACAGTGTTATATAGATTTTTCAGTCTCCCAAACAGAGTGGCTTAAACTGTTGCTCTTTTCACCTGTTCATGCACACTCAGCTAATATTTACCTTGGGATCTTGGCTGCACCAGGGCTGTGGCAGGAGCGAAGCAGGGGCCAACCAGAGCTGCTGGCTTTAGTTAATCCTTGACATCAGGGAAGTGTGGGATGGGGAGGGAGGCACCATGAGACACCCAGCCGCTGCAGCTGCAGATGGTGCAAGAGCTGGGGTGCCACTGCTTCAGTTCAGCATTTCTCTTATCAGTGCTCAACCTCCTCCTTGCCCTTCACACAGGGCATTTACAGCAAGTTTCCTTCCTTCAGCAAACTGCCTCCTGAAAGGGAGAATTCCAGCCACCTGAGGGTCAGTGTTTCACAGTGGGACCAGCTGTCTGTGTCCTGTGCAGTGGTAGCTGCTCACTGGGGACTGGCAGGACTGACATTGAAGAGATGGAGTTACCCTCTCTACCTGCACTGCTGGAAAACTGTAGCTTGCAATAAGATAAACTCTTAATCTATTTCTGGATAGTGTATTTGAAGGTGCTTTGGAAAGGCTTTTCAGTCCCTTGAAAAAGTCTGTTTAGCTGTCATTCTCTCTCTTCTCCCTCCTTTGCAGGTGCTAGGTTCTGCTCTCCAGGCCTGATAAGCATCTGCAGGAAAAGGAGACTTCCCACAGCATCCAGGTTCTGGAGTCAGAAATAGGCCTATGTGCTGAGGTGGGAGTGCTTATTCCGCCCTGTAACTGGATTTAGATATGCCATAGTTGCAGCTGTGTGGGGGGTGCTGTTGGCTGTGTTTGAAGCCGCCCTGGCTTCACAGGCAATGTTGCTGCCTCTCAAGCAGTTCTTCTTTGGGAAGGAGACAGCAGCACATTGGCTTTGGTGCCTCCTGTGCCTGGAGGCTGATGCTCATAACGATCCACGTGATGGGTTTCTTCCAGGCACCTATCACTGCTCAGGGGCACTCTGAGAGCAGATACTGCAGGGAGAGAAGGGGGGATGTACTGTAAGAGACATGTCAGGGCAGGAACAGAGGGGGAAAGGTTGATTGCCTTCTTTGATAACATGAAGCAGGAGATGGGGAAATTTAATAGTGGTTGGAAGCATACTACCTGCTCTGTGTCCCCTGCTCTCCTCCACAGGCCTGGGCTGACCCTGCTTGCCGTGGAGGATGCACTCGGTCCTGACACTGGTTTTGGTCTTTTCAGCCTCCTCCTAGGGCTTATTATACCAGGTGTGAAAATAAATAACAACAAATTAGCCTGGACCAGCAGGCCCAGAATGAGACCACACTCTCTCCATGTCTGCAGCTACTCAGCAAAATCCACAAGTGAGCTGTTTATCTCTACTTTCTGGCCAGACTGGCAGCATGACATCTGTGTCAGGTTCAGCACTGAAATCCTTTTCCAAACCCTATTGAAAGGATTGTAGCAATATTTTGCTGCCCAATCAGCACTGGCTCCCAGCTTTTGAGGTGTCTGTAATTAAAAATGACTGAGTCTTATTGCAGATAGGAGGACCATGGGCAGTTTATCAAATGCACCCTATTCTGCTCGCCCAGAGCCTGGAAATAATTGCAGCTGATCTATTCCATCATGCACAGGGCTCCTACAAAACCTGGGCTGGATTGTTGCTGCCAGTCAATTCCTGATAGCCATTCTTGGGGTCACTGCAACTCAAGGGGCATCTATTTAGTTATTTTTAACTTTTTCAAACAGTCTTCATATTTCTGGAAAACCTGAACTTTCATACCCAGGGAAAGGAGCAATTGATTTGTAGCAATTATACTCTAGCTGTGTGATTACATCACTGAACACACAGTACTCCTCCTGCTAAGTAAATAATTCTGAATTTCTATTAGGCTTTTAAGTATCTTTGTTCTGGAAGATATGATTTTACTGGTCTTCAACACATCACTAATAATTTACAGGTAGTGGTTTTTTCTTGGTAATTATGAACCCTTGAATTTCCTTTCACATGAGCCGCTTCGATTTACAGAAGTGAATAGATGGGCTTCCTCTGGGGCCATGAATCTCTCTTTTTATTAAACATCCCAATCATGACAAATACCTCAGAGTCACCATTTTAAAATAAATGTATTATCAGAACTGCAAAATCTATGTGAATTAATATGTAATATCAGTAAGTAGGGCACTTGAGCAGTATTTTGGGCACAGAATAAATATTTAATGATTTCTCTTCCAAATTTAGTGTGAAAGTGATTTAAATGCACAGCATGCTCCCTGCTTACATATCAACAATTTGACACAAATACCAGCTGGCTGTTCGTTGCTTCCTGGGGACACTGCTTGGGTGTGGCCAAGTGTCCTCACCAGTGGCACAGCTGTGGCTCACAATGCTTAGACATTCCTCTGCTATTGATTCAGCAAAGGACTGGCTCAGACTTGGTAAGCTGACTTGAGGCTGTTCATAAGGACTTTGCTGCTGCCTTCGGGATAGGATGAAATAACATCCAGCCCATTGCATGTCCCATCTGGAGGCTTGGCCAGGGCTGGCAGGAGCAAATGAGTTTGCAGAAGTAGGGGCTGGGGGATTTACTCAAACTGAAAACTCACAGACCTAGAAAAGGGCTGTTTCTCCCATGATTCTTTTGGAAATGATGGTGATCATGTTGACACTCAAAGACCCATTGGGAAGAGAAGCCTTGTGTCCCTTCCTGAGCTGTTCAGGAATTGTTGGGTTTGGTTGGCTTTTCTCCGAGATAGTTCTCTGTCCACTCCAAAGGATCATTTTTTAATTATTCACCAGGACAATGCCACTCTAAGGTTCCCTGGGAAATTCTCGATGGGTTCCCCTGGGAAAGTTTAGGCTCCCAAAAATTCAGAGAGGTTGAAAGCTGCTTTTAGCCAATTCATCGCCAATTTGGGGGGGAAAGAAAAAAAAAATACTTTATCTGGATGCAATAAATAAAAATAAGGAAACTCAATTTCTTGCCTCCTGCTTGGAATCCCCTGCTATTGCAATGTCTCTGCTACAAATGTTATAGATGAGTTAGAAGCAAAGCACCAGAGCGCTACAATGTAAACCTGAAGAACCTAGTTTTTGTTTCATTGTGGGGGCTGCTACACTCAGGAGACCTGAGGTGACTTTGGAAAGAAGAGCAGCGCTTGATTTTTTCTTCTTCTTGTGCTGTAAGCAGACAGATTGGATGAGGGGCTGACTCAGGGGGCTGACTGATGCCCCAGGCACAGCTCTGCTGCCAACCTCACCCTTCCCACTACGGGTTCTGCCTTCTCAGGCAAGGCAACTCACAACGCTCTGTCTTATAAAATCCCTCTTTGCAACCACTTGCCCTGATTTGGGATATTTTCACCCGAATGAGACACAGCTGGCCCAGTCTCATAGAGAAATGCAGACCAAATACAGCCCTGGTAAACTTACAGATGATAAAACTCCCAAAGTTTGCACAGAGAAAGTGATTTTCCTCAGCAGCAAGAGGTCTGTGACTGTGCTCACACTGCACATTTTACAAGCTGGTAAACCAACTGCTGGTTGAATTTGTCCCTTAAAAGCATATTAATGCCTCTTCACACCATGAATACCTCCTCTAATAGTTTAATTCCACTTTGATTCTCTAATTTACTGATGGGAAAGGTGCTGAGTTGCACAGATTTCAGCCTTCTAAGTAATTTGACATCACTGTACATGATACCACACAGCAGCAACAGAAGAGGAAGGTTTGATGTAGGTTTTAAAAGCATTTGTTTGGATCCCTTCCAAGCATCTGTGCAGCATTTGCATTTCCCATTACTCCCCAAGTATTTTTGTGGCTAGCAGTGTCTTAGATGCAAAATTTTCTCCTTCTCTAAGAAACTTGATCCTGGAATGATATCAAGCACTGTCTATGTACATACACACAAACAAATTAATATCTCTAAATGTAAGTGGTGGTTAAGTGGATAATAATGACAGTAAAACTGCTACAGAACTGCCTTAGTGCCTATTACTAAAAAATATTACGTTCTTTGTAATGATCCTAGGACACTATTACTTTTAAATAAATTATAAAAATGGTCAGATCACTTATTAAAAATATTTCTTCTGTATCATGGTTTCTGTGATTCACAGGAACATCTTACTGTCTTGGTCTTGAGCAGAACTCTGAAACATGCACCACAATTATCTGTACCATGGTGTCATGTTCATTGTGCTGGCTGCACTGTGTTTACCTGCACCCTGTTGTATGTACACTGAGGTGTAGCTGCCCCGTGCTGCATGTTCACAGTGCCATACACCCCCCATGTTTTACGTGTGCTGGGCTGGCCATGCACTGTGCAGCCCCTGCCATGTCTGCTGCGTGCATGGCAGCCTCTGCTTGGTGCCCAGGCAGCATGTGGAGGGACAGCAAACCTCTGTGAATACTTGTGGAATCATTGCTAGCAAAGACACCATGTGAAAACCATGGGCAACAGCTCATGCTGAGGAGGACCAGCCATAGGACAGTTAGAACCTCTGCTGAGGGCAGGTTGGTGTTCTACAATGATTACATGGAGGTGGAAATAACTATGAAGGCAAATAACTCTAGTGATGTTTGCACTAGATAGAGACAATGAAAGAGACAATTCACTCCCTGGACTCATCCAAATTTCCAAACACATCTTCAGATGGGAAGACAGCCAAAATTTTCCCATCAGGGAGGCAAACAGTGACAGAGGGGAGAAGAAAAGTAACACTACTCACTAGATTTCAAACAGCTGGAAAAAGGCTAATATCAGTTAAACCCTGTAGCTTGAAGCACAGTGGGAGGTAAAGAACTCTTCACTAGGGATAACTTTAACTACAAAACCTGCCTGCTGGCTTCCCAGTCATCACAGGAACCAGCAGTTTTATCACCCAGAAAAGCTGTTCCTGAGCAGGCTTCGTGCTGTGCCTTTTCCTTGGAGGATCCCACTGCCATTCCATGTGGTTGTGTCAGTGCACAAAGGTGTCTGAGGCCACAGACAGTAAGGAAAGCCCCAAAGCCTGCTCCACCATTATGCAGAAGCTTGAACAGGCTCCTGTGTGGTCAGAAATCCAGGGGCAGGGACCCCTCCCTGCAGAGAGGAAGATGTCCAACCTCTGTCCTGCACTGGCATTACTCAAGCTGTAATCGAAGGACACAATTAAGTGGTTTTTCACCCACAAGTGATGAGAATGGATTTTTGAGGCTGACTGCAGCCTCCAAAACTGAATCTCACCCAGTAATTCCCGATTGAACGTGCCTGCACTTCAGCAGTGCCTTAATTCAGGAGCCCCAGTCCTTTTGAAAAACCCTGCAGAGTAGGGGAAGCTGGAGTACCTACACAGCTTGCTGAATATTGTCTTTATTAAACATTTTGTGCTGTCTTTTTGGCCTTTGGCTCCCATTTCATTGTGCCATTTTCTGCTAGGTGAAACCATCATATACTTTCCCTGCATTAATTTGTGCAGAGTCTGGTCAAGCCACTTCTCAAGAGGCAATAAATTATATTGAAGTACCCAAAAATGCCAAGCTCAGAGTTGTTCATCAAATTCTTGCCTGACTTCCTTGCACTGTTTTATGGAAAGCTCTACAGCAGTGCAAAGACACCTTTCTTTTCTATAATATTTTCTACCTATTAAATAACATGTTTCTCTGTCTAAAAATATCCAAAGCAATAAAGGTGTCATGTTTATTTCTTGCCTTCTTATTGTCCTTCATCTGTTAAAAGTGTCACAGTTGTAGATGAGAGAAAGAGAAATCTCTCAGAGGGCCACTTTCCTTAATGTTTGCTGCCCTTTTGCCCTCTGAAATACAAAGTGGAGGACTAGGCAAATGCTGCTGCAGCTGATGAAGCCCTCTGAGGGCATATGTCACAGCATCCATAATTGGTTTGTCTCTTACTACCTAATTTCCCATGATAATTCATGGCTGAGGAGCTGCTGCTCCTGGTCCCATCAGCAGAGCATTGTGTCTGCCCCAGGGAGGGCAGGGCTTCCCAGGAAATCCATCTCAAAACCACTGCCACATGGAGGGTGTTTTTTGAGGGAAGGTGTTTTTTAAATGTTCCCTGCTTGCCCGTGAAACCCCCCACATGCAGCAGGCTCAAATGCACAGGGATGGACAGAGGGCAATGTTTAAAATGGCAATGTGGCACTTGGCTGGTCATGAAAACAGCTGAGACCACAAAGGCACAAAGAAAAGCACAATTGCTGCTGCCTGTGATTTACAGGTCCCATGGGGACTTTGGAAAGTCTCTTTGAACGGACACATTCACCCCATCTCTAAGAGTAAGCAAGGACCCAGTCAGTAATCAAGGTATGAGCCAATTTGAAAATGTAAATTCAAGGTATATTCTTCAAAGATCTGCCATTACTCTTCATTTTTTGCCTTTAAGAATAAATCCTAGCCTTTTCTATTTTAACAAAATATTGCTAAATTGCAGCCCTTTAGATATTTCATTAGTGCTCTTGGTGCCAAAAAGCTTTGGGTAATTAGGAAAAAATGGTACTAAAAAGGGCATAAGATACAAGTTTAATAATGCCACACAGATAATGAATCTTCCTTTAATGATAAAAGGCATTTGTCCAATGTTTTCCAAGCATTTTGAAATCTAATTTAATCTGACAAGGATGAATACGAGTAAATAAATAATGAAATTTACTGAGTTGTTGCCAGTCATAAAAACACTCCTCTGCTTGTAGCATTGTGTCTTGGTCATTTCACTGGCTTCAGCAGATACTTGAGTATTTTGATGGGTTGCACAGCCTCAGTGTCCCACTGCCTGTGTGATAGTGGGGCAGAAGAGGACAGGACTGCTGAAACACTGACCTTTTCATTCCCTTTAATTTCCACCTTGTTCTATAGCACTCTGATATTTGAAGTTGCACAATTGAATGTGTGGTGTGTTGCTAACATACTGCACTGCAAACTTTAAAATCTGGAGTTTTGGGCATTTGCAGGCAGTATGGGAAGCAAAGCTGTAGGCTGAATAAAGCAGAGCAAAGATCCTCAATCTCTGACACTTCCAGGTCCCCAGCCCATGTAGCCACATGGTAAAACTGCAGTGACACCCATCATGGAACATGGGCTGTTTTGGGACAGGGAAGTGGTGGAAGAAGCAAAAGACAGGAGTTTGCAAAAAGAGGAGTGAAGGGGCTGATGGGCCATGGCATTCCTGTGAGATCTGCTTGAGCACCCTTCAAGCCATCTATCACTGAAACTGCAGGTTCGTTACAAACAAGAACCATCTTTTGCACAGATGGCAGCACTATGGGCTTCTTCAGGCTATGGTCAATCCCCCTTTATGGCAGGTACCTTCAATGTGTCTGATAGTTCCTCTCTTAGCAGTCTGGATTTGTCTCCTCAGCCCTGAAGGGAGCCCACATGACAAATGGAGATGTCTATAATAACTTGCTTCTGTGTTGTTCTAAGATAATTTATCCTAACATTTCTCCCAAGTATAGAGCATGTCCTGTATTGCATCCATAGCTTGAGGGACCTAGGGAGAAATATCAATGGAAGAAACTTTGTCAAACTGCAAGGTAAGATCCATTTATGTTTGACTCCACCAGTGAATCTTTAAATTTTTGGACTGCAGCCACACTGACATTTATTTCCACAAGACTTCTCCAATAAAACAGAGTATCTAATATTAATGTGATTGACCTGCTGGCCTTGCTGAAACTGCAGGGAAGTAAGTGTGCATTTAATCAATTTTGCTGTGCATGTAGAGGTCATCATTGTGAGTGGTATCCTGGAGATGCTGTTCAGTTACTTGCTCTCTGTAGAAAAAGAGATTTTGGATCCTGGTATCATCTAAAGAATGCCAATGTCCAACAAATGCCTTCCTAAAAAAGCCAGTTGGGAAAAGCCTTGATGCTGCAGATGCAGAGAGTGCCATGTGCTTTGGAAATTTGGTTTTTCCCTCCTCCCTGGATACTGTGAAATGCCTGCCACCTGGTAATGGGTCACTGCAGAGAACATGCTCCAAACTGCTGATTGCAAACCATGGGCTGCCATATGGAAGATTAGAGTAAAAAGAGAAAGATCAGAATTCCTGAGAACCTCAGAGGTTGGGAAACGCATGAACTGGTGTACAAGATAAGGAAGATGCTAGCAAGGCTTTGTTCTAAGAGATTTTTATTTTTTTTTAATTTCAATTAAACTTAACCCAGATTCTGCTTTTGAGTTGGTTTTTTTTTTTTTTCCTTAAATGAGTAAGTGACTTTCAATAATAATTTTTATGTGAGCAGTCAGAGTTGACACTTGTGATTTAGTTGTATTTTATCTGATAGCAACCTGATCTGATGGCCAACTGTGTAATTTGAGCCCACGATGACAATCCTATGTTTGTTTAAATGGCACTATTTTCTGTGTTATTTGAACTGTAAATTCCTAGCACAGGGGCTACTTTTCTATTTTGTATTTATAAAAAGCACAAGAGTATTACCAGAAAATAATTACAACCTGGTGACATAAATAAGTGGAGAACTAATGATTTGGCTCCCACGTGGAACAAGCAGTTATCCAAGTGGGTAGTCATATGCTAGAGAACTAAAATTTCTCAGGAATATAATATGTTATTCTCCATTCATTCACAACCCAGTGTGATGTTTTTTAAGATTCAGTCTGTGCACTGTGAAGGAAACTGATAATGAATTTTTATTTTTTTAATTTTGCTTGAATAGTTTGAAACTATTCAAGAAAAATGCAAAGAAAGGTATCTTCAGCAGAGAGGAGGGTGCTGCCTTCATGGCTTGCTGGCCTTTGTCTTCTGCTAAAGCCCCCATAAGAGTGTGGGACTAACTCACTTGCTATCCAGATGAGCTGAATTTTGCTTTGGGAGCTCTTTGTTTGAGAAATGCACAGAAAAAAAAAGAAATAGAGTACCTGTATTTGAGAAGATGATTAAAAAGAGAGCTTTCTCAAGTCTGGCAGTGTGTGATTAGTACAAGTCTCCAGAGCCTGGCTGAGAGGTGAGAGAGGTGCCATCCCAGAGAGGAGAGGAGATGTTCAGGACCACAGATGCCAGCCCTTCCACACACACGCAGTCCCAGACCTACAGCCCAGGTGATCTGGGAAAGGCAGCAGCCCCAGGATAGCCATCCAACACACTGTGTGTCCTGCCAGCTTTCCTCACTCATCTCACCCATTTCTTGGTTGAGCCACCATGGAGGTGAACACTTCCTGAAGGAAAACAGCATGCCATCATCACTTGCATCAAGAGTTTCCTGTAAACCTTTTTCCCTCTTTCAAAATTCTGCCACTGTGAATATCACATGGCTCTGACTGCAGAAGCTGGGCCAGACTCATACCCTTAAAGATGGCCACAGGATGGCCTTTGATTATCTGGGTCTTTTACCTGAAGGCAGAAACAGAAATAATCAAGAAAATGTGCTGCCTATCCAGCAGAAAATGCTCATCAACTGATAAATCAACCCCATGTAGAAAAGCAAACATCAGAAATCCATGAACCAATTATCCCAGCAATGAGAAACTTTTTGCAGTTTTGGGACACCCTCTTTTGAGCAATAAGCTGCTGCTCACATGAGTGCACTTATTCTCCCAGCCCAGCAAATGTGTGCAGCTCAGGGTATGCCTCTGATGGAAGTGGAAGTGATAAAATGCCTAGGAAGGGCTGCCTGAACTCAGATATTTCTGCACTTGTCAGCATCCCAAATCTCTAGAGTTTATTTCAGCTAATGCAAAAACAAGTGGGATCCAACCAGATACTATTTGCTCTCAGTAGGGAGGAATTAACTGAAGAACAGAGATGTTCCTCCAGGGGCCCAAAATCAACAGTTGATCATTATTCGTGGTAAGTGGGAATAAATTCTCAGTCACACATCCATTTGGTACTTTGAAAAAGTCAGATTCCCAGTGCAAAACAACGATGCACCAGGGCAAACTTTGAAACACAACAGAAGACACACAAATACATTTGGAGGCTATTGCAGCCAAAGCCCTGGAGAGCCCTGGTCCCTCTGCTGCCAAAGAATACCTGAGATGGTTACAGAAATGGAACATCTCAGAGAAACAATGAAAAGAGCAATGTTTGCATCCAAATGGAAAACAAACAGAAAAAGGGAATGCTGCAATTACTGTAATTTGGATATTAGAAACTGGAAAAATTAGATGAGCAAAGGAAAATAATACAAGAAACAGGCTACAGTTACAGAGAAAAGAGCAGTAAGGAAGTCTTTAAAATGTATTAGGGATGAAGATAAACTAAATGATGTCTTTGGACTATTACCATATTGAAATTATAGAAATGACAACAATTATGCAGAAAGGCAAATGTTTTTAATGAACAAATATTCCTGTTCTGAATCTAGGAGAAAAACAACCACAAATGATGCATTCCCACCAGATGATGGTACACCAATTTGCATAACAGCAAAAGTCCAGGGGATAGCAAGCAACAGTTACAATTGCTCAGCCTCTTCAAATCAGAAGTGTAAATAATTTGCAAATAAGTGTTTTGAGGAGAACTTACAGTCTTTTTTTCCTGGCCTGCTAATGCTTATTTTGCAGTGATCATGGAGTACTGGCAAAATTATAACAGGAGACGTAAAGGTGCTATTTAAGGGAAAGTTGGATGGTTTGGATTCCTGCTGAGTTCTGATCCTGTGGAGATAATGGATCCCAGATAATGAGAAACAACTGCAGAAATTAAAAAATAGGAAGGGATAATATCATTAATGCCCATCAACAGGAATAGATCTTCTAAAACTGACTAGTTTTTTTTTAATATAGTGAGATTACAATTTTGCTCAATAAAGGGAATAGGGTTGATTTAAGCCTCTGTAAAATGTTTTACTTGGTATTCCACCATGTGATGTTCAAGAAGCCAGTTCAGTACAAAATCAACACAGCACACAAAGTGAATTAAATATGAGCTAAACAATTACCTCTCCAAGTTCAGTTGATGTGGGCATGTATCAAGTGGAATCTCCTCAGAAATCACTGCTTGGTCTCAAGGTAGGCAGTTTTACTGGTACCTGGAAAAAACTACACAAAACCCTGTCAGATATGGCTGGCCTCTGACCTGTGGTGGGGCAGGAATGAGCAGTGGAAAGGTGAGGTGCCTGGTGCAGGGGCAAGTGTTCTGCTTGGACAAACATGATGAAACCACACACATTTTCTTTTAGTTATAGGTAAAGTCAATGCTAAAAGGGATTGGGCACTTGTGCTTGGCAAGAATGAGGATGTGGTAGAGCTGTGCCCAGAAGATCAGCTTTTGAGAGGGAGAGCTGGGTCTAAGGAGAGGTAATTAAGTATAAAGTGGCTAAAGGAATAATAGAGGGGAGCCTGAGACAATTGTTTCTGAAGCACTGTGCAGTGGGAGGCTGCTGGCTGCTGCAGCATGCTCCTAAGTGCTGAAGTGGATCCACTGACAGTGAAAATGTTTTCATCAGGCTTTGCACTGGAAAACAGCATCTTTTATTAGAGTGATGGCCCAGCTTGAGACTGCAGCCACTACTATTAGATAGGATTCTATCTATTGAACCAAGACCTCTATTTTAATCCAACACAATCCAATGGTTTTCTTTTCTAAAAGTTACTTCAGTACAACAAAACCAGTGTGTCATCTCTTGGAAAGGACTTAGTTTAATGTAGACAGATTATTCTGTCTTTCCCCTTTCACTGTGTTTCATAGAGTAGTTTTGTCTCTTCCATGGTCAACTGCTGAAGCACCTCATCATGCATCACTTCATAGCTGGCACATGTAATGATTCTTCATTTAGCTTCCATACAGTAATGATGGATTTTAGGTTATTGGCCAGTGATGATGGCTAAAGTGTTTTAGGATACATTTCCCTCTAAGCAGCTCTCAAGCTGGGTGCCAGCACAGAGCCAGGCAGTGAGGGGACAAAAACCATGCAGAGGTGACACGTTCACCATCTTGGAGTATACACATGGTGATGAGCAAAAGCAGGTCTAAGCTGCTGCATCTTCCAGGAGGAGGATGGAGGAGGAGAAGGGCAATAAGAGCCATCATTAATCACTTGTGGGATGACTGATTACATGGCATTGATAAGTAGCAATGAAGCTCTCAATGCTCTTACCTCACTGGGGAATTGCTGTGCTCACTGTGTAACAAGGCACTGGTGGTCACAGGGAGCAGGAACAGTGTCCCCATGGGACACACCAAGCCTCTGCAACCCAGAACCAGCTGGGACTGCTGCTAGTCCCTCCTCAGAAAAACCCTGGCTAAAAGGCATTTTGGTAGGTCCCTGCCATCCCATGCAGGGTTTCCTGAGAGTCCTCTGATGACACATCCTTTCCTGGTCACAGCCATGGGGACACTGCAGGACACACAGGCTCAAAGTCATGTATTCATGTAATGTAGGCTGTGCCAAAGGCAACCAAGGATGGTGAGCTCCCAAGGTGAAAATCTCCCCAGACATGAAAAATGGACCTTAGAATTTTAACTCCCACCCCCAGTTGACCATAACAGAGAGATCAGAGCCTGAAAGTAGAGACCTCTTAAGCATCAGAGCCTAAAAGTAGAGACCTTCCATGACAGGAAGAGTTGCAAAAGTAGGATGGTTTTTTTGACTGAAGATGGAAGTGTTGCATTGCTCAGCTGCATGGGAGGCCACAAACTTGTGATGGAAACAGTTACTTTAGAAAGAAGGAAAACCTAAATACTTGATGCTGTTTCTTGGAAGTAATGATCAGATACTTTATTTATATTTTTTAAAGAGGCTGAATTATCTATTTTTGTGACCGAATTATCATTTTATTTAAAAAATTCTGGGAAAACAAATTACTTAACAGAGATCCCTAAAAGCTCTCCAGCACAGCTATTATTTCACATCATATTTTTGAGTAAAAGTCTGTTTAAAGTTTCTATTTATTCAGACAGCTTCATCTGAACATGTGAAGCATCTCTTAGTTTCATCTGTCAGTCGCCACCACTGATATCAAAGGCTTTACCAGGGGGCCAAACCTGTTGTGCTGCTTTATTACATATTAGTCATCCCCAACTCTCCTCCAGCAGCTGAAGATCACAGTGATGTGCCCTCAGTGGAGGCAGTGCTGTGCTGCTCCTCCCACACCTTGCCAAAAGGCTATTTCCTTTTGATGAGATATTAGCAGACAGCAGCTTGCCTGCAGGCTCCTCCTGAGCACCACCCTGGCTGTGCTAAGGAAGCAGGAGTTTGTGGGGGAGCACACAACTCCTCAGGGACAGGGAAGGGCACTGGGCTCCTCATGGTCAGAGCAGCCCAGGAGCCTGATGAGCACGGGGGGATGGAGTCCAGCTCCCACACAGGGGGTGTCTGGTACATATGTAATAAGAAATATTTACAGCTCCCAGCCAGACCAGCAGCCAGCTCAGTGCACTGGCCAATCTCTTGAGGTGCTCATCTCAAACTAACTTCTGCTTTAGATGCCTGCATCTAAGGTTCAATGTGGATAGCAGACTGTAAAGACACACATTTTCTGGCAATCCTTGAGCATTATTAAGTTTTCTCAAAGTTGCTCCTTTTTTATTTTAACAATTTGGATGGAGGCTTGTTGTTAGAATGATGTGGTTTTTTCCTAGTGGGCTGAAGAATTTGTGTCTCTGCTGTGTTTGTTGCTCTGTGAAAGAAAATACGAACACAAAAAAATAAAAATAAACACACAAAATGGATTTTGAACCCACATTTTTGGAGTGGTTCGAAGTAATTGCAGCACTACAAATTTTCAAGAGTGCTTTGGTTTTCTGGGCTTGCAGAGTTTAGAGCAATTTAAAATTAATGGAGTACTTAAAGTTTTTAAGAGCACTTCAATTTGCAAGTGATCAGAGTTCAGGGATGCAGAGAAAAAGTAAATTAACATAACTGGAAGTGTTTTTCAGGGCATTTATCGTAACTCTGGCACAAATGGCACCATGTTCAAGGGCTGCCAGCACTTTCATTGTGTCCTGTGTGCCATGGAGCTTTATCCCTGTGACAATCAGCTCCTCAACAAAATCAACTGGCTGATCATGGCCTCTTAAGAGAAAATTTGTGTTTCTGAACAGCAAAAAATCTGCATACTCTTTGGGCATAATTTCTTTGTCAAAAGCTTCTTTCAACAAATTTGAAAGGACTTAGACTAGGTGAAAAGTTAGGGAAATCTACTAGGCTGAATTGAAAGCTGCCACCACATGTGCTGCTGGTTGGATGTGATGTGCAGCAGCCCTTGTGGGTACCTACATGCTCACAGGAGTCTTCTGACACTATTACACCTCTAGGCTTAGCTTCCAGTTCTCTGGTCTCCCCTGAATGCAGGAAGATATCAGGAATGGCATTCCTTCCTCTGCACAGGGGTGTCTGTAGTCATATCTAAAAGCACATACATACACATGGCTAGGAAAAATTGGTTTTGAACACATTAGTTTACCTTAGAGAAGGGAAACTATCAGATCTTACAAAACCAAAATGAAATGCAGTAACCCTCTGAGATTTCTTTGGAAAATGTGCTTATGAAGGTATCTTTTCATGCCAGGATGAAGGCAGTTACACTGCCATGAAGGCCCTCATACAAATTAACATCTAATGTAGATTCTCAATGGACTATCAGGGCATTTCCTTGCCTATCTATTGAAACTTCTGAGTAAGAAATTACTTCTCAGTTGTTCCATTCACCTGCAATAAATCTCATGACTGTAGAGGGAAAGATGCTATCCTGAAATTACAGCTTCCCCATCAATGCGCTTGAACACGTTACACAGGGATTGTCATTTTTCATCTGAAAGCAGACATCAGAGTTCCTTTTTCAAAGTGTTATTTGAAGTAGTAGATGATGTGCAGAAAAGAGCTGACAGCAGAAAGGAAAATAACGTTTGCACGTCTTGCAGAGCAATTTGAGAGAAGGCAGGTACCAGAGGAAGAGATGTTCCAAAGAGTGGGAGAATGGTGGGGAGGTTCTATCTGCCATGGGGGTGTTACCTGTACTTGAAACATTTTTACTTCTCTCTAAAGTTCAAAGCTTTTGCTCTTTGTTTTCTTTCAGCATGCACACAACAAATCCTGTCAAAAAGAGTTGATAAGATAATTCATTTCAGAAATAATTCAGACCACAGAAATTGCCCACGAACTTCAGTGCAATGAGTCCTGCCCACAACTGTGGTTTCTGAACATTACAAAGAAACAGGAGGAGGATGTGAGGAGGAGGATTTTCCTTGTAAGATAGCACTGTGGATGCAGAGGGATCAGCTGGAAGAAGCAAAGGGTTCAGCAAACCTACACAATCTTGGAAATGAAGAGGGGGAAAGGTGAAATAGAAAGTATTTGAATGAGAAATTTTCAAAAGTCTCTCATCTTTAAACTATGTATTCTTACAAGAAGAAAAGAGAAGCAAAAAGCATACTAGAGGGAATGTCCAATGGTAACAGATATTACTATTGCCCTTTCACTCCCCTGGATCAATGCTATGGGCTACCATTGTGCTCTTGGAGATGGAGCCTTGTTTGTGAGAAAGAAATCACCTGAATTTGCCTGCACCACCCTATTCAGCAGGGCAAAGGTGGGACTTCCCTTCCCTGGGAGGTGTTCAAAGGCCCACCAAATGAAGGCATGCAAAGAGCTGGATTAAAGCAAATGAACCCCCTGTCAAGTAGTGCAAACAACCCAACTGGATGTGAATTCCCATGTGGCAACATGGTTGGCACAGAGCCTCCCACTGAATGGCTTTGTTGTCAGATCCTGGATGGTCCCAGGTCCTGCTGGGGCACATACCTGGCAGCTGCTGGTCTTTGGGAGCAAACCAAACCCAGCTCCCAAGAGGTGAGGGGCTGAATCTCTTGGCAGCTTGGCAAGGAGCCCCCGTTTATGTGAGCCATCATAAATGTGCAGCTCCTGCAGCCCAGCATGGGGGCATGGAGAGCACCAAATCCCCATAAGGGATGGGGACAACTCCCCCACACCTCTGTGAGTGCTGCCTCCTCACCCTGCTCCTTCACCCACCCTTCTGTGAGCACAGCACTGTCACAAGAGAAAACCATTGGGCCACCTGGTACCAGGAAAGGGGCTGAGAAGAGAAACCAACTGATCCCACTCCCTCCTAACCTGCTCTTGATTATCAAGCTATTTAAAGTTAATCGCTCAACGAAAAAGCCTGTGCAATGTCAGGTAGCAGGAATATGTGCTCTGTACATTAGCAGTCTTCATTGGTGGATGCTGTGTGCATGCTCCCAGGGAATATTGCTGCCCTTTGAATGGGGATAATTAGGCCTGTTAATTTCCTGTGGTATTGGGAAATAGCCTAAAATTCAGTAGTGATGCTTTTAGATAGCTATGGGTAGCTGTGATCTAACTTATTTAACCTATGCCCTGAGTTATGAGAACATTGAAGCCAAGATGCTACACTTAACTTTGTGAGATACAAAAGGTGTTTGGAATATGATGCATAAGTCTACACACCTGATTTTCAAGGCATTTATACCTAGGCTTTTTTTAGAAAAAAAAAGCCTGAGGTGCAAATAGGCAGTTTAAGGGATTTTGTAAATTGCCTGCAGATTGGGAAGTTATGAGCAAGAAAGGACAAGGAAATGCCCGTTTTGTGCATTGGTTGTTATTACAATTAATAAGGGCCTTCAGCTTTACAGAACTCTTTGGAAAGCCTCTATAGGATAGACAATGCAATTATGTCTGGAAAAGGCAATCTCATCTCTGCAGAATAATTTACGAGGACATTAAATCAATAGGCAAATCATAATTAATTAAGAAGCTTAATGTGTTGATTTTTTAATGTCTAATTATACCTCTATTTATATCAGTTACAGGTAAGACTCAAAGAAGGGGAACCTGCTTTATGGGACAAGCACAAACCATGGCAGTAATTTATTTAACTCCTGTCAAACAACAATCTTCCCACTGGGTGTAATTTCCTGAGTGTAGTCTGGTTTGGTTTCAGTTTTACTTTGTGACACTGAGATTCATCAGGCCAGCTTGGCATTATAAAGCACCACAAAGCATGGAATACTAACTTGCCATTTTCAGGGTTGAAAAAAATGTTACAAATTGTATGAAGAGGTGTTAAGGTTTTTATGAAGGCAAGATTTTATATGTGTTTAATCAGGAAAAAAAATAAGAATGGAAAAAGTAAGAAGTGGAGGGAGAAAGGAGGTAAAATGTTACGAATTAAATAAAAAACTCTTTAAAAATTATGATTTGCTGAAGAGAATATTTGAACTACTTCCTAGCCTGCTTCATTTCTCCATCATGGACTGTGTCACAGCTTTAGTCCCTAATGTAGGCTAATTTGCCAAGCTACCCATGGCAAGGGAAAAGGGATGTAGACTCACTTGCTACATCCCAGATGTTGGTGGTATTCCTGTAGGGTTTAGGTCATGAGCCTCTTCTGATTTGCAGACCCAGCTAGATTTAGCTGTTTGTTTGAAGCTGTCTGACCTGCTTCTTCCCTGCAGGTCTCCCCCTCTGGATCTGCAGCTCTGTACATTGATTTATATCACCATGGGTTTAAATCTGTAGAGTTCCTCTGAATATTATTAATTCTCCACTTTCCCATGGACAAAATTGTTCACTATAAATCAGAGGTCTTCTTCATAAATTCTCTTTGTCATCTGTGGTAAGCATGGATTGAAGTTAATTTTCGCAGCCCCAGTGTGATATCTGTTCTTGCTCATATTTTCCATTTACTCGGTGTGGTAAAAATAACACTGATACAAATACTTCCCAGAAAACCATAAACCACAGAGAACCTTTACATATTCAGCTAAAATCTTTGCCTGCAGGGGCCATACAGGTTTTCCTGACCCCTGTTTGGGAATGATGCACAGCTACACCAATAATGCTAAGGACAAAAAGGGGAAATGTGAATCTATTTTTACCAACACTAGATATTTTTCAGAGAATTAGTAGGTCTTCATCTATTAAACGGTGTATGTTTTATTAGTTCTAGTAAAAATGTATTAGGCTGAAAAAGATCTCAGAGGCATTATTCTTTTTTTTAATGCCCAGGCTGCTGTTGTTGCAATGAGGGCTCCAGAGCCAGGCAGGCCAGAAACCACCATGCTTCATCTGGTTAGGAAATTAAATGATGGATGCAGTGTGAATTTCAATGAGGAGTCCCACAGTAGGTCTGGAGGCCTTAGGAGAAGATTAACTATTGCTCAGACTCATTTTAAACCCTTTTTCAGCCAGCAAGATATTGAAAAGTTTTGCATTAATGAAGGATGGACTCTGATAGTGGTAATCAGTAATATCTATTCAGATACTGAGGTCAGTTTATTGTGTGTAGTTTGTTGTGAAAATTTCATTTTCAGATGAAGGCAGATAAGTCCATGACCACTGAGCTCTGGGAGGGAATATCAGCTCCACAGACATAAGGTGGCACAGACTAAAGATCTCTTGGAGAAGGAAAGGCCGACCAAAATGGAAGGATGAGAAAAATTGGGATGTTCTGGAAAAGGAAGTTTTTCTCTCTGAAAAAGGCGAAGGTATAGCAATAATATCAGTTATCTCTATAAATATTGCATTGGCTGAAATGAAGGCCTAGGTAGAATTTTTTTTCACTGTTTTAACAGTTTTTCCTTAGTTGATGGCTTCTAAAGGGTATCTGCAAGTCAATCAAAAACTGTTTTTCATTGCTGGCATTGTGGCCAAAGCACTCAGTAGCTTCCTTTCCTCACTTCTGGGAGCTGTCCTTCATGCATATGAATTCTCTGTTTGAAGAAAGTTGGTTAAAATAAATGGACTTAATTATCAAGCAGAGCAAATGAACAAAGATGTTTAATTAAATAAACCCAGAAACCTCAAGGAAAGAGAGAAATCTGTAAAACAAGTGAAGACAGCCAGGTTTGTCAGCAGTGGTGCAAGGGTTTAAAAGTCCCTAATGATAGTAGAGGTACAAAGGGAGGAGGAGAACAACATTTTTGCTCAGCCAAGCCTGCATGAAACAGAATTATTGAACTAGAGAGACAACCTGTCCTGCTTCACAGGGCCACTGCAGAAGGCAACATTCAGTAACCTCTGTCTGTATTTTGCAATGATCAGACAGTTAATGAAGATCTCCTGTGAGAAAGATTCTGATATTGGATGAAAGCTGTCTTGCTGAGCATGTTGCTCATCCTGTAGCTCGAAGCCAAATCCTGTAGCTGAAAGCACAGCCAAGCATCATGTGTCTGCTATTGATGGTTAGTTAAGCCCATCAATAGGCTGCAATATAGGTAACTATTAACTATGATGTTAAAACAAGCTTTTGAGTTGCTAAACTCTAATGTAAAATTAATTGATTAATCATTCCTAAACAGTTGGTTCTTTATAATCCATAAATTTACCTTTACTATTAAATGAAATGACAACTTGTGTTTGTCACAGCATCCACACCACCACTGTGTACAAAAGTGCAGCTTGCTCTGCCCAGACACCCCATGATCACCCTCCTGCTCTGCCTGGGTTGATCTCTCACAAAGGAAAAAACAGATTTGCACCTTTCCAATCCTGCCACACTGAGTAATGTAAAATCTGTTGCTCCACCCTCCAGCCAGGAGCAGACATCTCACTCTCCTGAGGGGTATTTTTTCCCATTGACTGAAGATACATCACAGAATTCAACATGTTGTCCAAAAGCGATTGCACTAATTATTCACATAGAGTGAAAACCAAAGGCTTTTTAAAATGTTTACTTCCCCTTTATAGCTGGCAAATTGGTTACAGGTTCAGCTCCATTGAAATTACCAGCAAAGGACAATCAAATTACTTTTACAGCATGAAATGCAGAAAACAAAAACTCCCTGTTAATTTGGTTGGGTCCTTACAAGTGCTACAGAGATTTTGTCAGCAGAGGTGCCAACATTATCATCTTGTGCTACTTAAAACCCAACACATTTCTCACTATGTTTTCAAACATAACACTTGATTTTATTTTTAAATACTGATGTGGCCTGTGAAAATTTCTTGGAAATCTTCTTTTGAAAGGACAGTACTGAGTAATTCTGGTTTTCTCTTTTGAGACCTTTCAAGCACTGTGTGTTTTTCTCTTCTGGGAGAAAGATTTATCTTGCTTTAGAGCAAAAGCAGGTTCTATTAAGAAAAGTGATTAGCAAATGCTTATATAACCTGCCGAAATATAAAATTAGACTCTATTTTCAAGCTGCTGACCTACTAGATTTCTTTGTGTCATGTGGAGTTCTAACACAATAGTAACTGTGAAAGTACTGCTAAAATTAGAGCTGCAAAACTTGACTGCTTTATTTTTCACTTTCCTGTGTAACACAACAAAACCAGAGGGTCTGGCAAAGCCACCGGCGCAGGGGAAAGCTGGAGTGGGATGGATCAGGCACGGAGCAGGAGGGGCTTGGCTTCTCCCAGAACACTGAAATCTGGCTCTGTTCCCACAAGGAGCTGGTTTGGACTGGACTGTCTGGGCGGAGGATAAAACCACTTCAATTTTCAGCAGAGCTGAGCATCTGCTACTTTTAACTTCTAAAAGCACTGAGAGCATGTTGATACACAAGATACTATTTTGGAGACTTTATTCAGCCAAAAGCAAACCACACCCAGTATCTGCAAAATTCTGTGAGGCAGGATAATTCTCTTTGGGATTACCTCAATTTCACATCAGGTGATCATGCCTGCAGGGCCCTGAACCACCATATTCTTTAGGTTGCAGACATACAGCCCAGAAAACCTAAACCTGGGTCTCTGGGCAGCTCTCCAGACCCTGAGTCACCTCCATGAAAACAGGTTTCACTGGGATTTGCAGGAGGCTGAATTAACTGCAATTCAAACTTTTCTGTGAATAATTCACTGCTCTGTTACGTATGTGACTAGTCAAATCAATTTAATATTCTAGTCACAGAAATCAAATTAAATAAACCCAATTCTTGTATTGCAATCTCATTTGGAACATGCCATTATTTTAATTTGTCTTGTAACCTCACACACTGAATAAAAATAATATACCAATTCTAATCTCCTTAAGGAAGGAAAGGTGATGGAACAAAATGTTTTCCACTCTGAAACTAACTGACAGATCTATTTATTCTTCCATGTATTGATGATGGAGAAAATACAAACAGAGTACATATGGCACACTTCTCTGATCATAAGCCATGGATGCCCAGTCTGGCTGAGCCTGCAATAGGCTGAAAGTGGCAGCCCAGGAGGGTGATACTCTTTGGAAGGGGCAATGATGTTACCAAAGCCCAGCCATGTGCTCATCAGCCCTGTCCTTATTTTGCTGACAGAAAAATCTCAAAACAATTCCAGTTGCAAACAGCTGTGTCACTAACAGTGATTCTCTGCAGTGTCACTCTCAGGGTGTGCAGCCAGGGCTTGGTCTCATAATTACATGTGCTGGTCATTTGTTCCTGGTGGTCAGCATCTGTGCAAAGTGGGATGCTTTTGTCTCTTGGGCAGAAAATGCATCATCCCTTCTGGTGCCTCTCTTGGCTGCCACAAACTGACCTTAAGGCAGAACTTTCTCAGCCCTCAAAGACCCTCAAAGGCACAGCAAAGTGTGGGCAGCATTTGAAAAACATGCAGCTCACAATCATTTCATGCTAGACCTTGCCTAATCCAACCCCAGAAGCTAATATACTGAAATGCATCATGCACAAAATAAGCACAGCAATATCAATAACCACTAGAGAACACAGCAATAATGGTAAATATTAATCTAGAGAAGTGCCTAATAGATGATAGAACTGCAAGAAAACAGGTTACCTAATGAACAACTAATGGCTGATTGCAGTAACAAAAATACAAATAAATAATAAACTATTAGGATTTGATCTGTGCTATCTCTGGAACAGGAAAATTTTGGAGTTGTTCTCCTTGGGGAGTGTGGGGCCACCAAGGCAACTGCCTGATCTACCTCAGCCACAGGTCTGTCCCAAATCCTGCCTGCTGTGGCAAGATCAGCATCTGTTACCTGTACCCAAGTTCTGACATTTTGCCATAGAAGATACTTTCAGAAACTCATGGCAATAGGCAGCTTCTGACCCATTTTTCAGGGTATGTAACACAAAATTTTATTCAACTGAATACATGTTCAGGGTAGTATAGACCTCAGCTTTGCTTCAGAACTAGAACAAAACGCCCCTTGAAGTAATCAGATGCTAAAGACAATGAAATAACAACAGCCTGATTCATAGCTACCAGTTTGTAAATGTTTACACTGTAAATAAATAGCTGGAATAGGCTGTTTATCCCAGAAAAAAAAAAAAAGCTTCATAAGTAAAATCAAACGTGTGCAATGCATTACAATTCTTACATTTCCCATTCTATCAGCATCAGTTTGCATTTCCAAATTTCAGTCTGGTGAGAGCACTTAGAAATCTTGTTGCATTTATGGGTTGCTTGGGATTGCTTTACTGATGCAATGTTAAAACAAAAACAAAACCCCTCCCCCATAAGGGCTACTCAGGAGCTGATATATTTGAATGTACTTTGGCAGATTTTTCTATAACAATCTGCTTGCAAATAAATGAACAGTTTTAAACCTACATAATGAACTCTTTGTTCTTTAACAGCTTTACATTACTTAAAGCCTTTCACCCAGCTTAGGTCTGCAAATTCTTTCAAAGCATTTTCTTTTGGATACAATGGTATCTGAAGAGGGATGTAAAGGTTAAAATGCAACATAATAATCTGCTGAGCAGCTGGAAACTGAATGGAATGAAGGTGCCCAAGCTAAACAATTCCTCCTTTGATTTATCAGCCATTCCACTTTTTCGATAGAAATAATTGCAAGTAAATTGTGCTGGTGTCAAGACAAGCCATTAGGACAGCAGGACAAATAAACCAGCTGCTGAACTTTGGATGTGGCTGCAGATCCTTCATGGCCCCGAGCACAGCAGTGCTGGCCAGCCAAGCCCCTCTCCTCTCCATGGATAAAGGAGACTTTAATGTAAAACCTGGGCATAGCCATGGAGTTCTTCCCAGAGCCCTTCAGTGCCAGCAGCCTTCAGGGCAACACGGGCAAGATTGCCTCACCACAGCTCCTGAGATAAAACTGGAATGAAGGATTTAAAATCCCCCCATACAGACACAAAGGGCTTCCCACAGGGCTGGACTGAACAAATAGGGATTAAATGGATGCATTAGCCAATATCTTGCTGAATGGCTTGGGCTCTTTGCTCAGTTTCTGCTGGACAAATATTTTAGTTTAACTGCTATTATTTAAATGCCAATATGGTAAAGTCAAAGAGACTTCACTGAGTCATGAATGTCTCAGGTTTAACGTCAAATGACACTGTTCTCTTTCTTCACTCTTACAGCTTTTGTTTTAAGACCAGAATTAAGGAGATATTTAGTCCTAGCCCTCCCTTACCTCTCCTAATCACACAGCTTTTGTTATAGGGATGTTGCAATCACTGGGGGATACATTGTAAACCTGTACTTTGTGAAATAATGAAGTGGTAACTGAATGCAAGATTCTTCTCTTGCTAACAAGTGTTGCTCGAGTAGTTCTCTTTTGATGAAAAGGCAAAAAAAAAAAAAAAAAAAACCCAAACCCAAACAAAAGGCATGAGAGGAAATAATAATAGCTGTATTTCCATCCCAAGGCTGTAGAAGTCATTGATTAAACTTCTGGGAAGTCTCATTAATACATCAGCTTTCCCTGAACTCCCCAGTGACATGCATGATAAAATGCATTTTTCTGGCTTTTTGAGGACTTGAAAGATAGTCCTTTAGAACTGATGGTGCAGAGTGAAGGGAACACCATTGAATTGTTGCCAGGGAGTTTCAGATAATGTTTCACAATCATCTTTAGCTGATTTTCTGATTCCTGGAGTTCTTGGACTGAGTCCTAGACATGGTGCAGTCTCTGGAGAGCCCCTCTTCTGCCACACCAATTCCTTATCTCTCCCAGTTCTGGTCCTGCTGAGACAGCCAGTGCCAGCCTGCTGCTGCCATTGGTTCACACAGACCCCCTCAGCCCTCTGAAAATGGGAAGTAAACTGCCTCAGATAAAGCCTGTGTGTGGGGAGGGCTGGGTGCTATATTGTAGGGATCCTGGCTGACCTGATCCTGGTCAGAGCCTCAGCCTGTCCACCCACCACCACATCTTACTGACAGACCCAGCAAGGTCAAATCCTGTCTTTCCTGTAGCTAAATAAAGCACCAAGCTCACGTAAAAACCAAACTCTTTGTGTAACACCTCTCCATCCTGGCTAAGGGAGCCAAGTGAATGACTCAGGTCTGTCAAGAGACAGTGGAACTCATCCTTCTCTCCTTTTTATTATCCTCATCCTGAAATTATTGGCAAAGCTCTGAAGAGGCTTGTCTGCCTGTGGGTCAGGTCAGCCACATCGTGCCATAATATGTGCCAGGACTGCAGGATTTGAAGATTATTCTAGCCAATTTTCTCAGAAATTCTTCTAGGAACATATATGTCACTTAGAGGCACATTTCATACATTTATTTTTCCTTTCTCTTACTGGATTAACCAAGCACCAAGTTAGAGGCTGAAATACTTGAAGGAGGGTTGTCTCCTGTCCATAGTATTTTGTAAAATCACAAGCCTTTAAGGTTGCCCTGGTATCCCATACCCTTGTGGAAATGAAGTTCTCATCCATTTTTGTCATGTGCTCTGTGTCCCCTGGTCCTGAGAGCAAAGTGAAGCAGAAGCATTTTGTAATGGACTGAGAGATGGATGACTGCAGGATGTCAGAGCACAGGCATCATCTGTGTGTCCCCTTTGTGCCTGCTGACTTCAGAGCTTTTCTCTTTGCCTGTCAGCTGTAGTCTCCTTGCCTTGATCCTTAGGAAATGTATGGAGCAATAAGATTGGGAATTAAATTGTGAGGGGAATAAATTGGAGGGCATGACTAAAGATCTCCTGCACATTGGCATCTTGAGAGGCTCAAGGAATTTTTTATGTTTGAGAAACTGAATGGAATTGAAAGCAGTTTTGTGCATGCAAATTCATGGTGACACCACTGATTATGATATCAGGAAATAAGAAGCTGAAAGAGTATATTTGCTGATATTATAATTACTTGAAATATAATAATTGTCAGTCATTCTTATCTGCACTGTGAATGCCAGCAGCAAAGGGATCTGAATATGACCAGAATTACAGTATCATGTGTGGTCATTTAAACCTGGAATTTTTGTTGTGCATACAGAGAGTCTCCTCCTAAATAATAAAGATGGACCTTTTTTGGAGTTTATTTATTTTCAAGGAGATATGCCCTAAGAGTGTGATCTGCCTGTTATACTCACAGGCTAACAGGATCAGAAGTCATTATCTAAGGTGAGAAATAACTTACAGTGACATGCAGAAATGAGCTTGTGATGGCATATTTTCCTTAAAAGTTACTTGTAACATCATGTCAAATACTTATTAAACAGCAGAAGTACTTGTTTACATTGCACAGTGGCATGGAAGACTTAATGGGAAAATATTTTTAAGCTGGATTTATTTTTGCCCAAATGTTCTCATTAGGAAACCTTTTTCTGACATCCATCAGCCACAGAGGTTCACTTATAGACTGGTTAAAAGCCTATTCACTATATTGATGAGAAGGCTCCCTTATTTCAAGGAAGTTTGGGCCTGAATTTCATTTTATTGGCTTATGTAGCAAGGTTTTCTGATGTTTCTTTTGCTTTTGTATTACACTTCTGGGGTTTTTTTTGTCCTGGATTATATATTGTACCATATATATAATATCTGAATTTCCAAGTCCCTTGGGACACACATGCCAGAATGACTGGTATTTGGTCAGGACATGGGAATGGGTTTCCATACACAGTGGCATAATTAGAACTCTCTTGAATGAGAAAACATGGATCAAGCCCTACAAATGTTTTGATAGGGGCTTTGATCAAAAGCGGTTTAGATTGATGACTGAGCAATTTATATGTGATCAAGTCTTGGTGACTGGTGCTGGGGTTTGGAGTGGAATGCAGGGATGCATCAATCTTCCAGGTGCTGCAGTTTTCAGATTTCTTCCTAATTACCCAAAACTTGTTAGAAAAGCCTCCCTAAAATGGCAACAAGAATCCTTTTCATTCAGCAGCTCAGAGACCTGTGCAGGGATTACTCTGAGCTCTACTATTAGGATGAAGCTGGGAAGGTGTTTTTTTTTTTTTTAGATATAGGCAGAAGCATTTCTTGAGTGTCATAAGCCCAACTTCTCCTTTCATGTGACACATCTGGGTTACGGTGAGCTGCCCCGAGGCAGACGCTGCTGGTGGTTGTGTAACATTACAATCCAGCAGCCCTGCACAAGGGAGCCAAGGGAGGAAAGTACTGAGGAAGGAAAAAAAAATCACTAAGGAATTTAAAACAAATAATGCAGGGAATAGGGAGGATAGAAGGGTGTTTTTCATCTTGCAGTGGGTAGAGGAAATGTCACCCATTGCTGCTTTTCTCAGCTTCAGTGTTTGGTTTTTTCTTTGCAAGGCTGAGGCAGCCAAGCAGGGGATGATGTGGGTGAGTGCTTGGCCTGAGCCTCCCAGCCCTAAAGAAGGAACCACATGGTGCTGCTGGCGAGCTGGCAGGGCTTGCTCAGAGCCACAGCACCCAGCCTGGTGCCCGCGGCATTGTGGAGGAAGCAAAAAGCAAATGCTGAATCTTCTGTCTGAGGTTTTCCACACTCAGACCAGCATAGGAGGGAAATAACTGCTGCTGCCTTTGCCTTGCCCCTGGCAGCCTCAGGAACACTGACACACTTGTGCCCTGAAAAAACATTCTGCTCTTTTCAGATTACATGAGCATTTACATTCGCTCCACATTGGCAACTCCCTGTTTTCCAGACCTTTTCTCTCAGCCCAGAGTACCTCAGCACATCACTGTACAAAAGTGCTGTAGGAAACTGTTTTTCACATGTTTAAATTCGTATAAAACAAAGTCATCAACCAATAGCTGTAATATGAGCTGTGCATTCAAACAGGTGTATCTGCATTTACATCTTTTTTCTGTCCTTCCCTCTGTGCTCTACTTCCTACCCACCCCAGGTGCCTTTGCAGGGGTGGAGGAAGCCAAGGACCAAATGAAGGAACCCTTTACCTCTATGGACAAGACAACAAAAAGAAATTTGTATTTGCTGAGTGGTCCATGGGGTCACAAAATTTTGGATTACAGCAGCAGTGAACTGGCAGCTAGAGCTTTCCTCTCGTGAGAGTAAGTCACAGCTGCAAGGATCATTATTCACTGCTCAGAAATGTCATCCCCTAATAATGCATTCATTTTCTGCCCTTAGATTCCTTTTAATGTTTTTGTCTTAGTAAAGAAAGAACATGAGTTAGTTTTCATTTTGAGTAGCCTCCTCTGGTAGCTTTATTAAAATGCAAACTGAAGAATGATGAAGTGGACAAATGCTAAATAGAAATGGAAATGCCAGCTAGCTTTGAAGCACTTACAACTTCTGAGAGAGAAAAAATTATGCAGAAAGTTAATTCCATAAGTTCTTAAAATTTGCAGAAAGTAGAAAATACTTATCTCATAACTTCCTAAACTTGACCATCAAACCTTTCACTGTGCTGTTTAAAAACTCATGAGAAGGGAACAACAATTCAGTCTCAAAAACTGAGAAATTAAACTGCAGATGTTGATTAGCAATTCTCTGTAAGATCTCTCACAGCCTTCCTGCCTAGCCTTGTAACACCATTGCTATTTTTAACCAATTCTCGAAGAATTAACACCAGAAGTCCTCTCCTGTCACCATTAGGGATATCAAGGGAAGCACTATCAGGAGATAACCTCGTTGAAGGGCAGGTGATGAACGAGGTCAGTGGAGTGTGGCACACAATGCTGGACTGCAGAGAAACCTCCTCAGCTCTGGTGGGGACTGCAGAGAAACCTCCTCAGCTCTGGTGGAGGATGTGAGACTCTGCCTCATCTCTGCTGCAGTGCCTGTGACACTATCAAAGTCTAGAGCCACTATCAAAGTCTAGAGCCACTTCAGCAAAACAGTTTGGAGGGCAGTTTTCCTTCTGCCTCCCATTTTCCCCACCAAAGAGGTTCTTCTCATCACTTGCTGCATATTCTTCCAGGTATCACCAGTAAATATTCAACATTCCAAAAGAGACCACCACCCATATGTGGGATCATTCAGGGAATGTGCAAACATTTACAAGTCTGAGCTAGGAAATCAATTTCAATGCTGTCGGACATCATCTCCATGAAATTATTCATATTGTTACTTTTCAGAGAGAGAAAATGCCTTTGAGCCTTCCTTGCTACTGAAAAATACTTTAGATAAACTGTACATAGAAAGTTAATGGTAAACTATTTCCCTTTATTTTCCCTGACGTTACAAAGTAAGCAAAGTGTCACATATTTCAATATCTGGTGACATTTTTTGGGTGGTTTCTCTCCAGAACAATGATTTATGCTTTGGAGGGTGGGGGAGGCTTCTTTAGGTAAATAAAAGGGGGAAGATTTGGAGATGTGTTCTTGCTGGCTGGAGCCAAGACATTATCATGGTTCTGTCACAGGACATTAAAAAATTAAATCACAAGTAAAAAAAGAAAGTTCTGTGAGCCCTTAAGGTAACTGGATATAGAGCTCACCTCTCCAGACACGTTTTTACTGGTGTTCATCATCTGCAGTGAATTTCCAATACAGCTCTGAGGCTGAAATTGCCATATTTTCAATGACTTATTTCAATGCAAATTGATCATCCAAATGCTTTTTGCACTATAAAAATCACAGCCAAGACTAAAGTGCCTTATAATGATGCTCTGGTTTACAACTCTGAGATAGTCAGGAGACTGAGCTTTGGAAAGAATATCCAGGATCCATGGAAAATTTTCTGGTGTGCCAGTGGAAGTACAAGACTGACAATTTGGGTATAAAATATTTTGCTCTATAATTCCTACTAATTTTTTGAGTCTTTGGCATCTGAAAGCATCAGTTTTTGGTAGAAATTCCTTAAAATCGACATTCTCAAGCATTTTTTGACCTCACCAATATCAAGTCACTAAAGAAAGTTACATAAGAATTGGGAAAACTCATGATTTTTTGCATCTCTTTTAATAGTGGTCTAAAAAGAGTTTAGTCATAACCAGGAATGGGCACTTCTGTAAAACTCAGGAATTTGGCACAGGAATCAGCCACGTGATTGGCCCTTTGGGCTGAAATCTGGAATTTGTGCCCCATCTTATTCCATAAATCCAAACAGGAAGCACTTGACTAATTCTGCTGAGCACAGGAGTTTTAAAATGTCCAGCTTTTTATTTTACCAAGGTGTTTGTTGGAGAAGACTAAGGAAAAAGATTATGTGGGAATCCTCCCTGGCTGAGCATGACCGTTGCAGACAGGATCCCTTAGTGCAGTGTGTCTTTTTCTCTGAAACACTAATCTTGTAGGTTTTTAGTCCTTTCTCCTTTTTTCCCACCTTTGATCATTCCCATAAGCACTAGCCAGTGCTGACAGCAGGAATTTGTGTGAGCACAGCTCTGCCTCCCTTTATTACTGATGTGTCCTTCAGAATTTCTTTGGGCTCTCCTAAGCTCCAGTTAATTCTGATCCTCCCCTCCTACTACTGGGAAATGATTTTGCCATATATTGCTTAAGTCCTTTCATATTTTAATGAAAGGCATGGAGGATAATGGGTGGCAGAAGGACTTGGTAGATGATGCTATTGTTTACAGACATACTGGGTCTCTATAAATACAGAAAGTCTACAATTATCATTAGAAGGTTTGTTAAAATTGAAAAGCAGGGGAATGTCAGTTTCCCATTAGTGAAAATCTCTCACTTCCCCTGTTACCCTTGGTGGAAACTGGCAAGCTGTTCCCTATTCTGGATATTGTTCCCTTACCTCCATCCTGTTTTTCCTCCTTGCCTCTCATTTCCACTACTGCCAAAGCCTGCAATGCCTTCACCATTGTGTTCCTCCTCTTGTATCTCACTGAAAAAGAAGTGGGTCATTAAGTGTAAACATTTTTATTTGATCCAGATGCATTGTTTCTGTACATTTTATTTCCTGAACGTGCCCCAGTGACTGTGGGCACGGAGTTAAATGTCTGGGAGTTCATGCATGCCAATCACAGCCTGGAACCCCCTTTCCTTCTGCTTGGAGTGGGGATCAGCTGCAGCAATCATCACCTCTCCTTCACAGCTGCACCCTGCCAGGTGTGGGCTTGGCATCAGGCTCTGGATTTGCATCCAGGTGATTCTTCAGGAGGCTGCATCTGCTCAAAGATCACTGTTATATATGTATGTGCATATATGGATATATATTTATGCATTTATAATTCTACATAAATATTCAATACATAAATACAATTGCAAAACTTGGGACTAAATATCAAAACCTGGCCATAAGTCTTGGTGAAACTAGGCAAGTGGTTTTGTTTAATTATTTAGGTTATTGAAAGCATTCCATTTCAGGATCAACCACTATTTAATTTTAATTAAATGAAGCTGAAGCTTGTAGGGTAAAGTCCAGGATTTTGTACTACACAGCAAACATCAGCACCAAAATATTTGGACACTTCCAGGCACTTTTTTCCTCTGCTTTGAGCTAAGGAATTCAGCAGAACTGGTCCACTTCCCACAAGTTTAATGTGTGAAGATTTATTTCCAGGGAATATAGATGTTTATTCTAGGTAATAGATGTAAAATTATGCATATTATAATTAAACCACATAATTCATGTTCAGATTTAACTTTAATCTGAAATTTGAAAAATTGGATACAAAAACTCAAACAAGATTTCTTCTGCAATTGCCAGTAGGACACCTACAAAGGAAAAGATTTCTCACTGTTTTTTTTCAGCCCTATTGTGAGCCAGGAGGGAAGAACTGAGTAAATACACACAGTTGTCTGAACACCATGGTGTACAGAAATGCCCAGTTTTTCAGTGATACAGGGAATGACTCATTCCTGCCCTGCAGAGATCAGAGACCCAAGGCAGGGAGCAGGAGTCCCTCTGCTGCTCTAAGCTCCTCTTCATCCATGGGATGAGAAATGTAAGCCCATGGGGAATGTTTTCCTTCAATCTCAGCCATCATTCAATATTGTGGTTTATCCACTTCTGAGGAACTGCCTGCTCTGTTCTGGGGCACTTGACTGAAGCATGACAGGACTCCCAAAACAGTGCAATTTAAAGTACAATTTTGGAGAGTCAGTGTCAGATTTCTTTCACAGAGATTACAAAAATGTCTTTTCATTTCTTATTTTCTAAGGGCTAAGAGTAACTGTTTGTTACTGCACCTCAGAAGCTGTGGTGTGTCAGGGTCCCCAGCATAGGGGGAATAAAACAAGAGAACCCTTGAATTTAGATTGAATATACAGTTAAACATCTTCACATTAAACACCTGTAGCCATGCAATGTGGGTGACACAAGAATACCCCAGAAATGTTTGGCATTCTGTCTGGAGCCACAGAAAATTGATAATCACATATTAAAAAAATCTGCAGTTATGAATGCATGGAATTTACCTGCAGATATCTTTGGGGCAGTAATCAGTCAGCTGTGGAAAATCTGCTCTGCTTATTGCTTTTTGCATCCCATATCTTAACATTCAGATGTCTGAGAATCAATTTAGGAACAGAAATTTAGCTATCAGTTTTCCAAAAATATTTCTCTAACTCTTTGTATGGAAAGGTCACTGTGCTGCTCATTGTATCATCAGTTCTGAGGACTCCACAGATTCTGGGATGAGCAGAAACCCCCCTTGCAGTCTTTCAAACACATTGCTTGGTTGAATTTCAGGTTATCCTTTTATTTATTTTTCCCTTTCATCTGAATTGGGATGTAAGTCATCAGGGTTATCCAAGCAATGCAGTGTATTCACAAGCTGCCATTTGTCCAGAGTGAGGTAGAAAATACAAAATTCAGAGAAGTATTAGTAAAGTAATAGTTAATATCTACATAAATGTAGATTTTTAGCCTAACATAAGTAGCTGATGGGTATTATAAAGTTGTTGGATTTCTTTTCATTGCAATATGCCATATTCTTGAGATAATGTGATTAACCTAGAATTACATACAAATCCAGCTATGAAGCACATTCAGCATTGCAGAGGTGAATGTCATTTGGGCATTGTTAAGCATTTCTGCAGGAGCTTTGCTGCCCAAGGCCAAAAACATTACCTGACTTGGCAAAATCCCTCTGTGTGCTTTCCTCCTAAATGATCTTTTCAGTTCTGGCAGTTCATCACAAATTTAAACACAAAATTCTGGAGACAATTTTGTTTAATAGTGTTCCTGATAACTTGCTTGATGGTGGAAAGAGTCAAAGTCATTATGCACAGCAAGTACTCAATTCTGCAGTCAATTTTACAGGAGCTTAGAATACAGGATGCAAACACTACCTTTGCAAGTAAAGCTGAGCATTTACAGAATCGTTGTAAATACATGTGGAATTGTCCAAAAGTACTGGTCCTTCTCCCACTGGAAACCCCCTTTTGTCTCAAGACCCCAAATGTGTCCTGTCAGCATGTAAACACTGGGGCTTGTGCCACATGCATACAGGACTCTTGGAGCTTCCTCCTCCTCTATTTCTGTGTAATAAGAAATAATGAATAATTTGTTGGTGCTCTGCCATTCCTTCCCTGTCACACCATCATGCTCAGCACATCACTTGTAAAGTTAGAGAGAAATAGTGCTTCTCATGAAACATAAATAATTTTATTGACTCTTTAATTAATACCCCCCTAAAATCTTGGGCTTCTGTGTCCAGGCAGTATGATGTACAGTTCAGTGGTTTGACTTCCTCAGAAAGGTTAACCTTGGTAACAGGTCCTACCAGCCTGTTGGTCCAAGGCTTAAAATAGAGCTGTCAATACCACTTTTCTTGGAAGAATGCAATGCTGTTAAGCTGTTGTTCTGTGTAAAAAGATCAGAACTTCCAAAGAAAACATTCTGCTTAATTTGGAAAGAAATAGCACAGAAACTATGGAATCAACAAACAGGCTTCTCTCCCTCTGGCCTGGGTTCCTGCTGGGAGCTAGGTGAAGGGAATCAGTGGTGTCCTGACAAGCAGTGGAACAATTGTTATACACCCTTGCCCTTCTCAAGCAAAGATGATTTTCTCTGAATTTTTGTCATACAGACAGCATTATTACTGAATGGATATTGAAGAGGTTTTCCTGCCCTGCAGGCTCTGAGGCTGGGTATCAGTTCCCTAAGGAAGCAAGAACCTTGCCTGGATGTGAGTCTGCTTTCTTTAGGGACTGGCTCTGTTCTCCCAGAGAGCAGATGAGCAGCAAGACATGCATTGACCTCAGAGAGCTGCAGCAGGGCCATGGGTTTGGGGCAGTCTCCATGCACTCACTGCAGCCCCAGCTGCACCTACAGGTGCTATTGCCTCTGTCACCCCAGATGTGTCCCAGCTTCTGCTCCTGAGTGCACAGAGGTACAGAACTGGCACTGGCACCGGGCAGCGTCTCCCTGCAGCCCTCTGCTGGCAGCTCCATCTTCCCATTAGTCTCAGTCAGTTACTCAAAAGGCTCAAAAAGGTCTTCTTGACATCAGCAGGCTGGAGTGGGAGCAGTTTCTGTGAAATGGGGATGTCAGCCCCAAAGCAGCGTGCCGAGGTGCACTGAGCAGTCACTGGAACGAGCAGCTCGCTCTGGGGCTGCATCAAACAAAGGCACCCGGCTGCTTCACTGAGATAATTGCAAATTTGCTTCCTTGGGCTGAGGCATTAAATCCAGGCACAGCTGCCCCACTCCCAGCTCGTGACTTGGTTTATATTTTTATGAGCTGTCCAGTGGTTATTAAACTTAATGCCCTTGCTGTTCAGCACAGAGTCGTTATAATATGTCACAAGGAAAGAGTGCTGGAAGAAGACTATAGTCTGTTGTGAAAAAGGGATGAGCTTCCTGGGCTCTCTGCAGCACCATGCATGCTGCAGGTGAGGAGCCAGGGATGGTGGAATGAGCCCCTCCCTCACTGCCTGCCTGGTCTGGTGACTGCCACTCTGCAGTGGCATGGCGGGGTCAGGGCAGCCAAAACAGGGGAATTGTTTGCAGAGTGAGTCATACCAGAAGCAATTGCCTCCTAGCACAAAAACCTGGAAAGGGGTACTGATGGAAGGCTTTGTATTTGGGCAAGCATTTAGGAAAATTATGGAAACCCACCACAGTTTGTTGAAAGCTTGCAGCAACGTAGAAGGAGGGCACTGTACTGAGCAGAACATCTGAAAACCTTGACCCAGGAGACACCAATGTTGACTTTGCTCATTGTTAATTGGCATTTTTTTCAAGAAGAATTATGAAAGAGGAGATTGTGGTTGCTAAGTAAAATCTGCTCTTTCCAGAAAGTACTGTTTATCTAGGATTTATGCAGTTTTTAGCATTATTGCCTCATGTTTTGCACTTGGAATAGATTCTTCTTTCAAACATGCTGAATCCCACTCCAGCATTCCAGGCTACAACCTGCCATGTGAGAGGTATTTTAAACCCCTAAGCCTGGACAAATAGACTTGTCCTTGCTCACCTAGATCCTGTCCATGACAGATTTTTGGATCTTTCCGAACATGAAAAGGTCTCAGTGTAAATACCTTGTCTCAGGGAACCTCAGCAGATGGAGGTCCCAGCACTGCACCAAGTACCAGGTGCCCTCTTCCCTACATCTGAATGAATAACTAACATTTGCTTTAAATTTTCTATGCTAATGGCAGCAGCAACAGTGAAGATTGTTTAAAGTTTCATATTTTGTAGCTGTCTAGAGGGTTTTTGGTGAATCACTGAAGTGAAAATCTTTGTGTAAGATCATTGCTAAGTTATGCACATCTTAGCTCTGCCCAGCAAGTCTCTGACATTTCTGCCTAACAAACTCAATTGTTAAGGTGATGTGCAGCATCACAGGCTCAATGAGCAAACCTACCCCCACACCCAGCCCTGGAAATTTCAAAACCTTTCATCTGATTGTTTTTAAGTGGTCTAATGCCTCATGTAGCACGTTTTCTCTTGCATATTGCAGTTCTGTTGAACACTTCATCTGGCACTTCACATTGTTGTCTTCAGTTCGTCAGATTTTTTTCTCATCTTTGCTTTTCTGGGAACTTGAACCATTTCTGCCATTGAGGTTTCTGCATGGGAGCAGGAATGTGTTGCCTTTACACACAGTGATGGTAATCTTTTCATGTCAATTTGGAAATACACTGTCAACATTTCAAATTCTGAATTAATTTTCATTTATTGAATGTTCCTGTGCAGATCTCCTCTGTAACGAATCAGCTTTGCCACCAATTTTGTGTCAGACTAGGATGTTTATTTCAGTGCCTTGTTTTGCTCAGTCTTTCTCACACAGCAATATCTGCAGTGCCCTCCTTACATGGCCCTCCTCAGTTGTTACTCGGCCATCAGAGAATCACCAGCTGGGATTTTTCTTGGAGGAATTGTGGACCAATGCATTTGATTTTCACAAGGTCACTAGAATGTGATCACAGTAACTGGGATGTCACCAAAATATCCATTCAGGACTTTGATCAAATGGTGAGACAGTACCCCTTTGTATGCTGAAAGTTGCTGACTTAAAAGATATTTTGTAAGCTTCAGCAAATTTGTTAAAATGGGGTACTTTTGGCAAGGAGGAAGTATATAACTTTCTACATAGCATTAAATGCTCAATTTTAAAACCTTGCAAATGATTTCAGTAAACACCCCCAGAAACCCCTGAGCCAACAAGGGCTTTTGAAAAGCAGGCTCAGTATGGCACTGGACACAGATATTGAAACTGTTGCTTAATACTGCTTTTCCCTGTGTTGCAAATAAGAGAGAGAGATACCACAGGACAGAAAATCAATTGGACATAGAAGGATGAAAAGTTGAAACACTTTCACTGCAGAAAGTGAAAAGCTGAAACATGTTTGGTCTTGTTGGTTGGTCCTGCAAAGTACTGAGCTTTACACCAGATAAACATTTTGTTAACCCACAACTGCTCGTAACAACAGACACAGCTCAGGGATCTTCTCTCCCACATATCCTTCACTACCATCCATCATCACTTAGATCAGAGAAGAATAAAATTTCCACTAGACCTCTTCATTTAATTGGTCTTATTTTTTTTGGTCACTTGACGAGAGCTAAAGCAATATATGAGCTTATCCAAAGAGTCCCTGTCCATCAGTCCATCAGAGGAGTATGACATCCATCCAGATAAGGGACAGGGTGCTCCATGGGAATTGGGTATAAAACAGTTTCTCCTTGGTGATTTGCTGGTCTAATGCAGAGAATCAAGCAGCATTTATTTATAAGGTCAAAAGTCTGTTTGTGAGACTGCTGTGGCAGAGACAGTTCTCACCATTTGTTTTCCATTAAAATTCAATTTGTTATCTGTCAATAAAATGCACTTCTGTTCCCAAACTAACTGCTCCCAGAAGTCATGTGAAGCTACTGTTCCACACATTAATCTGTGCCCACCTTGAGTGTGAAGCATATGGGAAAGGCAGAATACCAGGGCTCAGCCAGCAGGCAGCAAGCAGGGTCTGAGCTGTGGGTGTTCAGCTGCCTTCCTGGGAGAGATAGAAGGGAAAGAAGGCACTGAATGCACTGCTTTGGCTTTCTCTGACCCCATTCTTCCTGATCATTTAAACCAACCTGCTGAAGAAATGACAGTGGGCCTGCCAGATGGGTAACTGGAAGTTGTTTTTTAATGTACTTCAGGGTATGAAATATACTGCAACTAAATTATGATAACTGCTAGCGGGACAAATCTGCTTCTTCTGTGAGGGAAAAGGAGAGGAAAAACATGGCAAGACCAAATTTCTGTTCAAACTTCCAGAACAGTTAGGGTAATTGTTTCCAGGGGGCAATGATCATGTAAGTAGCATGGGTTGTTTGAGGAAGTACAGGTGGGAAAGGCTCTGTCAAAGGACTGCTGTCACACAAGGACACAGATGGCACTTCTAATGTCTACAGTGATTTCTACATGGAAATGCATCATCACTCAGACTATAACCCAACCAGACATATGAGAAGCCAGAGTATGCAAGCCTACAGATTTCAGGGCTTTTGAGGTTTTCCAGCTCTGCTGTTTGTCATCTTGGAGATGCTTTTAACCATTTGCCTGCTGGTGGCCAGTAGGATTCCTTGACATCAGGATCTCCTGGCCCTGAGGGCCAGCACAGAGTGCTGCCAGGGTCTTGTGCAGCAAATGTCCTTTCCACACTCAATAGCTCATCTCTCCTGTGTTGCACACCCTCTGACACGTTGTCACTAGTGCTGGTGAAATGTTCATGTACAAATCCTCTAGATAAGAAGGACAGTTTGGGTGAGTAGAATGGTAATTGGTCTCTGCTGGGAATAGTAAAAGTAACATTTGGCACCTGGGTGTTTGTCCTTGTTTCTCTTCAAAGAACTCTGTCCTTCCAAGTACCTCACCTTGTTTGTTTTTCCACCCTCTGAAAAATGGAGCTCCATGAAATGATGCATATCAGACTCCCAAAACAGAGCTAATCTGCAGCAGGAGAGATGCCCTCCAAGCTTGGAGCAGGTATAACCAAGACTTCCTGAGTGACTGCTGCATTCATCCAGGAAAGCTTCTGTCTGACAAATGGGTTTGACTTCCCTGAGTACATCAGGGCATTACTGGAGAAGTGTGGGATAGAGGACATCATCCATCATGATTGCAGGGAAGCATGAGACAGTGTTCCACAAGGGGAGTGTGATTTACAAAGTAGGTATAAAGAAACTATTGATATCAATTAAAAATCAGATTGGCAGTTTGAAGGAGAGGATGGGGATGAGACATAAAATTAAAGCAGTAGGTTGAACACAGCTGGAATTCTCTGAATAATGTTCAAAGTAACCCTAATCTAATCTCCCTGACTACTTCAGACATTGAAAAAAGAGAAAGCAAATGTGTAGAAGCAGAGTAAGCCTGACTAAAATGAAATTACATACTGCTATTCAGCAAGGCAAGGGAACAGAAGGAAAAAGCCATCAGGAACCATACTCCACGAGCCATTTATAAAACATAATTTGGAGAACAACTCATCAGAGCAGCCTTCCACAGGAGTCTGCAGCTACTCTACATCAGCAGCAGAAGTGCCCTGTCCCCCTGGGAGCAGCCTGGCCAGCAAATATGGACAGAGCCAGTTAATTGCTCTTGCAAATTACAAATCTAGCACAGGCTCACTGCAAGGTGTGTAAGGAAACCTTCTAATAAAATGTCTTTACTGAAGTATCTGACTGTATCTGGCATGGACATTTTGGCTGAAGGGTGCCTGCATGCCCCTGCTGCAAATTCCCTTGCACAGAGGCATTTTGCACAAAAACCTCTGCCATGAGCTGGTCCACTCACAGAGCCCAGCACAGGAGAGGGAGATGTTGGGCAAATGTGAAATGGTGGGATTTAGTCAGAGTCCTTATAGCACTGTTTGGGGAGGAAGGATTTTTTTTCCTATCAGCAGGATTTCAACACACAATAGCCCTCCTAATCATTGCATGATCTCTGCACCCTAGTTCTGGTGGACTGAGATGAGCCCTCCATTCTCACTATCACAGAGAAGTTTTCCTGAGCTCCCATCAGGGCAGGCAGCAGGGAAGCAGCACTGGATTTGTTTTGGCTGGAAACAGTTTGCCTTTTGGACCAGCATGTCTTACAAGTAACCATCCCTTGGAAGAGGAAGGCAGAGCCGCTCATTTCCTAGGACCTGTAAGACACCCAGTTGGGGAGCTTTTCATGGCTGCAGCTCAGGTAACCTGGACCAGCTCCACAGTCCTGCCTCCTGCATCTCCTTCCTCACCACCCTCTCTTTGGGTCAGAAGATCTCTAGAGATGAACTCTTTCTGGGGTATTGTGCCACAATTTTGCAAATGGACTCCTGACCCTTGTGGCTGCTGCAATGCTACCAAGTGACACCTCCCTGATTGGTTTTGGTGTCCCTCCTCACTCCCTTGCAGGTGGCTGGCCAGGGATAATGCTCCTCCCTGTATGCCCCATGGGTGGGTGGCAGATGTTCACCTCTGCCAAGAGCACACATCCCAAAGTGGCAGAGGGAAAGGCACAACAAGAAATTTCCTATTTTTGCTCCTGAAAGGCTGAGGGTGTGAAGCTTGAAATTTGTGCTTGTTTTCTGTTTTTTTCCAATGCCTGATTATGGCCAAGAATTTTGTATAGACACAGCAATTTAGTTGGATTGATGGCCCTTGTCTCCCTTGTGACAAATGCCACGTCTGCCAGACACTTGGCTCTAAACAGCTTTACAATCATTCTGCTTTTTTTTAAAGTTTAAATGCCCACTAGAGAGAAAATTAGTTTGTGATTTAGACTGGCCTTGGCTGAATTAGATCATTCCTGAGCAAGTGCAAGACACAAAATGAATACACTACTGTGGGAGGCATGAGAGCTCCTCATAAAGAGCTGCTAAAGGGTGGATTTAAATTCACATCAAGAAAAACAATTAGAGAAGCATTTGGGGCAGGAAGGTAATGTTAGAAAGCAGATACATCCAGCAAGTGTGTTGTGAGAGTCCAGGCTGTGTCATGAGGATGGTGAAAGATGGAGGTACAAGTGAGCCAGTGAGGGGTGAAACTCTGGTTTTCCTGCAGTCACCAGGAGCAGTGTGGCAATGTCTCTCTGAGGTGCTGCATCAGCATCAGTCTCTCATGAAGCTGCACAGTTTAAAGAGAAACATTCTCCTTGGTGTAAGGACACCAGTGTATAAATCATCTGTGGAAGCAGGAGCTGTGTCTGACCATCCAGGCTTTAGTAGTGGGAAAAATTAACACTCATCTTAGAGCACGCAGGATCAACTGGATGCTTGAAGGACCTTTCTGCATACATCAGAAATGTTAATTGCTCTCCATTCTGCCACAGACAGGGCTGGGCAGTCTGTGCTGGAGCCATGCTATCCCATAGAGCTGCATGGAGCATTTCTGCACAGCCTTTACTGGGCAGGAAGTTTGAACTATTGCTCTCTTGGAGTGATGCCTTGTGCAAACCTGTCACATCCAGCCAGTTTCTTCCCAACACAGGCTCATCTGAAGTGCATAAGCTGGTTTCAGTCAAGCCCTTGATGAGCCCGAGCAAAGTCTATGCCTTACATTAAAACAAAACTAGATGGTTCCTCAGGGGACAGAAAATATTTGTTACTAGGAAAAGCATTGCAACCTGTCAGTTTCCAATTCCCTTTATTTTTATGCATCCTTCAAAACCCCTAACTCTACACATTCAAAAATACTGTTCAAGGATTAATCTCCTCCTAAGTGACACTTTAAATATCAACTCTGAGCCTAGAGTAAATATTCACAGGCAAGATATAAAACTCTGAAAACAGAATTTAATAATGGTAATGCTGACAAAGCCTCTTCTGCAATGGTGCCTGTTGTATACCCAACAAACAGTTGAGCTTAAAAATAGATGGGGGAAAGGAGATTTATTATTACCTGGGTGCATTCCTGAAAGCTTCATAATTCAGAGACCTTCCTTTTCAGACTGATGAAAGTCTTGACCTAGAGACAGATTAATGATTCTAATTTCTCCACTTGTATTATTTTATTAGACTCATTGTGACAAAGTAGTATTTTAATGGGCCCTATATACCTATTTCTCCATATGCCATAAGCAGCACGGGTTCCGTTATGCCTGCCAGAATAATTTGGTTAAAAATGCTAAAACTGAGCTTGTTATTCCTCTTAGTACAAGAGACATGGAAAATACCTGGCAGGAGCTGAGTGTGGAACAAATAGGAATTTACTTAGAATAGGAAATTACTTAGACTAGGAAAGTACCCTCAGGTCTTTAGAGCATGTGCATAAAGAAAGGAAAAAATTATTGATTTGCTTCAGAAATACTTTATGTCTTGCTGGAGCACAGCACTTCAATTTCTGCTGAAGTCTATTCCCATGAAGTGCTTAAGCAGCTGTCTGTGTCCCACTGATGATAATCTAAGATTTAAGAGTCAGAGCTGATGTTCTCAGAAGCTTTGCTGTCCTGAGGCCCGATGCATGTTGCTGCACTCTGGACACGGCTGGTCACACAGGCTAAGGATGCAGAAATGAAGAGCAGAGTGGTCATTACTTTGTGATCATTACATGATGGCTTGCTCTAGATAAAGCTCTGGGGATGTTTTTTAAGTGTTAAAAGCATATGTACAAGGGTATTTATTTTCAAACCTTTCCCATGCTCTCAATCATGTGAGTAGTTCATCCCCAGAACTAGCAGAAATTTGCATGATCGAAACTAGCACAAGAACATTCTCATCATTTCTCACAGTGATGGCTGTGAGAAACCCAGCACCAACCCCTCTGGGGTTATCCAAATCTCTCATCCTTTTTCCCTCCTTTTCATCTGCAGTGGTCTGAGAAGGGAATTTTCTCATAAGTACTTGATCTTGAAGAATACTTGAAGAATGGTTTTGCAGCTTGGTGCTGTATTCCAGGCAGTGCCACAGAGCGGTGCTTTTCGTGGGTGGGAGAGAAGGGGATGTATGGGCTCCTCCTTCTTGGGGCTGTAACATTCTGTGGTGTGGTGTAAATGAGGGTAATAGCAGGGGAAACTCTAAAAATATTTGGCATCATATTTGTGAGACTGTCTTCTTTGAGAAAGAGGCCCAAGGCCCTCTGACAACCTGACAACCAATGGTGTTTTGTACAAGGGAATGAGCCTGGCAGCATCAGGGAATTTGTGCAAAATTATTAATCCCCCACAAAAAACCCCCCAAAAACCAAAAAAAACCAACCAGTAAAAAACCAAGGAGTGCTAATTTGGGGGATCAAATTCTCCTAATATTTTCACTTACAACATCCATCAATGAAAGCTGTCTGCTCCCGTAGGGTTCCATTTTCCAGCTCAGACAGGATGTGCAGGGCTCAGTCCTGCTCGGGGCACAGCACAATGGTTATCCTCCCCCTAGTTCCTGGTTTGTCCCTGGGAACAGGTGGCTTGGCAGAAGCAGCACCTCTGAGGGTCTGACCTGCATGCTGATGGAAGTATAAAGTCTGTTACTGATGCTGAACCCTTTGGGCTTAGAAATGAACCTAAAACAACAGCTTTGGGAAAAGTTCTTGCTTTTGCTTTCTCCCATGCAATCAGTGCAGTTATTAAAATTGACTGTGGTTGCTATTTCCAGAGAAGATTTGGGAGCTGAACTGAGGGTTCCTTTTTCCAAGTGCTTTTTAGTGTTGACAGTGCGGAAGAGTCATCTGTGACAATTTTGATTTTTCTGTCATTGCCGCTTCCTACATGGGATTTATTTTTATAGGCAGGATCCTTCAGAATATTTCTTTTTTTAAATTCCATTTTCATTTAGCAAAGTAGCTTCTGTGGGTTGTCCCCACTCAGATATTTTTACACCCTCCAGAAAGCTGAGCTTCTATGCTGATTACGGGCATGAATCGCCATCTTCTGCACATTGCAAAGGAATTATTTTAAATCCATATTAGTATTGGGGATTTCAATAGGAATTCTGCCACGGCAATTTCCAATGTAAGTCCACACGGATATTTGAGTTGCACACAATGCAACGAGGTTTTTTCTGAGGTGTGATATCCATGGATAAGTGGACTATAAACTTCATTTATCAGATAAAACATTGTCATCTTTTCTCTTCGTTATTAATCATGCTGGTCTTTCTAAACATTTAAACAATTTGGGAAAAAAGGAGGATAAGAATATTTTTTTTTTTGTTGGAGTGCATGTATTTTTTGCATTAAGAAGTTGCATAAGATTTCAGCTAAATTTACTTACTAATTTCTAAAATTATTAATTCTACTTTAAACAGATGTTTGGGTTAAAAATCCTTGAATTTTTTACCACGTTTCAGTTCAAAATCTCCTGTTTGAAGCTAAAGTTAATAATTAATTTCAGTAAGCAAGCATGGCATGTGAAAGCACTGCCCCAAATTACAGCTTCAAAGTCATTGCCTCTTAAGGCCCATGCAGTCACACTGCTGCATCACTTTTGGGGGTTTAAAGGCAGGGAGTGACCCCCTTGTCCTTCTCTGGGACCTTGAAATATTGCATGAATCCCTTACATGAATGCTTAGAAAATAAACCTTTAGCATGGACTGGCTACTGGCTGTTTGCATGCCATTTTCCATGTTTGTCTTGGTTTTATTAACTATTATAAAATTCAGTCTCTCAGGTGCAGCAGTACTGAGCATCCTCCAGGACACCTGGGCTTTGCTGCAAGCGCCTCTGCAGCACGCTGTGACTGAAATAATCAATATGTATTCTGATAGACAGAAACAAAGTGTCCTTAAAGTGTAAACAGGGCTGTGTGAAATACATTAAAGTGAATTTAACTACTAAACTGTGTTAACTGTGGTGATTTTTCTGCAGTTGGGAAAGATAATTTATGTAATGATCCTTGGAGCTTTTGCACTTCCCACCACGGATCTTGAAGGTCATCGGCTGAGCTGGGATGTTAACCTTTCCAAAGGTAAAGATAATCTTTTCAATTCGATTGGACCTCATTATTAATTTCCAAACCATTCTCTCCTTGCAGAGCTGGAGCCACATGGGGTATTTCTGCAGTGTGGACCTGCAGCTCCTCAGCACCAGCCACCACTTTTCCACATCTTCAGCTCAGGGCGGGTTTTCTCCACAGCAGATTTAGTAGAAGAAAGAGTTTGGGAATGTGGCTCCCTTCCTCTAAGCTGTATTTGCCAAAAAAGGTTGTCTTTTTAGGCTAATAAATAATTCCAAAGTAGCTGGTTTCTGATTAGAAATGCTCTTTTAAGGGAGAGTCGCTTCAGATGAAGGTTTGAAATTTGAAGTGAATAATTCTGATTTACTCTTTTTTTTCAGTTGTGTCAAAAAGCTTTATTTCATAATAATTTAGAGCTGTTTCACTGAGACTTTGGTATAGTAGAATATTAGCTGTAATAATGGGATAAATACTAGACTATAGCTTTCTTCATGTTGTTGAAACAAAATGTAATTCTGTATCACAACAACACGATCCTGTACTAATGAAAAGAAATGCTCCCATGTTCTCAAATATAATAAAACAAAAAAAACCCTATGTTTACAGGAAAAAATTAAGTTGCTTTCCATCTGGGTATTTTTCCATTTAGAATGAAAACAAACCTCAGAATATTCTTCAGAGCTGAGAACCTGACCAGTGTCCCCTGAGATTGCCACGTTCACGGGCTCAGCTGCAGAAGCCAAGCTAAATGAAAACACAAAATATCTTACAAGAATCAGAGCCAGCCTCTACTCTTAAGGTGGCCTTTTGGGGCTTTTCCTCTGAATTGAATCTGGTCAGGGCTGTGTTAATTTATGGTGCTCTTCATCATGGTACACACACAACACAAGCAAATCATAGGCTGGTAGAGAGAAACCTTATTGCAATAGGGAAGAAAAAGATTTTGTCACTAGGATGGGCAGCATGGATAAACACCCCATTAATCTGGAAGTAATAAACAGCAGCAAAGAGGGAGAAAATTTGCCTTACGAAATAAATAAATCAAGAAAATTTGACAAAGACATTGACTCTGAAAAGGAAAAGGCAGAGCCACTCCCCCTACAAATAGTGATCACACAGGTTTACAAATTGATGCCCTCACTGCTGCAAGTGCAATATGGCCTGAAGAGCTTGTTGATCTTTAAAAAACATTTTAATTAGAGTAAATAGTTGGTCAAATAATACTTCTGAAATAATCTCTCTGATTTCTGTAAAGACCTGAAGGAATTAGCTCTGGTGTACCAAATCCAGGGAGCCAGCAGCATCTAAGGCTTATCTCTTGGAAAAGTGCCATGCTCTCACATAGTGTCATATTCACTTTTTAAACCATGCCCCAAGTTTCTGCCCACAGGGATCTTACCCTGTGATAATGGAGGACATGTACAGTTTTGCAGAGGAACAGGGATGCACTAAATAACCCCAGCCCATAACAGGATAGCTCACTACCAGCTCCTGATGGTTTTTTTAATCAAGCAGTGCAAACCTCTGCCCAAGCTCTTTCACTAATTGCCTGCCACACTGAACTCTGCAAATGTATGATAAACCCCAATTTCCACCAAAGATAAGGCTGGCATAAAGATATATCTTGTGACAACAGGCAAAAGACAGGAAACAGGAAATTGTGACAATTAAAGGTTCTCAGGAAGATGTTTTTATTGATTTCTCTGGATCTTGAAATGCATAATTTACCATCTTTTGCTTTAACTCATATAAAGAAGGTGCCAAATGCTCACCTCCTTACCCACATTTTTAAGGCAGTCTGTAACACTTCCAGAGGAGTTGTGTTAAGGATTCAATGTTCTCTGCTCCCTTCCATTATGTTTACTATGCATTGCATTATTATGTTTCTGCTATTTCTCATACTACAGTATGTGATATTAAAGTTCTCAGATCTTCAACACAAAAACCTAAGATATCATCTACACAAATGTCTAAATAATTCCAGCCTCTGAAATTTGTCTTAAAACTGGTATTTAAGAGGGATTAATAGCATAAATATGAACATAGCTGGAAACTGGTGAGATGTATTCTAACGTTACAGAAAGCTTGGAAAAGTCTTGGAAGACTTTTTCACAATTGCCTGCTGTTTCTTATGGGAAATAAGCATTAAACAACCTATAGATGAAAAGGACAAGATATTTGAGCTGACATTTTTTTACCATCTGAGTTAACTGCTCTGTTCTTTAACTGTGCAGAAGATGACACTGCTTTCAATTACACACTTTATTTCCTGTTCCTGAGAGTTGTCACTAATACTAATTTGTCCTTGGAGATGTTCAGAGCTTAGACTGTGCTGCAAATTATGATGAACAAAGCTAAATCCTTTTTTTTAAATCCATTTCTTTCTCTTTATGGACATTTCCACTTAGAGGCTTTTTTGTGCCCTCTCTCCAGTGCTTTCAATATTTTCAGCCTTACAAGGTGAGTGAGGGGAGTTCTTCTCTTTCAGTAGCTTCACTCCATTGGGAGATTTCAAAGCTGAAACTGCTGGAGAGCTGGAGGATGATGCAGACACCTGCAGAGAGGGTCGGTGTGAGGCTTGGGTTAGATGGTGCCTGCTGCCCATGGGGAGGAGTATGAACCTGGCAAAATGCCAGTGCAAAGTGCTCCCTTAGGACAGCTGCTTGGGCTGGGAGAAGCCAATTTAGAGCCTTTTCCCTGGAGAGATGGCACAGGGAGAAGCACACAGGATGAACACCAGCTGAGAGCCCAAAAAGTGCCAACTGGAGCAAACTGGCAGGGGCAAAGAAGGCGAGGGTGGTCACTGCAGAGATGTTTGCAGAGGGGGGACCCATCCTGAGCTTGTGTCTGAAGCCTGTCCTCAGAGACAGCCCCAGGCCCATCCAGGCCTGAGCAGCACTGCAGGGAGATGGCAGCTGTGTAGCACAGAGAGCACCCAGGGCCCCCTGGGCTGGGCAGGACTCACTGCTGCTGCTGAGCATCAGCCCTCTCCCACCAGGCTGCAAATGAACAGAAGGGGACTGCTCTGATGCTGTGGAGGTGTCTGCCACCTCTGAGCACTCAGCAATCACCTGTCCAAGTGTGCCTGCTCGTGTTGCCCCTTCCAGTGCTCAGACTCATCCAGAGCATCCATCTTTACAAATCTTCTGTGCTCTGGGCAATCTGCCCAGCTGCCCTGGGGTCTGGCTGCTTAACTGCATTAAGGGACAGTAATTTCCTGGTGAGACAGCCAGCCATCTCCCGCATTTCTAAATTTCTGCTTAATTTCATTTTCTGTTTAAATTAATGTTTTTTCTCTATGCATGTCTAATAGCAATTTCTCTCCCAATAGAGGCTCTCTGGGTTTTCTGCCTCAAGCATCAGCTCTGCAGCTTTTGGTGGGACATCAGGTCCCTGGGTGATGCTGCCAGAAGATGCAGGATGGGAATGTCCCTTCATCCCTCTCCTTGTTGCACCTGGAGAGTCAGAGCATCAGGACCTTGGCTTTCACTGTGCAAGATGAGACAGAGAGCAAGGGCACATTCCTTCCCAGAATGTCCATGTTGGGATCTGAGAGGGTGCAAATCTGCTTTGCCTTTTTCTTTCCATAACCCCTTTGTCTGGAGCAGAAAATCCTCATGTCTCTCCTGTAGAAGAAATTATAGGTCCCTTCCTGCAAGGGCGAGCAAGTTTCTTATCCTAAAACCAGAACTGTCATACAATCACAGAATTGTAAAGTGGTTTGGGCTGGAAGAGAGATGAAAGTCATCTAGTTCAAATCCCCCTGCTATGGGTAGGCACAACTTCCACAAGTTCATGTTGCTCCAAACCCAATCCAATCTGGACTTCAACACTCCCAGGGATGGGCCAGCCACAGGTTCTCTGGACACCCTGTTACAGTGTCTCACCAGGCTCGCAGGAAAGACTTTTCCTAATGGCCAATCTAAACCTACTTTTTTTTTCAGTTTAATGCATTTCCCTTTGTCCTGTCACTACTTCACTCTGGTAAAAGTCCTTCATGGACCCCCTTGGTTACATTTCCCAGGGATTCCCAGGTGCCACCCAGGCTGGGGGTGGGAGAGACGGATGCCCTCTCGTTTGTGTGGGAGCTGTGGGTGAGCCTTCCAAGGTGAGGGGCTGTCCCCTCCCTCTTCCTTTTTAAGCAAACAACTGCACCTTTTTCTGATCAGGGAGAACAGTCTGGCTTCACACATCTTGCCTTCACTCCATGATTTCTCAATTTCTCAGAAAACCTCAGTGTTAACCCACCTTTGTAAACAGCCTTTGAGATGTTTGGCTGTAACAAAAGGATCTGTGTTGAGCCATATGGGGGGCTGTAATCTTCATTTTGCAGAAACCACTCAAACCACCCAAGAATTAGAATGCAGAGCTAATAGGGCTTTCAGAGAGGGTCAGTTCATTGATCTTTCTGGAAGTCTCAGAGGTCAGCCTTCCAATGCACTCAACACTCCATGGCACAATTAAAATTGCTGGATTTCCTGCAGGTATTTTCCATTTTAATTTACCAGCGGAGCAGAACGAAGAAAAACTTACTGCATAAAACAGTGGGTTATGCAGTGCTGTGACATTTCCTCAGCTCTGTGAGATGCGAAATAAACTTCCCAGCAAACAATTTTAAGCATGGCTTTGTGTTTAGGACTAACAGGTTTATATGGAATGAGTCATGGTGCCATATTCTGTTTTTAAGCGCTGTGACGCATTCAGCACAAGCCTTTCTGTAGGTACAGCACAGGACCTGCCTGCAAAATGCAGCTCCTCACTGGGAGGGGGTCACCTTCTGGCAGGCATGGCCTTGCCTCCCTCCAGGCACTGAGAATTGGAGGGGCTCTGCCATGCCAAGGGCTGGGGTGCATGAGGGGCAGTGCCAGCTTCCATGAGTGGGAATGCTGAAGGGATGATGTCTTCAAGCAAAGAATTAGGTCCTCTACTCTTGGGGTAATTTTTCAATTCGTAGGAAATGTGATGGGGTGGAACAGTTGCTTTTGGAAGTGAGAGGGGGCCGGGTTCCAGAGACCCTGGCAAGGTGCCCTCATGAGTCCCCTCCCTGTTTGTCCACTCATTTTATCTCGTTAAACTCTGGGGACAGAGACCAGCTAAATCATCCTGGGATTTTCTTCAAGTGATTCAGCAAAACTGGAGCCGGCAATAAAAAGTTTTTCTAACAAAAATAATGACAAGATGGGTCTGTAGACACTGCAGTACTGTGTTTGAGCAAAGCACAACTTTGATTTTAATTTTGAAAAAACATTCATCCTTTAGGTCCACATAATTTATTACCTTAGTCTTCTCCATGCAGAGGTGTTTTTAACAGTATTTTTTTTAGCAATAACGTATTAACTCACTGGCCCTGAGCTGATTTCTACTTTCAGTTTGACAAGCCAAGAATATTTCCATTTGGATAAAAGCTTGGAAAATGCCAGGAGATGGCAAGAAAACTTCCTGTCTTTCATCAATGGGAATCACTTTGTCCACTGCTTTTCCTCCCTATAAGCACGGGGTGAGTCACACTGAGGTCCAACTCCCAGAGTGGCTGATGGCAAAGAGCCAGGAGGTGATTAGAAGAATTAAAACGGATGAGAATTGATCAAGCAAAAGGCAGGAAAATCCCAAATGCTTCTGCATTTGCAGCAAATACCATCAGCTCCTGTGTCGCACCAGCTTTCCTGAGAAGTACTCAGAGATGCAATAAGGTTTTTTTGTTAGTAAAGGCCATCACAAAGGCATTGAAGAGCAAATGGATGAAAATAAGTGTGTGCTTCCCACAGTGGGAAGCACAGGACCTGGGCCAGGTCCTGTTAGTCCCCTGTAATTGCTGGTGTAGTTACAGTTCTGTGGTGCTGGGCCCTCTGCACTGGTGTTTCCCCTCCACACACAAGAGCAATGAATCACAAAGCTTATTATTCCTTATCTAAGTTTTGCCTCCAGGGAATTCAAATGAAATTCTGGCAGGGAGGAAAGCAGGCTCACTGCTGGGGGAGGATGTCAATATCTGAACATCGATTTGGAAAGATAAGCTCCCCCAGATTTAAATCCCAAAAGAGCTTCTGATGGACTGAAGTGCAGAGAATGGTCCTCATGCCAGTAAAGACCTAGCAGGTGCCAGGCCTAAGAATCAACAAATTTTTGTTGCATCATCTCCTTTTTTAACAGAATTGTCTCAAAATACTGCAGTCAGCACCTGCCTGAAACAACCACTGTGAGGATTACCTAAAGCTGAAGCAATGCCTTGAAGTCAAATCCTATGTAGGAAAGCTACTTATAATTAAGGTGTTACTAATAAGGTTATTTTAAACTCAAACTAGGTTACTGAAGCAGCTTCATAAAAAGCCCCTGCAAAGCACAGTATTTAGAACAATGCTAGCTGAGAACAAAGGACTAAGAGTCTGTAAGAAAAGCTGCAGACCAAGAATTAGGCAGTGCCTTTTAATGGGCACTATGCAGCAGCTGCCAGCACCCAGCGAGGTCTGTGCCAGAGCCAGCCTGCATGATGAGCCTGGTTCTGCAGCCTTCAGAGTCCTCCCTGTCTTTTTTTCTCTCCCAGTCCCAATTTCCCTTGCAAAACTCACCACATCTGAGAAAATCCCTCTGGCCGTGATAGATCTGACCTATCTTTTGCTTTTTGGCTCTGTGCCCTGCTGGGGAGGGGAGGAAAGCTGTGAAGGCCAAGTTGAAGCACTCTGTGGTTTCTATACAAAATGGAGTGGGGTGAGGGTTTAGTTGGATTGTAAAAATTTTATGTGAGGCTGAGTCCTCAGTCATGGTGCTGCCACAGAGCTGGGTTGGGCAGTGCTACCAGATCCAGACCAAGACTGGATTTTCTCCCTTCCCTTGTGCAAAGTGGTTCTGACAGCAGCTCAAAAGCTTGCCAAAGATTGCAGTCACTGGAGTGAGGAGTGTTGGTGTCCCAAACCTGGTGACATCGTGGTTTTGCAGGCACCAGCTCCTGGCCTCAGAGCCACGCACCTCCGGAACCTTCACCTGATCCAGTCATCACTTTCACACCCTAAAGATTTGGAATCCTGACAAATGGGAGTGAAGGTTAAGCCAGTTTGGTTTTGCCTAAAATGCAGTGTCTTAAAAGCACTGGGTACACAGCTAAGCTGCAGAGTATAAAATATAGTTAAAATATAACCTGTTCAGTACGTTTTCTTTTTGTCTACCTGCCTTTCCTGAGTGTGGGAGACTTAGTTAGCAGTGGTGGAAGAGCAGCAGTGAGGAACAAACCCCTTAATGGGGGTCCAGCATCATCATAGCCATGAGGAATCATCTAAACTGTTCTTAATGGCAAAGTAAGCCAGAAATGTGAACATGGGGATAAAAAGCAACCAAAGCAAAATGAGCCTCCTGTACTTTATTAGCAAATTCTACACTGCAGTTGCAGCTGAGCTTATGATGGATTTTCCACGAGATTTCAGGGTATGTGCTAATATTAAAATTATTTTTCATGTAAAAGGGCCACAATTACCTTTGCTGATGAAGATTCTCTCTCCTCCCCCCAGGCTCTGGATCACTCAGGTGTCACCAAGGTCCCAAGGGTTTGCACTCCCACAATCCTCCCCTTATCCCAAGCAAGCAGCTGATGCTGGGATAATTGCTGGAGCTGTTAGCAAAGAGCATGGATGAGGTACATTATTACTCCATGACAATAAATGGAGACTCTCACTAATCCACACTGGGCAACAACTCCCAGAAAATGAGCCAGATGTTGACATTGCTGTTCAAAACTGGGAAAAGGATGAGCATTTCAGCCCAGCCTGGGTTTTCAAAAGACTGCACTTGCAGAAGAAAGGGGACCTTTTCCCCTCATTCTCTATACATGAAGATACCAAATACCTCATGGGTAACCTGGGCTTACTTGCAAGTAAACTATTCTAGACCAGGGCACCTGGAGATGAAGGCTGAAGCTGGGTGAGCTGATGGAGTAGCACAGGCTGCAGTGTGCAGACCTGGCTGATGAGGGGCTGGTTGGGGTGCTTGATTGCAAACATCTGCCACAAAAGAGACCTGTGGCAATATTTGCCACCAGACTCTACTCTGGGAAGATCCATAATTAAATTCGAGTTAAAGTCCACAAGGTCCTGTGCAGTGCTCTGTCATCTGTTTTAATCAGACTGCAGCAGATAATAAACCCCTTTGTCAGGGGTGCAACCTGAGGGAAGAGCAGACTCATATCTGACAAAAAGACAAAGTGCTGGCTCATGCTAAGTGACTGATCCACAGCAGCCCCTTGGGCCATGGGGGCTACTGGCTTTTTTTCTTTAAAAATTGTTATTGCTGCAGCAAAAGTTGATTTCTGGATCTTGGAAGGCTTCCTTAGCTAATTCATTTTGGCCTTCTAATACTCTAATATTTGTCCATGACTGTACTCACCTGTAAATAAATTAGGCTGAAATATTATGCTGCACCTGAATCAACTGACTTCTTTGCTGGCAGTAAGATACTCATTGTTCTGTGGCCCAGTGTAATAACCACTGTGTTTTTTAAGTTCAGGTGAAGCAGCATTCTGGATCCCCTAGCTACCCAGTTTGTCTTATTCACTTCACTCACCCTAAAGTCATGTCTTAAATGAGAGCCCCAAAACTCTCATCAATTCTTCTTGTGAGCTTAATTTACAGTTATGGATCCATGTAGAAACCTAATACTATTTATTTCTGTAAATAATTATTTAAACCAATTTTTATTCCTATGTCCACGTACTGTCTGAAAAGTAAAATATCATGAAGGATTGGGAGCTCTTTGGTTTATGATGGGTATTAATGAATAAAAGCTGGGCCAGATAATCCAAGAAGGTGCCCTGGGCTGTTCTATGTTTCTATGAAAACAACTTACAAAACCCTTGCAAAACCAGAAATGAGGAGGGCAGGTTTCTCTTTCATCCATTCCTATTAGCCTGAAAAGTATGTTCAACACAAGTTTGTTTCTATGCAATATAATTTTAAACCTAATTTTCATTTTAAGATGCAGTAATTAACAACAAAATCACTACTGATTGGTGTGGCAGCAGCCTGGGCTAGGTACCACGAGGACAAAGAGAACATCAGGGAACACCACGAAAAATTTGCCCTAAATTACATGAAGCTGCTAAAAAATTAAAGCTTTAATTATTAGCTCATAACACCAAGTGAGAAAAGAAAATGCTGCCATAGTGACAAGGTGCCACACCAGCACTTCTGCACTTCTTAATCACGTTTGTTAATTATGGTGACACATGCTGATGAGGGTCCAGCAGGCAGAAAGGCACTCGCAGGCAAAAGCTGCTGACAGGCAGAGGGGAGGGCTCAGTAGGGACAGGGACAGGGACAGGGGCAGGGACAGGGACAAGGAAAGGTACAAGGACAGGGTCAGGGTCAGGGACAGGGGCAGGGACAGGGGCAGGGACAGGGACAGGGAAAGGGACAGAGACAAGAAAAGGTACAAGGACAGGGACAGGGACAGGGACAGGGACAGGGACAGGGACGGGGACAGGGACAGGGACAGGGACAGGGACAGGGATGCTTTTCCTCGGGGCTGCTGCACAGGCAGAGCACGGAAGTCCCCCACTTACAGTCAGCATGGGAGGGGCTGCTCTGTTCCCATCTTCCTTGTTTTTGGGGTGACAGAGGTGTGTGCACTATACATGGGGAGACCCAGGTTTTGTCCAGTCCTTATTCAGGCTGTTCCATGCACCCACTGTTGTCTGTGGGCATCACAGGAGACAAAGCTCCAGGGCAGGAATGTGCCCAACTCTGCCCCACTGCCCGTGGGGAGAACCCTGCTGCCCAGAACACCCCAGGGACCTCTTGGAGACACCTTCTGCAAGCACTTGAGATGATATTAGGAAGGATGTTGTGTAGTAATGTATACCTGGAATCTTCACATTTGCATTTCACTCTCATCCATACACTCATGTGGACCTCTTCCCAATTAGCTTCACTTCTGCCTTGACAGAAGCAAGACAGCAGGAAATATCCTGAATGTCAGGGACTTCAAATCTAACCTCTTCAGAGCACAGTTGAATTCAGACCACAGCTGAGGTATCTAAATGATACTTTAAAGGAGATAAACAATATAATAATAGATAATAACAAATGTAAAGTGTGTCATAATTAAAAATACACTTTACCTTCTTGTCCAGAGGGTATATAAGCTATTATTGTTCTTTGCCATTAATGTTCTGCCAGTTAATGTACAGGGTTTCTGTAATAATTATCAACCCTCCAAAACTTGCCCCTTAATTTATCAAATAGTGGCAGCCAAGGCTCTGCCTGTTGAATAAAGATGGAATCACTGAAGGAGCTCTGCAGATGCTGCTGTTTGCAACAGAAAAAATAAGTAGCTGTAGCTTTGATCTGAGCAGTTACCCCTGTGCACAGCACACTCCTTGATTACATGTAATGGCACGATGCTGCAGACAGGTTTTAAGAAACTTTTTAACAAAGTTTGGGAGCTGAGTGCTTGTGATTTTGTGGTCTGTGCATGGGGCTAGACAGCTCCTGGAACTATGTAACATATTCCTGAGGTCTGCTGAAATATCCCCAGCTTGGACAGGGCTGAGCTCAGCTGCCCACACCCCTGAGACCATCAGCAGCTCTGCTGGGCTCTGCCCCAGGCAGCTGCTGCTCCCCTCTGTCCAGGAGCACCCCCCCATCAACTTGTTCTATTGAATGTCCAGGTCAGAGAGGGGTCATCTCTGGAGAAAAAAGCACAAAGATCGTTTATCTAAAGTCTCTAATATTTGTAATATGTGCTGTGCAGAGGTTATACAAAAGGAAATCTAAGTGTGAGTCATTTACAGAAGTGTAGTAGCTAAACGTAAATATTTTAGAAAACATGAAAGGTTTTGTTGTATTGCATATTTTCCCATGTTTTCTGGAAATTTTGCCAATGTACATGTTTCTTAGGATGGAAATTACGGCCCTTTTGAAAACTGATGGTCCCTCTTCCTCAAATATATTTTAAAATATATTTTAAAGATTACTCAAAAACCCTGCAATTTTTGAATTAGATGCTAATTTTCAGCCATGTTAATACCTTCTGCAATGTTGGCTTTTTCTTTCTCCTTACAGCCATACAAAGGCTTTTACATTTTCCACCTAAAGAAAATGAGGTGAAGCATGTCTGGATGTGGGGCACTTGATTCTGCTTTGGGTAGATCACAGACTCATAGAATTGTTTGGGTTTGAAGGGACTTTAGAGACAACTGTTCCCACTCCTCTGGCCTCGGGCAGCACCAGGCACAGCCCTGACAAAAATGAAGGAGGATGAGCTTTAGCTGCAGGGTAGAATTTGTGTCCTTATCCTCAGCAGTGGCAAAAAACACCATCATAAGGGGGACCTCCATTATTGTAAGAGCTCATAAGAAAATTAACAGCAAAAATAAAACCAGTGAACAAGTTGATCTGGAGCAAAGAAACAGAGAGGGGAGCTGTCATCTGTGAATTAGGAAAATACCCTGTTATATGCAGGCTTGCTGTTTCCAAAGCAAGGCAGCAGGAGCCAGGAAAGCACCACAGCAACATAAAGGTGGTCCAGATGTTAATGGCAATCCTAATAACTGTGTGAGCAGAACCTGAAATATGAGATAATGTTACTGTAACTAGGAAGTCTTGAAATACATACAGTAAATGGAAAGAGATTTGTGGAAGCTGGAAGACTTCATAATTCAGCAAAAGAGCAACTTAATAAAAAGCTGAACAGGTGGGTCACATCTTTGGAGTGAAAGTTGTGCTTCACAATTTTTACAAGTGGTTTGAAAATTGATACATGAGTAGTTATTGCAAAATGGAAACATCTACTGATAAAATAGCTTGCAAACTGTACATCTGTACAGAACCTAGGGCCAAAAATAGCACAAAACTAACTGTGAGAACAAAGAGGTTTCCATTTGAACCCAGGGTGCTGCCAAGCACCCCTTGCTCACAAGAGCTGGGTAGAACACTGAAGAGAATGAAGTTTGTGTGGTTTAAGACAGATACCCTTACATTTCTCCTGAAATTCAGGTGATGTAAGATCCCCCATCTGCTCAGCTTTGCCCTCTGTGAGACTCCCTGCATTGCCTTGGATTGACAAAGATGTGTGGTCCATCAGATGGGAATCTCCCCTGAGACAGGCTGCCTGCTGAGCTCAGGGCAGGGACATGGAGCAGTGTCCCAGTGCCCACCCCCTGTGCCACACTCCAAACTCTCACACACCTTCCTCCCTCACACCTCTTTCAGATAAAGAAATAAAACATGAGTCAGGTTGTAGAGAGTCTCACATGCAAAATGTGCTTCTGGAATAAAAGTCCCCATTTTTTAGTAATTATTGTACTTGAAGTCTCACCCAAACATTATTGCCAGGAAGGGCAGGTCTTGCCTGGACTCCAGCACCTCACAGCCTGGGCATTTATTTAGTTCTGGACAGTGTCTGGTGTGCTTTCTGGTTCTCTTGTGTCTCTGAGATAATGCCCAGTGCAGCCAGTTGGTCTGAGAAAGCAGCTCCAGCAGGGAGCCAGGGACAGGCTGGGAGCCATCTGGGTGCATGGATATCAGTAATGCCACTCATGTCCCAGGGTGATTAAGGCAGAGATAATAAGCAGCCAGATTTGCTGCTTTTGGGGATGTGGCAGCTGCCAGCAGGGAGGTGCAGACTGTGCAAACCTGAGAGCATCACCAGAGCTCTCGTCTGGCGCCCATCCCCTTCAGACACCAAATTCTCTCTCCCAGGAAGATGCAAACTAGGACAGAGCTGGGCAGTGAAAATCAGCCTCTGGAAGGCATTTTGTCTTTTCCTGAAGATTGCGAGGCATCTGCTGTGCTCTGGGTTTCTGAAATGCTGCTAATGCTGGCTATCTCTGCTTGCAAATGAGGGTGAGCATCCTGTCAGGCTTTCAGGTGGATTGGGCTCATTCTCACCTGCAGACTTGTGAAGAGGCTGCATAATCTTTTCCTAGACCCTGAAGATTGTCTTGGCTCTTTCACAGGTTGTGGGAAAAGAGAGCACAGAGCAAGTCTGAGAGAAGCCCTGCACATTTTAATCACCTGATGTAACTGCAGAATTCTTAAAATGTCATGAAAGTGATGGTAAATTTTTAAAACTAAATCAGCAGCACTCTCTGTTCATAAATAGCAGCTATCCCACCATCGTAAATTTTAAGAATATGAAACTTTAAAAAATGCACTTTGAGGGCAAAAAGCAGAGAGGTATAAGAAAAAATGACCAAAATAAATTAGGAGTAGTTTTCATAAAACACTGGCACTTCATTCATCATGAACATCTGATGAAGACTGCTCACCAACATGACAGGAGCCACCAGCACCATCAGAGCCTGGGGGTGCCTCTGTGGCCTCTGGGATGATGCAGAAGGTTCCCATTTCTGTGCCCTGTGCTGCTTGTGGGCTCCCTCAGCAGCACAGTGCTCCAGCATCACCACATTAGTTTGGTTTCCAGGCTTTAGAAACAGCTCATGCAAGGAAAAAGCCCTTAGCCCAATTCTGCTTCACGAGGGTGGGAGCCCGAGGACTCAGCTCCCCAAGCAGGTGAGGGGAGCACAGGGCCTGGAGTCTGGGGTCATGCCCCAGTCCATGTCTGCAGTGGATAAAGCACCTTCATGGATCCTACACCTCTCCACACACAGACTTTTGACCCCAGAGTGTCCTCAGGTACTGCTGCTGCCTGATGTTGAGCATCATGACCTCAGCTGATCGTCCCCCTGCTGCAGGGATGTCCCTGACACCTCTGGGATACCGAGGTTCCACTCCCCACCACCTCAGACATTCCCCCTCCCCTCAGCCCCAGCACCCACCATACAAAGGCCAGCAAAGCCCTCAGTCACCAGCAAGGGCTGGTCACCCACCATTCAAGGAGCCTTCGCTCTCCCAGACCATCTCCTGCCCGCTCTTGCTTTGCTCCACTCCTGCCCGTACATTCGGATTTGGGGATTTCAGCAGCGTTTGGCACCTCCCAGAAGCAGCCCCAGGTCACTAGTGGCTGTCTGCCCCTCTCCTGTCGCCCAGACCTGCTGCCGGCCATGGGAAGCGGGGGGAGGATTGCTGGCCCCGAGTCAGCATCAGGGCAGCCGCGAGAGGGAGAGGCGCGGTTCATCTCAGCCGCGCTTCCTCCTGCCCTCTTCTCTGCCTGCTCGGGCAGAAACGCCCCCAGCCCGCTCTGGCTCGCAGTTAATCGTGCAGGGCTGGGCTGTGTGTCCCAGAGCACCCTGCAGGGGCGGCAGGAGGAGCGCAGGACCCGGCACAGCTGCGCTGGCAGCGTGTGACACTGCGGGGACAGCGACACTCCCAGCGTGCGACACTGCGGGGACAGCGAGGGCGCAGCCTGGGTCCTGCCCAATGCCAGACTGCTCTCTGCTTAAACCCACGGTTTTCATGAGCTAAATCCCTCTCCTGCACATCTTAACACATCTGAGCTCCAGGAGGCTTACTACACTGCTAAATTAATGCTAGAAAAAGAGCTTTTCACCTGCTGTCATATTTAATCTCTCCTTCTTCTAAAAACATTTCCTGAAAATGTGTAAGAGCAGGAACCTTCTGAGATATTTGTTATGTGTAAAATACTGAAGTGCCTTAATAACACCTTTATCTTTTCTCCTTTTCTCAGATACATCCCAAGCTGCACCCATTGTATCAGCCTTTCAAAGATGCAGCCAAGCTGGTGCTGTTTCACACATGAAGCTGTCACACCTCCATCATGTCAAGTGCAATCATCCACTTAGGGGGAACGTTTCTCCTAGACACTGGTGACAGGTGCCAAAGTCCCCTTGGGTTTGGAAAGTCCCCTTGGGTGCTGTGTGATCCTGGGTTACATAAACTCCTGCCCTGATCTCCACCCTTGGTTGTCACCTTGTGAAGGTGCCGGGTGCCTGAGTGTCACACAGGCTGGGACAAGGCCCCGCTCGTCTTGCATGGCTCAGCAGTGCCAGCAGCAATGGGCAAACTGCTTCTCTCTCCCATCTTTCATTATAATAGATCTCCTTTTTATTACCCTTCCAAGCAGCTCTTATCATCCCAGACATCCTCATAATTTCTCGGAGTATTTTTAATGTTTCTTCCCAAGTTCCCTTCGGTTGTCTTTCACATGTCACAGCTCATATGGCTGGGGCTCATTGGAGCTCCATGTCTGTCTATTTGCTTCCTAAATCCTTGCAGATTTTTGGGGTGGCGTTTCAGTATTTCTGAGTTGTCTTCTGTTTGTACTGTAATGTTTTATATGAAAATATGCTGGTCTTGAGATCTGTCAAGAAAGAGACAGCAACAAGTTAAACAACTCGGGAGAGCAACAACAGCATGTGAAGAACCAAGTATTCAGAGAATTTTGGGACATGAAAAGCCAAAGCAGAGAAGTCACAGGTCAAAGGTAATGTTGTTCTTTCCTTGGACATGTGAGCTTCTGTAACATTATGGATTGGTCCGTGGTGTTGAAAAGCCCAAATGTGCCTGAATGTGGGTTATTGCATAACTGCTCTTTTCCTGTGGAACTCCCCACTTAAGCTTGTTGAACACCTGCATACCTCAATAAATACATCAAAATTAAAACAAACTAAAAGGCCACAAATGAATTGTACTCCAAATGGAGTAAATGTATTTCTTGAGTGAGGCATAATAAAACCAAATCTGCATTTTCTGAGCCTTCCTATTGTATTTGCATCAGTAAACAAACAAACAAAAAATTAGTTTGCAGATGCGTGAGAGAGACCCTCTCCTCAGCTTCTGGTTCTTTCTACTTCTCACTAACAAATCATTGTTTAAAATCATTGCAGTCTCCTTATGGACAAAGAATTTTCCCTTTAATTTAAATATTACTGTGCTTCAAAGAAGGAAATCATGTCAACTCTTCAGGAGTCCCCTGTTCCTGACTTCTCTTTAAAAACTGGACTTTCTTAGAAGGTATTTTAGCCGGTGTTTTTGCAAAGCAGGCACGAGAATCTCTTTGATATCAGCATGAAGGCATCAACCTCCTACCAAAACACCCAGAAGGGCAGACCTGGCATTCCTGGAGACAAATCCAGGGCAAAGCTCTGCAGTGCCCTGATGCAGAGCCATTCCCACATCCCTGTCAAGGACCCTGCAGTCACTCATCCAGGGCACTTCAAACACTGTCTTGAAACCAAGCTGCCTTCTTTGAAATAAGATGTGAACCTCTCCTTGACAGAAGAATTTTCTTGGAAATTTTAGCAGGTTTCAAAGCAAAAAAGACTTTCTCTTTTCTCTCTGAGCACATGCAGACTTTCACTGCACTATTCTCTCAGAGACCAAAAGGGGCCTGCTCCAAAATGCTGACAAGTGTCAGGAGGTGATTCCTGACTGATGAGGGAGCAGAAGGAAACACAAACCAAAACAGAGTAGAGAAATGGGTGACACTGGTGCTGTTTATTTAAGGATACTATTGATTAAGCAACACACTCAAGCAATGCTTAGACAAGACACAAGCTTATGTTGTCTTGACTTTTTAGTTCATTAAAATAGTGAGAAATAAAACACATTCCTGTATGAAACTCTCAAAACCCTGAAAGCATTGCATGCTGTAGATTGAGGGAAGGAAAATTTGTGGAAGCTGTCAATGAATTAGTGCATAAAACTTTCATCTAGTTAAACTCAGCACAATGTTACTACAAATAGTTGGACAATGTGCAAATATTTGAATGGTGTTTGTAGAGAGAATTCTAAAATATCCCACTGTTACTTTTTGCTCAACTGCTTTTGAGCATACTCAAAATCAATGGGACAGTACTGTACATGACAGGGTACTTAAATATCCAACATTTATAGGATGGTGAATGTGCCTGGACATACAGGACTTTGTATTCAGATAATCAGCACAGGCACATCAAAAGAAGAGCCCAATGTCAAGCTGACAGCAACCCCCCCTCACTGGCACCAGCCACACAAGGTTGCCCTGCAATGGTTGATATTTTGCCTCCCAGAGGAGACTGGGCCTTTTAGGAATATTTTGAAGTAAGAAAGCTGCGGGGAGCTAAAGGAAGCCACAAGCTCTGGCAGAGTGGGTGACAGGGAGGCTCACCGAAGCTTCTATGAATGCTAAAAATTTTAGACGTTTCTATACAATTAGTAATTTCTACATATTTAATTGAGGTAGGGATAGGGATGATACAGCCTTTTTCATTAAAACTCTGAAAAAGCTCAAGTTCCCCTTGATGGAATATGCCTGAGATTTGCTCTCATAAAAATCTCCCCTCCAGAGACCCCTACAGTCTTGGGTTTGCTGCCCCAGAGCATTATAAGCCAGTCAGAGATCTGGAATAGCAGCACCAGCTACTTTTCAAAATGTCTTAATTTCCATGTCAGCCTCAGTTATGCTACCAAGAAAATCGTGTAAAATATGTAAAATAATCCTTTGTTTCCGAGGCAAAGGCAGAAGAAATGGAAAAAGATTATTATTAAGACTTTCTTTCAAAGTGGGGTCCCCTGCTAGCTCTCTCCAACCCGGAGAAAATCAAAATGACTGGGGATGAAATGAATATGTATGGCTGGTTCTGTGCTGCACTGATAAGAGCCTCTCCAGCTCTGCTGGCAGCACCACCCAGCCTCACTCCCTGCATCCCTGCTCTTCCCCAAGGCAGCACCCAGCCCATGGCAGCTGCCTGCTGCTGAAGAGGAGTGTGAGGAGGAAGGAGCAGAGCCAGCATCACCATGCAGGGCCTTTGGCTTTTGGAAGCCCCCAGGCAGTGCTCTTGTTGCCAGATGTGAACACACAGCCCTGCTCATCCCCCTGCAAGGACTTTCCCCTCCCAGCCCCACCATCTGAAGGGAGGGAGGCACAGAGGTTCCTGCAGAACAGAGTGGTGGTCCCAGCTGCCAGCACAATGGGCATCTTCGACAGGGTCATCATCCCTAGGGGTGGAATTGAGGTGTCTGCAAGAGGCACTCACCCTTTTCCTTCAGCTGAAGCAATCTCACTGTCCTAGAAAGTTAATCAACCAAGCATTGCTCTTTGTACTCAATGTACAAGAGCTTATTTTGGCCAGTTATCCCAATCTCTCACTCACCCCTGCCCCCGAACTGCCAGGGACCTCTCTGTTGGACACACTGTCCCGTGACCAGCAAAGCCTTCAGGTGTCAGCATCACTCAGAGCTGTGCTCGCTGGGGCCAAGGGAGGTGACATGCCATGCTGTGCCCCTCTGTGCCACACTGCTTGTCACCAACCACATCACCTGCTGAGGCAGAGAGCTGTGCTCCGAGCTAAGCAGGTCCCAGTGGCACTGTGCCACTCACAGCTGGGGCTTCTGGGTGAGGTCCTTCCCTCAAACACTGCACACAGACTTTGAGTGGCAAAAACAGCTGAGTTTTCATCAACCTTTCTCTTACACCCCAGCACCACAATATCCCCACTCAGGACATCTTTGTTTGAGATCAGGGCTCACCAATGTCCCATTAGATCCATGTTAGGATTACAAGACACTCTCTGCTGCTACATCCTTGGTTCCCATTTTCATCATACATAGTTTATGTCCCTCAGCCTGTTAGCAGCAGATGGATGGAGAGCAACCAGTTCCACAAAATATGCCCTTGACTTACAGCTGAAGTGCTCATTAAAAGCATTACCTGGTGTTTTGATTCTACTTATTTATGTTCCATATTTATTCCCCAATGGTCAGATTTTCCTTGAGGTGAAAATGCCTCAAGCTTTCATTTTTACTATGCCTCATCACCTTACACTGTTTTCAAAGGCTGTGAATACATGGAGCAGGCTCAAGCCTGCACTGCTCTTTGAGGAACCTTACTGTCTCTTTAGCCTGCTGTGGTGCTAAAAAGAAGCTGGTTTCCTCATGTTTAACTAAGTTTTAGAAATCATCATCCAGTTTTCACATAATCATCTCTTAACTATCACAACCAGTAATATCTCCTGAGGACACCATCACAAAGCAACTTGTGGATGTACAAATCTGTTAAATGTGCCATATTTCACTTGTATTACAAATCAACTTTGTCTGAAAGAGATATAGAGTCAGAGAATCACATAATCATGGAATTGTTTAGGTTAGAAGGAACCTTAAGGATCTTTTTGCTCCAACCCCTGTGCCATGGGTAGGGACACCTTCCACCAGACCAAGTTGCTCCAAGCCCTGTCCAACCTGGTCTTAAACAATTCAGGGAATGGGGAACTTCCTCAGCTTCTCTGGGCAGCCTATGCCAGAGCCTCATCACATTGACTGTAAAGAATTTCCTCTAATCTAATCTAAATCTCTCTTGATTTAGTTTAGAACTGTTCCCCCTTTTTCTAACACCATCTGCCCATGAAAAGGTCACAATTCACTGTTGAGTAACTCAAAGTAATAAACTTTGGTGAAAGCAATTAGAAGCACTGGTCTGCAAGTAGCTGTGATCAAACAGGGGAGGAAAAAGCCTTTGATTAACCCTTCCCTCACAAGCTGCTGTCCCTTGGTCCAGGGGTGCTGTTGCCATCCTGCCTTGTTCCTCCTATGGGCTGGTAATGAGCTGCAATCTCTGAGTTACCACGCAGAGATGCTTCTGGTGTTATAGAAAAAGCTCTGTGTTTAAACTCATCCTCAGAGTTGATGCAATTTAGCACCACTGCTTTGCCTGCCAGCATGCCATGTTTGTGCAATATCAGGAGCTTCTTTACCAACAGCAGAGCATTAAGATTGTGATGTTGGCCCCACTGGGTGTTGTGCTCCAAAAGTGATGCCAATAATGAATGGGAAGTTTGAAGACCTCACTCTCAGGCAGACCAGGAATGCTGCACAGCCTGGTAACTCTGGAGCATGGAACTGCAATAGCCTGCAAGCCTACACACCCCCACCTGTGCAGAGACACTGGTTTACTTTCTTTTCTTCCTTTGTGTCCTCAGATGTTTGTTCTTCATGAACATATCTGACCTTCACACATTTGCCAGTTCAGCCAAGGACATTCCAGGCTAGAGCACATATAATGAAATACTGGCTTTTTTTTGGGTGTGTCTGAGCCTCAGACTCAGCCACCAGCTCAGACAGAGGTAATTCCAAGTGCCCTGGTGCCATTTCTGCAGCCCTGTTCTCTGAATGTGTGGCTTTCCTGGGGCACCAGGCATAGCTGTACAAGGCTTCAGTTTGGATTCTCTTATTTACCTTGACACACACCTTTCTTTGCATTAGTTACAGAATCTGCAAGGCCTGTGGTCAGCCCAGCTGACAGCCTGAAACTCTACAGCTGTTTGCTCCAGCAAGAATGGAGCAGGAGACAACAGCTCCTTTCAGCAGCAACCCCAGCACAGACACTACAAGGTGTGGTGCTCCAGTACATTGGCCCTTAAGTGTGTACCCCAGACCTTGGCATCTTAGCAGCTCTCCAAGAGTCCCTCTATTATTTTCCCACATCCCTTTTCAATGGGTGGAACCCAAACTGGATGTTTTACATCACGTTCTTTGAGGGAAGGAAGAAGATTACTTCCCTTCTGCTGGGAAAGATTTCATGAATGGTTTTGGACATACTCAGCAAGTGAAGTTAAAAATGTAATTTCCTCTGGCTTCTTCGGGGAAGTCAGATCCATGCATTTTGTGAGGCCACTTGACCTGTCCAAAAGAGCCAGATGCTCCACACCAGCCCTTTGCTACTGGCTGCAGGACAGGTACCACTTTTTCCTTGGGCAAAGAAGAAGGATTTGGAGAGCAATTTTATGTGCAGCCATGAAATAGCACAGGAGGAGGCAAGGGAAGCACTGTGAGATTTGGGAAGGCACGACAGACTCCCTGTGCGGTGATGATTTCGATGATCCTTATTTCCCACCTCCGCCGTCCCTCTCCGCCTGCTCCCTGCGCATCCCCGGCCGCGGGAAGCGAGCGGCTCCCGCCGCAAAAGGAGACGTTCGGCCCCATCAAGTGGCAGCTGAGCAAATTGCAGGAAAACGCAGCTCAATTGCCTGCACTTTAGCATTAAATATTTCTGTATTCTCCTACTGTCCTGTCACAGCCAGAGTTATGCTCTTTGGAGGAAGAAAAGGCTGCTGGCCACCAGTGACAGCCCTGATTTAAATGGCTGCACTTGCTCAATGGCAAACATAAGAAATGCTCACTTGCTTTGCAGTAATAAGTTCAGTTAATATAAGTACTAATTGTTTTTTTTTCCCAAGTACTGACTTTTATAACAGCTGTTCTTCCCTGAACATGTTGCCAGGTTTGTGAGGCTGTAGTGTAATATACATGCAATTCTGTAGTGCAATTCTTAGAAATGTAGCTATGACTACAGTATGTGTCTCCTCTCACACAAATGGGTGTACAACTACCCTAGGTCCTGCATAAGTGGGTTACAAATTTACCTGTTTTGGGAAAGGTTGGTTTTAGTGCCAATAAAGGCTGCAAATCACCCCATTCCCTGACCCTCATAGCAGCACAGCCCAAGCAGGGACACAAGTGTAACACTGCCAACACAGTTTTCCCACTATGGGAAGCTCAGTGCAAAATGAATTTTGGATTATTGGATGTATTTCCCATCACATGAGCTACAGGCCTAGAAACCTCCAGTGTGTATTTCAGCCCTTGAACACTGTCACAGCAGTAAATGGGTATGAAATGATGCTGTCACTGGCATTGAAGAGTTGGCCAATCCTGGGGCTTGTCATCAATCAATAGTTGAGATGCTTGACATCCTGATTTCTAGTGCTGCCTGTACAGGTAGGGAAGAGCAGAGAACTGCTGTCAGCAAGTCTCTGCAGCACAGCTCAGCTCAGTTTCAAGAACACTCAAGAAATATTCATGAGACACAAACTCATAAGAAAGCTGACCAGACTTGCATAGGACAAAGTTTCTTGCTGGGAGGGTTCACAAACCACAACTCAGAGTCCTTCTCTTCCCTCCTCCACATGCTGATCCATCAACAATAAAATGGCTTCTTGGCATGGTTAGAAGGAATCTGTCCTGCTGGGAAAGCAGTCCCCCCTCTCCAAGTAGAGGCCCATGTTTCAAACTCAGCCAACCTGGGGCCATTTGTTATTGCCATCAGGACACTCAAAATCTTCCCACTAGTTAGGTATTTTCTTTCTATAGTACCTCTGAAGAGCCTTGAAAGCAATTCTGTGATTGAATCTGTTAATTATTTTCTCTCCTCCTCACCTTCTGTTATATTTATGCAAGGAAATATCAATCTAAACCATCCTTCTTCTGTGCAAATGAATGCAGACCCCCTCAAAAAAAGATTGCATCTACCTCAGCATGAATTATCCCACAAGAAAACCCTGCACCTCTGCTACTGACAACCAAAACCTCACTTTTGATGAAAATTGATCGTGACAGTCTTGCTGCTTTTGGATTCAGAGCACAACTTTCCTGATGGATCACACACATGGAAAGCCATCACATGAGCCAGAACCATTCCCATTGCCTTGGACCCAGTAGCTTGTGCTGGCAGCTCAGAGATTTAATGGAGGGCAGAGAGCCGGCCTGAAAGCAAGGAGACTCCAGCATCCTCCATTGAAATTCAAAATAATTCCGATAATCTGCTGAAAGGTCACTGAATAGTGAGTAATTCAGCAGGCAGCCGATAGCGATCCTGGCATCAGGCCTAGTCATTCTCACAGATAACTTGATAAGTGGGGCCATTTTCCCTGAAAGGCAAAGCTTGGGCTGGAAACACAGCCCTCTCACTGGGAGCTCGGATTTTTGGTTAAAATTCCTGTTAGAGGATTTCTAACAGGCCCAAGGCACCCAGATGGATCCCAGAAAGAGAAAATGAGTGGATTTGTGCTCCTAACTGCTGCACCAGTGAATTACCACGCGTCTGAAACAGCGGCCAAAAAACAATGGCAGCGCTGGGGAAAGCGCTTCTCTGGAGGGAGGAAGCAGGGCTCCATTTCTGGGTGCATTTGGGCAAAGAGGGAAGGTGCTCCGAGGGTGCTGGGGCTCAGACTCCCTCCTGCACTGCCACAGTGCCTGCCTGCAGCCAGCAGCTCTGCACGGTGCCCGCTGCCTGCTCCTGTGCTGCCTTGTGGCTCCAGCAGGTGCCTGATGCTCATGGCATGCCCAGCCTACCAGGGGGTTTCCAGGTGATCCAGGCTGTTGGCTCTCACTGTCCTCTCTGCTGGAGAGGTGGCACTGCCACCAGCACCACCTGAACACCAAGTGATTCCTCTTGCAGCACCTGGGGTGATGCCTCCTCCTCCTCCAGTGCAGGGAAAGCAGCTGCTCTCCAGGCCAGCCACAGCTGACTGGGTTTGTGGGGAGCTTTTGGGGTCAGATCCCCAGCCAGCATCAAGGACCTTCATTCCCAAGGTCAGTTTTGGATGTGGACCAAGTTCAGGTTGAGAAAACAGCTGAGTTTTGTGTTGAGGCAGGAGAAATATGCAACTGCTGCTTTGGTCTAACAAACTCACTGTTCTTTACATTCCCAAGGATCTCATACAAAACCTCTGATCTGCTGTAATAAATAGAGCATGAAAATCAGGTTTGGGCTGCAATTTTATCCATGACATTAGCTCTGCCTTCATTTTTTTCTCCTGCAGGGAGAAGTCCTAATGAAAAAGGCAAAAGTCAATGCTAATAATCTGGGTAGTAGTTTTCCTTCCTTTCTTTCAAGCCTGAGTCAGGTGGATTTCAGCAAGTGGATTTACAGTTCAGAGCTCTCCCACAAGCCCTCGTTGCAGGCTGGCTAAGTCACCACAACACTGACATCTCCTAGTGCAGCACCTTCCAGTCCCCAGCACCAGAAAGGATTCTCCCAACTCCCAATCTCTTCCTGCAGCAAAATGGCTGATAAAAATTAAAATAAAATCTATTTATCAACCTCTTTCCTACCAAAAAGCTCAATTTACTCAGAAAGGGTACATGGGAGTTATCTGCTTTTGATTGTTTTTAAAGGTTTCTGGAGCCTGGGACATCAGTGGTGTTACAGACCCCAGGTTTGGGTCACTCACCCAGGAGTTATGTCTTGCCCCTTTCACACCCTCTTCAGGCAAGGTTTTTTTGAGTCTTTTCTATACAGGCTGAAATCCACCCTGGGCATCCAGGGTGAGAGGCATTTTGCCAGGGAACTCCTGGTTTTGGGACGCACTGGGAGCATCCCTGACCGTGCTCAGCTGCTCAGAAGCAAAGTGAGGATGAAGTCACAGCCAGGCCTGTCCAAAGCTGTGAAGAGCCTGATGGACTCATCCCACTGTGTGTTTTGCTGTACTCTCTCATCAAAGCAGGGCATGGCAGCACAGTGTCTCTCTCCTGAAGGGGCCTGGCAGCGAGCGTGGGTGGGAGCACAGCCGTGGCTCTAATCAATCATCAATCATCAATCATCAATCATCACCATCAATCATCCCTGCAGCAGGGCCAAGGTGCTGAACACAGGGTGAACAACCTGCACTTGCCAGAAAACCACATGGCCCAAGCAGCTGTTGAGCAGTCAGCCCAGCCAAGGCCAGGGAGAAGCAAAGCCTTCAGCCACTCCTCCCAATTAAGGTAAGAACTACTTTAAATTTGGTGGCAGGCTGGGTTATTGCCCCCAGTGTAACTGAACAGGGGGTTTCACCCAGGGTGATTGGCTGCCAAATTCAGCCCCAGTGGGAAGCTGGCCCGAGTTCTGCTGAAGCAGAAAATGGTTTCCTGAAGTGCAAAGTGCTATGGGAATGTCTGTGTAAATCCAGGCAAGTTCCTGGTTTTACAGAGATATTTGTTGTAGAGATCAAAGTAATTTTCTAATTCAGGAGAGAATTACTTAACTAATATTGTAGTGTGCTGAATGAATAGTGCCTGGATAGTAAAACACTCCCTGGCTCGGCAGAAGTTCCCCTGTGATGCTTATCTAGAGAAAGTCAGACTACTTTCCAGAAATTCATAAGCAGCATGTCCCTTGCATCATAAAAGTCTCCTGTTGGTCCACTAATATCTTCCAGAGGATTATTGTGGAAGAACTTTCAGGATTGAGGCCTTTGTGCCACTGCACGGTCCATTTGCCAGCTGCAGTCCTATTAGTGCTCCTTTCAGCTCCACTTGCTGTGGAAAATCTTGCCTGTTGCTAATGCTACTGACCTCCCAAAAGACTTTGAGGTCCAGCAGTGTCAAAGAGATTATAAAAGCAAGATGTTATTGCAATTAGCCAGAGCTGTTAAGTGCATCCTGGCAGGTAATGAGTGCGTGACGTATGTCTGTACAACAGTTCAGCAGTGTAAGAGTGCTGAGAAAGAGCTTGTGTTTTCTAAATGCTGCAGGTTTTATAGAAGGGAATGAGGCCACAGCTGCTTTTCAGAGAGGAGCCACGTGAGAGTGAAGCTGAGAGCTGCTGAGGCTGTGGGAAAGGACAGCCCCAGCCGAGCATCCCTCCCCATCCCTCTCATCCAAGTCAGGAAGTGGGGGCTGTCCTCTTGTGAGTGTTTGCCCTTTAGGGTGACCTTTAGGTGACAAATCCAGGCACCCTGGGGAGGTTGGGGTGTCACAGTGGGAGGATGGCAGGGGACCCACACCCTGAACACACGTGTGTTTCTGTGCCCAGCCACCACAAAGAGCCAGGTCGTGGCGTTGGCTTCTAAAAGGTCCAGCACTGAAGCACAGTTGTGAAGTGTCATCAGCTCCTGCTGCCAGCACAGAAGTCCCTGCTGGCTCCTCCTGCACGTCTCCTGTCAGCAGCAGGAAACCCTCCTCTCTGGAGCTGTTGTGTCCGGGTTAATCCCAACAGTAAATGTACAGCTTGAGTGTGAATCAACACCATGATTCATCCTTCCTGCAATGGATCCTTTCACTGTGATTAAAGAGCTGTTCTGTAAGACATGAACTTCACTTAAGACTACATGGTTTATTTGGGTTTGGGAATACAGATGCGGTCCTGTTCAAACTGCCATGCCCGGGAGCCAATGACAGAATATAAAAATAGCTTATGCTGTCAGCATGGCTTTTTCTTATTTGTATTCTGAGTATCATCACTTTGGCAGGCACAGGAAGCTCTTCTTGTTTGCATTTTATTTTGCCTGCAGAAAATTTACAGTTCAAATGACTTCTCTATGCTTCATCAGACTAATCGGATGACAAATTGGTTGAGCTACAGAGAAGAGACCTCAGACAACAGAAAATTGTAATGGAAGAAAAAATTAAATGCCTGCTTTAGGTAGGAGCAGAGATTTTGCTTCGTACCAATCTCAGTTTTCATTTTTTCCTTCTATGTTAGTGCAAAGCTTTGTGAAATGAAAATCAGATTATTTAATCTCATTACAAGGATCTACAGGCTTGACCTCATCATTTTCCTCAGTGACACAGAGCCTCAGCAATACTGTCCTTCCTTAACCAACAGAAACAACTACAGCCTCTATTTAATGCTGCACTTCCTACTGCCACTGAAGCCTTGTGAAGCATTAGGAACAAGGCTTATTTTGTCCTCATCTTATTTATCGTTTTTGATGTTTTGCTGCTACCCAGAACAACCAGTTTAACAAATACCCAAAGATCTCTCCCTTTTGCAGAAGGGAATGGGGAGATGGGAAGAATTTTCTCTTCCCTCTTGTGCTGGCTGACCTTGCCTGGAGTGACACAGAGCAAAAACGATGAAGATACATTGCCCTAGTTTTCCATAAGAGACTTAACACAGACTTAATGTCAGGTTTGGAGCTCTGAACTGCCCCTGAAAATAAGTTTGCTCTTAAATTTCAATGAAATATTATTTTCTGTGCTAGGAGTCTCTTCTGGGCTGGCGTTCATTTCACAGGCAGAACTGTGGCACCATCTTCTGGATGACTCTTTAGACAATAAATAATGACCCACCTAAAGAGAAGATGTATCTTTATCATCCCTAACAATGAGAACAGCTTGAATATTCATTGACTGTGCACTCCTGATTACAGCAGGCTTTAAATCATTTAATTATGCCATTCATTTTGGAAGCACTGGGAGCTAGTCAAACTCTTGATTGCTGAATTTTGTTGTGAGGGAATTCAGATTTTGCATCTGAGAGGATATTTCTACCCACCGAGCAATAACAAGAAGTGCCCCACTTACTAAACACAGGGGCATAACTGTTCCTACTATGAGGTTATGATCTGAGGCTATACTCTGGTGAACCAGGAGTGAGTTATTCCACCTCAGATTGTTGGCCATGAAAATTTTTAATTTTTGTAACAGGCATATGGAAGAAATAGGTGCAAAAGAACCTTTGAGGAGCAGTCTGGGAATGCCTGTATGTGTAATGCACAGCCCAAGCCACCTGCTACTGCCTAACACAGGGCTAAGGAATCAGAAAACTTTACAGACTTCTTAGAATCACAGCTTTCCTGAACACAGACTGTAGACCAGTAATTACAGTGAAACCCCTAAGGCATCCAACCACCTAAGGGTAGCCAGCAGGACCTTGGCACTAGGGAGTTTTAGGAAAAAATGCTGATGCATGGCAGCTCTGCTGCCCCTCAGCTGTGAGATCTGTGCACTCTCATAGTGCAACTGATTTTCAAAACATGTACTTGCATAATTTTATTTGGTGGTGACCAATGCAAATTCTGTAGCAGGTGAGATCATCTGTTGGATGCCAGTTATTGACTGTGGGCATCCACCACTTTTTTTTTTCCTTTATTTCTTATAAGACTCTGATACTCGTTTTGATTTTTTTTTTTTACTGTAATAAAAATGTCTTTGAATTGTGTTTTGATTGAAGATAAGGAACTGAAGGCTGCAGAAGCTTTTCACCTCCTCTGGGGGTTACACCCTGAGAAATATGAAGCAAGTGGGTTGTAATTTTCCTCCTTTCCACCTCCCCTCCACATCTCAGAGCCCTCACTGCACCCCCTTGGGAACTCATTGCACCAGTTATCACCTAACTTTTGCCCGAAAGGCAAATCCAAACACCCAAACCATAGCTGGGGCTCCACAGCTTCAGACACTGTGAGGTGGCCGTCAGATATTTCTGTCCTTCCTATCTCAGGTGAGCTGCTCTTCCTTGTGATGCTCCAGGGTATATTCACCTGTATTATTCACCTCATTCTTAAATCCAGAGTACTAAAGCATCAGCCTATCTAAAGGATTCTTTTTGCTCTGGGCTTCACACCATGCCCTGTATTGAGGAAGCACAAACCACGTTCCCATCCAAACGAAGCCAGAGAGCCTGGACTGTGTGAGCTGTCTGGTTCTCTGCCTTTTTTTACCTCTTGTTATCTGTGGTCATCATAATCACACCATTTATCTTGAAGTAGGGATAATTGGGTTGCTGCTCACAGTTCCATATCATGGCATGCACAATCATTCCAAAGGAATGCCATGACTGGTGCAGCCTGACATTTACATGATGCCATGTCACAGATGGAAATCTGCTGCAGCTCCCAGAACCAGCAGCACATTATCACATCAGATGAGATCTCATGCTGCTCTATCTATAAGCACAAGAGACAACATAGGTTGTCTCCTTCAGTGGCAGCTTGAAGATGAAATATCTGGCTTGAAATATGCAGGGAATCAGAGACCCAACCCTGCCCCCAGGAAATTCATGAGACTCCTATTGCCACCAGCAATAGTTTCTGCAACTGCTCTCACACTCCTACAGCATCCAACATTCCATTTCTGCTGCAAGCAGCAGCCACAGCTGCCCAGCTCACTCTGGTATGATGGGTAGGCCTCTGGCCACCCCCCACTCACTGCACAGCCCTGCTCCTGTGCAGAGACCAGCTCCTGGAACTGCTCCAAGGTCCTCTCTGGTCACTGCGTGCCACTAACCCTGCACCACTGCTAATCCTATCAGGAGCAGTTTCCTCACTCAGGTGTCCAGTAATTGAAAGTACTGGGAATTTTGACTTCCATGCTGTGTTATAGGAAAACATTATGGCAAGGCATTAAACTCCTGCTGTGAAATACAACACATGCTGGAGGAGAATCCCAGATATTCCTGCTCCTTTGCTCATGAGGTTATGCATGATCAGGGTACAGCAAGGCTTGGAGAAACATGGGCAAAAGGTGCCTCTCTCAGGTGGCAAAGCAGGTATGTTCTTTCAGGGAAAAACCTCTGTCTCTCTCTCCCCAGATGTAAACTCCAGCTATAGAGAAGAGCACACTCCTGTTATAAACAACTATGAAATTGTTGGCTTTCACTATTATATATTGGCTTTTGCAAATTATTATTAATCACAATGATTTTGATATAGTACAGTTTGTAATCACTTTTAACTGCTTTTGATATAGTATAATTTGTCCGTTTGTTGTGACCAATGCCCTGGCCACTGTGTAGCTTGTATTCTCAGATCATTATTTATAGATGATATTTTAATTTGTAAACAGTGTGATAAAAAATATTATAGTTTTGGCTTTCACAAAATATTAAAATGGATGTTATGTGTTGTGCATTACAATGTTAACCTTTACAGAAGTAGCTGTAGTTGTGAAATAATAACCAATACTTTTATTTTTGTAACTAACTGACAACAATGAGAATAACTCAGATATATTTGTGAAATAGCTTATGTTGATTTAAAGTACTTGTGGAAAAAGCTAAAGCTGTCTGCATGGTCAGATAACATTTAAGACATGGCTGTGATACGGAATCCTGCCATTGACCCTTTGATTATCAATAATGTCACCTGCTGAAACCATGGAACAGGGGGCTGCTGTAAAGAAGTGACACACGACTCTCAAAAAGAAAATCCACGTTATTGCACGTGCTCTAAGAAGGTGGATCAGGGGTCAAACCAAGCTAAAGAATTCCTGGAACATGCAAATGAGTTCAACAAAATGTTTGAATATGTATAATCTTATCAACATTAATTTGACCAATGCAATGAAAGAAGTGTATAAGAAGAGTTGTTATGGTTAACCAGTGTGCCTCTGGCAATGGCTATGCACCCAGTGCTGTCACTGTCCCTTTTATCCCCTATTAAACTTCTAAAATTTTGAAGAGTGAAGCCCATTTCTCACACTCCTCTGCTCCATTTCTCTCTGTTCAAAATTAAACTCAAGCTATGTAATGGAGCACAGATGTCTTCTCCATTTCTCTCTTCCCAAATTAGTCCACCTGCACAAAATAGCTCCAAAGAGAGCTTTTCATGTCATAGCTATAACATGCATTTGAGAAAGCATATGCATAGTGTCATTAAGGGATCTGTACAATGAAAAATTATATCTATTTTAGCCACTTGCTATCCATGGCATTATTTTGATGTCTTTCTATGCCTGAATCCAAAGCAAAAGGAGTTCAGTGGAATATAGAGGTGCTTTGCTCTTCTAAGCCTCCAAAAAAGAGAGGTCCTGAAGCTCTGCTGCAGGTTTGAGTGGGATCAATGGTGTGCAGATGATTTGCAATCTCCAAATCTAGTCGTGTTTGGATAACCTTCTTCCTTTCACTTTCTTCACAATAATGTACATGATAGGGTCTGACTGCATAGATGTTCAGGAAGAAGCTTTTATCTGTGCAAATTCAAAGGCTCCTGCACAAGAAAATGTATTCTGGTCTGTACACAAGTCCTTACAGAAACATTTCTTCTCCCTCAGCAACACTACAATTACCTTTGAAGAAAATCAAATGTCAAATCTGCTAAACATCCAATATGGACTTGGTTTTCTTAGCAAAGCTTTCAAACAAAGCATTTTTTTTGTCCAGTCCCAGAGATTCCAACACATGACCAAGAGGGAAAATTACTCTCCAACACAAGTAATAAACCCTGTCTCTGCCTCACTCTGACTTAAATGCAATAAGCTTTGGAAATCATGTACTCATAAGAACCAGGCAAGGTTTTGCTTCATTGTGGAACAGAAGATGGATTGCCCAGATAGCAGCTTTGGACAGTATGAAGCTTGTGTACTCATATCCTTTGGGAGAAGCAGAGACATGCCAGGAAGGAGCCTGGGACTTCAGGGTGGTTTGGTGCTGTTGAAAAGTCTGTTCAATAGGAGAAAATAGTTTATGTGTGGCCAGCAAGGAATGGGAGATGAAAAACAATTATCATATTTGGCTGAGATTAAAAGGGGCTGCTCTGCATGCTCTGGTGCTGACAGATATTATTTAATCACAAGCCTTGAAATACTTAGGAATATTTTAGAGCTGTGATCACTTGAAGAACAGTTGCAGGGGTTTTTTTATGAAACGAAAGATTTCACCCCTAAGACTGTATAAACTATTGATCCCTGTGCATCCTAAATTTGACTGTGACGATTCTGAGCTTTATTTTAGCAAAACATTTTTTAAAGTGCCAGAACCTGTGTTTCAGAACAACAAAACTGAGTCCTGAAAAAATACCATAGACAAACAATAAATGCTAGCTGGCTCTCCTGGATGCTCAGGCTGAAGCTGAGGTGAAAGCAGGAGCCCAAGAACAGCTTGGAAGGTGCAGCCAGTCCAACCCACCCTGTGCCGGCGCCGCAGCGGCTGCAGAAAGTGACATCTGGTCTGGGATAATCGGCTCTCGTACCGAGCTGTGTGCGAGGGAAGCACCGCTGATCTCGGAGGACTTGTTCCAGATTTAGCTCCGTGTGGGATCACAAGGAGACCGAGCCCGGCTGCAGGCAGCCCTGCAGGAGGGAGCAGCCTCTGGTGGGAGCTGCAGCATCCCTGGGCCGGGGGATGCATTGGTGCTGCAGCAGTGCAGCGCTGGATGCATTCAGTGCCTCACCTTGTGCTGGAGTGGATGCACCAGCAAAGGAATTTCTCATCCCCAGGCAGAAATTGGGCTTGCCCCAACCTCTCTGTGGAAAAGGCCAATTGCTTGTTTTTAAATTTTTTAAAGTTTAATAGTAATAAAATTATTATTAAAATAGTAATATAATTAGAGCAATAATAATTTGGACAGTTTGGATTAGGACAATATGAGACAATAGAAACAAAAAGTTATGGATGTCCAGATACCTTTTTCTGGGCAACATAAGCTCGAAAAAGGACACTCATTAACAGAGGATTAACCCTTAAAAACAATAGCCTGTTGCATATTCATACATCTTATACATGATGCATAAATTCCATTCAAACACAGGATTCTGTCTGGGCAGTGTCAGCTTCTCCCTCTTAATCCTAAAGGGCGTCTTTGTGTGAGCAAGGTGGGAAGAAGTTCCTTTCTCCTGATAATGGAGCAATAAGTTCTCTTTCTCTGAAAGATTTAGGTGTCCTGTGGCTGCTATCTGGTATGAGTACCTCATTCCTTTCTTAAAAAAATATCCCACATACACAGTTCCTATTTTAACTACAAAAGTTACTTTTTAACTACACAACTACATTTACCATACTATTAAAATGTTAATACAGCACTACTAATCAATACAACAAAATACATATAGTAAATATCTGCGTAGAGCCACATAATATGCACTTTTCACACTCATACTGCATTCTTCATGTTGTGCCAGCAAAGTAATCTTAGTTTTAGGCCCTTTTTGCTTTACTAAAAAGATGTAAAAAGGCTTTTGTATAGATGAGCGTTGACAATGAACTGTTGTTTTGTGAATTAGAATTACATTTCAGCTGAATTGCAAAAGATGGGGAAAAAAGGTCAAATACCAGAGAAGTGCCACATTAAAATACAGAATTCATTAATTTTAACATGTATTACTGAAATGTTAATTGCTTATCAATAGTTGTCAATTAATGCTTTCCCCCCATGACCTAAATGTTTTGCTTTTACAAGACAAACATGGATTTCCTCATAACAAAGTGAATTGGTGTAAAAGAATTAGATGAGTGACAACTAAACCACCCCCAAACCCTTCAACTCTCATATTCACATGAAGCAGATTTTGCACTAAATATCCTGCTTGGGACCTTTGAAAATCATCCTAAGAATCTATTTTCCTCCTGTTATGTGCACATAGTTTTCATTACTGGTAAGGGTTGTAGCAGAAAGAAAATACCCTTTAAAAACAAAATAATGTTGTTCTGTTTTTGTTCATCCAGTGGCTTAATTGCGTTCTTCATTTGGTGATATGGTTGTTTGTGGCAATAGAGATCTTACAGTAAGATAAAAAGAGCTTTCTCCCTGCTTTCCCATCAAAGGAAAGGTGTTACTAAATACTTTTTTATTTAAATCACCTGATCTTATATGTTCAAATTATTCCAATTATTTGAGTTGATAGAGTGTTTAGTATGACACTGTAGATACAGCCCCGGTTTTAAGTCAATATGTTACAATAAAACATTTAATATCAACATTTTCATGGTAAATACCATGATTTTCTGTTCTGAGATGTAGCTGGCCCTGGTCCTGAGGGCTTGAGCCCTCCAAGAGTGAGTAAAAATTGTGAGGGAGATCAGCCCTTCAGCTGGGAAAGTCCTGCCCTTTGCTCCTTCAGTCTGTTACCTGCCCATGATCAATTTCTAAAAATCCTTTCCTCCAGCATAAGAGAACAGGATCAGGTACTTTTACACATTCATATATTCATTCACTCTGGTTAAAACCTCATAAATATTTTAAGATTAAAAATACTGTGTTTTAACAAATTCCTCAGAATTTATTCTTATTTTCCTTCATTCCATGTGACATCTCACCCCTCCATCACATGAGACAAAAAGAGCCTGAAGCCATCACTCACTGCCTTTCCCTAATCTGATCTCCCTCAGGACAACAGCAGGACTGGGGAGCAGAACATGCTGGATGCCACACTCCAGTTTCCTCATGCACATGTTTGGGTTTTGAATTTCCAGGGTTCCTGTGTTAAAACCAGGAGGAGAGGAAAGAGACTGTCCCACAGAGACTCGTGAGGCTTTGCTTTATTTATGGAGCATCCAATCCTAGAATATTAAATACTGCTGAGGAACAAGTCTGGGCACAAGACAGATTTTGGGTATGTTCCTCTCCATCACACCAGGAAAAGATGTCAAAACACAATTGAGCTTTCAGTCTAAACACTACCAGCACTATCAGATCCAGCCTCAGAGAGAAACCATAAGACAGCCTACATTTCAGTAGGGGATCTTAACACTCTCCCAAGAGGCCCCCTCTATCAGGAGCCCATTCAGCCAGACTTGGTTTCAGGTTTGAACCAAAACCCCAGCACTAAACCCTGACTGCACAGCCACCATCTCACAGGGCTCTCTCTCACACCAGGGACAGCTGCTGGAGAGTCTGGAGAAAAAGGGCAGAGAAGAGCCACAGGCTCTGTCTGAAAGTACCAACATTTGCCCCTTGAAGCCTGGATTTGCCCATTTTTTTCCATGCTGACAGCTCCCACACCACAGTACCTCTCCAGGGAGTGTAGGGATACTTACACAGCCCCTTGGACCAGGGACCAGCAGCAGACACGTGGGAATTGCTGTTCCTGGCCAGAGAGACTGAGCTTGAGACTTTGCCTTTCCACGGCCACATTCACCACTGACTCAAAGCTGCTATCCAACACATGAACAGCCAGCCCTGCCCTTCTAGTCACACTTGCTGAGCTCCCTGCTCAACACCAAACCAGCTGGGTTTGGTCATTTGGTCACACACAGCCCTTTTATGGCTTAGAGGGCTATGGGGAAACGCTGCCACTGAAGTCACTGCTCCTTTTAAGTGCTAGGACTGTCACCACTAAAGTATGGGGTACAAATATACATCTCTGGGTGTATATTTCAATTTCTATTTCTTTATATTTATGGTTAAATTTATGGTTATATTTATATTTACTTCCCCATCCCTGGAAGTGTCCAAGGCCACTTTGAGCTGCCTGGTCCAGTGGAAGGTGTCCCTGCCCGTGACAGGGGTGTCAGAACTGGATGGTCTTTGAGGTCACTTCCAACCCAAACCATTCTGTGATTCTCTGTGCACACATAGAGATTCTCAAGAGATCTCCAGCCTCTCCAGGAAGTTCTGGTATAGAGAGGTCATTGAAATAAACTCTGTGGCCCTCATAAAGATCAGACTCTAGAAGTTGCTCCTGCCAGGGCAGATTTGGAGAAAAGCAGTGCAGTATCACTACACTGCCTTTTGTTGACAATAGCCTGGGGGTAAAAGAACTTCTTTTATTTCCTCTCCAGCCTCCCATTCTTCTACAGGCCTAGCAAATGCTCTCAGACAGTCTGAGAGTATTTCTCCCAGATAAGTTATTTCACAGACTCAAGCCTTTGTTTTCCATCCCCCAGAATGACTCTGTGAGAGCTGCCATAGCCCCCAGCTCCCTCTGCACCTGAAGAGATGTCCTTGAAGGACTTCAAATATTTATGAAAACTGAAACAGGAAATGTAGTCAAAAGCCAGTGTGTGAGGAAGAGAGACAAGAGGTGATAACATACAAGCAGGAGAACAGAAAGAAAGAAGATGCTGCATAATTTCCATCTGCTACTACTTTTTTAAGGTCTCAAAACTTAAGATTTTTGCCATTTCTAAGAAAAATTACCTTCAGCAATAACAGAAAAATTCATGTTTCTTGGGAGGCACACAGCTATAAAGGTGACCAAACTAGGAATCACTCAGCAGTTCCACCCAGACCTAGGAACAGCTCTGTGCATGACCCACTGCTGCCTTGCACTGAGCTCTATTTACCACTCTTATCTCCCCTCCAAAAAACAGGCAGTAGTCCTGCAGAGGGACTATCCAGAGATTGCCCCTTGCTGATTGACCTAACACAACTTTGAGAGGAGCACACTCAACCCTTCTCTCCAGCACAGCCCTCTCTACCTCTGCTCAGCTGCAACTATTTGGGATTTTTGTGATGGGCTGTGTCTGCTTTCTTTTTAAGTACTGTTTTGCTTATATCTCTGAGTTTTAAATTCCTCTTTGTTATTTTTCCATCCATATTTTTCACTTCATATTTCATGCTGCTTCTTCTGTTTGGTAACACCCTCTCACTGGGAGTTTTGTGTTAGTAGTCCCTGCCTCCCCTCTGTCCTGCAGGGTCTCCTGATGTTTCTCTTTCCACCAACGTAGTGGGCTCTGAGTTCTTCAAAACAAAACCAACATCACCTTCTCTGCAGCATCAGGGCCTGGTGGGTGGTTGGACAAAGGGTGTTTCTAACCAGATGGGAAGGCTAATTTATCCTCATGGAAACTGGGTGTTGCTTGGTAAGTAGGAATAATATCATGGCTGGCTCTCTGTCTTAAAGAATAATTTTAGGAGTATTCCTAAAAAATAGAAACAATTTGAGAGCAGGATCTTTCCCCTTTCACTCTGTCCCTGGGGCAGGGGAGAGCCTGACCAGGGTTTGACAATTGGTGAGGATCCAGTCTCTGCTCCACTTTTTGGGCACCTGTGAGGATGTTGTGAAGTCCTTGGTGGGGAGTTAGAGTTCAGTGCAGCACAATTTGGGCTGGGAAGAGCTGGTTCTGTGCTGGGTGATCTGCACCCCTCCCTGTGAGTGCCTTGCAAGGCAAAATGAACTCAAAAGACTGTTCAAATGACCAGGAAAAAGTGTGCACTTTTTTCACTTTTTTTGGGGTTTTTTTGTACTTTCATCTTTCCACAAAGCCTAAAAAAAGCCTTGATTTTTAATTTTTTTTTATTAGTTCCAATTTGGTGAAACACAGTTTTAAAAACACACTATCCTGGGAGCAGAGAATGGATTTCAGTGTTCTCAACACTGCTATAAATAGTATGTCAGCATGACTTGTACAACAGCTTTAGCCAGATTGCAAACCTAAAGGAAATTCAGACAATATTTAGCATGAGAAAGAGTTGTTATATTTATTTTTATGGAAAGGAAGGTCCCCAGATAAATTTTAAATTATCTATAATTATAAAAAGTTTATGTTATGACATTAGTAAGATCCTGTTTTGAGGTGTTACCAATAATGACTTCAGCACATGCTGAAAAATGGTTAGCAAAATTTCCAATTAGATGCAGAGACCACCTTATTAACACCTGGAAGTTTACAGCACTGCTTCTTGCCTAACCCCAGAGCCCGGGGAAAGCACCTGGGAAAACTGTAGTCAGTGTGAGGAAAGCAAAGATAATGTGTGAATTGCCTACAGGGAGGGCAGGAGTGGGGGCTGTTGTTCAGGGATGTTACAGGCAGTTTTTTGAGGGCAGTTTTTTTCTTTCCCATAATTTACACTTGTGCAGTTCATTTTATGTTTCTGATCCCCAAAAGCAGGATGTAGAGAACTGCTTATTTCCTAAAAGTTTCTTGAAATTCTATTGCAGATGACAGGAGCTGGTGCTGTGCTTGGAGCTCCTCTCTCCATCCATCAAGTACTAATCAGGTGCCTTTGACAAGAACATCCAAGCAGGTCACTGTCTTTAATGCCTTGCATGCCCAGGCTTTCACCAGTGGAACCTGCTGAGAGTTTTGATCTGATTTGGAGCACCTCCCTTGCTGCTGTGACCTTGTCTGGGCTGCACACCTGGTGATGCTTTGCCTCCCAGCCTGGCCTCATCTGCAGCCCTGGGCTTGGGGCACCCTCTGGAATGGATGACCTGAACTTGAATTTTCACTGGCTGGAGAAGAGGCTGAATTTTTCCTTCATGGTTTGTGTGAGAGATCAGACCAGCAGTTTTAAGGAGAAAGAACTGTTCTCTGAAGTGATGGGGCACCAGCTCCTGACTCCAGGCTCTGGGTGCACAGGGAGTTGGATGGATATCCCTGGGTAGTGATGGGGTTTGGGGTGCTTCCTGTCCTTTGCATTTTTATTAGCAGTCTTACACAGCCAGCTGTGAAAAACACCTTCCAAGGTGCAGGGCTGTGCTAGTGTGAATTTGGGGATCTTGATGAGTTTGTATTTTCCACGTTGTGTTACAGGAGAGTCGCACCTACCACGCTGTCAAAGCTTTAATCCAGACTGAAGGAGGTAAATAAATGCTCCCCTAGCAGGGAAAGGACAGGTGAGAACCCTCCTGGGATGCAGAGATGTGTATGCAGGCTGCCTACCTCATCCCTCCTTAAGGATGTAAATGCTGAATGTGCTTTGTACCAGTATTGAGGAGCCAAATTTGGGTCTGTGGCATTTCTCCTCCAATCCTGGAGCTGGCAAGGTGAGTCCTCCCCACCACCTTGCTAGCCCTGACCCTCTAATTCCTTATCCTGAAAAGAGATTTTTCTCATGCAAACCAGCAGCAAGGTGGGTTAGGGTTTTGTTGTTGCTCTTGTGCCCTAAATGGGCTCTGGGCCAGGGCACAGCATGGGGACATCCCCTCGTGGGGCTGGGACAGCTGAGGGCATCATCCCCATGCAGGATGTGGTACAAGCCCCTCTGTGGTTAACCCAAAGCAGCTCTGGTGTCTGCAGCTCTTCCTTGGAGCCAGTGCACTGACATTTCCCCCTCTTCCTTTAAGGAAAAAAACCAGAAATCTAGCATTTAAACATTTGCCTTGGTAAGGATGATTTCCTACTTTGGAAAAGTAGGTCAGATTTGAAGGATCCCAGCCCTGACAGTGTCCCTTCCAGAGCTCCAGACACAGGTTTTTGGGGAGAGACTGAATATGACTGCAGCAGTGCTTCTCATGCTCATTTGTGCTCTTCATGTTCCTGTGTCTAAAATCACCCTCAAAATGCCCAGGACAAATTATATCTGATGATTTTATGGGACAAATTTGCCAGTTGCCAGTGATATATTTATGAAGTGAGGTTACCCCTGTTCATCTCCTTTGAAACTTAGCTGGGTTTTACCATGAAGCAAGGTTATTTTTTTTGCTTTTTAATAGTCTAAGCTAAATTAGCTGGAACCTAATTACAGAATGCTTTTTATTAAAGCCAGACAATGTGCTCTGGAAGCCAGGATCAAAAATGTCAAGACAGGATGGCAGTGAAAGATTAGGAAGGAAAAGAAAAATGACAGGTTAGTTTTTAAAATCAAATCAGGATTGCCTTTTGTACATGGAACAAAGGTTGCAGCCAAGTCAGGCAGACCTTTGGACTAAAGAAAACTTGACTTTCAATAATATAGTTTTTAATTTTATTTCAGAGGCATATAACTGACATCCAAAAAGAAAAACTAAAGATTATTTCTGCATCTATTCTTAGAGACCAGGAGAGAAATAGTTGCAAGCCTTGTGTTAGTTCTAGAAATCTTACTAAGATAGTTTGACTTGTAGTCATGATACTTTTGGTCAACATCAGCTGTGCAGCCAAACAGCTGCCAGCTCTTGCCTTAATCACTGAACCTTTAGAAAGTGCTCCATAATTATTTTCATGCCACACTCTGAAAATAACCCTGTTTAAAGACATTGTGCACATTGCTAGAAAAACAAATGCTGATTCAACAAATCTCCTTTCAAAAATACTTTTGTACCTTTAGCTTTATAATGAGCAATAGCCTCATTGCTCTGCTGATTTGAATCCTGAAGACTTTTTATTGTCTGGCAACACATTGAGATGTGCAACTTTTTTCCAAGCTATTTTGCTCTAAAACAAACACATGTGGGTTTCTGTATGCAGACTTTATTCAGCTTCTGAGGACGGAATATTCTGCAGTCCTGTGGCATTCCAAGTTATTTACCTTAGTACACAGGGAGGGGGGATTGGTGTCTATGCTTGGCCCTATCATCTGCACACAGGGATAAGTGAGAAATGAGATTCCCTGGGGAATTAGGTTTAGTAAGGATTATTTATAGTCAGGGGTGTTTTGAACACCTAGGATTCAAAAATGCAATGGGGGAGGGAGCTTATGAGTGTTAGAAATTGTGGTACAGGACCTGGCTGGGACCTAAGAGTCTGGTCTCTCCCATGGATCACCATATGTGATTCCTGGCCACATAGAAAGCAATTCTTGGCTATGCCAAGGCCTCATATTTTGTTGCTCTTCTGTTATTAAATTTGAGAGTGAACACACCAATAAAAGTGAAGCCAAGCCATGAAATGACTGGCAATTGGCTTTGGGATGAGTGAGTGAACTCTGTGCCAGGAAAAGGTGAAAAGCTCCCTAGTGCAGAATACAGCCCCAGGGGAAAACTATTGAAACCTAATCAAATAACTGGGAGATTTAAAAACAAGGAAAGATCCAAGAGATGGCACCAAGCTCTCCTTTCTAGGAGATAATGTATTGCAAACAAATTTGATGGAGACCCCGAGAGGATGAAGTGACCCTCGAGAGTGTGGATCTCGAGAAGAGTGACAGGTAGAGTGTGAGACTGAGGCCTGGCTGGAGCTGGGAAATCTGGTGTGCTAAGCGCCATATGGTCCTCCTAGCGCGTGTGCGAGACCTCATTTCCACACCCAACTGCTCACAAAAAAATTGCACTGGTGCTATCCCCAGTTGCCTTAAATTCGCTTCAGACTGGGTGACCCCACCATCTGGCCCTTGCTGCTGCAGCTTGGATGACCCATGGGTTGTAGGCTTTGTGCTCTGCCACATGCAGGGAAAGACACTTTTTCTACTACTTACCCTTTGTGCACACACCTGTGTGCAGATATACCTGGCTTACCTTTAATGTCCAGCCTAGGAGAACAAGAGATTACCCTCACCCTTTCCATATCAGCAGGTGGAAGTAAGATTTAAATCAAAGGCACCCCAAGGAAAAACAAAGCCTGAATGTCCTTTCCAGCCCCTCAAGGCTGGCATGCCGCAGTCCTGGGCAGGGGCAGGAGCACTACCATCCCTTAAGTTAGTGTCCCCATCCTGCATGGCTATTTCTCCATTCCCAGAGGGAAAATTTGATCCAGAGTCATGTGCTGAGGAGTGGTGTTGGCAGAGTCATGCTTCCATGGGTCTGGTGCTTTCCAGCCCCATGTGGTCTGCAGTCCATGGGTGTGCAGCAAAAGCCTGAATTCACTTGGTCTGGTGCTTAGACCACACTGTAGGAAATTATTTATGAGAACACAGGTTCAGGCAGCCTGGGAGAAGTCTAACACAGATCTCCTGGCAAAGCCCTTTGAGAAAAACCTTTCCAAGGTAGAAATGAGGAGTAGGTACATATTGAAGCTTTTTCTGCTGACACATAACATCTAACAGATGAAGTTCCCACACTTTCAATTAATCAGGAAAGCTTTCCACCTTCTACCCAAATGAAAAATCGAGGTATGTGCTTCCTAGAAACAGGAAAGGAATCACTGCCTGTAGCAGGACAAAATGCTAATCCTGAAATTAGGACTTTAGCTTTTAAACTTGCCCTATTAGGACTTGGGCCAATGAAATTAATTTTTTTGATGAGCACTAAAGCTCCACCAGTGTCCCACAGAAAATTTTGGCCCCCAGCAGGACTGGCATGGCTGCTTCCCCTTAGAGCACTGCTGGAGCCTTTCCAAGGAAAGGAAAGGGCAGGAGCCTCCTGTGTGTGAGATCCTGTGCCTATGAAATACTCGGAGTCTTTCCAGCCTATTTTTCATTCAGCATGGAGATTTGTACCTGCACCTCTCTGTCTTTTATTGATCCATGCATGTCAAGCCCAGCCACCCAGGTGTGAGAAGAGTGAATATAATGTAGTGTCCTGGGGTACAGCTTGTTGCTGTACCCCCAGTAATTGCAGACTTATCACGGCTGCTGACCTGAACATGCATTTCAGAGTGTGCATTATTAGCTAGGCTCAAAAAGTGGGGAGCTTTAATGTCATTTTCAGAGCAAGGTTTGTTCTAGGACACTCAGAACTGGGGTGGAGGTGCTCTTACTTCTGAGCTGACTGGGATGGTGTTCAGAGAAAGCAGCTGTGAAAGCCAGAGACACTCTGCCATATCCGAGAACAAATGCTAACAGCCATCTGGAAGAGTTCATAGTGGCAACAAGAGGCACTGAGCACTGGCTATAAACCCAGGCTCCTGCCATGATTCTGCAAAGATTTCCAGCCAGAGGGGGAGCTGAGGTGGGGATGGCCAAGCACTGAGGAGCACCAAGAAGAAACACACTTAGGATGGTGGAGAGGGAATGAGAAAAATCCCCCCAAAACAGCATGAGGGAGCTCCTGTATCTGCTGAAAACCCAAGTGTGCTGACGTAGAGATCAGTGGGGGAAATCATCCCAGTTTGCAACCTGCCAGTAGTAAAGGTTTTAGGAGCATTTACTTTTGCTTTCCTTTCTTTGACAATTTTTGAAAACTGAAGTTCAAGTGCTACTAAAATCTCAGGCTTATAATTGGAGGTAATTAATAAAGGGTTAGTGAATTTGGCTTCCAGTTCTCTGTGGCAGTTGATGGAGATGGGGCAGATTTTTTTTTCCCAATACACTACTGATAAAATTAAAGAAAAAATATTCTTAACATCTTCCCCAGTCAACTGCTAAGTTATGCCTTTACTAAATGTTTCAGCATTTTTTTTTCAATCTCTCAGGAGGTTTTTGAACTGCTTCAATACATCCACAGCTGTAAGTCTCTCCATGAAAGAAACCTATTAAAGGAAACAGCACATGAGAGTCACAGTAAACAGCAAGTGATGAAACTTCCCACAGCCAAGGGCTTTGTTGGTGGGAATACCAGACACCAGAGCTGGAAATTGCTGCAGGAGGGAGAATGTTTACCCTGCTGCTCTTGGGGACCAGACTAATTCACTCAATGATTCTTGTGGGTCACTTCCAACACAGGATATTCCATGATAATTTCTTCTTCAGGCATAAGAACTGGAGGCAGGTGGCTTGCAGTGACCTGGCTCTGTATCTCTTTACCAGTGGGAGAAGTTCTGGCTGAAAGTCAGAAGGATGATTGTGCATCCCTGCTTGCTTGTGCATCTTGGAGATTTATGGATGCTCTGTCCTTCTGTCTCCGTGAGGGGACTCTGCCTCCCACAGCACTGGGCCACCAGCAGGCAGTTCCTAGAATTGCTGAAAGTGTTTCATATTTCCTAGAGGATGTTATATAAATAAATAAATAAAAGCATATTTGATAATATTTTGTAAGGAAAATGATCAATTTTCCTTTCCTGTTTTTTTCTCCCACAGTACAAAGAAAGGAGCACTGAAAATACAAGAATTTTTAAGTGAAAAAAAAATGTAATTCTGATCTGAAAGCTGGTTTTGATATGATTTTAAAAAATTATTTAATTTTTTTAAAATCTGGACCCAGTCCCACTGCTGCCAGACTTCAGCTGAGTTTGTTCCAGAAATGTGATTTTAACACAAAATCGTCTGCTTCAAGTTCCAGTAAAAACTTCATAAATTCATCTTTTTTTTCCAGCTCCCACCCCACACCCCCTCCCCCCATCTTGTTTACTCCAAAAGCGCATTTAGATTATTGTTTGGGGTTTTTATACCAGAGATGTAGTTTGAGCAAAACTAATTGTCTTATTTAACTTTTGCAGTTGGCTGATTACTTACAGAGAGTAAAAGCTTCAGGTATTTTTTAGGCACATCTCTGACCTACTTATGGCCGAAATCCTATTTGAGCACTGGTGTCCTTCTGGTTATCAGGGTGGCGGGGAAGTTGGATATGCAAATATTTGCAGACTCGGGGTCTCAATCTAGAGGCTGTTGTGTTCTTAAACGGGTTGGTGGGTTTCTGTCCCGAGCCCTTACTGGGGCAGGAATTTGCTCCATCGCAAAATCCTCGCAGTGCCGTTTAAATGTCACAAGGAGCTGGAAATGCTGTCGGTGAGCGTGGATGGACACGGGGAAGCTCCGCTCCTGCCGGGCTGTGCCACCCGGGATGCATTAGAATTGTTGAGGCTCTGCTGGGAAATGAGGCCAGGACAACAGCAAGGCAGAAAACGCTGTTCTGCTGTCAAGGAAATGCTCGAAAAAGCGGGAGGGAGCGAGGGCTGAGAGCACAGAGCTGCAGCCCTGCGGCCTCGGGGGAGACGAGCGAGTTCGTCCCGGGAGGGGCTGAGGGGACGGAAGGCTCAGGGCAGCGGGTGCCATCCCCTGAAATATTGATAGTTTCTGTGCTCGCGCTGAGGAGGCAGTTTGGTTTTTCTCTCTATTTCTTTTTAATTTCAATTCTATTTTTCCCGACGCCTTCCTTCTCCTTCCTGCCAGGAATAAAAATTTAAAAAACAAAACAACAACAAAGGGAAAAATAACACTAATTCCCAGCAGGACCACGCCGCTATAAAAAGTGCGGGAGCGGCGGCGGCCGGGGCGGCCCGGCGGGGGCAGCGGGCGGGGGCCGGGGCCGGGGCGGCTCCGCGGGGCGGCGCGGGGGGCGCGGGCCCCGCCCGGCTGCTCCGCCCGGCCTGCGCGGGGGCAGCGCCGCGCATCCCGGCTGGCGGCGGGCGGGAGGCTCCGCTGGGCTCCGCTCGGCTCCGCTCCGCGGGGCTGCGGCGCCATGGAGGCGGTGGACCAGGTACGCGGAGCCCCGCGGGCGGGGGGCGGGCTGTGCGGCGCCGCGGGGAGCGCGGAGCGGGCGCGGTGCTGACCCCTCTCTCTGCCCGCAGCTCGCCTCCGCGGGCACTTTCCGCGTGGTGAAGGAGCCGCTGGCCTTCCTCAGGGTGCTCGAGTGGGTGAGTGCCGGGCTCGGAGGGGTTGCGGGGGGGTTGTCGCCAAAGTGCGCGCACGGCGGAACAGGTGGGAGCTGGGCCGGGCTGAGGGACAGGGACACGGGGCGAGGGGCCGGGGACTCGCGTCCTACAGCGCTGGGGCGAGCTGGGTTTCTGGGTGACCCCCCCCCCGCCCCCCAATCCGTGTGCTGGCTGGAAACGAATTAAAAAAAAAAAAACAAACACTGAGGAACATAAAATCCTCGTTATGCATTTAGCAAACTTGTCTCTGGGCCGAGCGGGGAAGGAGGCAGATAATTGGTGTGCGGAGCAATGTCACTGTGTGTTGCTCTGATGCTCATTCGTAGTGAAGTCTGCAGGTCAAATGACATCCATCGCCGGTAGGTCTGCGGGAGCAGAGAGCCTCTCTGAACGGAAAGTTCAGAACATGTCATGGAGGATTAATCACATTCCCCTAACGCCGACTGGCTGGGGAATTATGTAAGGCGTGTATTTTGGGGGGCGCATCCCCGTGCGGGTGTGTTTATCCACATGTTGGCACCTGCAACGTGCAGCCTGGACCAGGGTGCCTCTGAGGGGATGTTTTGGTGTGCTGGGGGCAGCTGCTCACCCCAGACTCTGTCCCTGTTCACCAGAAGCAGATCCTCTTCCCCGCTGAGCACCTTGAAGCATCAGGTCCTGTGGAGTTGGCTGATGGTGATGTGGTGGTGCCATGGCCTGGGACAGGGTGGCCCCAGAGTGGGGTCACCTGCACACAGCAGTGGATGGACAAGGTCCCTTGTGTTCCTTGCCCAGAGCTCTACAAACCCACCCAGCACTGCTGCTCCTGCCTCAAGGAGAATTCAGGACATCCAGGGGCTCAGCTCCAGGCGCTGGTTTGAGGGTGCTTCAGCCACTCTGCAGCACTCACTGCAGGGCAGAAGAAAGGAGAGCAAAGCTGTTCTATGGCAAATAGCTGCTGGGACCGTGGTCTTTTGGCTGTCTGCCTGATGAGGCTATGTCTGATGGAGCTTGGGAAGCGAGCCCTTCTGGGAAGGACTCTGGGCTGATGGGCATGGGCTGTGCCATCGAGAAAATTGTCCCCGCCCCAGCCAGTGTGTTGGCATCCTTGGGACAGCGAGTGGGAACTCTTCTCTTGGCACTTTCCTGGGTCTGTAACTTCTTCCAACAGCCAAATATAAAAGCTGCCTTTGTCCCGGTTGGAAGCCACAAGTAAAGCTCCTCTGGCTGCTGCAAGTGCACGTTGCCTGTGTGTGTACACACCACGCACACGCAGCTGTGTGTACACAGAGCTCCTGGCCTGAGTGGGCCAGCCCTTGGCAGTAAGGGAGTGTAGGAAAAGGGTGCAGAGTGTGGTAACATTTAAGATGATCTGAGAAATTACTTTCTCTCCATTTGACATGTATGTGTAAGTAGAATTAAGCACAGTTGAGTTTATGGTAATTCAGAGTGTGGAAATCCTTTTTTTTTTTTTTTTTAATATACTTGAAAGGCTTTTTGGATTTCCATCTCTATTCAAATAATCTTTTTCTCCCATCTTCCTTCTCTTCTCACCATGCCTCCAAACTGCTGTCCTCCTCTCTCTATGATTTCCAGTCCCAACTAATTGTCCACCTTTCCCTCACACTTCCTTTATCAGCCTAGCCATAATTTTAAACCTTTGAAGATCAAATGCTCCAGTCAATTCTGTGTCCTCCCTCTCCATGTCCCCCAGCAGCCTCACAGACCTTGTTGCACTTGATCAGAACAGTTAAATTACACCCCTTGGCACCTCCCACTTGAGTCCTAGATTGCATCTGCAAGGGAATAAAGTTCATAGCCCAGCTGGTGACGCAGCGATGCTGGGCGTTGGGTGGCTCTCGTGCCTGGGGAGAGGCTCTGTGGTGTTGCAGCACAGATGGCAGAGCTGGGGGAGTTCCTCAGAAAGGCTGGTAGGGTGGAGGTGGTGCAGGCTGAAAATGTCCTCAGCTTGTCCATGCAGTCCAGCCTGGAATCCTCACTCTTGTTTTCTGGACATTTTGGGGTGGCTCACAGAGACTCTGGGGTGAGCACGTCCTTATTCCTGAACCTCTGCTGCTGAATTACTTGTGTTTGTGGGTGTACAGATTTGTGGGTCTGGAGGGAACTGAAGTGCTGTGGGTTTCTCAGATGTGAAACTGTAACTGTTGCAGAATTAATCTTTAGGTGTGCAGATTCCAGTTTACCTGTAATCTGGCTCAGACGTGGACTTCTGTCTTGAGGAGCAGGGACCTTATCTGACCTTCTCAAATTCCTATTTTGATGGTCACCTAACACCCAGAGAGAAGCTGCTGAGATAAGGCTGATTCTTCTGAATATTCATAGCACTGTAATATGTTTTCATTTGTATTTGCCATGTACACTGTAATCTTATTTTCAGACAAGAAATTGCATTTAGAAGCCATTGAGAAACAACATTGGCTCAGGCCTGGGGAAGGTTAAGAGAAAGAAAAGAAACCAAGAAATCAACTTGTAGCAATTATGCAAGAGTTGCATTTTTTGAACTCTACCTTGGCCATAAAGCGTGTGGATCACAAATCTGAACTTGGAAAAATGCACACAGCTGCACTGGGTGAGGCCTGGGTGTTTCCAGCTTTGAGTCAACTCGCGGCATGTGCTGGGGGCGGGGAAGAACTGTTTAAAAGCTGCATTTGTTCTTGCTCATCTTTAGTCCCTTGGCTGTTACTCCAGAGATCTTTGCATGAGAAGAATGTTCTTCTGAAGCTTATTTCTCAGATAATCCACTGTGGCACTACAACCAGTAGCAATGTCACAAACACTGTTAAAACTTCATTTGAAAAATAACTCTCTTAGACGTGCACCTGACAATAATGAATAAGGAAGGAAGAAAGAGAAGAAATACCTTCATTCATCTCCCCGGATTAATTTCAGTCCTGTGACTCTTTGGATGTGTTTAGACTGCTTTTATTGGGGTCTGCAAAAAGTGAGCAAAACAAGCAAATTTGTCACTTTTGGTCTATTTGCTTTGCACTTGCTGTCTCTCTGGAGCCCTAGAAGAGGAAATTAAGTGAAAAGCAAGGCAATGTGGTTGGTACAGGAGCTATCTGCTGTACTCAGGCTGTTACTGGCAAAAATATTTTTGTAAGGATGGGAACTTTGTATCCCTAGGGTGTTGGGGGGGCACGGGTGGTGGTGGGGTGTGTGGGTATGTATGTTTAATTACATTGTGAATTTCAACTAACAACTTTCCTTCTGCAAACCCAAAGCAACCTGATACTTGTTCAGTTTCCTGTAAAGTAACAAGATCTGCAGTGCCCTCCATAATGTCTTTCCCTGTGCTCCTCCATAAATAGCAGGGATGCAGAAACTCCATCGTTGTGCCAGTCAGGAGATGCTGTGATTGCCTTGATGGTTATCTATAGGTTGGTGTTTTAAAATACCAACCTATAGATAACCTTGCATTGAGCTCCCATCTCCACCAACTTGCAGCTGTGTCTGGGTTGCTATGGGCAGGGGGTATTTTTGGCACAAAGGCCAGGCTGCAACTTTGTGTAAGCCAGTGCAGCTTTTATCAGGGCACTTGTGAATCATTTATGTTGCAGGACAAATCTTATGGATACTATGGATTTTCTTAAAAGGACAGCTTGGAAGTGAATGTTAGGACGTTCAGTGAACTCAAATGTGTCTGAGCTGTTTTATTTCATGCCTTTATGCAAAGAAAAAATACACTGCAGGCCTTGCATGACTGCCTTTCATCACTGCTCATGAGCATCTCCATAGGATGTTCCAAAGAGTTCCAAAGCATTTGGGCAACAAATCTCTGGGGGGAATTGGATGAAGATTGTTTGAAAAATCTGTGTGTGGCGCACATGGACTGAGCTAACCTTGCTTTGCTTCCTTGCCTTCACGCTGTGATCACTTGACTGGTGAGCCAGGAGAAGGGCCAGGCTGTTGCCTGCCTGGCAAGAGTCAAGCTTGCTTTGATGGTATAGATTCTGAAAGGGTTAGCACCTCTTGCCTTGCACACAGATGCGTGTTCAGAAGGCAGAGGGAAGCTGAATCTTGAAAGACTGATAATAAGTCTTGTCTTTTGTCCTAGTGCTGATTGCTCATCTGGCCGTGGAGTGCTTTTGTTGGATTCTATTTGCATGCATACGAATGGGCATAAGTAGCTGCCTGCTTTCAAGTGTGCCCTAGAAAAGCCTAGATATCTTGAGATGCTGAAAATAAATGGGAAAGGAAGAAGGTAATGCTTGCATGAAGCATGTGTGATTGGTAGTTTGGTCTGTCTAGTGTATTCTGGGCCTGAAATGTTTTATGGTTGCTTGAGACTCTTCATCACATTTGCATAAATGTGTTTGGTTTTTGCTTAACCAGAAGGCTGCTGGCTACTCTGGTATGGGCAGATACTTAGTTGGTGGAGCAGGTTTATCTTGCTGAAGCTTAATGCTCCTCATGGATGCAGGGTGGAAGCGCTGAGTGTTTGATCTTCTCTACCCACAAATTAAAAGAAAAGCCTTAAAAAAAATTAATATTTCTTATTGCCTGGTGATTTTGCTTATATAATGCCAGGATCAGATGCTGCATTAGTGCTGGGCCCATCCGTGCATCTTGATGTGTAAGAAACACATACACATGTTAAAAATGTATTGTTAAGTCTTTTGATGTCTACCTAGGGATGCAAGTACTTAGCTGTTCTTGTTAACTGGGTCCCAGTTGCTGCCTCAATGGTCTTGTATATGTAGTGTCAGGTCAGTAAAACATGTGCCACTAAATCAAAAAATGTAAATCCATTTCTATGGTATTTTAATATTAGAAAGGTAATTACCGTGTAACTAACCCTTCTCTGTAAGCTGTCATTAATTGGATGATTTCTTATAGGCAGCTTAGCATAATGCATGCAAAATACACTGCAGCTCTGGGCAGGCAAAAATTGCCACCATGAACCAACAAGATGTGAACATCCAGGAGACCTGAGCCCTGGGAACAGGCTTCATTTGTCCTTGGCTTTGGGCCTCCAACTTCTGAGCACTTATTGGGATAATCTGCAGGCAGGGAACTCTGTCAGACAAGTTATTTTTATTAGGAAGAGCCCAGGAAGTGGATTTTGCAGTTTGAGATCAGGTGTGCAATAGGAAGGATCTGAGAAGTTTTTGTAGTCTCACTGAAGGCAGATGTGGAAGCCATATGTCACTCTGCCAGTGAGACTGGCATGAAGGCAGCAGAAGCTCTAGCAGTGACTACATGGTGTTCTGCCTTGTGGTTTTAAAGTCTCAGCTACTGGGAGTCTCATGATTCTGAGACCTCTGGCTTTGATGAAAGATATGGTTTTAGATCAAGGCAGCAGAAAAAGATGGGAGCTCTAAAGACTGAAAACCCAGAACACAACTGAAAGAACAGGAAATATGCCTTGTGGTCCCATGTTTCATGCAGTCTGCAGAGAGCTGACTGCTTTGCTGTTCACATCCATCATTATCTGCATGCATATCTGGTTGGAAACTGAGAACTGTGCTTATCAGCAAGTTGCTGTTAAAATGGTACAAATGCTGATAGGGGGAAGAGAAAAGGTCAGCAGTGCCTGACCACATTGCAAATAAATGACATCTTTCATCTGGAAAATGCCTACCATTTTCCATTTTAGGACCATGTTGTGATCACAGAAGAGTTGGTTTTAAAAGGTCAGCTAATAGTTCATTTAAATCCTGATGTTTCTCAAGCAGCCCGGAGTGCGACCTGGTATAAATAATTATGTAGGATTAGCACATATGGTTGAGAGACAGGGCTCCAGGAGCAGAACTTTTTGGAGTTACATGCTCCTGCTGTGGAAGTTCCTGGGAGAAACTGGTAAAATCTCATGGCAAGCCATTTCAATGGCTGCTCTTATCCGAGTGTGGCTGTTTGAAGCATTAGGAATAGAAGATGAGAAAAGAGACTCATTAATGCTAAATTTGATTATATATGCAAACCAGGTTTCTATGAAAAGAAGAACAAAAATGATCTGACTTTCAAACTAGCAATAAGATGTGTGGAGATAGAGGGTTCTGCTATTAGACAAACACAGTTAAATCTCCTTGACAATTTTTATGAGGGCGATGTTTCAGTCATCACTCCTGAAAAATCAGCATCTGCATAATTGGAGCTCCGGGTAAAAGCCCTGCATGTTGACATCTCTGGATTCAGATGTTGCAGTTGGGAGAGGACAGGCTTGAAGATGTTTCTGATAAATGCTTTTTATCATTTGGATGCTCAAGTCTCTAATTTAACCTGCATTCATGGCACTGTGTGTGGTCCCAAGGGGCAGGAGATGTTGCTTGGTGAAGTTCTCTGCTCTGCTCCAGGGGAGAGGACCTTGTCCTGAGCAGGGGAAGAGGAGAGGCAGACAGCAGGTGACACTGGGCTCTGCACAGGGCTGGCTGTGCAAGACAAAGCTGCACCTCTGTAAGCCCAGCTTTCCCCTTGGGCCCTGAGTAAAAATGCTTCTTAGTATGGGCCTGGGGTGCAGTGTGGAAAACAGCACTTGGCTGGCTGGCTGTCCAGCCCAGCAGCTGCCAGAGAGGTCTTCATGGATTTTACTCCCGGGGGGTCTACAGAGTGCTGTTTAGAACATTATAGAAAGGATTATACAGTGTGGAGATGCTGTGTTTAAGGTGTTTGTTCAAAGTGGCATATGTGCTGCAAAGTGTGACATTGTTGCTAAGGTGACAGCTTGCTTGCTTTTTGGCAAAAGCAAAAGAATACTGAATATAGGCAAACTGTAAGCTTTTGCTTTAATTTGCACAGTTTTATTTTCTGGCCATGATGGAGACTTCTCAGGTTTGTGTTTGAAAGCATTGTTTTCCCATTCCAAATATTTCACTCAGCAAAAAAAGCTAATCATGCTTCCCATTCTTAAGGAAAATCCTAAATCACATAAAATGATGGGGATTCCAATTACTATAATTGTAGTTATTATTTATGTCATTGAAATGCTTTGATATAGAACATTTATTTAAGTAAGGAAGTATTCTCTAAGAATATTTTATATAAACAAAAGTACTAGGTGTTGTGTCATTAGCAGCCTATGGACACAGGCACATCCATGAGTACATGCTCCAGAATTTGGATGGGGCATTTGCACTCATTTGCAAGTGCTCAAATCCAAGCTGGAATGGATGGTGTGGAGAGAACTCCTGTGGGTCAGGCTCAGAGATTGGTTGTGGTGGGAGGGAGCAGAGTCTTGTGTTGCACAGCTTGGGTTCTGCCATGGTGAAGTATTTTCATAATGCTGCCAGGGGAGAAGGATCAGCAGAGGATTAGACTGGTGTGGCCCCTAAGGAGAGAGGGTTTTCCAGATGAGCAGCCATCTGTGGCATGAAGCAAATGTTATGGACCTCAGTGTTGAGAGCAAAGAAGAAAGGTCTCACAAGATGAATGTCAGCTTTGGCCCTTAAAGCAGAGGGGTAGGGGCATGACCCAGGAAAAAGGCTCAGGAAAGGCTGAAGTAATGTGCTCGTTGCCCTTTATTTTTTTACCTTTCCTTTTTTTCCCAATGTTCTAATGGATAGGTAATTGTGTTTCTCTGAGCAAGCTGTTCTGTCTGTGCCTTTTCCAGAATGCCTTAGCATCTGGGAGAAGGCTGTGTTAGAGGCAGAGCCTGTGGGAGCTGCTGAGTAAATACTGTGGGGAGAAGAAAGTGCTGCAGCCTGAGTCTTGGGATAAACACTGTGGGGAGCTCTGATGCTCCAGGTCCTGGATGACTGCTGGTGCAGATGTTCAGCCCAGTTTGGCAGGGTCATTGCTAGCCAGAAGTTGGTGAGGATGTTTTCAGTGATCAGACCATGACACAGGGGCTTTTGCTGGATTGGAGAAGCCACTTTGATAAGAAGACCCCATCCTAGTCACTAAAATGTGCAGGTGGGAGGTAGTGTTAAGGAAGCAGGAGAAAAACTGAAGCAGGAAGATTTCAATGAAGTTTTATCCATTTTCAGAGGAGAGGTGTGTACAATCCCAGACCTGCTGTCAGAAATAAATCTGATTTGACTCTTGCAAAAGTCCCAACCTGTCAACTTGATCTTTATTCTATGAGAAGTACCAGAGCCTGCTGTGAACAGTCTGACTGAATAGTCACTAGAAGTACTCAAAACTCTGAAGTATTGAGGGTGAAATTCTGCCCAGAAGATTTCAAAATGAAATGCTACCAAACATCAGCAAGATCATTGATACATCAGGAAGTAATTTATAGTAACAGCTCTACAGTAGGTCTTTGAATTTCAAAGAGAAGTTTATTGTGTTTGCCCTCAGTTTTCTTGTTTCCTGATGTTAATGCTCTGCCCTCCTGTGTAATTTCTCAGGTGATGCAAATCCAAAGTGTCTTTGGCTTGAAGTGATAAGCCCCAGCTCAAATCCTTTGTCATGTACGTGTTGGGTGCTTGTATTGGGGCCCCGTGTTTGACACTGCATCCGGCAATCTTCATATTAGGTGAAAAGTCTCTCTGACATCCCAAATAATATTAAAGAAGTACCAAAAGCTTTCTTTCTAGGTTCCCAAAATCCAAGGAGACATCTGGCTTCTTGGTTCAGCCTCCCTGAGGTATGGTCCATGGCTGCTTTAAGCATTCAGCCCAAAATACCCCAGGAAGCCAGGAAATATCTTACAGATATTGAACAAGCAAACTTGAGCATTGCTTCAACTGTTTTCAGAATAATCTTCTCCCTGGCTGTGTGCTGGAGGTATGCTTAAAGCAAAACCAAACAAGACAAGGCCCCCAGCTGCATGCAAATCTGAAACCACATCACAGTGTACCCCTGCTCTTCCCCACACAGAGGTCATGTTGCACACAAAACACCCCTTCTTTGCCTCAATTTTTTACCCCATTTCAAACAGCCTTTGTATGGAGGAAAGAGTGTCTTGAAGTGGTTGAACATGGCAAGGTCACACCTCCCTGTTGGGACTGTAAGGGGGAATGATGCTCTTGGGTATATCTTGTGCCCAGCCCAGGAGGCTTAGTTTTAATACTGCAAATTGGCTTATTACTGCAGAATATGTAAATAGCAATAATTATCCTTTGAAGCTGAGTTTCAATTTCTCTTAGTGTTTTTTAGGGGTTGTGCTTGAAAGCCAAAGCAAGCGTGGGATTCCCCCACCACCAAATCCAGCGGCTGATAAATCCGGCAGGGCTCTCCTGATTGCCGTCTCCAAGGGCAGTCAGCGTGCTGGAATGGAATTAGGACCCAGTTTGAAAGGAGATGCCTGCCAAAAAATTAAACAATGGATGCCTTCCTGTTTAGTTTTAACATTTTAATTAAATTCTTCACTGCTGTGTGCCTTTGATCTTGGTGAGCTGATGCACTTGGTGTGTGCTGTTGTGTCATAGCAGCATTTTGTTCTAATCTTTCACGCAGAAGCAAGGATGCATTTGAGGGTGGATAATAGTGCAAAAGCTGCTCACTGCCAAGTGGTGAGTGCATTGCAAGCTGCCTTTTCCAACTGGTGACCCACGGGCATGTGGACAGAGGGATTTCTCACAAGTATGGCTCAGTAGAGCTTCTCTCTAAACATATTCACTCCATTTTTTAATCTTCTCTAAGAGGTGCTACAAGAAGAGTTTCCTTGATGGAATTACTCATTGAGAGGGTTGATGCCAAGAATGAAGATTTTATTGTGAAAGGAATTTAATTTCAGGTGGAATAATTAATAAACTGATTCTTCAGTCAGAGAGCAGGAGCAATGCTGTATGTTGTACATTGGGCACATCCATCGATTAATCCCAGCCAAGTGCCCCATTTGGGAGCATTTGGCAGGCAGCTGGCTTTCCTTGCAGCCAGGCACAGAGCAGCAAGAAAGGTATTGGAAGGAGTTTCCTTGTGGATTATAGGCTGGGGCAGGTGATTAAGGATCATGTGGAGTATTTGTCCTTTGTGGTTTGGGTTGTACCTCAAATGTCAGGAAGAAACTGTTGTTGCTACATCAAAAGGAGTCATTGGTAGAGCTGCTTTGGGAAAAGAAATCTCATTTACTTGAGGGAAAAATAATTCTTAATCTCAATTTCCTTTGAAAACTGGCACTTTGGTGAGATCATGAATGGAGGAATATTTGTGACAGAAACTACAATATTTCAACATAAAATATTTCTGTAAAGATAGATGCTCTACAGAAATGGTAGTATTCTCCTCCTCTGCACACCTCGCTGAGCTGCCCCAGGCTCAGTCTTTCTGGAGGAGTCAGTGATGGGACCCTTTTGCCCATTGGAATGGTTTAGTCTGGCTGTGGCACCTGATTTCCAGAGCAGGCACAGGGTGAGGGGCCAACCCAGACTCACTGAAGGCACAGCAGTGGTGTTCCCACGGTAGATGTGACAAGCCCTTAGCCCTGGCACTTAGAAAAGTCAAGATTTTTTTGAGAGATGACAGCTCTTTTGGGAAAAGACAAGCGAGCCTAAAATGCCTAAAATGGTCCAAAATTGTCATCTGACGTGTAAGCTGGTGCTGTAGTCTATGCATATATTGTGTGCCTAGCCCTTTTTCTGGCCGACTGTGGAGTTTTTCAGAGCTGTGCAGGGGCAGCCCAGTCCACCCAGCAGAGCATCAGCATTCCTGAGCCCCCGTGTTTTGCTGCGTTGGCCGTGCGATCCTGGGGCTGCTGTGGCAGCCTGTCACTCGTGGCAGGCAGCTCTGTGAGAGGGCGCCTCTTCCAGCACAAAATCTGTGCCTGTCCAGATTGTGAGGCCCTGGCAGGCAGCAGGAGCTGGCTCCACGGTGGGCTGACATATGCAGGGGATGCTGGCTGTGCCACAGGGTATGAGCCTCCTGCCACTGCTGCTTCCCAGGCAGGGATGATGCCATGAAAATCAGCTCCTTGCCCGTGGTCCTCCACGGCCCAGCGGTGGTCCCCACTGCAGGGACCAAGTGCTGTCACTGTTTTTTTATTCCCTTCTCTTTTTTTCATCCTCTCCACCATGGCAGAATGACAGCAACAGGAGATGGAGATGGGGTTCGGGTCTCATGGCAGAACTGATCCAGCACAGCTTGTGTTGCTGAGAAATCAAATGGAAAAGCTCTTTCTGCCATGTAGCTCACCATGGCACAGTTCAGTCATTTCTAAAAATGGCTTTCCCTCTTCAAATTTATGTGCTCGTTAGTGCTGGCCACCCATGGGTGCAGCGTTGTTTGTTCGTGCAGCTGGAGGGGCTCTGACAGAGCTCATAAATGTTCATTGTGCAGCTCAGTCCCCCAAAAGTAGTGACTCAGCAGTGATCAGACATCTTTCATGGGACAAGCAGTTCCCAGCTATTCCCAAATTGCACTGAAACCCGTGTGTCACTGGGCTGCCAAGAGGCAGGGCTTGAGTACCCCACATCTGTATTGCTTCTGCACAGAGAGATTGCTAAGCATGTCCTGGGTTTTAGGACAAGAGTATTCTTGCTTCGTTTAAAAGAGAATTTATTTTTTTTTCTGGGGATTTTTACACTCCACCCCATGATGCGCTTTGGGATGCATTCAGCTTTCTCTTCTGAATAGGGCTCCAGATGATGGAAATAAATTATCATAAATTAGAATAGATTGCACTCTTCAGCATCTCTACATCTGTCATTATGTTTCTTTAACAGTTCAGTTTAACATTTATACACACTCTGACAGCAGCTACTGGTGTGTATGCTATAAATATTGGCTTGCAGAAGACATTAATGGAGTTTAGGTAAACGTTTGATGTCGCTGAGATTCTGTTCCATATGGTGGTATGCAGAAGAATCAGATTCTACATGCCACATATAGTGGTCACGTATTCCTATGGACTGGCCTCCTGGCATTGCAGCAGCTCACTACCCCACCAAGAAAGCACAGGTGCCTTCAAAGAGGAAGGTGAGATTCTTGCAGTCTATTCTGATTTTTACCACCTGTATTTATCTGTGATATTTAAAGCCAACATATAGCATGTAGAGATGGGAAGTGTTTATGAAAAAGAGACATCTCACAGAAGCAGCAATCAGGCAACAAGATGTGGGAATGCTCTGTTTTGAACGTGTCTAAAGAAAACCCATGGGATTTTCTGGCCCAGGTGCCATTTTATTGTCAGTAAATCAGTGGCAGGGTGAAAACTTTGTGCATTGGTTGGTCACAGTTGCTAAACCTGTAACTTTTTGCTCTACCTCTGATGCAACTATCACCAAAACTACATGGGGGGGAGCATGGCATGAGGGTTTGAGGAGTCTGGCTTGCATTCCTCTGACTTACAGGAGGACAAACAGCTGAGACCATCATGACAAGAGGCAGGAAGAAATATATTCTGGTTCCTCTAATGTTCCTTCTGCAGTTCAACAGAATTGGGTGTCTTCCATAGGTTTGGGGTTTGTGCTTTGCTGTCTTGGTAGTTTGTTGATGGTTTTTTCTGTTTGGTTTGTTGTTTTTTTGGTTTTTTGGTTTTTTTTATTTTGCTAATTGCAACACACTGATTAGTGTAGCCTGCTGATGTGGCTGTGTCCTCTGCAGTTTCTCTGATTTACCCCACTTTCAGACTAGAAGGAAGGTAAGAGGGCAGTTGGGGTAAAGCAGCCCAGGCCCTGCTCCTGATGTGGGGCCCTGTGAAACATCTGGCTCGTGCTGGCCCTGGGGCACATCTGCTGCAGAGAGCAGTGCCTGCTGTATTTGCCCCTGTGTAATGCAATGTAAGTAATGAAGCAACCATAGTGTACAAACTGACTCAAAGCAGGGCAATCTGAGGAGGAAGTGCTCTTCACACTGTAAATTGCTGAAGGTCTTTGTGATGCCAGTGAATTAAAAATCTGAGAAGAAAAAACCCTCCAGTGCTGTAAGTTCAAGATGAATCTTTTAAAAGCTGCTGGTGGGGAGGGGAAGAGATAACTTATCTGAATGGAAGTGTACTTAAACTCTGTATCTTGTACAGTTCTGTGTTGCTGCTAAGCAAACAGTTTGTTCCCTGTCACTTGGAGAGCTGGAGACATTTTTGTATCGACTGAATAGGTTTCTGTGTTGATGTTACCTCTTTTGATCTTAATCATTAGTCAGGTTTTCAGTCCTCTGCAGGTTATTCCTTTTAAAAGGAGTTGCTTCAGATGATTTGGTGATTCACTCTTGTTTATTCACACTGGCAGAGCAGCGGAGCCTGGTGTGCTCCTGTATCCTCTGAGTGTCTGCAGCCACCTTTCCCCTGACTGGGCAGAAACCCCTTTCTTACCTTTGAGTTTTCAGGTTTCATTGTTTTTCTGACTGCTTGTGTAGTTCTTCTGCCTCAACTTTCTTCTGCTTTTTTGCTGCTTGGAGGAAAAAAAAGTTTTGTGAAACCATTAGTAAAATCTTTCTGCCCAGAGCAAAAACTTGCCTGTGAATTTCCTTTGAATGCTTATTTGTGTCTGAGCTTGAGGCTGGCATTTAGGTCTCTTGAATGGGGTTTTAAAGGAACTAAACTGTACTTAAAGAAAGGCAGCATTTACATTGGCCTGATGCTAAAGACATTTTAGCCCAGCCAACACGATTTTATGGTGAGCCTTGGTCCAGCAAGGAACCCTTCAGCCTTCTCCAAGCTGAAAGAGAAGCTGGGGAGCAGTGTCAAAGCATTGAAACTCTTTTATCATTGTTTGTTGTGTTTGTTCTTTGCATCTTTTGATTCTTTGAGGACTGGACAATTTAGGTCTGCAGTCTGAGTGCAGCTAGGACAGGTGGGGGTTTCTCCATGATGCCCTAATATAAGCATGCAGAATTTGGGAAGGAATGTGCAGTGAGAGGAAATTCATGTAAACAATCTGCATTGGATTGCTTGTCATGAGGATATCTCTTTGAATTATGTATTTAATTAACTGCATTTAAAAAAAAATTAGCTCTCATCTAGACTGTAAAGATATTTTTGGCTGGAGAGGAGAGAAAGGAGCCCTTATTCTGGAGGACTTTTTCTGTTTGTTTTCAAATACACGTTGTGTTCTCATAGGAAAGAAGTCTGTACTTCTTTTTCATCAAACCTTTTAGCTGTCACATATGGCTGACATTCCTAAATTCTAAAGCTGTTTCTTTTAAGCTTTCTACCCCCATTGTAAACCTGGAGATGACCTACTCCCAGTTCCTGCTGTCACCTGTCCCTGGCTGAAAGGCCCTTTGGGGTAGGACGGGAGAAAAGTCACACTTTTTGCATTCCAGTCAGTGCTGGATCTCAGAGTTTAAAAATATCACAAGTGAAAAACATGGATGTGAGTCATACAGAAAGCACCCTTCATTTCTCAGGAAGTAAAAATATCAGAAAAACACATTCTTCAGATGTTTCCTCCTGTTGAGAGGTAGCCACATCTAAGATTTCTCTTTGAAGTGTTGAATCATAAACATTGGTTCCCTGCTGTCACAGTGACCACTGGGTACAGGAGAGCCTATTAAACATTAACAGCTCACACTGTGCCAGGGCTGCATCAGCCACGAGGGTCTGGGTGAGCTTTGCATGAAGAGCAAAGTGTGGAGAGGGCTGTGATGTCACTTCTGGGCCAAGATGCTCCAGTGCTCCATCCCAGTCTGCAGTAAATGCCCCACTTCTGGGAAGTTCTGTGCTCACTTTGGACCTAAACACTCATCCACATCTAACACATGTGGTGTCATATTCCAGGGCAGCAAATCTGCATTTTGGGGGAGTGATCTCTTTCTTTTTTGGTCATTGCCTGTGCCCCTCAGGGGCTGCCAGACTGTGGCTGTGTATCAGCTTGTTTTAGTGGTATTTGTGAAGCAAGCATGTTTTAAAATGCATATGCATTTCCCTCTGTTTTTACAAGATTAATATTTGAAAGGCTATTTAATACAAAAATGCCTAAAATTGTTTAAATCTGAGGCATGCTGGAGAGATCAGAGAACTCTTATCAGCTGAATTAGGAATGTTGAATTAGAAATGAGAAAATCCTTTCCAATTTAAGTGGCTTTTCTCAGAACTTTTTGCATGTTTAATATCTTCATTCATCCTTCTCATAACTGTGCCAATTTCAGCACTCCCTGAGTATCCGTGCAGATGTGCACAATGCACACTGTTCAGGCCCTGATCCATTCAGCCAAGCTTTACATCCCTGAAGACCACCAGGAAGCCCCCAAACCATTGGTCTAACATTTTCCTCCTGTGGATGCAAAGATTGAGTCCTTCATGGATAGTGTCATACTTGTATTTGAAAAACCTGCTTGTGCAGCTCTCTGAGAGATTGGAGAGATCATGAGTGCTCTTCAGTGTAGACACTTTACCATTATCTTCCAAGAATCTTAAAAAAAAAATTGAACTGGAAATAACATTTGAGTAATATTTTGTAAGAACGCTACCATGAGGCTCTTCAGGGGGAATTACAAGTATTGCTTTCTTTTTCTTCATAACTCTTGGAGAGGGTCAGCCTCTCCACAGTCTCCCTTGATAACAAACTGCTGAGAGCTCAGCAGAGCAATGTGTGTCCTGGTTGCACCAGATGGATCTCATTTGTGTTGCTGTTCATAGTCATGATAGGCAGCAAATGGAGTGCAGCCTGAGGCAGCACTTTGCTGCCTGAAGTTGATGCCTGATGAATTACAGAGATAAATAAGGCAAGAGTCCACCTTTGCTTTTCCCTTTGAGTGTGCATGTAAGTGTCAGGTGGCCCACGTTTGAGAAGGCAAAGTGAAATGAGCTTTCAAATACTTCCTTGAAGTTGTCTTAATGATTTCATTATAATGGTAAGAACAAAGCAGAAGAATCAATATGCCTAATTATTAGATCTAAATGCAAGAGAAATTAGTCAGTGAACTCTCCCTTCTCTGGGGAGGATTAATCTTCCTATGCTCTATTTCAAATGTCTTTCAGAAAAATGAAAGGCTTATCACCTAGGAAACACACAGTCCTAATCGCCCAGGTCTTGCTCTTGGATTTATAGATGGTGAGAGGACTCTTAGTTGGTCTTCTCAAGCACAAAATTAGGTTGTTTTGCTTGTGTTTAACCGTTGTAGTTGAGTTTTGTAGCTGGGTGATGTGAATGATGAGGCAACTGGGGCATGTGCCTTGTGTCACCCCAGCAGGCATGGCCAGCTCTGGGTGAGCTGTAGGGACCAGCCCAGCACCAGGCAGTGCCATGTGGAGGGGATGGGCTGGATCCCAGTGTGTGCTGCCAGTGAGGCAGTGCTAATTAGCTGAGGTTCTCAGGAATAAGTGCTGTGCTGATGAATCTGTAATACTTGCAGAGCTGTCCTGTTGCCTTTTTGATCGCTGTGTGAGACTCCAAAACAGGCAGTGTTTGGCTGTGGCCTGGTGGCACACAGCCACAAGATGATTGCAGGTGGTCCTGGCAGGACCTGATTCTTCACCCATGAATTAGTCCCTGGATTAAAATGGCAAAAATGTTTCCTGCATACAAGGTTTGGTATGGCAATAAATTCTGGTGCTATCTCCTTGCTGTGGTCTTGCACCAAGCCAATAGCATCTTGTGATACTTTCTACTAGGTTGATTATAAGAATTTCAAGCTGTGACACAGATGTAAGATGATTTCAGATGAAGTATTACATTAATAAATAAATCTTCAGTCTCTGCCCTCCGTAAGGTCTGATTTTCTTTAGATTTTGTCATTTGTAGTCATGTGTTGTGGTGGTGGAAATACAAGTCTGGAAGTACTAAGATGTGCTTCCCTAAAATAATTCCAGATTTTTGCATAGGCAGATCATGTCCAGGAATAGAAGGCTTGGGTTTATTCCTTGCCTGCACACCCAACTTAGTGTAAAGAAGACTTAGTAGCTGAAATATGAAGGCTAAATACAAGAAAAAAGGGCCATTTCTTTGCATAACGCTGGGGAAATCAGCCTTACAGTTGACACTGAGATGACAGCTTGCTGTAGGGAAAACTTCAGTCCATCATTATTTTGCCTATTTGGGTTGCTTAACTCATGGCAGTTTATTAATTAGTTTCTATTTTGCACTCTTCCTTAAAAGAAAAAGATTCCAACTCATTATGTATCACCCTTGTACCTTTCTTTCTTCTCAAATTACTCTGCATCATGGTCGGTTCCCATCTTCCCTGGCTGTTGAGTTGATTAACTGGGTGATGCTGACTGGAGGGCATGGGATGGGCCACGGATGCACCACCTGATTACGTGGTCATGGAAACCCCCGGAGGTAAGACCTCTGTTATCAAAATAAATTGGGATTTTCTGCCAACTAATGGTTGGCAAAGCTTGCCCTAATGCTAGATCCTGATGGATGATGTGCTGTGGAAGCCAATTAGCCTTTGCTGATAAGCAAGACTTTGATTAAGCTCTTCCAGGCTTCCTCATCACAAGAAACATGGACTACTCATTGAACATGCAAATGTATTTGCAGTGTGTAATTACAAAATTTTCTAAAGGAGCGACCTATTTTAAACAGAGCTTTTGTTTCACTCTTATTCCTTCGTTGCACTCACCAACTCAATCACACTGGCTAATTCAGCCAACATAATTGACTGGTTTTAGGAGTTAAAATATCCTGCTGTTGAATGTTTTATGCTTCAAATATCGATTATAATGAAGACCTCTGTGGTGGGTATGTAGCTCTGTGCAGCCACTCTGAAAGACTTGTCCTTTGCAGTGAGCCTTTGGGATGCAGAGGGGATCTGCAGCCCCAGCCAATTTAAAAGTGATCTTGTCCCAATAATGCTGAGAACAAACTCTTTCTGTAGCCATAGGCTGCTGAATGTGCAGCTCGTTGCATTCGATGGGAATTCAGTTATTGATCCAATTAGCTCCTGACCTGTTTACAGGGTGATTGTTATAATTAAAATTGATTATGGCTGTGTATCGTGACTTTGATCTTTGATGCTGGGGATTTGGATATTATGGCCTGCCATTATGTAGATAATGGATTGTGAAGAGCATCAAGGAGTTCATGTATCTTCACACCCCTCAGGGACACATTTTCTGTGTTAGATTCTCATTTGTGGTGCTGGTGACTGACTGACAGTATCATGTTGCTTACCCAGGCATACATATTTTGTTAACTTTAGTCACTTTGTCTAAGAGACTGTGTGAGCTCCTGTACCTGCCTCTATCAACACCATGCTGCTTTATGGTGAAAAAAACCTAGGAAATGGACATTTTGTTTCAGGGTGTAATTCATAGTTGTAGTCCTCATCTGTACCAAGGGCATTCCTATAGCTGTCTGCATGCACCTCCTAGTTGTGGTGCCTTTAGTTTATTTCATGCCTAAGAACATGAAAATCAAAGTTGTATTCTGTTGTACACTGATGGATCAAAGCTTGGCATAGTTACCATTTTCTAATAGAAATGCCTTCACAAATTCTCCAGTCAGAGCAGTAGAAACACAGAGAAATGGGCAGTGCAATGCCCCATCTGCTCTTTCCCTGTTGTACCTCTCATCTCCTGTGGTGTGGCTGTGGGGTCAGAGGGAAGGAACAGAGCAGGTTCCAGATGCACCATCTCCTGTGGTTTCTCCTCCAAACTCCCAGTGCTGCACTGACATCTGAGGCAGGGGTAGTGGTCTGTCAGGGCATGTCCCTCCTGTCACAGACCCTCTGAGATGTTTGGTTTTTAGGATGGAGAAAACCAAGGATGTGACTGCTGCTAAACCTGTGGTTTGATCCTGAGAGAGTCTGATCCTGCAGGAGTAATCTGTATGATGCAGGTTTTTGCCCCTTTTGCAGATTATGATTGATGACTTCACCTTATGATGCCTCAGCACTGGGGCTGGTGGATTGAAAAACTGCTGGATACAAAGAGCATGTTTGTTCTTCCCTTGTGAGGCTTTGCTCCCCCAGACTCTGCCCTCTAGCTAAACCAGCTTCCTCTGCTCATCACGTGGATATTCCCAGGATTTCACCTAATGACCAGAGAGCACACTTCCCACTCTAAAATCATGTGTCTATCCCCTTCCAAATTAGTAGTTTTTTAGATATCCCACTGGACATTTGGCCTAAAATAATCTGAACACTTCTACTGTTTTATGGTCATCACCAGCTTTCATGACAGGCTCTGGTGTGGCCACAGTCTGAACACACACCATTGCAGCCTTTATCAAAATTAAATTCCATCTGTGGTAAGAGTGTTGCAAGAGAAGGTTTCAGGACTGATGTTTGAATGTAAATATCTGAATTATAAATTAAATTCTGCAGCTATTTGGGTTCAAGAAGGATTTTTATCAAATCTTGAGGATTGTCATTCTTTCCCAGTCTATCAATAGTAACTGCAAGCTTGAGCATATGCTGCAAAAGACATTGAGGTGAAGTATTCACTTAGAGAGAGAAGACAAGTGCCTTTTTAATCTGAGGCAAATTAGCAGAGAAGGAGACAACTTCCAGCAAACTGTGGCTTCCGATCTACAAGCTGATAAAATCTGCATATTAGTCACAAGTTATTTTTCCAGAATTCTAGTTCATTCTGTTTTCTGAATTAAAGATGCTGAAATTCCCTTTCATTAAAGATGCTGAAATTCCCTTTCAGTCTTTCAGTCTGTTTCATAACTAGTAGGGGAGGGGAGAAAACAAAAACTAGTGAGGAGGGCAGAAAACAAAATCATCATCACCACCATCAGGTTGTGAATTGGCTGGGGTTTTTGGGGAGTAAGTCTAGAGGAGGAATGCAATCTTTATTGTGACCATGTTCTGTAAAAATTGGATTTTTCTCAAAGAGAAGGTGTTACTTTTTGCCAAAAATCTGTTGGATTACTAAGTCCAAACCCTTCCAGTTACTACATTGCATGGGTTTGGGGCTCAGCATCCCAGCACATCCTGTAGTAGCACACTGGACTTTTTAAAATCTGAGGTAGGTGTGCACATTGTGTGCAAGTGTGAAAGCACAGAGCCATTCTGAATCTTTGCAGTGGTGGATGTGTGTCTGTCCAGGGCTTGCTCCATACTGAATTAATTGCTGTGAGGATTAATGGTGCTTCACTGATTTCAGTTGCCTGTCAAGGGCTTTAAGTGCCATGAGCTTTTCCTAATTGCAGGAGACATCCCTGGCTGGGTGAAGGGGTACTTCATCCCTTGCCTCATTTTGCAGCAGTGAAAACAAGGGCTTGGGGGAGGAAATGGTTCCATATCAGAAAAGATGTCCCTTTTTTGTGTAGCAGTTATCAGAGAATCACCTTTTCTGCCAGAGGTAGCAAACACTGGCTACGGCATGGGCATTGCTGCTTAGCATAATTCATAAGAGTATTTTGGCTGCAAAGCTTGGCTTTATACAGCTTTGTAGCATTACAGTGACTGAGGACATCTCTTGAGCTTCACTTCAGTCACAGAAGGTGTTTTCTGCGCTGTTTTGGCATGTGCTAGTTTGTGTAAGAGTTGCTGAGCCTGAGTTTCTGCCCCATCATGACCTCTGGAAGTGTATTGCTGTTCTCAGGGTTGCCCGTAGAGCAGCTGGCACAATCAGAGCAAGTGCCATAAAACGAGTTGACTCTCATGGTTTTTAATGCTCCTCTAGTTTGGTGCCACCTTTGGTTAGTATATGTAAATTTGTGATTGGTTTTTACCATGTTTGTATCCTAAATTGAAATTGTATTCACTTCTGTAGCATGAAAGGATGCACAATGGGGAGGGTGCATCAGAGGTTATCAGAGAACAAATACAGGATTTGCAGACTGGGAATATTGACCTACAAGCAGAAGACAGCAAAGGCCAGTTTAATATGTACAGCCAATGGTTCCACTTTAATTTGGTTGGTTTGTGCCAGAATACTGTTCTGCTCTTTTATGCATTATTTTTCCAGTCAAGAAATCATCTGCACTTGTGCTTTTCACTGTGTCTCTTTTTCCACACCTCTCTTGTCCCATTTTAACTGCCCTCAGCATGATCATTGCCTAGAGATGTACATGCTTTGGTCCATCATTCATGAGGAGGATTTTTTTTGGTTGAAATAAGTCTTCCCAGAAGGGCTAACATAGAATATTTTATTCTTCCAATTCACTCTGATTGCTGTAAGAGTTGAAGTGAATCTGCACATTTAGATACAGCAAAGACTGTTTTTATCTCTGATGAAACACTAAAATGCCATTAAAGCAGAATGTTTGCAGTAATTTTCTGCGTATATGTGCATAAAGGCCATAAGGAGAAGTGGACCTTATCGATTTGATGGCACTCATTATCCTAGAGCTATTTTTTCACAGGGTCCTTCTACCATAATTCTAGACTATTTTTCTCTTAAAATTTGCTCTGACATGTTTGTGTTTTGGAGGAATTTTCCCTCCAGAAGATGAAACACCATCCTGTCATCTAACTTATTTCTTTGGTTTTTTACTTGTGGCAAATTCATGGAAGTTAAATGCTGAATTCATGGTGAGCTCAGAGGAATGCATGATTGCATTAACCCTTATGCACTGTTGTATACTGAAGATGTCCTCTGTTTATTTTCTGTTCAGGCAAACGAATTGATTAAGCCATGCAAGATTTTACATCCCCAGTGACTTGTCATTAATAAAGAGAAAGTTTTCTAACATCTACGTGGTTGTGGGGTTTTTTATTTATTATTATTATTTTCAGTATGATCTTCATGTTGGTTTTGTCTGTTGGTAGGTGGAGCAAGTAATGACGTTCTGCTGGGTTAAAACATTCTCTAACACTGCTGAGGTATAAATTGTGACTGTTGTTGCACGGAGTATAGAGGCAATGGGTGAGTTCCATGTTCCCAAGATTCTGCTTTTCTAGAAAACCAATATATATGTAAACATCTCATGGCTGAAGGAGAATTTCAGGAAAAAACCATGTAAAAACATGTTCTACAGAAGCACCCATGCTGGAGGAGTTGGCCTAAACCAACAGGCTCAGCCAACACCTCGGGGTCTGCACCCACAAAATCCACGTGGAAATCTTGCTGGGCCAGGTACCAGTTCTCTCTGAGTCATTCCTACTAGGTGGCATCACCATGGTCATGACCCATCTCCCTGACTTTGCAGCAAATCTGCCATTGGCAGGGGATAGGAGTTTATTTTTCTCTGTTTCTGTGGTAAGAGATTTACAGTCATGGCTCTGGATGCATCCAAGGCAGAGAATGAGGGATGAGTGTGTGTGCCCAGCATGGAGCTGGGCTGGTACCCATCACCTGGGCAGGATACATGCTGCTTTTTGGAGCAGTTGCAGCTGAGATACTGCTGTGCTGGAGCATTTTGATCTCTGGAAAAGATTTGGTTGCCATTCAGTTGGATTTCCTACAAAAACAATTCCCGAAGCATTTTGCATAATGGGAGAAGCTTAAGGCATGGTTCACAGGGAAGCATCTCCTCTGGAACTGAGCAAGGGAGGTGAGACAGCCTGATTTGGGGGTGATTTTGGCATGTGCCCTTCCCCTGCATCTCCTGGAGTCAGGGAGGCTTGGGTGCTGGGATACAGGGAAGCCTGCAGGAAACCTTCCCTGTAAGCTAGCTAATTACTGTGCCCATTTAAAAAATTAATCCAAATATTCTTCATTTAAATTTATCTTACATCTCACATGCTTAAAACTTTTCTACCTGAAATGTGCAATGCAGAACCATTCTGCAGGGATCTCTAGCTTAAAAAAAAACAAAAAAAAAAAAAAAACCAAACCAAAAAGGGTATTGCCATGGACACAATAATTTTTATTTTGTAAAATCAGAGACTGTGATTGGACTCTGTGTCCCCCAGGAACTTGTTTAGAGCAGATATACTCTCTAAAGATTTAATGACCAGAAGCATTTTCCTCTTGTTTCACAATTACTTTTTTTTTTTTTAAGTGAATACTCATAAAATATGGGCAAAATGTAAAGCTGAAAGGAAGAGGAGCCAGGAATACTAAAGAGAGAGAGAGAGAGAGAGAGTGCTTGCTTGAAAGTGTTGGCCAAGCAGCTGTTCATGCCTCCTATTTAGCATGAATGGAAGACATAGCCCTGATTAAAAATGGTAGGTAGCAGCTGCACAGCCTGGGCTAAGGATTACCAGATGGTTAACTCTGATTGACTTGTCTCCATGGAGCTCAGTGGGGAGGGAGGAATGGAATATCTGAAATGTGATGAACATGCTAGGTACACAATTTTTTTATAATGAATGTGCCAGATTTGTTTACATGCTTCTTGAATAAAATATGGCTGCTAGTTTGACTTAAGACAGACATCTTTAGTACATGCTATGTTGCAAAACCTTGCTCTTTTGATTGTAGGTGTGATGATTCCCCCTCATCTCTCCCCCCCACACCCCGGTGCTGTGATACAGCATAAAATAATTGGTTGACAGAATGTTGATTCTGCAGCACGGGGAGGATTTGCACAGATGGGAGTCAAAATATGTCTCCTTGCCTTATGCTAATACCACCACAAAGGTTAGGGAGAAGTTCAGAACTGAATGTGGAATCCTTGTGCTGCTTTAGCTGTTGCAAAGTGTTTAAAGTCAGTACCTGGAGGAAGAAGATCTGGATCCAAATGCTCTGTGTGTCTGCTCCCTCTGTTTTACAGCAAAAAGGAACCAGCACTTGCTACATATTCATCATATTATGGTGCCTGTGTGGCTGCTTTCCCTTGACATGTGCCCATGGTGGCCAAAGTGGGATTTTTTTCCTACCCTGGAAAGGTTGTCACAGATCTCTAAAAATACTGTGGCAAGAGGATGATGCATCAACATGATTCCACACAGCATTTTCTTAAGGAGCTTGGTTTCTCACAAATGCCAAACAATTGTCCCTTCTTTAGAAACATGTTCTGCAGAGGCTGTAGCCATGTGCATGGTGGTGAATTCCTCATAAAACCTGGTTTTGGGCTGGTGGGAGAAAGTGGGAGTTTGGTCATTCGAGGGCCAGAACAGCTCACCCACCTCTTCTGGACAGTCCCTGGGAAGCAGCAGCCCCATGACTTGGTTTCCCTTCCTCTCCCTTTGATCTCAGCTCCTTTTGTTTGGGCAGCAGCTCTCCCAGTGTGTTTTTGGAGAAGCCCTGGAGCTGTGGCACCCTCAAGGCCATGGGTTTCATGGGCAAACTCCCTCACACTTCAGCCTTTAGTTTCTTGTGACTGCCCTGACTTGAACGGGAGGTGAAAAATTGCAGGTGACTAACAACAGAGGCTGGTAATTTGGAAAGTAATACTTTGGCATGTATTTAAGAAATAAAAAAATAGTAATAACAGTGAATAATTTAGAAATGCCAAGATAAATACCATGTTTGAGGGAATGTGTCGCCTCCAGCTGTGGGGAGTGGGAGACATTGATTGTGTGTTTCTTTATCCTCTGTGTTGAACATTTTTGCTTTGTGTTTGCATTACTTTTTAAAAGCAAAGTACAAATATGTCAAAAAGATGGAGCTGTCGGTTGTGCCAAGTCATTTCCTCACGTTTGAGTATGAATGGAATTGTGATGCTGATTTTTCTTCATAAATGCTTTTTACCTAGAAAACATTACTTCTGAACCTGTGATACTTACTGCTTTATTATTGGTCTCACCTGAATGTTGTCACTGTATACAAACACAAATAAAGTGCTAGTTCAAGCTGCTGATATTGATAAGCTAATATGGGGGTTTTTATGTGGTTGATTTTTTTTTTTTTAAATTTTGGCAACATCAGAGCCTCCCTCCTTCTCCCCAAAATACAAAACCAAACCAAGATGCCATCTGATTTTTTGAAAGTGGCAGTCTTAAAAGCACTTGTTTAAGGTCTCATTATACTCAAACAATAGTGTCAAAGAGGGGAGGTTGGGCAGGCAATGGTGGCCACAACCTCTCCCTCTTTGTGGGATAAAATGTTTGGCTGTGGGTTTCCTGATCCTAGTGTGAGGAGCATCCTGGCTCCAGAGGCACCACGGTATTTCCTACATGTTTCAAGTGCAGAAGGAAAAGCTTATGAGGAAAACAAACCCATTTTTCCCAGCTGAGAATGAAGACTGTGAAGTTTGTGGTAGGTTTTGTAAGGGCTTTTGGTGTCCCTTTGGGAATTGAGCCATTTGGATGCTGGAATGTGGTGGACACCCACGCCTGGCTCTCTGGAGATAGCAGGGGGGCTGTCAGGTGTCTTTGCATTTCCTTTCTCCTGCTTGCTGCTAGAAGGCTGATTTCTGGGGGAAACTCATCTTCAGCATGGTCTGCTTCTCAGTGTACAACAAACTGGAAAAATCCTAAGTGTCATGGGCCAGGTAATAGATGAAGGTGATAAATCTGTTAGCAGCCATGCTGAAAAGGCTGAAATATTCTGCATTTGTGGAGGTTAAGCACTGTTTGTGAAAATACACATTTATGGTTGGGCCACACCTTGCAAAAACAGCAAAAGAGGTGGCCAAGGAGAACTGTCCTGCCTGGTGTTGGATTTTAAATTTTGTGATAGCAGGGAAAGGTACGGAAAAGTGCTGGTGTGATGAGAAACTGCTGAGAGAGAGAGACAAAAGAGGTTTTTCAGGTGTAATGGGCACACTTAAAAATAACTCTGCTGTTTAGATGCTTGAAGGGGAAAACAGCTGTTTGAGCTAATGAGACAACTTGTGGCTGCGGGCACCCTCAGAGAACTGCAGCCTTTGGGAGCAGAAAGCTGCTCTGCCAGCATGGAGGGGAGAAGAGAAGTAAAGGCAGTTTTGTGAGAAAAGGAGAGAATTGATGAGAGGTGCTGGTGTTGTGCTTCCTCAGTGAGTCCTCAGTGACCCTCGTGGTGCTTCCAGCCCTCTGAGAGCCAGGAGGACACAGGGGGATGGGATGGGATGGGATGGGATGGGATGGGATGGGATGGGATGGGATGGGATGGGATGGGATGGGATGGGATGGGATGGGATGGGGGATGGGATGGGATGGGATGGGATGGGATGGGATGGGATGGGATGGGATGGGATGGGATGGGATGGGATGGGATGGGATGGGATGGGGCCCTGATTGCCCCAGCTGGGCATTTCCTTGTGTGGCCACCACCATGTTCTCAGGGGGCTGTCTCAGAGTGTGTGCCATGGCAGGAGAAAAATCTGCCCTCTCCTCACACATGAGTGTAATTTCTGCCTCAGTGATGCTTGGCAGAGCTGTGTGTGAAACAGCCTTCACGTCTCACTGAAAAAAGGCAAGACTGCCAAAATTTTGTCTGTTTTGAGTCAGGAAGGAATGTTTAAATCTTGAAAGTCTGTTTGCCTTGAAAAAGATACCAACACCCCAAAACTCAGATCTGGTCAACTGAAGTACTTTGATTTTGATGTGTTACGCTGTCTTTCTCATATGTGTGTAAATTTTGTAACACAGTATTTTTCAAGCAAAACTGTTCATTTTGAAAACTCAGAGCAAGGATTTTGACAATGTAATAAATTTCTGTAGAGAACATGTCATCCTTCCTGTCTACAATTATGTGGGACAAATCAAAGCTTTAAGGGAACACACACATGCGCAATAATAGTTCTTTGACACTTTCCAGCTGCATCATTTAATACAATATTTCAATTTTAATAGAAAAGGAAAGGGCTAGTATAGACCAGTGTATTTTAAAAATCAATGGCAATTCCTCTTGAGCTCAGCAGCTGGTCTCTTGTTGGTGGGAGGGGAAGATGGACCTTCTGCTGTCCCAACAGCATTTGGGGGAATTCTCAGGAGCATCTCCCACCACTAACTCCACTGACAGGAGCCTTCAGAAGCATGTGGCTGATGTCACTGTCACAGTCCCAGTGGGACATGTGGCTTTTTCTGCTGAAGAGTGAAGAAATGTAGAGGCATTTGAGTGCAAAGACAAAACAGAGGAGGCAGCATCTCTGCAGCCTTGGCTCTGTACAGCCTCCTCATTGCAGTTGGAAGGGTAAAGAAGGGGCACAGGTCAGGCTGGCAGCTCTTGGGATGAAATAGGATTCACAAGGTGATCTTGGAAGAAATGCCAGGTCTTAGAGAGTACAGGTTTGCACTGAGCCTCCTCAGGGGTGCTGCTGTTTTCCTCCAGAAGCAGCAGGCACCTGTATCAGCTGCAGGGCAGAGGGGACAGGAGTGAGTGCTCCCTACCAAAGGTGTGTTCCCAAATGGAGAGGAGCCCCTTGTCCCTTGTGGGGAACATGCCCATGTGCAGCACTGTGTTCAGTTCTAGTGTTGTAGCTGCTATCAATGAGGGAACAAGCCTGGCCATCAGAAGGGGGTCAGAGTGTGTGGGGAGGAGGGGCAGAGCTGCAAATGATTCTGAAGCTGCCCTTGAGATAAGTGTTGGTGGTCATGGATTTTTTGTGTCATTTACTGCTGCATGTTGTAAATACCAATAAATGCAAAGATAAGTGTTAAACCATATTGCTCTGGCACTGTGTTGTGCTCTGGTAGTACAAGGATGCTTGATGAAGTCTCTGCTATAAAATATTTTCATTTTATTGAGCTACACATCAATAACTGATTGATGGCAAATAAAAAATATCTGACTGCTGCTTATGACTCCATGGTAAATGGAACAGATGCAAGTGGGCTTTCATTTTAGTGTTGTGTGCTGAGCTTCAGACTTCAGAAGAAGCAGTGCCGTCCAAACCTTTTTGCATTCTGTATTTTGCCATTTACTCTCAGCAAAAACCTGTCGTCTCCATGTCATTCTATCACAGATAACTCACTGCTTGACATTTTCCCAGCAATATTTCTAAGGAAACGTTTTGTCCCCAGTAGCATAAACACTGTGAACTAGGATTTATGAGCTGTAAATCAAGGCCTGGTACCCTCTACTGAGAATAACATTTTGAATAAAAGCTTGGTCAGGTGACTGCAGCATCCTGCCCTCTGCACCACAGGATTTGTCTTGGAATGAGCATGATTAATTAACTGTTTGGAATTCATCCTCTATGTGTGTAGTTTTATGGGTGTTTGGGTGACTCCCTAATACTCATGCAATGTAAATCAAATCCCTCTTGCTGGCTGAGTGGTACCTTGAATGTAGACAGTAGCGGAATTTGTCTTCTTATAAACTACCTTGTTTGTGAGCATAAATTGACTGTTAAAATGAATTGTTTGCATGGATATAGAAAAATGTGACAATTGATCAGTTTAAGACAAGTAGACATTGATTTTGTGTACATCTAGTCCATGTTTTGTGATTATAAAGCAATACAGGTGTGGCTAAAAAGAAATTGCAACTTTAACGTGTGTGTTTGCCTTAGCCATATTAAGTTAAGTGAAATCTTGCCATTTCCCTGCTGCAATATAGGATACATCTATAAATAGATCTGGTGGCTGACATCCTTGCCCATGGAAGGGGGGTTGGAACTAGAAGATCTTTAAAGCTGAAAGTTGAAAAAGCCTTTCAACCCAAGCCATTCTGTGATCCATTATATATTTTTTATGTATACGTAGGGAGAGGATGGATGTGTTTACTCACAGAGGTGCATGCACTCACACAGAAATTAAGCATGGAGCACATGTGTAGGAGTGATTTTGAGGTGTCTGGCTTTGAAGTGTCACCTCTGAGTTTGACATCTGAACCAAACTTTAATGTCACAAGATTTCACTCTGCTGCTGGTGTGTGGAAGTGCCAATAGTAGGCTGCATTAGGTGAGGCTGGATTAAATCTCATCAGTACAGGTCATGAGCAATGTGGGCTGGCCTTGGTTGCCCTCCATGCCCTACTACTGACATTTCTTTTTGCCTGGATGCTTTCTTGCATCCTTAAGAGTAAGCTTTGAATGGAATCATCAAGGCTCTTTCTGGCCTGGCCATAGAGTGAGCCCTACATCTGGGATCATGCATCTTGGACATGTGCAGACATCCCAGCATTGCTGCCATGATGTGTGTGATCCCTAAAGTTCTGTATTTAAAGCTTGGGTGGCCCAGGGAAGCTGGGCAGCAGGTTTTACATGCATCTGTGCCTCGCATCCCTGCATTTTGTGTACAAAAGCAGCATTACCTCTGTGGAGTGTTTCTGCAGCATGGACTCCAGTACTGGTCTTGGGGCTGTGTGGAGCCACACAGTACTCAGGGCCATTTGAAAATGTGGAGAGGTGCTTCAGCACCTTGCTCAGGGCCCAGATACATTGTCTTTTCTTGTGGTACAAAAATCTCATCACAGGGGATTAGTTCTTCATTGTGTGGTTGAACCAGTTAAGCTGCACTTGGTTTATCCACGTGCCCAGCTATCTTGATGAATTCATCCCACCCTACAGCATGTGCACGTTCTGCTGAGAATTAGATTTATGTTTTTAAATTTCTGGGAAAAAAATCCAAGTAAACAGAGTTGAGCAATTCATCTGGATTAATGGGGACCAACTCTATTAGCCTAATACAACGCTAATCTGATTCCAAACTGTTAACATATTAAAGCTGCTTAATTATATGTTTGTTTGACACAATGTGGTAATCCTGTATGATTTAGGGTATATTGTCACAGCTCTTGACTTGCAGTGCCTCACCATTGATAAAAACACAATTAAAAACCCTTTAGTGTGAGTTAGGCACTAACTTCACTTCACCTTTTGCTGTATTGAAATGTGGCTTGTTGTAAGGGCTGCCAAGCATCCTTCCTGCTTTACACAAAGGCTCACCACCTCTGTTTCATGCATGAAAGCAAAGGGCAGGAAAGGCTGCTCTTTGCTTATGCAAGGAATGGGTGCCTGAGCTGGGAATTTAATCCAGGTTCCTGAGGAGGAGGTCTGGAATTCCTTCTAGGTCAATCCAGTAGGTTAAGAGCATATAGCACTTTGATGTATTTGGGCAGTTCTCTGGTCTGTGCAGTATTTTCTATCTGGTCTGGGTGCAGCAATGTTCCAAAAAGTGAAAAGCTCCCTCACATCTGCTCACTGTGAAGAGTGGGATAATGAGATGCAAAATCAAGGCAGAGCACAAGCCCTCTTTGCTGGCTGGAGCCAGGCACTGTCAGAGGAGGAGATGCCTTCCTGGGGAAATGGCCCAGCCCTTTCTGAGGCTCCCTGTGCAAAGGGCTGATCCTGGGCTCGTGCAGGAGCTGCTGCCCTGCTCCATGGTGGGAGCAGGAAAAACCTGGGGCATTTCTGCCTCACTCACTGTGCATTTCTGTGGTGTTTTATGTTTTTCACAGCAGAATCCTTGTGCAGAATACAGCATCTGTGTCACTCTGCAGAGAACCAGAGAAAGGGGAAAGGTTTATGACTCCTGGTGATAAATGAACTAAACACACCAAGGTCACTTATTATTGAAGATCTCACTAAAACTGTTCAGCTCATATGTCTGTCCTAAAACCACAGGCAGCACCTCTGCTTTTCAGACTGTGAAAATCTCCACTGTCCCAGATTACAAGGTTTTTTTGACATCTCGTACAATACTCTGGAGATTTTTCATTGCTATTAGGCAAGGTTGTTCTGCAAACTTTACATTGCAACATTGAAATCAATACAGATTGGAGGCATTTTTACTTACAGTTTTCTTTCAAATTGAAAATTTTCAGAATTTTAAATACAATTGAAAATCTTGAAGCATTTTTTGCAGCCTTGGTATGATGATTTTGACTTAAACTTGATATGACACTTTGGTGGCCATGCAAAGTGAAAATATTCCTGATATGGATGCCATGTAAAGTGATGCCTTGAAAGCAGAGCAAAACATTTCTGGTTTTGTGTCTGTCTCTTGAGTTCAGCATCTGCAAGGCCTAATCTGGAAAAAAAAAATCAGACTCCAGGGATTAATTTATATGAAGATAAGGACAACATTCTCTTTGACCCTAATGGATAGTGTGTGCTGTGATGGTGCCTTCAGTTGACATTATAGTGACAATCTGAAGGAATAAGATGACATGAGGACCTTCCAGATGGATGCTGTGAGTTCTGAGGTGTTTGACAAGGCTCTGGCATTGGGATGGATAATCAGAGGGATAGAGAAGAGGAACAGAAAATCCTGATTCTGAAGGTTTCAAGGCCACTAAATTTTTTCACTCGGCAGAGCTTTGCTTGCTTCGTGGAAGGACCTGGGGCTTATTGACCAGTAAAGAAGATCTGTTCCCAGTTAGAGACATTTGCAGCATGGCAGCTCAAATCAGAATAAACAGAGAGTTTTGAGTCCCTCCGGGAGTGTCTTTCATATGCTGAGGCAGTGTCCAGATGCTGCAAAAATATTTCCTCGTTGATCATCTTCAAAGTGTGGCAATGTCTGTAGGCACTGAGAATAGTGGCAGCATTCCCAGTGCTGGTGCTGGGTGCTGGTTTTGTGTGTCCCTGCTCCATGCATGACATTTCACTGGGAGCCTGGGATAGATTATCTCCTGTGATAACATTTTTTTTTTCAGAAGTTCTGTAACTGATGCAGAAGTATTAGTAACTCATGCTTTCTCTCTAGTTCTTATATTGACTGTTAAATGCCATGCATGTACATAAAGATATGAGACTGGAAAGATGATATTCCCCATCTGAATAGGTTTTATTTCTCTTGCTCCCACTTTCTGGGCAGCACCATTTTCTTGGACATCAGGATAAGTAACGGTGCTTTTTATGGTTGTCACTTACCTTTTTCCAAGATACTCTTTAACTTTCATGTCTTATACCTTGTTTTACACATCTGGGAGCTTACTGCTCTTCAGCTGAAATTCTGGGGTTGACCCAAACCATTTTCCCTCTGGAGATCTAGACCATGACTGCTCAGTGGGTTGTTTTTTGATAGTAAAGCAAACGGTGGAATGGTAGGTTTCCCTGTGGGCTGGGGCAGGCTTGGGTCTCCTTGTTCAGAGACAGCACATGGCACCCTCAAGCCCTCACATCCTTCATGGCAACAGGGCTTCACAGCTGGGTCGGGTTCTCTTTTTCTGCAAGGTGACAGAAAAGAGACAGAGTGGCTGTAAACCCAGAGGAGTTAACCAGAGACACCTGAACGGAGCAGAGACAAACAGCATGCGGTTTTGGAGGGGAAAGTGCCGGTCTTTTCTGGTTATAAGGTGGTACGTGCGACAGTGACCCCCGTGAGTGACAAACAGGCTGGCAGAGCCGCATTTTGGGATCAGATCTGCGTTGATCAAGAAGTTGGTGACACCTGGTGGCGGGCGCTGGCCAAACCCGGGCTCCGCCTGACCCAGATTCTGTCGCTGCCCTTTGAATGGGCTGCTGCAGAATTAATGCTGTTTTCTGACAAGGGCAGAATGCTCCACGTCAGTGTTTCCCGAGGTTTTGCAGGGATAAAACCCGCTAGAGGAAGTTGTGTGCAGCGGCAGGAGCATCCTGACTCTGCCATGGCTCTGTGTCTGCACAGGCAGCATCCTGTCCCTGACACCATCTCTGCCTTTGCCTTGCTGAGTGGATTCAGCAAATCCCCTCGTCTCACATCACCTGGAGTGTGTTAGCTATAAAGGATGTGAAATTTTGGGAAGAGCAGACTGTAACAGAGCTCAAGTACAACTGGCTTCTATCTGGTATACTTTAGAGAAAATAAATGCTGTTTCTTCATATCAGAATTCTTGGGTTTTGTATCACTAGTGGGTATGTGGACCATCTTACACAGGGAACCAATTAAAAATAATATAATAGCATGCTTCCATTAATCCATACCTGCTGTACTTGCCAGAGTCTTAACTTGGAAGAAAACCTCCACCTGATTTTTTGGAGTCACTGACCCTTTTTGTTGTAAGGGCCCTTCCTGCTCCCAGATGGAGCCTGCCAGGATGGTGCACACATGGAGCAGTGCTTGGGATGTGCAGCCACCACTGTGCAGGGTGGTGGTCACCCCTGCAGAGCCAAAGAGTGACTCAGCCAGGCTGCAGTCGGGATCCTTGTGCATCTCAAAGAGTAAAATGTGCAGTCCCAAAACTCTGTAAAATGAAAACCAATTAAAAGATCCTTGAAGAGTTCTTTAAAGTGACTTTTCATCCTTTATGATTGCATCTTTAGAAGTATAGCAGCATTTTACCAGAGAAACAGCATGAAAGGGTTCTCAGGAAGGTAATGCTGCTGCTATCCTTCCCCAGGGATGACTTTATTGCAAGAGATGAATTACAAAACACATTTCTTGGACAGCCTAAGATCCCAGTGTTTTAAAATCAGAGAAATGGAGATTTTTCCAAAATCCTGTCAGTTCAGTTGTGCTAAGGTGTCTTTTCAGACATAGTTTAATATTTTGGAAGAATTTCATGCTCAGTTTAATTAGTTTCCTCCAATTGAATTTGGATTTTTCTTGTTGACTAAGTGATTCTTTCCCAAACTGCCTGAGGCATCAAGTTGATCTTGACAGAAATGCTGAAGTAAACATTATTATTTGGTAACTGTGACTGTTCAGAGCTGCACCACTGGTGCCAAACTGTTACTCGCTGTGACAGCTCATTATCTCCCTGTTTCCTAGTTCTTTACATATCTTTTTGTTTATTCTGGTGGGCTGAAAATAGATGTGTGTCCATTTTTGTGTGAGTTGATGTTTTCTGTACAGCAGTGAAACCATGTTTATTAAATGTACAGCATCTTGTGTAGTTTTAGTGGTGCTGAGGCCAGAGGGGAGGCAAGTCCTGGTATAAGGTTATTTAGTGAAGTCCAGAGTATTATTTATATATTCATCTATGTATAAAAACCATAAGGTATATGGTTTTTTTTGTTTTTTGGGGTTTTTTTGTACATATATACACATTTATAATAGTGTGTGAGCAGCTCAGCCTGTGCACAGATGAAGATGATCGTTGGTTCCAGTCAAGGTCAAGTCTGTGTATACCTGCCAGAAAGAGTCAATAAAAAGCATTCCTGATCTAAACATTTAGAGAAGTCTTTTTTTAGCTCACCTGGCTTCTGGACAGTAATATTTTCCACTCTATTTGACTTTTTTAATAATACCCTGGCCAAGGGTATCTGCTGTAATCTGTGGGTCATTGTTGAAATTGCTGTAAATTTTTTGCAACTGTTCTAAATCTGTATTAAAGTTTTCTTTCTAATGCTTTTAATCTCAATTAAGGTGAAAATACTAAGTACTGAAACTTGTTAGCCCTGCAACTTGTTTCTATGCAGTATTATTCAGATGGCATATGAAGATCTGAAAGCCTATGTTTAATTGGTAGTTTGTCCCAGTTTTGGTTTGGAAGATGGAGCAGAGGGAGAACTGTTATTTCCTTCTCTGGTTTGTGTTTCACTGTCCATTGCTGCAGCTGGGTCAGCTTGGCAATTGATCTTATTTTGAATGGGAGTTTCCTGATTTTGCCCAGGTAGCTGTATTCATTTTGGATCCCATAAAATCTTGACCAAAGCAAACTAAAAAGTGTTAGTTCTTTTTCCTTACATATTAGGGGGAACAGTGATGGGATCATAATTGCAGAGACTTTTCCAGATCATGTGATTATGCCATGTGGATGGAGGACTCCAAATATAGGATGTATTTTTCATAAAACATCTCTCAGCTTGAACAGCTCATGCAGCACCACCAGGTTGATGAAAGTCAGTGTTTGAATTAATTTAAAATACTTTTAAGGAAAGATGTTGCATTTTTGTCTGTGGCCCGGGACAACCTTGATTCTGATTTTTTAACCAAGCAAGTAGCTATTTTTACATGTCTCTAATCTGCATTACACAGATCAACAGATATCTGGCCTAATCTGGCAACAAACTGCCTTGCCACCCTTGTGAGAAATAGGGACAGAGCCCTGGAGGGCTGCAGGTCCCTGCAGGTGTGCTTCAGAAACCACGTCAGAAAGCCACTGGTTGTGGCAGGTGCTGCAAAATGCCACTGCAGGGGAAGGATGTCCTGCTCTCAGGGCATCCAAATATCTCTGCCCTGAGCAGAGCCCAGATGCAACAGGTTGCATTTGTCAGCCAAGCCTTGATCAAAGGTATTCTGCCCTTGCAAGGCACTGGGCTGAGAAGCTCCACTACCAGGATCTGCTTGCATCTCGAGCCCTTACAGTGATGCCTTTTGAGGCAGTAATGTGATTTTATTTAGTCAGATAGGAAATGTTATTTATCTCAAAGCTCCACGATAACAAATGCACGGTTCAATGTGCCACAGAAGTGTGTGATGGTGAATCAGGGCCTTGGAGAGCTTCCAAAAGCTTCAGTGCTGCTGGTCATGCACTACACAGGCTTGTGACAGAACCCTGTTTTCTCTGCATACCTTGATGGGGTGAGAGTAGCAGGGAAAGTTCAAGGGGATGTCTGCAGGTTCCTAAGAAACTTGTCTGCTTCTCTTTAATTCTGTTTTGTTTATGTTTATTTGCAATAAATTTCACCAGTGAAGGGAACAATGAATAATATTATGAAAATACTGACAGTTATTCCAGACCACAATTTTCTTTCCTAAATCTGATTTTTCTCAGAAGTGCTGGCTTTTTTCTTCAGTGAGCCAGAGTCATATTCTGTATGTATCTGTTGTCATAAAAATGCTGACAAAAGAATTTGCCAAAATAGCATTTGCTTGCATAAATTTAGCATATAAAAACCTACTTGTGATGAAGTTGAATACAAGGAAAATATATTTGCTATGAGGAGCACTGGCCCCCATTTGCTGTGCTATCAGTTATAACTCTGGTATCAGAGACAACCAAGAGTACTCTTGTGCATGGATTAGTGTATATTTATGTGTACTGTATGGCAAGAGTGGTAATTAATGATATTTTAAATAGTGTGGAAGGGGCCTGTGTTGCTGCAGTGAGACACTGAGATGCTGAGGAGGAAGGTCTGACTGGGATACTCCTTTTCTGGGATACTCCTCCCTGCTGGGATCAAAATCCTGTGCTTGGCAGCAGCTGTGGAGACATAAGGATTTTAGAACCCCAAGATTTTGCATGGTTTTGTCCTGTAGTATCCAAAATGTGGCACATTGCTCAGTCCCCATTCCTTTGCCTGTTCACCCACTGCCACAGTTTATTTGCCCATCCCCAAAGCACATGCTGTCCATGGTGTAAGAACATGGAAAAGGAAAAAAAAAACAACAACAGAAACCCCCAAAGTCCAAACTACACCAACCAAACAAAACAAAACCAAAAAAAATGGGGAAGTTTAAAGGCTCAGCCTTATATTGAATGTGCACAGCTCTCAGACTCATTTCAGTCCTCTTGCTCCTGCCACAAGGGGAGCTGTGCATGGGGGATAATTCCATATGAAGGGAATTTATGTTTATCTGGAGAACTTCAACCACCCTGATAATTAAAGGCAGGTACAAGGGGATCAATGCAGATGTTCAGAGGTGAGTGAGGAGGCAGCCAGATCTTCTTTAGCAGTGAGGACTGATGGAAAATGAGCAACTGTGGGTAAAAAGCAGGACTGTGTCCAGCCATTCCTCAACACTGTGTATATTTGGAGTGATTGTGCTCGAAGCCTGGCCCAGAGGGAACTGTCTTCATGGATGGGGAGAACAGAACAAATGTGTCTCTCCCTGGTCCAGTGCTGTTTTCTCAGAGAAATGCTGTAATAAAGTGAGCTCAGCTGCTGGAATGGCTGCTGCTGCTTGTGAGATGGGGATAGGTTAGAGAAAGTCAAACTTCTGAATTGGCTCTGCCCCAGCATGGTTCAGAGCTTTGAGGGTGCTGACGTCCTGGGCAGAGCACACAGGCAATGCCCTTTCCTGAGAGCTGCTCATCTTGGAAACACCTGAGGAGAACCAGGTGTACAGGCAGCATAGATGGAAGCTTGGGGGATAACTCTAGAGTGGAATTGACACAAGGAATGTTTGCTGAGAGCTTTTTAATGAACTTCACTGTCTGTCCTTCACGGGCTCTGCAGTGACTGCAGCTTTGTAACTCACTTAGGAGACTTCTCTTGCTTTTAATAGACTTCTTTCTATATTCCTTGGTGTTCTAAGCTATTCTATTACCCTGTTGTTTTCAGTGCCAGGGAAACAGTGCAAAATCAGCTGCTGTCAAGAGGTGAACAGTGACATTTCTGAGCACAGCAAATTATCCCCACCAAGCTATCTCTGTGTGTGCCAAAAGCACCTCATGCTGTGCACATTGTGAGAGTCAGAAAAGTCACAAGTGAGGTACTTAGGGAGCCCCATCTGGAGTCCATCACAAGTCATCATTCTGGTGTTCCTCCTCTGGTGCTCCTTTTCCCAGCAGGTAAAAGGGAGGTGCAGGCAGGGATGGCACAGCATGCCCCTGGTCTGGCAGGTAGCATGACACCATCTGCATCCCAACTGCCACAGGTTTGCTCTGCAAAACTCTCTGCCACTATTTCATCTTCCTGGGCTTTTCATGGTAAGTGCCTCTCTGCATTGCCAGCTTTTCCTGGCTGGACTGGCAAAGCAGTGGCTGGGGAGATGCTCCCTGAGGTCAGACTGGTGCTGCAGAAGTCCTGTGTGTGATCCCACACTCACACCTTGGGAAACTTGCCCTGGATATTCTGTATCAATTCAGCTTAAGGAAATTATACTTGAAAATATTTTTTCCTTGTTACCTGTGTTTTGACATTGTTCTGTAGAGTTTCATTTCAGTCTTCATAGTTATTAAGAGCATTTTACTTTGTTTTCTCAGGGAGTGTACAAATGGTGGTCGCTTACAGTAGAATTTAAAGCAAAGCAAATGTTTTCTGTTACATGTTTGTTTAAGCAACTGTGACAAAATCCCTGGCTTTTCAGGTGCACTTCTTCTCTCCTGGAGTGCATCAAATGAGTTTTCTTCTCCCTGCTGATGATCAGAAAACTCCTATGCCTCTCCCAAGCCTGCACTCCTTACCTTGCCTGTGAGTCCTGCTGCTGCTGTCTGGCACCTGCGGGTTGATGTGGGCTGAGGAGGTGTTAAGCTGAGAGGCCACCCCAGAGGTGAGGTGTGGCTTTGTGGCACACTTCAGTCTTCAATTCATATACCACCCAGATAGATACACAAAATAATGTGCTTGATAACAAATTCTGATTTATGAAAGTAGAACAAAAGTGCAGACTGATAAATGGGCAAAGCAGTACAGCGATTGTAAAAAATAGTTTTTTGCTCAGCATCACAGGTAACCTTCAGTTCTTCCTTTGGGTCAAGCTGGAATCTCCTTCCCATAGTTTTAGATGAAGTTTCTTGCTTGTATTTTCTAGAGGTTGCAGCACCTACCTTCTTCTTCTATATGGAGAAGGAAAGGACCTGGGAAAAAAAGCCAAGTCCTGCATCATCTCAGACAAGAATGCAACACTTGTACCTATTTCAGAATTTTTCCTGCATTTCTGTATTGACCAGTCCTCTCTCCTCCCCTTTTCTGAAGTGTCACCTGGCACAGGTCATCTCTGAGAGGGAAGAGATTGAGATCATTCCATCACTGAGATGGAACCTTGGGCAGACCCCATCTGCCCTGTGGAAGGTGCCCCTGGGTGAGTGTTTAGTGCTGTGCTGTGATTGTCACATTTCTCTCCAGGTTCCAGCACACTGCTGAGGTGGTGCAGAGCAGCGTGAGGCACGTGTGTGACATTTATGAGATGAGACAAATTCCCCTTGCCATGGAATTATACATTTCACAGACACGGAGGAGTGTTTTCTTGATGAGGTAGATTTAATTTTCTTGTATGGATTTGCACTGTCAGGGCATTTCTTCAAGCCTTCCTTTGATAGGGAGGATGTGTTCATGATGCTGGACTGCCACTGAGAAATCTGGGCTCAGTTCTTGGCTGGGTCACAGGCTGTGTGAGGTGCTGGCAAGCAGTTCCTTCTTGTGCCTTGGCTGTGAATGGGGAGATCTTTTGTTCTTCTATCAGGAGCTCAAGGCTGTTCCTTTTAATAATGCACCAGCCTCAATGCTATGATGTAAATAAGGCTTTCTTTTGCATATTTCTGTGCAGTAGTTTAATGCCTTAGGAACCTATAAATTAAACAACACACACTTTAAGATAATATTAGTATAGGAGGTAATACAAAAGTTGGAGACCTGCAGGGGCAGATATGGAAAATGTCCACAAAATCCCGCCCACACAGGGTGAACACAATTTCTATAAATTTAGCAAATTAGCATAATTGACAAGAATTCCCAATTAGAAACACAGGTGATGAGGTAATTCCCCCTCCAGCCCTTTTCTGGAGCCCCACCTTGGTAATGGCTGCACTTTGTTCATGAAAAGGGTCTCCAAGAGCTGCTCTCAGCCTTGGTAGCCAGAACCAAGAGAGAGATAGGGGAGAGAACCAAGATAGGATAGGGGCCCTTGGAATGTGCTTTGTCTATTTACCTAGGGAAAGACCATGAAAAACTACTGGGAAAACTAACCAGTAATACAATAATAGACCACAAATATATGTGAAAAGAATACAGAGAATATATAAAATAAAAAGGCAAAAATCCGCATAGCATGAGTTTGATCCATCACTTCCAACTATCTCCAGATTTTTCATTCTTTTTTTTTTATGAGCAGCATTATCCTGTCTCACAATTTCATTCTCCTTTGCCTAACAGTGACAAAGAAGAGATCACGTGGTGATAAAGTACTTTTAGAGTGAGCTGGGCTGAAGAGTTTTTCTTTTGCAATCCTGGAAGGTTAGTTGCAGCACTAAAAGGACTCTTTCTGAATGATATTGGAGGCAGTGTTCAGCTCATAAATATTTGTGTTTCATCACCATATCAATGAAAATCTGGAAGGCTGTTATACCCTGTTGGTTCTGTCCTCACTGACTGTAAAATTTTAATTGGTTTTACTTCTGGTGCTTGTTAACCCAAATGCAATGTTGAGTTCCAGGGGAGATGAAATCCCTTCCAAAATTTTGGAAATAATTGTTTAAATAGAAGCATGTTTTTTGTGATTAATTTTTTCATGACAAACTGTTTTCTGCTCTTTTCAGGGGAAAAACCTCCCACTGTCTTTATCCATATCCTTAATTCAGCCAATGTGTTTACAAAGATTGAGCTTTAAAATCAAAGCACCATCGGGACTCAGCTGTAGCTTTGCCTGCAATGACAAGATTGCTAAATAACTGTTGTGTTATTTGTGCTGTAAGCTCTGTGGAAGTGTCAGCCTTTGCTCTTTTTTTTTTTTTTTTTTTTTTTTAATTCCACCTGCTCCAAAACATGTGCCCCAGCTGACACATCCACCCTGACCTTCCTGTGGGAAGCTCAGGCTGGCTCCATCTCCACAAGCCCCAAACTGGGACCAGAGTTAATGAGAAGCCTGGGGAGAACAAGGTGGATTTGCAGAAGAGGCAACTGATAAGGAAAAAAGGCTCTGGAGGAGACTATTGCTCACCACAGGGTCAGAACCATCTAATTTTGCAGTGCTGTGGTTATTTCAGAAATCATGTGCTAATGGTCCATTTTCCCCATCACCTCCCTGCACTCAATGCATGTTAAATTGTGGGCAGAGTCTGTCTTCCATTTGCTTTCAATGCAATTGGTTTTAGTCATAAATCAGCTGGGTGAAAGCAATCATTTTGCCACCCCTCAGTGTCACTGTCTACAGAGCCTTGTTTAAACCTGTGTATGTTTGAAATCATGTAGAATATTGCTGAATTTTGTCACTGACAGTCTCTGTATGGAGAAGCCATAAAACTCTAGTTAGAAACAATGGAAACAAATTTTAATAAAATAGTATAATAATACTATATGATTGGCTGAATTAAACATATAAACATGTATTTTTTTTCCCCCTTATTTCTCACTCTTTCCCTTTCTGGGCACTGTTAGTTATTTACAGTTTGAGTTACTCCAGAAAATGAGCTGTAGTATCACCTATTGTGTGTTGAATTGGCACAGCCTGGTTTTTGGTAGCAGGAGAGGGTCACAGAAGTGACTTCTGTCAGAGGCTGCTGGAAGCTTCCAGCATGGCCAACAAAGCCCATCTCTGATGGCCCTGAAGGTGGACATGCTGCTGGCCCAGCTAGAGAGGTAACAGGGTAGGAAGGAGGGAAGGGGCTGGGAGACAAAAGGTGTTTTAAGGACTTATTTTACTTCTCATTATCCTCCTCTGACTCAGTTAATAATGAATTTACTTTATGTCTTTAAATTTGAACCTGTTTTGCCCTTGTCCTCATTTCCTGCCTTGCTCTCTGCTGGTTAGGCTCTGGGAAACCATCACTTTTTGGGCTTCTTCCCAAAAGAAAGAGAAACAGAGAAAACAGAGAAAGGGAGAAAACTTGGGGGGTTCAGGCTATTTACTGTGGGGGGAAAAAATAGGTAAGTGGAAGGAGATGAGATCATTTTTGAGTTCTCCTGGGCTGCTACAGACAGGAGAGGAAGGGAATGGGCAGTTCTCTTGTCTGTGCTGGTTGGGAGAAGAAGACATGCTGTGGAGGGATATACAATTTTAAGAAGCAGATGGAGAAGCACTGGGGTAGTTTTGCCCCAGGAAGTTGTGGAGTTGCAGTCACTGGGAGTCAGAAGTTAGATAAACATCTGCCAGAATAGATAGAGCTGCCTGGCCTCTGCTCTGAGGGTCCTTTCAACCCTCTTTGCAATGATGACTTTGAAATCAAATTCTGCACAAAAATAAGACAATGCACTGCCTTTGCTCTGCAAAGAAGATGATGCAGGGTGTGCCCAGGAGGAAGAGATGTGGAATAAAGTGGTTGTGGCAAGGGACAAAATGTGACTGAGACCTGAAACCAGTATTATTTCCTTCCTTCTCTTTAAATATTAATAGACCTTTTTTTTCATGCTATTAAGGTAGCCAACATTATTGTAAGCTGTTGCCCAAGCCATTAATGCACTGTGGCCTGAGTTATATTTTGCAGGTATTTTCCTTGCCCTCTCAAGAGATTTTGTTATGAAGAACCCTCATTGGCAGCAGAGCTGGGATATGGTGCAGTGTGGTACTTCATCATCAAGTTCCTTAGACTCTGGAAGGAGCAGTGACTTTTTGGGGCAAGACTCCTTTGCTTCCTTACTCAACAATAAACAGGCCTGGAGGATGACTGATCTTGAGAATAATAAAGAAAAGCACACTGTGTGCACTGGGGAAATAATAAGAAAAGTATTTATGAGTGATTTGGAGTGGGGTTCTTGGAGCCATAATCCTCATCCAAGGGAGCTCTCAGTACCAGGGACACTGTGGAAGAGTCTGTTGAGTTAGCAAATGTATACCATCCAAAAACCTTTGCATGTAACAGCACAAGAGTGCCAATTTTGGGAATTACAGTCCCTCCCACCCCTCCTGAGCCAAGTGCAGTGCCCTGAGGTCCAGGAAATGTAGTGGTGGCTGTTGGAGGTGCTCTCTGGAATGTAAATCCTGTGGTTCATGGGGTAGATGTGCATTCAAGGAGTACTGTTTGCCCGCCTACAGAGATTCTCTCAGCCTCTGGTCATCTACTCAGAACAAAAGCTATAACCTTGGTTTTACCTGCTTGGAAGCACTTTCCATCTGTTGAGGTGCTTAGCAGCAAGCCTGGGCAGCAGAGTGTCAGCATGGTCCATAATTTCTGGTCTCTGTGATCAAACCTACTGTGTCACTGTGGCTTTTATGAACCCAGCTGGCCATGCTGAGCTGAGCTTCCTGATGAGTAAAGCCTTTTTGTCTGCATCAGTGACAGGAAGAGAACAGGCTTTGTTACCTCCCACTGCTGTCGAGGGACCTGTGTTATTTGTCTTGCCCTGTGCACCCCGGAATGCAGAGAGCCAGGGCAGGCCCAGGCAGAGCTGCTGCTGCCGTGGCAAGAGGCTGTCACACATCTCCAGGACTTCAGTCTTAGTAAAGACAGAGCAAGGAACTGCAGGCTCTCAGCTGGCTCACTGATGCCTGTGCTTGTGGCTGTGAGTGGAAATGTATTTGGTGGCTTTTGTGTATTAACAGGCTTTTGGTGTTGGACAGGACTGTGGAGAATTCAGGAGCTGCCTGAAAGTCGTGGGGTTTTTCCTTGTCTCAGATATGCTGAGGGTAAACAGCTCTGCCCTCTAGTGCCATTTGCCAGATCTGGTAGAGCTGAACACCTCAGTGAGCCAGGGAACACAGAGCATCCCTTGGAGCACACCGACCTGTGCTGGTCCAGGCTGCTCTGGGCATCCCCACGAGCAGCTGGAACAGGACAGGAGGGATTTAGCCCCATGCCAGGCAGGAAAGCTTGGCATGTACTGGCATACCTGCTGCACAGCACCCCCACGTTCATTTCTGAGCTCTCCCTCAAACAACCCAGCTTAGCCTGGTATTTGCTTTCCCATTATGTTTGTTATGCCTTTGGGAGACATGCAGAAGAGCTAAATGATTTCAGCAGCTTTGCTCTTTCAGCCCCATAAATAATGAATTCATCAGGGTGAGAAAACACATGCCCAGACACAAACACATGCAGAGCCCTGCAGAGGAAAGGGAATAAAGACAGAAGCTTGAGATCCAAATGCAGAGCCCTGTGGCAGTGAACTGGGAACTGCTTTCTGGAGTGAGAAGGTGTCAGGGGGGTGGCTATGGAGTTAATTGCCTCAAGAAGAGGCTAAAAGCAATTATAAGTGCAAGTGAGTGCTAGCTGAGGTTGGAAGTGAGAAGTTGCTACCTGCTTGGCTTGTGGAGAGGGCTATTTGTTTGAAGGAGATGTTTGTTTTATCATCTATAAGTCCTGTCTTCAAGCATCAGATGAAATAATTTGGTTGTGGCTGGCACCCTGCAACATAACAAGGGGTACTAATACATTGTGAACCTGCTGGACAGCGTCAACTTGATGGGGTAGGATAGTGGGGTTTCAAAGAATCTGCATTTCTGGAAGTTTTATAAAAGTAAATTAAAAAATATAAATGGAACCTCCCAAGTCCCACCCTGCCCCTGCTGAGAGTGCTTGCAGAGATGGTGTTTGTGCAACCAGACACCCGAGAATCCACCCATCCCTCCTTCTCTGCTGGGCCAGTTGAAAACCTCTGGGGTTTGCAAGGGCTCTTTCCTTGGTGCTTTGAGTGCCCTTTCCAGGAGAGAGAATGTGCAGCAGGAGGTGTGAGCCTGGCTGGTATGGGGAGCCCAGCTGCCCAAAAACCAGGTGTCTGCAAACCTGGGCTTCACCAGGAGGGTAAATGAGATGTAAGGTGTTCACCTAGGGAATCTTAGCAATGTTCTCTGGCTGGAGATCTTTGTGTTAACTGTGTTAAATGATTTTCTGGAAAATTGCAAAGAAAAATACACTGGTTTGCAGTTAGTCCTTCAAACTTGAGTGCTCCTGGACAACATGGGCAGCTCTTGAGTTTAGCAAATTCTGGGACTTCAGTTCTCTGATCCATCTAAGCTTGGTTTGCACTGGTAAGAACTTGGGCATTTTCATAAAATTTGGTCCTCTCCCTGTAGCCATATCTTAAAAGTTTTGCAGGTCAGCTGCCAGGATTAAGTTATCTTTTGTGGAACTGAAAATTTGTTTGGGGAAGTCTGGACAATTCCATTTGGAGGCACTTCGCTGCTCAGCAGGTGACGAAGAGGGGAGAAGTTTGTAGGCACAGCCTGAAGATACTGAATTTCTGCCCTTAGCTGGTGCTTGGAGTTCTTTCCTTGGTGAAGGAAAAAATACCTGACTATTGCATAAATAACCTTCCAATATGCATGCACTGATTTGTTTTTTCCTCTGGATGCTCAGGCCATCTCTGACAACTCTTAAGACCTCTCTTGACCTGCTGCGTTTTTCTCCTTGGTCTCTGAAGCAAGTGAAGTCTACAGGATTGTGCTGTCTGAGCTCCTTCCTTCTCCCCACTGGTTTTGAACATCATTAACTTGTCTTGCCCACTTTGACTGGGGTAAACACTGTGTCACTGTGGGTTTTGTGAGCCCAGCTGGCCATGCTGAGCAGAGGCCTCTTGGTGCCTTCAGAGATTCACCCTAGAGCTGACAAATCAATGTGGGGGCGAAGGGAAAGAAAGAGGCGTTAGTAATTCCTGAGTTCAGGAGAAGTTCAGCCAAGAGCTTCCCCCAGTAACTGTCAGTTTCCTTCTCATCCCCCTTTATGTATTTAGTTGTAATGATGAAAGTTCAAATATGAATGCAATTACAAGATAATTTTGCAGATCATCATTCCTAGGAGTGCTACAATCATTACAGGCTGAAATAATACAAGTAGAAACATAATAGCAAAGAGAGAGAGGAGCGAGCAAAAAAGAAAATAAGTTTTCGAAAAGAAACAGAGCTAATAAGTTGGAGCTCATCTAGATGGCAACAGCAGGCATTATTTTTCCTAACAAGAGGTGATGCATGTCTGAAAAATGAAAGTGAATTAAAAAGTTGCCTGATGAGTGATATGAGGGTGGAAAGGGCTAGGAGTAGACTGAAACAACTGAGGTATCATGAGATTTGCATGTACTTCATTTTATTCAGAGTGACTGATGCCAAGCAGTTCATAAAAGCAGGCTGCTATATCTGTGTAATCCCTAGCTGTCTTTATTTTTAAAATAGTATTTGGGTTGAGCAGTTTTGTTCCTGTTGCTGCAACAGTGGCCAGGGATGGAGAACAAAGGTGGCAGCAGAGGGTTTTCCCCAGCCTGGAGACCAGCACCAGGATGTGCCAGGCTTTTGGACCACTGGTGTGCCCACCCTGACCCCATGCCCTTCTGCAAGATAGAATCAAACAGCATCAAACCAGAGGCACGTGCATTTTATGGGCTCATTTATCCTCTACCCCATCCTGTCAAACCCAGAGCACAATATCCCTTGGGGTGGCTGCAGCCTTTTGCAGCTGCTTTGCCTTTCCTTTTTTTTCTTTTTCTGTGAATCCTGGTGAAGCAGGCTGACAGAGCCAGGAGCTGTGTAATTAGTGGGAGCAGGTCTCTGTGTTTGCATGGGGCAGTTGTTAGCAAGGCTGCTCCAGGCTGAGCTCACCAGGCTGTGCCAGACGGAGCCGTCGGTGGAAACGGGCACAGGTGGGCTGCTCAGTCAGATGGAAAATAATTAGGAGAGCATTAGTTTTAGGTTGAAATAAATGGATTGTCCAGCTGTAGCTGCTGTAGAGAGGAAGCTGAATGTTAATTAGATGCCACCAGTAATTATGGTGATTATGTATTTTTTGAGTGGCTGTTGGGAATTGTTCAATTCACTTCCACAGGGTAATGTGAATGACATTTCTAATAGGTTTAAGGAAGGGGAAAGGTACTTTTTTTTTTATTTTGTTGAGGTTTTTTTTAACAATGACAATTGCAGTAAAGCAGAGCTACTAGAGGGTGCAAAAAATGTAAGTTGTTTGGTATAACTGCTCAGAAAAAATGATTGTTTGTTGAAGTAAGAGAAAATGCTTTGTGCTTGCTGCAAGAAATACATCCTACTTTTCTACAGATAAAAATTAGACCCTAGCAGAGATGGGACTTAAACCTGTTTTTCCATCTCGTGGTGCATTTTCTTAATTGTGAGACAAGCAGACCCCTTGAAAATAACTCTGAATTTATTTTGGTGGCTTTCAGGCCTGTTTGATGCTTCTCTCTCCTTCTTGCACAGATAAAGGTGGTGCCAGTAAAATTAATTGAAACAGTGATTTTGTAAGAGACTATTACTTATATTACTTGCCAAGGGCCAATTTTAATATTTAGATCAGAAAAGTTATTTTACAGGCTTGTCCATGCATGGGGCCTCTCTGAAACAGTTGCTCCATACATATTTATGTAGGCATTGTGATAAATCAAGTGCCCACATGCGAATCTGTTCAGCAATATCTGTTGTGCTCTATATTCAATTTTTCTTTCAGTTTTTTCTTTCAGTTGTAGATCAAGCCTCTCACTTATACCCACTAGTTAGGACATGAACACATTAACATGCCACCCACTGTGTCTGATAACCTAACCAACACCTGTGATCTCAGACAGCCTCAGCTCAAATTCACTCTTAGCATTATTTGTCAAGATTATTTGTAGACTAGATTTGCATAAATTGCCAACAAGCATGTACTAAACACCCAGACTTTTGTGGAATACTTTAATGGAAATGACGTGTGGGAGAATGTTGTCTTCCATGTAAACCAAGTGCTGCTTCTGGGGCAGGGGGGGTTCTCATTTCAAGAAATAATAACCAAAACTTGAATCTCACCCACACAAAATGTGCAAAAGCCCAAGGACAGTGAGGTGGTTTGCACAGAAAGCCTCTGCTGGTTGGACAAGGACAGTCTTCTGCGAGCCACAGGGAAGGTCAGCCTGAAGCACCTGTGTGGCTGCCTAGTGTGAGACAAAAGATGCACCACTCACCTTCGTTCAGAGGGGAAATGCAGTACCTCAGCCCCTGACCTTCCTGAAGCCTTGCTGGTGGTGATTCAGGTAAGACATTGCCTGGTGTTTGCACTGGCTGTGTTGTTTTCTGTTAGGGGCATGACTGATTTTTCTGAGCATTGGGACAATACAGGATACCCTGGTGACACACAGTAGGCAACATGTCTCAGACAGAACTGAAGATGTCTCCAGCACAGCATCCCACACTTGCACTTTTGGGGACATCAGTTGGAGAGGTGGAACCTTTCACCACATGGTCCAACCCTTGCTTTCCTGAAAGCTTTGCTTTCCATTTGGAGTTTCTTCAGTGGTCCCTGGTTATGGTCCCATCTCCTTCAGTGGTCCCATCTCCTTCTTAAGGTGTGACTAGAAGTCCGTCCATTACAGAGCTGAGTGCAGAATGAGATGGGCACACACAGACATCTCCTCTCCCCTGTACGCTGGCACATGGGCAGGTCAGTGGTGTGCCCTTCTCAGAAGCAGCTGTGTTTTGTTCTCATAATGGGTGCAGTTATGTAGGGGAGAGGGATTTGCACATCCCATGGAGCTGGAGCAGTGGGGGGGTTGATTGCTGGAGCAGCAGAGTGCCCCACATCTGGGAACAAGCCTTGGGCTAACAGCTGGCTGAAAGCTTTTGGTGGGTTTGATGCATCAGGGAGCATATGATTTGCCAAGGGGAAGGCTCCTGTCTCCACTGCAAGCACAACAGCCTGTGCTCTCCTTAATTACTTCCATCTAGGAAAGTTGATGGCTTCTCTGATTGAACTATGTTTAGTGAAAAATAGGTAGCAAGATGAATGCTTTGCTCTTGTATCTAAAATCCACTGATAATTAGAACTTATGGAAGCAGTAATGTACTTCCTTTTCATTTTTCCCTGACCAATGTGTCAATTGAAATATATTTTCATCCTTTTATCCATAGTACTTTAATTTGGGGAATACAGAGACCCTTGCACACGTTTTCTTGCATCTTTGAGTTACTGTGCAAATGGGAAAGTTGGGCTGGCCTTGATTTACCCACTGTTTACACAACCTGTGCTCTCCTCTTCCAGATTCATCCTGAAGGATCTACTGCTGTTTGATGGGAATTCATCAAAACACAGTGTCACTTCATGAGGATCACAGGACAGCCTGGGACTCTCGTTCCTCTTCTTTGAGGATGAAAAGTTGACAATTTTAAATGAGCACACCACAAGCAGTATAATCAAAAGGAGATGGAGGAAGATTGGGTGCTCTGGCAGGTTTTGAATCTTTGAAGAATCAGACCCCAAGAATGTTCTTGATATTAAGGCCTGTGTTTATAAGAGTGATTGCTTTGCCATGTTCTCCTTGAGGACCTGGCTGAGCATCCAAAGAGGGGACATAGACATTGTCACCTCCACTGAGGCCAGCTGGCTCATGCCACCAGATCTGTTTTGTCCCTGTGAGCTCCTCTGTGTGCTGTGCCATCACCAACACTTGTAGGAACAATAGGAGATTTTGCTGCTCTTGTGCCTGGCAGCCTCAGTTTTCCTCATTTGTCCCTGACTCTCCTCCTGTACCTGGACACAGGGACAGTTCTCAGTCACACTGGTGGGTTTGCTTCAACCCTGGTGTGTTGGTGCTTCCCTCCTCTGTCCTTGCCATGCCTGGCACAGCTGAGGCTGTGGGCTGTGCTTGCTGGCAGGGAGGTGGCAGTTCATTGACAGGGCCACCACTAGGGTGACTTTGGCCACAACACAGTTTCTGTGTCTTTGCAGCTTTCTAGCAGGCAGGTCTGTCAGCCTGAGGGTTCATTTGCACAAACACCATGGGTGAGAAATCTATCACTGTGCTGGGCCATGTTTATTGTAAATCTCTACTCTCTGTCAGAGAGCTCTGTCAGCCAAGGCAGTCCCCAACCCTTGGGAGCACCAGGGCTCTCCAGGCTGGATGTGGGAGCTCTCCTGGTTTGCCTGGGAGCACTGTGGTGCTGCTTGGCAGCCCAAGCAATGGCAAAAATTATTTTTCCATCTTCTTGTCTTAAAGTGAAGCAAGTTTAGTGATGGGGGGAGAACAGAGTAATGCAACTCAGGAAAGAGCTGTCTTCTCTGAGGGCTCTCACAGTTCACACAAGGGATTTTTAACCCTGGGGCCCCTCTGGACTTCTGGTCAGGGTGTCTGAGGCTTGCATGGGAAGAAGTAGTTTCCTGTGTGGCTGCAGAACATTGTGCTGGGGCTGGTCCATCCTTGCTGTGGGGTGGGAGAAAGGGTTAGCAATTTTTTTTTTTTTTAAACACATTTTAAAACTGATGTTCTGTTTCTCTCACTCCTGTGTTGATGGACACTGCTGTTGTCCATCCCAAGGATGGCTCCAGGAGCAGGCTGAGTGAAGGTTGGGATGCTGTACCCCTGGCTCTGGCTGTAGTAGGTGGGGTGATGGTTCTCCCTGGAGGAAAAACACCTCAGATGAACCAGTCTCCCATGATTCCCACATGGACCTGGTGGTGCAGTGAGTGTGCTGATGTGCTCTGTGCTCTTGTCTGTGTGTGTCAGCCCCAGCACAGGGAGGGACTCCTCCAGGCAAAAGGGATGACTCTGGAGCTGGTCCAGGTGCATGCAGAGCCCTGGCACTGGGTCCTTCCTGGCATGGACACCTTCCTCTGGGACACCACTTTGGGAAATGTGTTGTTTCCCATCTTTTCCTTGCCAGCTCTCAGCAGTTTCTGTGCGTGCCCACAAGAGAGCAACCCCAGCACAGGGTTGTTGTCTCCAGAGAGACAGATTGTAGGGCTGAGTGTGAGGTCAAATCTGTCTTCCCTCACCACTTCCAGCCCTACCACCTCATCCCAAAGCTGAGCTGAACAGTGAGTTTAGGCCCTCTGTGTCCTGGGCAAGAGGAGTATCCCACAGGGAAGGAAGGACATGCTGGAGGAGCAGGAGACCCTGCCTTTGTCTTCTGCAGCAAACCCAGTGCCATCTCCAGGAAAGGACCACGCCATGAATTAGCAAGGGACATCAATCCAGGATGTACAGGAAACAAACAAGGCTTTGGACAGAGTGTAACTATTTGGATGGCTGAAAATCTGGTGCTTTTTGCAGTTTCCTATTCGTGCATAGACAAATTGTACTCAGCTTAGAGAAGAACAGCATCATTTAGTCTGGAAAAGACCTTTAAGATCCTGGAGGCCAACAGACATTTGACATTTTAGTGTGCATCTTTGATTCTTGAACAGGTAGCTGGGTGTCTTGGTGGGGTTTTTTATGGGAGACTCTGTCCCAGTGTTTGGGGAAGGAGCAAACCTGTGCTTTTAGGCTTTGTTAGTGTCACCTCAACCTCAGGGCTGGGAGGAAGTCACAGCTGGGCTTGGAGGTCAGGTTCAACTATGCAACATCAAATACCTCAATTGAGCTGCCTGGGTCAGGAGAGAGAGGTGGGCAGGATTGGCCTTTCCTGGGATGGACACAGCACATGGAAATCTCCTGCTGGAAGGACCTGTCCCTCCCCTCTGTGCTCCTTTGAGTTGTAGGAGCGGCAATCACAGGCCAGTGGTGGCACCTTGGCAGCTGCAGCCCCAGTGCCTGCAGAAATGGCCTTTGAAAAAAACTGAGGGAAGAAACAACTCCTTGCTATTTTTATCCTTGCACCAGCCCCCGGGGATTTCGATTGACAGGATTAGTTATGAAGCCAATATTATGAGTTTAACTATGAGTGAAATAACACAACTTCTGTGGGAAGCAGAGTAAAAGAGGCAATTATACAGTAGTTTAATAACAGCGCAGTGCTGGCTGGGTAGCTGAAAACTTACAGTTGACAGTAATTAGATTTTTCCGTTCTTCCTGTTAAATAGCTATAAAAATTACAACAGAAAATAATCTGATTCTCTTTTATTTCGTGCTGTTTTCATCATCCAGTCAGTATCCATTTGGCCTTCTGATTGTTCTTTATGTGGTTTTAGTATCTGGTATTTAAGACATGCAAAAATGGGAAAATGTTTAAAAAATGCAGAAAGCACTAGGAATGAGGGAATGGCAGTCATACTCTTCTGAGCATGAGATATCCAGGGGATGCTTGAGTGGACAGTGAGGGCTTTCCAAATTGAATAACAGTTGGACTTCTAACCACAGGAGTTATTTCAAACCATTTAAAATTACAGTAAAAAATGAGATGTTAGGAATTAAATCCCCATTTACCTTTCTGTTACTGTAATGTGCCAGGTGTAGATAAGCAGAAGGGATGGAGGAGGTGCTATGGCACATCAGTCTGCACTGGTTGCTTGCTGCCTTCATCTCCCTGCTGGGATGGGAGCCCATGCTGTGATGTGATTCTGGGCTTTGCTCCCACCTTGGGCTCCGTGCTGGGATGGCAGAGTGAGTAGTGGGGGTGTTTGTTGGCTGGCAAAGAGCTGGACTTGCACAAAAATCTGTGAGGTCCCTCAGATCTGCGGGGCATCTTCTCTTCCCAGTCTTTGCTGCTCTTCCACAGCCCTGCAGTGCTGGGATTTGTGCCCTGCAGTGCTGGGGCTGTACAGGCATCTCATGTCCCTGTTGTTCACATCCCAAGTGATGCTTCCTTGTCTGCTGCCCTCCTTTCAAGCACTGTCCTTTTTTTTTTTTTTTTCCTCTGTGTCTAGACAGCTGTAAGTTTTCTCTTATGGCATAAAAACGTGAATTACTTTAGAAATACACAGTTGTTAAACTTGCAGGGTGAAACTTAATGAGCCAACAAATGTGTGGCATTTGGCTGCTTATGATCATAGCTTAAAAGTGCAGCACAGCACAAAGGGAGGAACTCTCAGGTTTGCTTTCACCACTGAAAGCTCAAGATGGGATATTTACTGGGAGATTAAAAGTATTCTTCCTTTTGCTCTCCTTTACCTTGCCATGTAAAAGATCCAGGTATGAGAAATGCTATCCTGGTTGTGATGTTATGCAGGGAATTTAATCTAAGGTGATGTTTAGCAGCTCTGGTGCCTGGTGGGATCTCTGACCCTCAAGAAATACATTCTGTAGCAGCACACCCAACCCCACAGCACAGCATGTCTCTGATTGTATTGCTTTTACTCTGTCATGGCAGGAGCATCACAGTTCAGCTTCACACATGTGTTTCAGTTTTAAGGCACTGTGGAGGTGCCCGGAGCTGATAGCAGGGCAAAGGCCACCTCCAGGTTTGCCTCTGTCCCCTTTGGCTCTCCTGGCTGAAGAAATGCTCCGTGCTTTTGGCAGATGCAAGTGCTCCAGATGGTGCTGGGAAAAGTGCAAATGAAGGATTTGATTTCAGCCCTTCCTCGCTTTAATAAAATCCTGTTCATCTCTCCAGCAGAGGCTTTTTTTGGGGGGAGCTTTTAAAAACGTATCCCCTCTCTTTTGTTTTCTCCCCCTACATCTGAGCCTGTGACTTTCAGCACATCCCTGTGTCACTGGGAGTTGTTCTGCTGGTTGCTATCCAAAGTGGGTGCCTTCCAGCATGTTTTCCTGGTGCTATTCTTTAAAAGGTGGATGTCATCCATTAATCAGTGGCTGACTTTCTGTGTTGGGGGCTATTGCCAGGTTGAGCCAGGTGGACAAGGTAGTGAGTGGTGCGTGGGGTTTTGACGCCTGGACGTGTGCTGGTGAAGTTCAGACTTTTAGTGTCTGCTAGAGCAAATATTCCTGCATGGTCTGATTTCCTACTGGCCCTTGTGTGAGGGACAGGGGCAGCTCCAAACAGCTGGTGCTGCTCTTGGGCTGTGACTGCTGCTCCCATAGGCATCATCCTTCTGCAAAGCTCTGGTGGAAGAGCAAGAGGCTGGAAGGAGTCACCTTCTGGGGCTGGTCCAACCCGGGGGCCACTACCTGGACCTAATTTTGGCTTGGGGGGATGAGGGAGAGGAGAGCTGTCATCTCCCCCCTCAGTTCCATCTGGAATGGCATGTGTGCTCCCAGGCGTGTGCTGTGCTGATGCTCACACAGTGCCCAAGTCACCACCCTGTATTAGCTTATTCCAGCACGTTTCCTTGGTACAAAATTAGATCCATTTTGCAAATTGCTGCTGCACTAGGAATTCAATTGAAGGGGTATTTTTGTTAGTTTTCTTTCTCTTCTCCCCCCCACCTTTTTTTTTTTTTCCCACTGGAGTAAATCAGGAATAAGTCAACAGAATCAAGCCCTTAGTGCTTTCAGCAACATGCTCATTTAAATTGGATGCAAGAGGGTGTCTGTGTTTACATTTGGCCTGCCAAGAATCTCTGTTTCAGAAACTGGCTTACATAATATGTCAAAATTGGTTTACTCATTAGCATTGCAAACTGCGTGAAACAAGCCCAGATTGATAAACTCACAGCAATGTTTGCATCCGGATCTGAGTGGCACAGGGGGAGGGGAAGTTCATTAGGAAATGTTCCATTTCCACAAGAAAAACAAATGGTTTCCAGTTATAGATCTCAGACTTTGTTAATTTTCTGTCTTCCCAAATTTAAATAAAGATTGAGAGGGAAATGTGAGAATCCCTGTTGGCAAACGGGCAGCCTATCTTAATATTCCCTGTGCACAGCAGCAGCTCCAGGTAGGCTGACTGTTCTCTCAGCTGGGGCTCCAGCCCCTCTGTCAGACTCCAGCCTTCTTGGACACCTCTGCTGCCTTGATTGAGGCTTTCTCTGCAGCACAGGTGGGATGGACACTTTAATATTATTAATTAACTTTTCCAAATGTGGAGTGACCACCAAAGCAGTAGCATGGTCCAAAGGGCCTTTGGTGGTGCTGCCTGTTCCTGGCCTTACCTGGGCAGGGCAGAGCTCACTTTTCCTGATGTGGAAAAGCTCCAGCTCAGGTGCTCCATGACTAGACTGATGAAATTCCAGCTCTACAGTGCAGTGTGTGATTTTAGAAGTGTCTGTAACTCTGCACACACACACAGGAGAGGCATGAACAGGGGTTCTGGCACGATGTGACCAAGCATGTTAAGAATAAAGCAACAGAGCAATGAGAGGCTCTAAGGGCAGTTAGTGCCTGTGTGGGTCTTGGATACTCTGTGCTGGGTTGGGGCATGGTGGCAACAGACAGCAAAGAGTGGTGGGGAGCCAGATATTAGGAAAAGTTTATTCACTGAAAGGGTAGCCAGACATTGGAATAGGCTGCCCAGAGAGGTGGTGGAACCTCTGTCCCTGGAAGTGCTCAAACCATGTGTGTGTGCTGCTTAGGGATGTGGTTTAGTGGTGAACTGGGCAGTGCTGCATTAATTGGGCTCAGTGATCTCAGGGGTATTTTCCAGCTTTTGTAATTCTGAGCTGTCCTCATGCAGGTGCCTCCCCTGAGTCCTGCTGTATCTGGGGACAAGTCTCTCCCCAGGCTGCTGCCTGTCCTGCTGCTGGTGTCACTGCATCCCTTTCAGCAACACTGGCCATGAACCTTGGACAAAGTTGATGCAAATCCATTAGATGGATATATACTGCTTTTCAAAAGTACCTAAAGTAGTTTGGGTCTTAAATCCCAGGAAGTTTTTTAGCTTGCTTTGAAACTCCTAATTCAAAAATCAGAAGTAAAAAAGTAAAAGAAGTCAAAATTACAGCACAGACACATGGCATAGCAGTGCTGGTGTTGGCAGCAGCTCTTCTTGTGCTTGGTGATGCTGAGTGTCCCATCCAGTGTTTCAGATGAATTTTTGAAAAGGAATCTGATAAAACTTGAGAAAGGACCAGGCTGCAGTGCTGCAGGGTCTGCTGCAGCCTGACAAGTGTTTTGCCTTGTCAGCAAACACCAGCACGTTCACTGTCAGCAGTGTTAGAACTGATCCACAGCATTCATGGTGTGTTATCAGTTAGGGAAAAAAAGCAGCCCTTGGTTTCTGTATCCTGTGGAGTCTGTGTTGCAGTGTTGTTTGGAAGAGGTGTGTGCCAGGACAGGTCCTCCTCTGCTGCAACCCATTGTGCTAAAGCTGCATCCCTACATCCCACACAGGTGCCCAGGTGCACACATATTTTAGAGGGCTGAGACATGGCAGCTCTCAGCTCAGCAAAACTCTCTTGATGTGTTTTTGGAAGTTTTCAGAAGACTTCAGAGAATTTAAGTAAGCAGTTGTTAGCTGTGGGAAGGGAAAATAAACTTTCTCACTGGAAAAGGAAATGAGAGGTGTTTGCATTTCACTTACTCTCACACCTTGCAGCAAGAGGCTGCTCACCACGAGATACAGCACATTTGAGTGCCAGCTGGAGAACTGAATGGAGTGAAGAAGGCCAGGAGCAGTGAGCTGCAGCAGCTGGGGAGCTGAGGCAAGCTGAGTATCCTCCTGCCATCCTCCACCCATGTGTGCACCCACAGGCTGGAGAAGAGCTGTGGGAGAGCCAGCATCACTCTTTGTGCTGGTGCAGTGGGTGGTGAGTTTGGTGTGGTCCTTGGTCACCTTTGACCACGTGGAGAGTGAACGTGACTGCAGAGTGCAGCTCCTGCCTGTGTTTGTAAGCCATCAAAGGGCTGCTCCCAGTGCAGGGGGAGGCAAATGCTGCCCAGCTCTGCAGACCAGAGTCACTGTGGTGTTTAATCTTGGTGGCTGGGGCTCAGGCAGTGTGCAGGTAGCTAGCTGGTGAATGTTTTTGTGTATGTTAAAATGCACCACGCAGCAGAGCAGTGCTTCAGCCTGAAGAACTCTCTGAGATCACAGCATCTCCTCATTACAGCATCCACCAGCATCAGGCTGTGTCTGCTGGAAACACAGGGCCACATTGACAGCAGTGACATCTGTCAGGCTCTGCAGCTCCTGCTTGTGGGAGAGGGGCTGGAGTGCTCGTAAAGTGTTGTCAGAGCCTCCTCTGCACCTGGATTGTGCTAGAAGTGCCAGCCCCCCACAGATAAACTCTATTATCAGATGAATTCAGCCTCCTTGCTTTTGTCTTCAGGATTTTCCCTGTGAATTCCAGCATTTACTGTAAATCACGAGCCACTGGGGAAAAGCAATTATGCTCCAATTTTGCAGTGCAGAGAACTGCTGTCACCCCACAGGTGTATCTGTATACCAGCATGTAACTTCTGTCTCCTAGTAAAAGGGAAATTTGCCTTATGTCACATGTATTTGTAAATGCTTGATGCTGGGGGTAGAAAAGAGAGTAAAATAGTGATCAGCTCAGCACTGGTCAATAAACAGCACAGTATGGTTTAGTCTTGGTTACACTGAGTGGTGTTGGGGCACAGGTAAGTGCAGAGCTGACACCTTTCCAAAAGGGATCCATGGATCCCTTCCTGTTCTTAACGTGCTGATGTCCTGAGCACAGAGCAGGGAGATGTGGGACTGGCCTGAAGCCCCTGTTGTGAGGAAGTTTGCTGTGACAAGGTGTGTGGTCTGTGTCTGTGTAGCTGCTGGGGGGAGCAAATGTGGCACCTTCCCAAAGAAGTGGTGTTTGACTGCCACTGATGCATCCAGCTCACATACAGGTGCCTGAGCTCATGCCCTGATACATCCTCCTCCTCCCAACACACATGTGGCAAAGATTTTGTTTTGGTGGGTTAGTAGCATAAAAATTTTCCCACTTTCACCCATGGAAACCCATGGGTTTCCCTCTGGTTTTCTCTGATACACAAAAGGGGACAAAAGCACAAATTCCAGGAGGACACTTTGGAGGTCTGGACCTGTGCAAGCACAGGGTGAGCTGAGCACACATGAAGGTCTGGGAGACTTGGGAAATCTTTTCCCCTTTCTGCATGGGCTCCTTGCTGCAGCTGCAGGGCAGCTGTCTGAGTGCAGTGAAAGACATCTCAACATGTAACAGGGTCCAAACAGTCCCCAAACCCCACAATGAAGAAGCACTGCTCCAATGACAGTTTGGAGGATCTCCAAGCTTTTTTCAACTTTAGCCCAAAACTGTGGGCTGATTCTTGTCTGTGGAGCTCACAGGAGGGCCAAAGCAATGCTGCACTAGCAGTGGGTGGGAAGGGGCTGCATCTCCCTGCCCACCACGGTGGTACCTGCACCACCACAAAGCAATCAGCCCCTCACTGAGGGGAAATGGTTTCTCCACTCAGGCTGTGTGTAGTCAGTGTCTAATAATATGAGCAGTTTGCCATCCCTCTGCAAACAAGTCTGAGGCTGCTGCCTGATTGGTATATCATCTCACTTTCTCTCAGCATTGATTTTCTTGCTCTCCTTATTTGCTTCATAAAAAGCGAGGCAAGGAGCTGATGCTCGCTTGCTCCCTCCCTCCCTCTCTCTCTCTCTCTCTCTCTCTCTCTCCTGTGAGAAGCTTTTGGGAGCCTTTATTTTTAGTATGAGACAAACCTTGCTTTATTTCAGGAGACGCAAGTTGGATTATAAATCCTTTTGTAAATGTGTATGGTGATATTTGCTCCGGTAAGTTATATGCATCTCTATTTATTTGTGTAACTGTACTGGCTGGGGGAGAAGTGGGGTATTTCAGGAATTGTGAAGCCCACAAAATTGTCTTTAGGCTTGGCTTCTTTGTAGTCTCATGCTGAGCCAAACTGCTCTGTGATTTTTAGATATGTTGAAATGTTTTCAGTTTGTGTTTGGCTTTTCAGAGAGGGATGCCTGCTTTGAAAACTTGTTTTGCACTTCATTTTACTGCAGAAACATGAACAATGATGATTAAAGGGAAAAGGAATTCTCATTTATTGTGTTCCTTCTGGCAGTTTAAATCAAAGGTGCCTCCAAAATAATGCTGCAATATTTGATAGAAAAAAAAAGTCCGTAAGAGCTATTTAATATTGATCAAGCTGAAGTATGAAATCTGACTGCCTATTACCTTAGATCAATCTGAAGTATGACAGCTTGGCAGCAACATGCTCCTCATCAAAATATGTTAATGAAATAAAGAAAATCTTTAACTAACTAAATAGCTTGCTTTTCAGAGTGTAACATCATTAGTACAGGTCAATAGACTGTTGCTCTGACTTTCTGCTCCTGCCTTGGCTTTTATAGCTCAGCAGCCTCATTCCTCATCCCTCTTGGTTAACTTGGAGACCTCCTTGTTACCTGTGAATAACAGCGAGGTGCAGTTATTTCTCTCTTCCCATCACAGCTCCTGGTGAGCTTTCCAGGCAGCACAAGTCAGGAATTGTAATAGTAGGCTGAGGAAAACAAGATATATAGCTTTAATACTACCTAATACTTGAGTTTGCAGCATTATACTGATTAATTTATTGACACTTTAATTCTGTCATGCTTGAACCGTATCCATGGGAATCAATAGCTTTGGTGCTCCAGAAGTCTTTAAGAACTCCAGCTGTAGCACAAGTTGGAGCTGCTATGAGAACATGTTTCAGTATGTATCTGCTCAGAAAATCAACAGATTAAACCTAGAATAGTCTGCTACTCTCATGGTACCAGGGTATGCTAATAGATATATGAAGTGTACTTTAATAAGATGTTAGAAGGCTGTAACTGAGTTTATTAAACCCACGGGAGAAGGTAAGGATGTTGTGTAAGCCCAAGCTAAACTCTTCTAAAATCAGAGAGAAATTTCAGATTGGCAATAACTGCTTAGTCATTTTAAGCTGCTTTGGACAGCTTTAATTATCCATCTCCCCCCTCCTTTTTTCTTTTTCTATGTAATAGTTCATGTGCTTTCTCACCTGCTTGAAGAGCAGCTGATGGGAATATTTGGTGGTGTGCCCCCCAGAAGTGGCTCGTGGGCTCTGCTGGGTCTGTGCCCTGGCTGAGCTGATGCTGGTGCCCAGCATCCCATAGGCAGCCAGGGCACTCCACAGGCGAGTCCAAGTGCTTTGTTCCTGAAAATGGAGTTAATAGGCACTCAGTTCAGAGGCTTTCTGGTGTTTTTGTCATTGCTGTTTCATAAGGACCATAGATATATTCAGAGCAGCTGCTTAGCTTGAATGTGTGTGCTTGGCACAGAAAACATGGTACATAAAATGTGCTGAGTGCCACCATGTTAGAGAACAAGGTAGGTAACAATAATTGTCTTTTTCACAGTCCTTTAGCTCCTCAGGTGTGGAGGGTATGGGTGTCTGAGCAATGCACATCTCACACACCTTCTAAGCATGATCCTGCCTGGCTGAGGACAGCGTTGGGCATTTCTAACTTTGCTCAGCCCTGGTATCTGTCTCAGTGCAGTCCTTGAGGTGAGCAGGGAATGTGTTTGGGTGACCCAGGAGGGGAGGGATGGAAAAGCTCAGCTCCTACCCTGCACAGCTAAAGGCCTGGTTTTTCTGTGCCATAGAACTCATCATAGCAGGGGTGCCAGACTGTCCTGAAGCCAGGTTGTGGTTTATTAAGGAAGGCATTTGATCTCATCCTAATAGCTTTGAAGCAGGAAAAGTGGCTTGAAATGGCTGGTTGGGCTGCAGGCAGGGGCAAGTCTCATCCCTGCCCCTGAGGGCAGGTTGCCAGCAGCCAAGGGACTTAAGGCACAAAGTGAAAATGTGGTTAAGTATTTTGCTGCAAGACTTTCTCTTGGCAGAGGAGCTTTTGGCTGAGCAGAAATGATCCCATCAGCCCTGCATCTCTACAGGGTATGGCTGACACAAACGCAGGGGGACAGGAGAGCTTGCCCTGCTCATCATGTCATGCATACAGAAATCCTCTGTGTCCATGGGGTTTTGTCTCTCTCCTTTTGCCCACCCTTGTCTGCAATGTGTGGTGATCCTTCATCTCCAGCTACTTGAGGGTAGCAGGTCTGGGGGCAGCTGCTCCCCAGCCCAGTTCCATCAAGCATCCCTCAGCTCTCAGACCTTGGAGCAGCCTCCATCACTTCCCCAGGAGTGTGATACCCACTCTGCAAGATGACTTCAGGCTGCTGTGCAAACTAGGCTTGGTGCAACTGCAGGGACAGCATGGTACTTTTCAAGCCTTGGGACTGAAAATTTGAGATTTGTTCCAGAGGGATGGAGACATCACTGTCCCCTGCTAGGAGGTGTGTCAGGGTTTGAAACATTATTTTAGGGGTGTTTGGATCCCAGGAGCTTCATTTCCTTTGAGACCTGTCTTTCTGGCTGCTTCTCTAGCAGCTCAAACAATTCCTAGAGAAATTCCATAAACCCTTTAAAAAATTGATTTCTTAAATATCTGACTCCTTCTGAATGTCTGATACTCCTTTTTTACCCAAGTCCTTGGATGTAATGAGTACTTTCCTCACCTCTGTTGATCCTGTTCAGATCAATAGAAACTCTGCAGGGGGAAAGGTATTTGTATTGATATTGGGTGGCAGCTGCCTGTCTGTGCTGGTGATTGCAGGTGGTACTTTATTCTTCATGTTACTCTTGATTAAGGATTTCTGTAGAATTATATGACCATTTTTTCCCAGGGAATTTTTCCACGAACATAGGGTGGTAGATGACAACCTAACCTGGAGTTTGGTTTTTCCTGATTTTGCTTGTGGACTCTCTTTCCCTCAGCAAGCTGAGCACAAGTAGTTTCCAACATTGTGATTTTGACTCATTTTTGCATGGTGGGCTGGAGACTCAGCCCAGCTGGTCTGAGCAGAGCTGGGGTGTCTGTGTCCCTCCTGAGTTTGAGGTACCACTGCGGGATGCAGGCATTTGGGAGCTGTGCCATGGGTTTGGAACAGGGAAGGGCCATGTTTCTGTTCAGTGCATCCCTGCTCCCTCACCCAGAGCCAGGGCAGGCAGCCTGCTGTGAGATAAGAGATGGAGCTGCTGCCTGCCAGCGCTGCAGCCGTGTCACACAGGAGGCAGGGCTGCTGGGGAGCCCAGGGGACACGAGCTCCTCGCTGTGCCTGTGGTGGCACAGTGCCAGCCCTGAAGAAGCAGGAAGGGCCCATGGGTGTGTCTGGGCTGCAGGTGAAGCTGGGGCTGGGGACACATCCCCCTGTAGAACTGTCGAGCTTGCTCAGCCTTTATTTCCTTCAGTGTCCAGGCAGATGGAGGGTCTGGCTCTGTCCTTAGTTTGCAGATGTGACTGAAAGATTGCAAAGAGCCCTTGCACCTGCAGTGAAATTCTTTGGTAACTGAGCTCTAAGGCCAGAGACGTGACAGTACTGTGAAACTCTTCAGCAGTCCTCCCCTGTTGTGTGCCATCTCTTATTTTGGGGGAAAAAGGAAAAAAAAAAAAAAGGCAAGGAAAGAAAAGGAAATGAGAAAGATGTGCTAAGCTCATCTGTAGAGACAGAGACAGGTGATCAGCATGGGGTATCTGCAGTGCTGTGCCTTCCCTCTCCTCTCTTTTCCAAACTGCTATGTGCGTGTCAGGACTGTCTGTCCATCTGTCCATGCACAGGCTGGGTGGGTGGCAGAGCCCTGTGCCACCTGAAGGGCTGTGCAGTGCCTCATCTGTCACCAAAGCTCCCTGGTGCCGTGGCAAAGCAAATATGCTGCAGCAGGCTGGAAAGCTGTAAACATATGGGCACTAACAACAGATTAAGTGAGTGATTTAGTCTAAGGGGCTTGGTAGATTACCATAAAATGTATCTTAATTAGAAAAGCAATCAAAGTTGCACAGAGTCAATGAGGATGAAGCGTCTCTGTTGGCAGCAGTGAGTGTCCTATCCCCCGTTCCAGGGGATGTGGATGGTGATGGATGCAGCTCATGCCCACTTTGGGGGTTTCCTGGGGTTTGCCCAGTTCAGCCCGGAGTGCAGGCTGCCTTAATGCTCATTATTTGTTATTTGACCAATTAGACCATCCTGGGAGCTGCTCAGAATGAGTCTAAAGGAACCTGGTGGACTCAGGTTCCTTTAAAAGCATTAACAAAGCAGAAGCTGCTGAAGGTGAAGGAAGAGAGCATTTGTACATTTTCCTTAAAACTCTGTACCACTACCCAAAGATACATCTAAGTGTTTGCAGTGTATAGTACAGCTAGTCCCAGATAAAGGATTGGGGCTTCTAAGTGCTACCATAACACAAATAATTAATAAGTCTCTCTCCCTCCCTGTGTCCTTATCTTTTCAGTGAGCATGGCCATAATTAGCTTTCACCTGATTCTAAGTTTATGGCATGTTCAATTGCTTTTTCCATTCTGCTTGTGTTTTCTCTGCTTCCTTATTTTAGTGGTCCTGGCTTTATTCCACAGGCCAGAGTCTATGGATTAAAAAAAGCTGGATATTCATCTCCAGCAGTGCAGATGTAAAGATTGCGACAGCCAAACACATATTGATGCACTATTGGTTTTGTACAAGTGTCTGTTTCTTTTCTGGGGTCTGGGAGGATTTGAAGTACGTTGGGAAGTGGCACAGAAGATTTGCAGCAGCTGCTGGAAGCCAAGAGAAAGGGAAGGATGACTGGTTGTCTCAGAATTAAATATTTTTGAACCATGAAGGAAATGGAGATCATTCAGGCAAGAACCTGATTTTTGAAATGTTTTTTCTCTTTGTGTTTGGAAGCAGGTATGGGTAAAGATTCCATGGAACACGAATTAAGGGATGTGAATAAAAAGAAGACAGGCAAGAGGTGTGAAGCAGCACAGGAGGATGCAGGGGAACAGGACAACTTAACCTGTCCAGATGAAGTGTTTCAGAGCTAGTGAGATAAGGACAATGTTGTTAGCATTTCCTAAATATGTTGTGTTTAGGTGTTGCTTTTCATGATTTAAGTGTGGGAAGGAGAGCAATACCATCTCTGGGGACAGAGTGTGAGAGGAGTGGCAGAAAAGAAGAGGAGAGGGAGGTTTTAATTTTAAAAATGTTTCTTGCTCAAAATGTTCCCTGTGAATTCCCAGAGCTCGGCAAAGCAAAGGTTCATTTATAGCCCATCATCTTAATTATTAAAAAATAAATTATTTTTACCATGTGGGCTGATATTTAGCCAGGAGCAAATTCTTATTGCAGCCTTTTGCACAGAGGTGGGTGTCGAGGTCAAAGCCAGCTCCAGTGGATTTTTCCATCCAAAACTGGTTTGAGATGAGGCAATGGGCCCCATGTTTGGAGACAGAGCCAGGGCAGGCGTGTAGGACAGCAGGTGACAGGCAGCAGATGACACCAGATAGTTACACTGGAGCCCAGGGAGCTGAGAGGAAGTTACTAATGGCTTCTGATGAGCATGGACGTGATAATAATGAGGTTAATGCCCTTTCATTCACCCAGAAACATCCTCAGGAATGTAAAATCCCTGCTAGTCAATGGGCAATCATTAGGACATTAATAATACAGCGTGATTGAAGGACAAGAGCCTTTCCTAATAATCAGTTGCCATCAGGGCTGACCCAGGGAGGGTTTGGTAGCAGCCCCCTGACTGTGCCACGCTGCAGGGACCCAGCTGTCAGAGCATTTTCTGGTCAGAGGAGTGCTCCAGCCTCTCAGTTCTGCTGTGTGCATCTGTCACCAGAGCAGGAAAATTCTCCTCAGGAGCCCAGGTCCAGGAGTAGTGCTGGGAAAGGAGCTGAAGCTAATGGGAAGCACAAAGGCACAAATTAGGTGAGGAAGCAGTTCCAGGAGCTATCAGGGAATGTTGCCAAGGGACAGTGGTGCCTGGTGGTGATGCTGGGAGAGCTGGGAGTGGGGCTGGGCTCCCTGGCTGGGAGGGCTGCCTTGTCCCAGCCCCAGCCCAGGGCAGATGTTGTGCACACTGAGTACAACACTGCCTTTGAGAGCTGGCTTTGTGGTCCCTGCCATCCAGTGCTGCAGTGTGGTGTAGCCTTGGCTGTGGTTGAGTCCCTGTGCCTGCAGTGGCCAGTCAGGCTTTGGAGACATGAAGTTCAGGAGTACTTTCCCTTCACAGAGTGCTTCCATGTGTGCATGTCACTCAGCCGTAATGAAAATCCCTGTGGTTATTAGAGGGAGTAAATCCCACTCAGTAATAACTTGGATCCTGCTCTCTATGCATTTATGTTACATTATGGGCCATTTTAAGCCCAGATGCTTTTGAACCCACCAAGCAAAAGAGGAAATGAGCAGCCATCCAACCTTTTTTATTTTATAATGTTTACACTTGTTACACAATAAATCACAAACAATCAGGCTGTAAAGTCTGCACAAAACCTGTTGTTTTCTGGAGGGAGCAGAATCAGAGTTATATTTATGCATTAACCTGGGTGTTTGGTGGGTTGTTGCACGTGGCCTGTTAGCAAAATGAGAATTGACTTGACCTATTAGAAAAGCTCTCTTGTACCTCACCGTGGCTTTCCGTGGTTTTGCCTGTGGTGCTCACATGTGGTTGGTGCCAAAGCAGCTCATGAGACAAGAGGAAGGGGACACAGAGTGGGAGTGGCTGCTCTCCAGGACTCTGGGCACTTGTGATGCTCTGGGCGCTGTCACAATGTGGATCCTGGTAGAGACTGCCACGGTTGTTTGGTTTTTATTTTTGCTGGAAGTCTAGGACTAGAAAAGCTCTCAGCCCCAAAAAGGAGCACGTCTCTGCTGCAGTGACATATGTCACAGCATGAGTCATTCAGGGATTATATGTACAAATCCAAACATGTCTGTCCAACTTGTGCTCCCGTGTCCTTAAATGAAAAGGGCACCAAGGGGAAGCTGTGGAGGCTGCAGAGGAAGAGCCAGAACTTCCAGGCTGTTCTACAGCCAGAGGGGAAAGGGCTGCAGGTATGTCTGTGATACATCCCAAATAAAGCCATGTTCACCCAGTAATTACCCCAGGTACCTAAGCCTGTTTGCAGCACCTCTTGGTGTCTTTTGTTCCATGGAAGACACGTCACCAATGTGTCAATGTCCATGTGCTGAAAGCAATTTGTACAATACATTCTAAAACCTTAGTAAATGCTTACCTCAAACCTTTGACTCGTGGTTCGAGGTGCTTGTGCAGGTTACTTGTGTAAGTAGCTGTACTGCAAGGCTTTTCACTGTGTCCAAGAAGAGATGCTCTGGATGTGCCTCTGTTTTCTGCCTGTTAACTCTTCCATGCATGCTGCCATTAGCTTTCAGCTTTGTGGCTGACCCATTAAATACTGGATGAAACAGCTTGCATTACATTTTCAACTTAATAAATAGGAAAGGCATTACAAGATTCTGTCTGGCCATCTGGAGGAACAGTGTTCTTTACCCCAGCGAATGGCTATCTAATCCTCTCATATACAGTTGGGCTTTATTCTGTTAAAACATAATGAGAAAAGACTACCATACCATTATTTGGTGGAGCTAAATGGGATTTTTAGAATAATCAATGGAAGATGACTGAAAAAGATAAAGGTTTTCTTCAAAGCAAAAGAGAGAAAATTGTCTCCTTGGGATTAAAGTATTGTATAACCAAGTTATTATAAAATGATCTTTACTCACTAAAAATACCCCAATTTCATTTCCATAAATCTTTCCATTAAGAATCAAATCAAGTTGTTGGGTTTTGGTTTTTTCCATTTAAAAAAATGCTAAGCATTAAATGAAGTGTTGTGCTTCAAACAGAGGATGCTATGGGGTTCCTGCCTGCTCTGGGGTCAGGTCTTTCCATCCAGCTGGTGGCATCAAGGGCTGCTCTTTGTGGATGCACTAAAATGCCAGACAGAGGTTTTCTGCTGTAGATGGCTTCATGAAGACCCCACAGCCGTGTGGAGAAGTCATGGAGCACACTGGTCTCCTCCAGGTGGAGGACAGTGGCATATGTGGTTCTTCATGCCCAAATTTCAAGCTGCTCCCTCATCCCTGGGGTTTTCACTCCACACAGACCAAGGCTGGGCTGGCACAGGAGCCTTCTTAGCAATGCTGCTGTTTATTTATCAGGTGGGGACACTGAATCCCAGCAATCAGTGAACTGTGGCTTTAGGGTTTGTTTCTCAGCAGGAGCAGAATATATTTCAGCTTTCTCCCTGAGTAGTTGTTGAAGGAAAATGACTCCAGCTAGTTATCACCCCCCCAGAACTGCGTTGGTTGCAACGCTATCCACCTCCAATTCATCAACCAGTCAAACTGATATAATTAGGAATCCCAAAGTCAATAATCTGATAATCTCCAGTGCACAAAGGCTTGTATGTAGGAGAAGTGATTCCAGGAAGTCTGCAGCTCAGATTCATGCAGGAAAAATGCCAGATTTTAAAAAAGAAACAGGCAGAGACCCAGAGGAGAGAGTGCTTCCTAATCCTTCACTGGTGACATATTTTGGGCCATCAGTTCTGCAGTAAATGTTTCCCGTACAGTCCTTTAGTGCCTTCAACCCTTCCCTTTACAGCCTTCATAATAAAGTTCAATTACTGGTTGTGCCCTATAAATAAATAATCTCAGTTTAAGGAGACTCTCTGCTGGGTGAGCGGTGCCGGCTGCGGGGGGACGTCTCCAGAGCAATGTGCTCCCTCCTCACTCCACACACACTCCTGGCCACTGTGGGACGTGTGAGGCACTGGGACATTTGGCAGAGGTTTTGCAGTCTTTCTGTTATGGTGGTATGGAGAAAGGGAGGTCTCAGATCCAGAAATGATGTCAGAAAAACAGGTCTGCTTTTAAAACACTCTGAACATGTAAAATGACTAATAACAGTGCAGGCGTTTTGAATATTTCAGGTTGCTCTTTCAAAGTGTCAGGAGTTCCCCTCGGCTTTCCAGTGTTAGGGCAGGAGTAGGGGGCTGGGGGGATCTCTTTGGGAAAGCATCCAGCAGGTTCATTCCCACTTTCCTTCCTTGGTGCCTAGAGAAAACATTGGAGACCAAATCACTTAGTGAACTGCATAACTCACAGCCTGTTTTTTGGCCACCACAGCTCCAGGCAAGACTAACACTTTCTTTTTAAGATCTTGCCCTCCTGGAGGATCCAGCAAGGAACCCTCAGGCAGAACAGGTCCTATCCTTTGCAGCAGGATAATTTTGGGGTGCATCCCCAGCATGGCTCCATCCAGTCAGCCAGCAAGTTGCCACAGGCTGCTGCACAGGGCAGATGTGCTCCCACAAAAAGCAAGTGGTTTGTATGGAAGTTTCATCAATTTTAAATGACAGTGTTGTCTTCCTACCAGGGTGTTTCAGCTGTAACATGTTCCACATAAGCCTTTCAACTCACCTTGTCAGGAACTGTTCTGCCCTCCCCTGGTGTGCAGAGCGAGCCTGTTGCTCAGCAGGCATTGAAGGGAATTGTCACAAAGCCAAACAGGGAGAAGGGATATGAAATCATCCTGTTTTTTCCTTCCACGGTGGGATGAGTGATGCCCAGGGTCACATGCTGAGGCACTAGCAACTGTTTAATTCACATGAGGGACTTGGGGTCCCTCAAGGCATCCCACACCCCAAGCCCCTAGCTGCTGGTTTGGGAAAGGAAGGAGCCAGCCTTGAGCCTGGATAAATGACAGCACCTGAATACTGAATTACAGGATTTACTGCCATTGCATTGAAACCTGGCATTAGAGGAAGGGAGGTGGTCCCATAAATCATATGATGGACCTTTGCCTGCCCTGAGCTGGTGTGAGAAGCAGTGTTGTGCTCTGCTGGATATTACGTTGCTATTTTTTCTCAAAGTGCTAAGGAACCAACTGGTCTTTAAAACATGCTTGTCTGATTTGACAGGGAAGTCTGGTTTATTGTTGCACAGTACCATAATAAATGTAATTTCTGTTGGTTAATTTATGTTGTGGGATTATACTTCTTTATAAAAATATACCTGTAGTCCAGGCCAAGGCTGGAGGTCAAAGAGGGAATATCATCATAACAGGATCTGGGAATGGGATTAATCACTTTACAGAAACTCATTGCCTTGGCAGCATTGTGTCAGACCATGAGGAAGAAGGATGATCTTCCAGCCAGGCTAGCCTGGATATGTGAGATGTGCATTGCTCCAGTGTGTGCTGAGAAGCACAAATAATGTTCCTTGCTCTCCCTCCCTTTGGTCTGTGCTCATTGGGTGGGTTGGTAACTGCTTCCATAGCACACACAGAATTTGGGGGATGCTTGGTGTGTTATGGAATGGAATGTGGGGCACTGATCCGGGCTGGGGACAGGCATTTTCCATTTCCCTGCAAGGGTCTGGGCACAGTGAAGGCACCAGCCTCCCCACTGTCTAACAATGGCCAGGCAATAGCTGCAGCTGCAGCAGGGATGGGAACACAGGAGAAAGCAGGGCTTGCCCTGCTCCCCCTCCTGTGGGCAGGAGCAGCCTGGCACAGCCAGGGCAGCAAGGATTTGTTGCCTCAGTGGCACCACATTCCTCCCATTCCTGCTGCAGGACTGGCTGTCAGGCCTGAGCCTTGGCAGGCAGCAGCCACGGGATAACCAGAGGTAACTGCATGGGGACATTGATCTCATGTGAAGGGGAGAAGCAGGATGTGTGCACACTTGCAGACAGGCCTGGTGCTGAGTGTGCATTTACAGGCAAGGAGTAAATAGGAACATGGGGAAACACTTTCCCTTTCTCCATAAACTTTTCAATTTCAGAGCAGCCCGATTCAATAAAATTATCTTGCAGATGGAGGTTTTATTGAGTCTGGCCCATAAAGCTCCCATTATGGGGTTTACAACTGCCTTTTACACAAATCCTGCTCTAATAAAATACAGTGGTGTTTACAGTATTCCTGAAATGGCCGCAGAATTACTGTGTGCACAAAAAAACCAGCTAGTAATTCTTGGCTTATTGCTCTGGGCACTCCTCTGACAACATAAAGCAGCACAACTTGGGGTGGGGGAGAAGGGGAAATGCAGAGGTAGGAGGAGAAGAATTATGCTGCTGCTTGACCATGATACCCCAAAGAAATACCATTGATTTACAGCCCTCACTCTGCATTCCCTTGATGTAAATTATAAATATGCTTCCTAAAGGTGCTTGGTGTCCTCAGCATGCAGCTGTGGGGACTGGCTGGGCATTACTGGGTGATCCCAGCCATCAGCTGATCCAGCCACAGCAGGGAGCCAGGCTTGAGCTGGCTGAGGCACAGCTGAAGTTTGGTAGAAAAGTCTGCAGCATGGTCCTTTTTCTCTCCCCACCTGCCTTGTGGGTGCTGCCTGGTGCTTGGAGCAGAGTGTGTGCTGGGTAAGGTTGGGAGCTGGTGGTTGTGCATGGAGGGGTTTGCTGAAAAGCTTCTGGTTAAGAGCTGGTGGTGGGGCTGAAGTAAAGGCTGGATGCTCTCAATAGGGGAGAGGAAAAACTGGGAATTCTGGAGGAGATACTTCCAGGAAGGAAGGAATAGCCTGAGCTGTGGTTTTGGGTATGGCTCTGTGCCCTTGGTGAAAAACATGATGACACCCATTATGGTGATTTCTAATGCATGATTAAAGAAGATGCATTTCAGTTGCACCTCTTTGCTCTGCTTGTCCCCTTGCTGAGAGTGTTAGCTGGGAGGTGATGGCTCTTCCTTTATGGCAGGTTCACACTGCAGGCTTTCAAGTTCCCTCTTTATTTATCACTGTTAATCTTTGTGCCTATGTACCTGCAAACCATTTCATTTGCAACTCTGTTAATTAGGCCAGAAAGCAGGTCAGTGTTCTCTCCTGCTCTCCTTAATATATTGTCTTCTCCTTAATATATTTGTTTTCACAACTTGACCTGAGGTGATTAATGCTGATTTTCAGTGCTGTGCTGCATGTAAGGGCAGAAACTTCTTGTGTGTACAGAGGAAGTGTCTCATTTAGGATGAAGGAACACTGTTTAAGTTGTAATAAAAACATTTATTTTGTGGCACATATTTAACAAGTCAATTCACAGTGAAATTCAGGTTTCTTCTTTTGCAGTGAGCTCAGCAAGAAGAATTGATTCAATCAAAGTTTTTATTAACTTTTCTTGTCATTAGCTACCTTAATACCTTTGCAAATCTATCCTCCATGTATGATATGCCCTGATCACATTGGAATTGAGTGGCAGGGTGGAAACTTGCATCATTCTCCTGTTAGTCCCTGTGCTCCATCATGCTCAGCACACCACTCTGCACCCAGGGAGGGTCTCCCTGCCCCAGTGCTCAGGTGTCACCCCTATAATCTGTCACTCTCTGGGGAAAAGGTGCAGATGCAAAGCTGAATTCCAAGGAGGCTGGTGAAACTTGGGACTTTGTTTATGCTGCAAAGTGGGAGAACTAAGATTAATGGTATGTTTTACAAAGCCTTGTGCTGCAAGAAAAGATCTAGTTTTTCTATTTATTATGTTTTCAGTCTGTTATTTTGCCATTACATCTACTTGCTGCATTATTTTTCAGTGTCCATAAAAATGGTTTCTTTCCACATGTGAACACTCTCTTGTTTCCTCTGGGTTGCTGATTTTAGCCTATTTAATTGTGGCTGGGATTGGTCATTTGCTTTCCATTTCCCTGATCTGCCCTTCTGTAAATCTCACAGTAACTCTGTTAAAACTGATGGAGTAACTTCAGGGCTATAGTGCTGCAACCAACAAAATCTAACTTTTCCTTTAATTTAAATTACAACTGCATAAATAAACTGTCCCCACTTCTACTTGGGGTCTTCCAAGGAATCCTACATCAGTGATATTTGAAGATACTTATGCATGCTTCCAATTCCTTTCTTTGAACCCTTAATATAAAAGCTGATGTGTCTCTGCCCTGCATACCCCCTCCTTCATTATTTTTCTCCTGGAAGATTAAGATATGTTATAGGTTTGCATCAGAACCACCCAACTCTTTTTTCCTCTCCAGTTCGCCTGACTCCAGCCAAAGTCTGGAATTCCTTTCTGCTTTGCAGTCAGTTTACTTTACCTCTGTGTCCACTTTAGATTACGGTAGTAATTTAGGAAAAGTAATTAAAACAAACACTGTGGGTTTTTTCTAAGTCTTTCGTGAAGTGGGAGAGGGGCAGCTCAGGTCTGTGTTTTGCCACATAATGTGATGGTGGCTGTGTGATCTGTCTGGGTCTGCTATTGCTACTTCTGGTTGCACCTTTGAAATACTTCTGCCAGTGTTTTGTTTGGTTTAAGAATTGCTCATTATGTTCAGTCAATATCCATCCTTCTCTTGTCCAATCTTACCTGTCAGTGGGGTGATTTAAATTACTGCTTGGGTTGTGAATCCCAAATAGGCTGCAAGACAGGAGGGAAGAACCGAGATGGCTGGCATGGACAAATGGTGATGGGTCTGTCTGTGTGGCAACAGAGCTTCATGTGTCATGGCTCTTTGCTTTTGGGAAGGGTACAGGAATAATGTATGGCAATGCTTTAAATGCAAGGAGTGATGGATAACCTGACCCGAGGGGGCCGGTGCTGCAGCTAGAGCTACTGCATGGATCTGCTGAAACGAAACGAAATAAAATTGTTGTTTGTTTTTGACAGCTTTTTGCAATCTTTGCATTTGCAACATGCGGCGGGTACTCTGGAGAGCTGCGCCTCAGTGTGGACTGTGCAAACAAGTCCGAGAGTGACCTCAGCATTGACATAGCCTTTGCCTACCCCTTCAGGTAACGCCGGCGGCGCGCGCGCTTCGGCTCTCGGGGCTGGGCTGGCATCCTTCACTTACAGCACATTTCAGTCTAGCACTGCTCTGGGGCTCCAGAATCTTCCTCTGGTGTGCAGGAGGAATGGGTTTGGCTACTCATTTGGCTACCCACCTGGTGTGGATGGGGCCGTGGAACTGCTGGGAATGGGAGTTCAGCATGGGAGAATTCATGACTCTCAGATTCCAGAGCCCTGTGGAGGCCAGGAAAGCTGGGGGAGTGGAAAATGGGAGGCAAGGAAAAATGAAACAACACAATCATCCCAAGATGAAAAACTGTAGTGTAGCCATTAACTTAAACTCTAAATGAGAGAGGTTTCCCATCAACTGCACTAGCAAGGATCTGGAATAGCTGCTCCAAGGGAATCATCCCAAGATGAAAAACTGTAGTGTAGCCATTAACTTAGGCTGGAAATGAGAGAGGTTTCCCATCCACTACATTAGCAAGGATCTGGAATAGTTGCTCCAAGAGATGGGGAAGCAAAAAGCCGAAATGAGTTTGAACGATAATTTTGAAATGCTTTTGAAAATTTTATTAATTGCCTGTTTGCATCTCTTGGTGTCCGAATGCTTTAAACCTACTGATTTAGGAAAACAGTTTTTATAGGTTTTTTTTATGTTTTTAAGTACATCTGAAAACTATAGTGTAGTTATACATATATATATATAAAATAGTATATACTTATATATATAATGTTCTTGCCATTTAAGATCCTGCTTCAGAAGAGCATCTACAGTCTATCTTTTAGATAAGTCAAGTCCACTGCAGAAACCACTCACTTTTGTATAAATGATTTCTTCAAGGAATTGAGATGATTAAGAAAAGAATGCGTAATTCAATCCCAAGTCTAGTACACTATGACTCTAAAATAATTTTTCTTCCTTGGGAAATCACATGCTGTTTTGCTTATGATTGCTGTGCACAGACCAGACTTGAAAGCTTCTATTTCTTTAACATGTTCTAAGATACAGCAAATTCTAAATAATGGGAACTGAATTTGATTCCTTGAAATGTTGTTCTTGCTTGACATACATTTATTACTCCAAAAAGTCACATTTCCTGGTATTACAAATGTTTATTTTTTGGCTTGAATATGACCACATTTTCTTTCATTTCTGCTTAGTATGCGTAGGAGAGATCCTGAAAATTGAGTTATGTGAGTTTGTAATTTGATTCACTTCCAAATAGGTCATTTCTCCAACATTCACTACAAATACACCCTGTAGTGAAGTGCTTTTAGTTTGCATTATTATAAAATAGTATTTTATTTTAAAAGTTAATAAAACAGAGAGAAGTAGCCCTGAAGTGTCTCCTGGTGTTTCACCTGGCACATCAACCATTGTTTCTAGAAGGAAGTGGCTGGATCTGCAATTTCCCACAGTTTTGCTTATTAGAAAACTGGAAGTAATTGATGAGTAATGCAACATTCCAGCATGTTGCAGAGATGATGCAGAATAGGGATTATTTGCAGGAGGGATCCAGCTGAGGCTGTAGCTGGCCCTTGAACTCAGCATGCACAGATGGGATGTATGGCACACACAGTGGGGTGGTTTGCTACGTGGTACAAATACACCTGAAATGTGCAGGTGAGAGGGGAGATGACTCTGAGCTGCTGTTTCAGGAGAAGCATGAATATATTCGGATTTTGTGCAATTTGGGATTTTGTTTGCAAACCTGAGGCATATGCAAAAAGTGTCCAGAGATGTGCAGATTATATGAGGCAGCAGATGTGTGCCTGGAAAATCTGCTACTTTGGAACTTGGTGTCATCTCAGTGTTTTATCTAAATATTCCTGTGACTTTCTCATGTGTTTGCTATTTTTGCTTTTCTCCAATGCTCCTTCCACAGAATGGAGATGGGGTGCTCGAAAAACAGAAGTGAGATTAGTTGGGAAAGGTAACATCTCAGAGCAGTGAAAGTTGGGAAAGGTAACATCTCAGAGCAGTGAATAAGCTTGGAAAAGGCAGCTCAGAAAAGCTGAGGCTTTCTAATGAAGACTGTTCTCCTCAGGCTGAGGCTCATCTCCCTGCATGGGCTTGTAGGCATTGTTAGGTAGGATGAATTTCCCACTAGTTGACTTGCATTCAGGTCCATCTTCCCATGGCATTTTCCTTTCAAATGCCTTCACAGTCCTGATTATTGGCTGTCAGCTGGGGGAGGTGTAGGTGGAAGGAGAGAAGCTGCTGAGCATCTGACACCCTGCTGCTGTTGGGGCTGTCAGCAGTGACACTGAAGCAGTCAAAATACCTGAGTGCTGCTTTTTTATGAGCTGCACCTTCCAGCATGACTTGAAACAAAGCAAGTTGTGCTACTAGCTGCTTTCATTTCTCTTGCTGGGAATTTGAGGCTTTATTTTCTTCTCCCAAAAAATTAACTGCAAGACCTTGGCCAATAGATGACAAGTGTCAAGAGCTTAAAGCTGGTAAACAAGGTGGTAAGGCTGAACAGGACAGCTTGGCAAAGCAGGAAGGCTTGGGTGTTTTGGAAATGAGATTGAAGGACCCTGAAAACCTTCCTATTGAAGCAAGATCAGAATGGGGATAGGCATAGATCAGAATGAAAGGATGGGCATGGCACTTGTGACCACATGCTTCTGGGGCCAATCACCTGAGCTGAAGAAAAGGAGGATGCAGGAGGGACAAAACCAGGGCTGGTGAGGGGGTGATTCATGTGGCCCCAGGCCAGTCTTGAATGCACAGAGGCAGTGCTGCACTCCACAGCAGGTAGCTCCAGATGCTCCCAAAACAAAGGAGCTTCTTCACACCTGCTTATTGAGATTTTTCTCAGCCCCAACCTACAAATTGCAAAAGTCTCCAGCAAGAAATAAAAATGAGTCCAAGAGAAATAATTAGTACAATTAGACAGGGAGTTTTGAAACATACCTTTAAACTAATATTAATTCTTTCTTGGTTTTTCTTTTTTTAAAGTTATGGCTATATGGAAGTTATGCTTGTCTCTTGTGTTGTCTCACTGCTGTTCTAACTCTGGTAGCAGGAAATTGTGGAGCACCAAAAGGAAAACCCAAAGAAACCTTTTTCACAAGGTGGCTGCCTCTCGTTTCTGCTGGAATCACTTTCTTAGTTAGTTCTGGACCTGGATTAATTTGCCCTTTGAAAAGGGGGAAGTGAGGAAAAGCATAAAGTGTACTAATCACTAGCCACTACCAGAGCAACCTGGTGCAGTGGTGCTTTTGCACTGCTGGGAGACAGGATCCCTGGGAGAAAAGCCCTGCCTGTGCAGGGTGGCTGTGTCAGGAGCATGAGGAGCTGAGCCATTCCCATCTGAGCTTCTGCTCTGAGCTCCTGCTGCTGGGGTGCAGAAACCACTGAAGAGTCCCCCCAGTATTGATGTACTTGACCCCAAATCTGGCTCCACCATCTCTCCTGGAACAGGAGATGAGATGGATGCTTTTCCATCCACAGTTACACTGATTCATTTAAGCTTCCTGCAGCCCACATCCATGACCCTGTAGTCACCCTGCAGTGTGGAAATTAACCTGAAGTCTAAACCCTAATATCCTCCAACAGTGTCTCTTGGAGCTCTGCCACACTCTTCTACAGATCCTGCCAGACTCCTCCATGCCTAATCTGATATTTATAAAGATGTTTTAAATATTCACCTGAGGGGTTTTTTTTCTCATTTTGACCTGATTCTAGTTTTATTACAGAACATTTCTTCCTTCCTCATGTTTTAAAGCAGAAATCAGCCATTCTATGGATACCTGTATATGCATTTTGGAAGTTTTACAAGTTCAAATATGGAATCAATTTTCCTGCCCCACAGTAGCAGTTTTTCTCTAGCATTAGGATCTGTGCTTGATCCAGAGTCTATTGCAAATTTGGCACACATTTGGATGTTCATTAACTTGACCGTCGCCCAGGCAATGATTCTTGGAGGGGGTGGAAAAAAAATTCAGTATCTTGGGATTATTTGTTACTCTCACAGTCCATCACCCTTTCAGATTGGATTTGTCACTTATCCAAGTGCCCTGAAGCAATATGTTTTGTCTGTAATAAGAGTCCTAGTGAAGGTCCTATTTGTTTATTATTTTCTGTGATCCCAGAAATATTTTTATCATGTACTTGGTTTTTCCTTGGGCTTACTTTGATAATAAGAGGTTGAACAGTACACCTACTGGGTACATACTTGTTACTGATATTCACTATTTTAAGATGCTTTTTTACCCGTCCTCCTCAAAGCAATTATTTTCCTTTGCTTAACTTACAGAGTCTGTACTGAAGATTTTTTGCTAGTTAATTATTCCCATCACAAACCTGATGTTTTACTTGCAGCTGGCAGAGTTGCACTGAAACATTTGGGCTTCTTCAACTACTGATTTAAATGAAGCTTTGCACCTCAGAGGTGCTCTCGTGGTGATGTGCTGGGAGAGGTGCTCTGTGCTGAGGCCATCACCTGCTCTTTGTGGTGATGCCCTGTCCATTCCAGGGAGGAATGCTGTGCCAGAGCCTGGCTCTGGGTGATGCTGGCGGGCTCTGTGGCTCCTGGGAGTCCCATGAGCAGAGATGTTATGCTGGTTGGGCCTGCAGGGCAATGGGAAGGAAAAACCATCTCAATACAAGCCCCGAAGTTAAGTCTTGAGGCAGACCCTGGACTAAAATCTCTTTGTCTGTAGCTTTTGGAGATGCTTTGACCCAAACCTACATACAGAGTCTATCCCAAGTTAAATGCTGCATGGGAATGAATTTGGAGCATCTCTTGTCTTTTCTTGGGGCATTCATCCTGAAAACTACTTGGAAAGTATTGACCTCAGGATGACATTGTTAAATTTTAAACAGTCTCTCCTAAGCCAGTGGTTAGGTGGAGTGTGTGCAGAGGTGTTAGGAGCACTGAGCCACAGTTACCAGAAGGACAGAGTAGGATTTCCTGGTGGTGCTAATGTGAGACCCTGATGAAAAGATGTCTTTGCACATCTTTGTATCCCAGCAGTGAGCAAAACAAATGTTTTCCATTTTATTCTAAATCACCTATTAGTATCTTTTCAGTGTGTTAGTAAAGCTGTCTCTTCAAGTGGTCCTTCCTTCTGAAAGAAAAGGAAATTTTGTTTTATGGGATCTTTTCATTCACTTTAAGCATCTCATTTGAATAAAGACATTCCCAGTGAGCACCCTTGAAAGTGTTCACCTCATCTACATGCTATGGGCAGCCTGGTCTTCCATTTGAAATATGACAGCCAGATCTAAATTGCCTACTTAGAAGCTACAAATGATAATTAAGGAGAAAACATCCAACTTTTTGAGCTTTGCATCCATCTTTCTTTGGAAAAGGCCTCTGCTAATGTTAGCACATTTCTGTGCAGGGTGTACTATCCTTCTATTTTTTGTCATCCATTTGTAAATCTTGCTTCAGAATTCAGTGAAAAACATTCTGGCTGAAAGATTATGAATGTCTGTAATGGCTGGGAGACTGAGAGCTGCTGATAAATTGAAATTCTTTCCACTAAGTAGTTGCCTGCAGTGCTGACTTTCAGGCAGCAATGGCAGGTTCTGCTCCCAGACTTCTTGGGAGGTTGGAGATAAGAAAGAATAAAGTCACAGAGTCAGCTGAACTCCTTAAGGTTTGTGTTTTATTTTGGATGTCTTCACCTTACAGAAGATGCCCCTTCTTCAAAACCAAACTGTGGTCTCATAAACCTCCTGTGCATAGACAGGAGCAAAAGCAAGGCAGCAGGAGCTGTGCACTGGCTTCAGGTGTGAGCTGTGCCAAAATGCCCCAGCTCCCAGGGGGATTTGGCAGAGCTCCTGGGAAGGGAGAGGTGATGGTTAAACCTTGCATGACCCATTCCAGCTTAATGAAGGGATAATTCTCCACCCTGGAAATTCTTAGAACAAAACTTGGTGCTTCTGGGAAGCAGATTTTGCACAAGCAGGAGTTGCAGGGATGATTGGGTGGAGTTCAGAAGACCACGAGCTGTGCCACAGTGGTTCCCTCTGGATCTGCAATAGTGAAAGCTGCATTACTTCAGTCCCTTTTCTTGCCAAACTGTGGCTGCCTCATCTGGCACTACAGATCTGGGGTTAACAGCTGAACTGATGAGGAAAAATGTTCAGTAATACATCAGCTAAGCTGGAGATTTTCACCAATATCCCTGTTATATAAACTGTGTAGGATGGGCACTGAGAGCTCAGTCATGGCTTTAATTATTTTTCACAACTGTTTCAAACTCTGACCTCAGCAGTGCTTTTTATACCTAATTTTGACCTCTTAATGAATAATTTGCCTAACCAGAACTTCTACTGTTAGTGGAAAGAGGAAATTGTATGAATGAGGAAGATAATGTTGCATCCTGCTGGGTAAAATTCAGCAAATCCTTCAGGTTACAAATATCTATGACTGTGACACCTTCACAAAGTATCTTCATATTTAATATGACTTAATGATGCAAACTGAAGCATTAAGATATATTTTTAACTAGGAAATAGACCTTTTTTTCTCAGTTGTGATTTTACATTCTGGTAATTTACAGGGCTATCCAGAAAACTGCAGCTCAATTTTTCAAAATCTCCCAGTGGAAAGCCAGTTAAAAGATTTTGTGCCATTCTGACGTGAATGCAAGAACTTTGTGAGCTATTTAAAGTATGGCCCCAGCACTTCCCTGGCAGTGAAGGCATCAGAGACCTTGGTCAAGTCTCTGTACTGAAACAAGTCTGGAAGCAACCTGAACATGGAGCTTGCAAAGCCAAACTGAGCACTGATCAATGGTTGGTTTAGTTAGAGCTGTTTGCTCTTAGATTGTCTCCTGGGCTGGGGAAAAGGTGATCCAGGTCTGCAAAAAAAGTACTTTTCTTTCCAGCTTTGAATGAGCATAGTTTGTAATAGGGAAGGATATTTCACATTTTTATAACTGGCTCTAGTGATTAAAGAGTGCATCCCATAGTTCAGAGCCCTGATGTGATTTTTGCTTGCTTGTGCATGGCTACAGACTATTGAAGTAATTGAAAACTGCAAATCAGTGTTCTCCAATTTCCACAAGTCTTCAAGGACCACAGTGACTGTGAAATACTGTTTTTAGAAAAAGAGAAAATGGGAAAAAATGGGGCTTTTTTACTTGGACAGCTGTGGTCTGCAGTAACAGCTGTCCATGAGAACAATGCACAGTGTAATTCCTATTGTCAGGGTTTGATGGAACTGCTGCTGGTTTGATTAAAACAGATTAAAACATGGATGACTTTGTGACTTTTCTAGTTTTGAGGGCCTCCTCCTGACCCCAGTTACAGTCTTCAAAAGCCACTTTGTAGAAATCATCAAGCTTGGCAAAGAATGGTCATTACTTCCAGTTTGCACTTTTGGAACTGTGGATAAAGGCAAGTGTCCTTTCCTCACAAGTGAGGGACCAGAGATGCTTCCAATCACCCTTTGTTCCTGCATGACATCTATAGAAATCTGATAACATCAGATTTACCAGAAATCTGATAAAACCACATCTTCAGCTTCTCTTTGGGGCTGACCCTGTGCATGTGGTCCTCATCACAACTGGGCTGTTGAAGTAAGAGGCCACCCACCACCCCCACAATTTCATGGCTGGTCTGGATGGCTTGGCTTCTGGCTCAAACTACTTTGTAAACAGCCAAGAAGCTGCAGCCCAAGGGTGAAAAACCCTCTGCTTGTTCAGGGCTGTCAGCAGGGGCTCAGTGCTTGAGGAGGTCAGGGGAGGAAGACTTGTAAAACCATGAAGTCTCCAGTTAAATGCAAGGACAACTGTTAACCAAGGACAAGCTGATGGGTCCAGGCAATATTTTTGTGATGGGGCAGCAGCTCTGCAGATGAGATGACTTCTCCAGATGTTGAGGTTATCTCAGCTGCTGCTGTCATCAGTGTTCTGCTTCTACTCTGTAGCTTTTAATCCCATAAAACTCAGAACAAACAATGTAGAACTGGGGCCATAGAGGAGGTTTGTCTTGGTTCACAGCTCTTCAGACTGGTTAGTTCTCATCTTGGTGTCTATGTACAAACTTTGCAAGAACACAGAGCTCATGGACACACAGCTGGAGGGGGAAGGAAAATGGTAGGAAATTTCTGGAGATGGTGTCTGCTGCAGATAAGGGAGAATGCTTTCTTAAAACTTTGCAATTGTGGAGCTATTCTTTTGGCACTCAAAAATTGGCTTTTTCCTGAATTTGGATGATCCAGACTGGCTGATTTTTCTTCATAGAGGCTATATTTTATGCTGAACACTGTTTTAGTGCCAGAAAAATTCTTCATTAATTCTTTAGGCCAAATTCGTTCTCTAAGTGGAAGTTGATTTTGGATTTGTTGCAGTTTTTTCACCATTTGAATTTTTAATATATATTCATGAATAGTCTCTGCAGTATTGTGCAGTGATGATGTTTTATCTGTGCCTGCCACAAAAGCTTTTCCTAAAAGTCAGAATTTAGGCAACTTCCCTTGCAAATTTATTTTTGCACATTTTCGTGCTGTCAGTACAGAAGCAACCAAAGCAGCCACCCTTTGGCTTTGCTTTGTTTGGTATTTGATCCCTGTATGGCACATGGTGACCCAGCTGGGGGACAATCAAACACATGCCCTTCCCCTATTTTCTTCTCCAAAATGTGCATTTGCTGTGCAGGGGCTTTGAAGATTTCCCCAGGCCTGTAGGGGATGAGGTGCATGGGATGTCTTTGGTCTCCTCTCAGACCTGGATTCTACATTAATTTATTTTCCAGGAGATGAATGCAATATTTTTCATCCAGTAGACTCTGGAGAGGATGTGCATCTAAGACTGTGCAGCAGAGCCCCACTCAGTGCCTGTCCTCTGTGGTTTCACACCTCCTGGGCTATGCAAGGTGTGAAGGTAATGGCAATTTGTCTGCAGGTCCATCACCAGACCCACAAGTCTGCTCAGCCTGTGCTGCAGCCCACCAGCTCCCTGAGGAAAGGATTTGTCATATCCTTCCAAATGTACATACTGTGACTGGGAGTTTCATCCCATAAAACTCTCCAGAGAACTTAATTTGATTGCTTTAGGTACATTAGGACAATTCACTTGAGAAAAATTATAATTAAATAATAAAAAGTAAAACAAAGTAATATTGAAATACAGCACAAAGGAGTAAATGCTGCTGCATCTTCTGTAATTGCTCTTGTATTTATATCAGTTGGTCTGGGGATGAAATTGCTGCTTTCAGGGTCTGTGGATCTGGATGAAAATGTATGTGAACACTGCTTGTGACAGGGTGAAGCATTTGTGCTTTCAGGTGGTTCTGGCTGAACACCAGGCAATTCCCAAGGATTTGGAATACTTTTCCATGGAGTTCATAGCCCATTTGATGGTGGAAGGGAAGGTGAACTGGAGGTGGTGTGAGCAGCTGCAGGATGTGTTGGGGTGCAGGAATGGCAGATCAGCAGTCCCACACTGCTCCATGCAGAAACACTGCCCAGGGATTTGATACTTCCACTTCTTAGAAATGGTCTTATTATATTCAATGGCTTTTCTTTATGATTTCTACTGCTTATGTTTCATCTGTAGATGTTTAAATGTCTGTAAATCCGTCTCCAAATGGAAGCTTTTGTTTGGCTCTGACAGGAGCTTCTTAGTTTGGAAGCTGTTTCCTGTGTCTGTCCAGAGGAGAGGACAGCAGGAGGGACATGAGAGCCATGGGTTCAGCCAGGATATCAGGATGGGACCAGGTAACCCTGGACAGTTATTTATGAGGTGATGTAAATGTATGCCAGTGGCATTTCCAGGTCCTATAATTTTCCTTGATCCATGAACATGATGGCTTTTTATAAAGATAATTAAGGGTTACCTTCCTTCAGAGGTAGTAGCAAAGTTTCCCAGAGACTTGAAAGCAGTTTTTCCCAAAAAAACAGCTCAGTGAAGGGAAATCAGAGTATATTGCCACTAGTCTGTACCACCAAGAATGCAAGTGCCCAATCTGAGAAGGTATCTGGGCTGTACAGACTGGTGGAGCATGTCTTTGAGCACTGTGCTCTGCTTGCACAGCATGTGTTCCTGAGAAGAGCTGTGAAATTATCTTGGGAGATAAATCTGGGTCTTGGATAAAGGCTTGGAAGTGGGGTTGGGATCACCCACTCAGCTTAGCAGGCACTCCCAGCAGCATGTGTTCTATAATGAGCCTTTCTGCTGGCTTTTTGGTGCTACGATGGAGTAGTAGGGTTTGCACTCCTGCTACGTGCACAGCCTGGGGAGGCTCCTTCCCAGGGCTGGCACCACTCCAGATGTTTCCTCCCCCAGGAATGTTGTGCTGGCTCTTTCCCAAGAGCTTTGTGCACACAGTCACTGGGAGTGGGTCCTGCAGGGGATCTCAAGCTGGGGTATGGCACTGCTGCCTTCTGCCCACCACCAGTGCTGTCCCTGTTCCACCGCCTTCAGAACCCACCCTCAAAGGGGTTGTGTACCTTTTCTTCCTGTCTTAACAGGAGAAATTAAATTTTTTTTTGGTCCTGCTGATCTGGACATGGATTTGGATGGGTGTAAGCCACTAAAGTCAGCCGTGACAAAGGGGAGATCTTTAGGATGTTCAAATGTCCAGGACACGAGCTAGGAGTAAATATTTGCAAGATGATATATGTATTTGTGTGAAATGGCTGGTAGTGCTGAATAATTCTAGAGTGATGTGGGCTTTGGAATTCATTTTTTGGTGATAAACAGAGAGGATTTATTAAGTGGAGAGAAGTTCAAAGTGAAATATTTTCAAATACTCTTTGATCAGCTAACTTTATTCCTTCTTCTTCTAGAAAGGAAAGAAACAAAGGACAAGGCTTGAATTGCTTAGTCAGAGGGCAAATTTTAATTTTGCTTTCTGCCTGCAGATAAAAATGAACAGATTTTTTTAGGGGCAGGTATGTGGTGGAAATGAATGTGCTGCTGCTCTGTAGGGGAGGAGGGTACTGAGGGCACCTTTGGGTGCTGAGGAGTCTGGAAGGGTGTTGTTTTTTGGGGCAGCTGGTAGAGTGAGGTATGGAAAACTGCTGGGATAGTTAGGAAGGATGGATAAACATCTCAGTTTTGAAAGGCTGTGGTATGTGCAGGCAGCACTGAGATGTGTGTCATGGCAGATGGGCAATGTAAAGGATGGGAATACTTGAGTTAGGTAATTTCTTCATTAGGAAAAAAGCTGTTGGAGAGCAGCCTGGAGTGAGAAACAGCCTTGTCATTGTTAGCAAAAGGGTAGAAACCTCTGATTTTACCAGAATAGCACAAGGTGCAAAAGAGCCAGGGAGCAGTCACCTCCATGGTAGCTGCTGTCCTGCTGAGGTGCAAACCCCATCTCATCCCCACAGTTGTCCAGGGCTTGAATAACATCTCAGCTATTTGACTTTGAAGGGCTGGAGAGAGCTTCAGCATTAATGGCTTTAAGGGGTTCAAATGTGGTATTAACAGGCTCTCTGCCTGAGACTAACTTCAGCAGCTCCTGGATGCCTGGGTGCAAAGACAGAGATCCTCTGGGAATTGCTGGGATATGGTTTTGATGCTGCAGGGTCCCCCCCACTCAGGAGTTTGTCCCTGCAGAGCAGATCTGGGGGGAGGAGGAGGATGAGAATGCAGAGCTCACTCCATCCATCCTCCTGAAGCCTGGAAGGAAATCTAGGAAATCTGTTCCCTGGTGTGTGAGCAGCCTTGCAGATAGACAGGATTTTAACACCCAGCATTCAGGAATGGCCAGCACTGGGGAAAGTGTTCTTTGCAGTGAGAAGAGCAGGCTGGGAAGAGTGTTGGAAGAGTCAGTGGACTCCAGTTTCCTTAAAGAAAAGACTTTTCATTTTCAGGCAGATTTCTGCTTTGACCTGACTATTAGAGATGACTTTCAAAGTGTTTTTCTTAATGTAGGTAATATCTCTAGAGAAGTTTTACAGGAATGATGAGCTCTGTTGTGTGAGGAAAGGCTCTCATTTATTTGTATTCTTTCACTAAGTCTACCAAAAAATCCATATTTGGTACCTCCAAAAGTTACATTTGCCCAGGGAGTGGCTGGCTGGAGGCACACCAGCACAGTCCTCTGAAATGAGGGAACTCCAGTGTTTTCAGGGCTAACTAAAAGAAATGCCTTTACTCTGCATCCCAGAGGAAGGAAGATGTAAACCTTGTCACGTTTTTGTGCCTCAGCAGAGCAGTTTGACTTGCTGAGGGGCTCTGTGCATGTCAGCATTTCACTACTGTATTTTGAAATTTCATTTTCCCCTCATTTTGGAGATTATCAGCCAAGATAAACATTTCCCAAGAAACCCCTCCACAAGCACTACTGCAATAACTCATTTCTAGTGATTTATTTCTCTCAGGGATTTGCAGGCAGTAAAGACAATTTTGAGTTGACAGTTTGAGTTCCAGAAACAAGTTGGGGGGAAACACAGCCCAATGAAAAGATAATGGATCTCTGGGTTTTTGCAAGCACATGTGTGGGTGTTGCAGATTTTATTCCAGCATGTTGTAGACAAGTTGGAGGGTGGATTACAAGATGCTATTTTCAGAAAATAGGACAACCTGCCAAAACAGAGGGGGTTTTTTGCCTGTTTTTCACTAGATCCTACTAAAGGAATGGAGAAACACTAACTCCCATTGAGAATTTTTGGAGGCAGAAATTTATCTGTTATTTATTAATCCACACACTAATCAAAGCCCAGGGGAGGAAATCCAGGCTGGTTCATCAATAACATTTGAGCACATTCTTGTTTTAATTGTGTGTTCTCTTGGCTTCAAGTCTAAGCCCTGTGTGCATTGTTGAAGGGGTGAATCAGACAATATTAGATCACTCACCCTTCTGCTGGGGAGTGAGACAGGTCTTTGGGGAAGTTGGCTCATGACTATTTTCATGTTCAAGGATCATCAGGGGAATTAAGCTGCTCCAAAAAAATGGAGGGCTATGACTAAAAGAGCTGTGGCTTCAATATTGTACTGAGGAAGTTCAGGAAGAAAAGGGAACTTCATGTTCACATGGAGAGAGCACAACTTTTGCTCCCCCATGCACATATAACAGCTGTAGCTTTGTTCAATGTGTCTGGCTTCCTGTATTCTTTTCAGAGCAAGGGTAATTAGCATCTGAAAATGTAACTGCTCTTCGCTGCTGAGGAACAATGCAAAAATCCCCTTTTTCACTGTAAAACATTCCTGCCCTCTTTTGATCTTGTCATGCCAGACAATACAGCTGTCTTGTCATCATATTTCCCACGGCAATGGAAAGTTTGCCAAGTGGTGGAAGAAGCCTCAGAAGCCCTTAATTACTGTGACTTCATCAGTGAAACTTGACTGCCTTTGGTGGACTTGGTTCAGACTGAAGTGAATTTGAGGGAATTTCGGCCTGGATGGCTTGGCCATGGCAGTTGCTGTTAACAAAAGGATGCTGCTGGTAAACAATGGGCAGCGAGGATGACCTTAGTGCAGCTCTGCTGAGTGTGGGATGCAAGGTCACGTTCCAAAGTCAGGAGCTTTATTTCTGAATTAATAGCAAAACTCAAAAAAAAAAAAAACCACCCTGGAGGAGCTTACAGGGGGAAAGGTTTCCCTAATTAAGTAAATTCATTACTGTTGTGCTCCTTATTTGCATTGCCCATCAATCAGTGAAAATCGTTCCTGTTAATGCAGCCTAACAAATGTTACCAAAGTGCAAAGGGTGTGATTGCAAAGGGTCACTCTTGGGGCTCCTGATTTTGTTTGGCAAATGGAAAGTCAAAGGTGGAATAGAGGGGTGGTGCTGGAAATTGGAAAATCAGCAGAAGGAGGACGCTGACCAAGGATGACTCGAAGGAAAAGGTGGGGTGTAAACAGAGATAAGAGAAGATGAAAGAAGAGTAAGTCAGAGGAAGTAAGAGACAGAACAGGTAGAATTGTATCAAAAGTGAGAGGCGGAGGCAGTTAATGCTTTGTGAGTCATCACCAAGCCATCCTGCCCCCAGAAAGGCTGACTCAGCAACATCATGGGGAAAAAATCAGAGCTTTCTCCTGGAGATGCCATTCCAGATCAAAAAGGCTTTGATTAGTGAAACTGGATTTTCTGTCAGTGATCCTCCCCTGCCTTAAAGAAGCTTTTCAGATGTATCATGTAAAGTCAGCATCCACCCTAAGCACTGCAGGGCTTGGCTCCCTCACTTCTCTTGCCTGTCACAGCTCCTCTTCCCAGGTCTGAATCATGGTCTATTTTGGGGCCCTTTGCACAACAGAGATCTCGGTTGTTTTGACAGAGGTGAGGTGGCCACAAGAGGCACCAATTACTGCACATCCTCTAAGAGACCAAGGAAATCTAAAAGGAAAAGCAAGTGAATAAAAATAACTTGATGGAAGAAGGTTTCTGTGATCTCGTATCCCTGACAGCTGCTGGCCACAAAAGCACTGCTGGGAAGGTACAAGTGGGGTGTTAATGTATGAACATTTTTTTCTGGCTTATGATTCAGAACTAAGGTGCAGTCAGGAAAACAGAGAATAGAAAATGAAAATGGTCTCAGTTGCTTTGCCATGTTTTGTAAGGGCTGGTGGTTGTTGAGGATGAGGCTGGGCTGTGTTGACAGTGGACAGTCAGAGGGGCAGGGTTGGGCAGCAGCTCCAAGTCTGAATCTTGGTAGAAATATTCCCTAAGTTATTTCCTCTTTGGTATGCACAGGACTTTGAGCTGCTGCTTGCAGCACCACGTGTTGTCCAGTCTGTGTTTCAGGGCTCCTGGGGAGGGGAAGAAAACTCTGCTATAAAGACAGTGAAGTCAGGAAACTGATCATTGGCATTAGGATCTCTCTCATGTGTGCAGATTTCATCAGGCTTTGCTGGCTTTATGCTGGAAAGGTGATTCAGCCACTGCTCATCTCTGCAATCTGGGCAGACTTGGTTTTTGTTTTCATCCCACCACTACTACAATGACAGAGAATAAAATCTCTGAGGCAAGTAACTGGTGTTGTTCATCAACCACTGATGAAAAGGTTCTGCCTACATGTTTGGGTACATTTAATCAGGACCAGCAAAGGCAAAAAGTCATCCAAATCTCCAATGACCAATAATCCATCTTGTGATTTCTGCTGTGGGTACTTTGTTTTCATCTGGGGAATTAACTTTTTATTTAGCCAAATATAGTTATGGCTGCTGCTCCCATTGGCTTCCTGTTGCACACATTAATTGCCCTTGAGCAGAGGAATGTATCCCAGAAGGCCTAATCCTTTCTCAGCACCAGATCATCAGTTCTTTAATTGCTGCTGGCTTCGTCCCCCTCACTCAGCCTGTGCAGGGCAGAACAATGTGATCCCTCATTGGGCTCCACGTCCCCACTGTGCAATGCAACAGGACCTGCCAAAATGACCCCTCCATGGATCCTCTTTCTTTTTCTGAATTAGAAATTAAAATTATTGCAGGAAAAAAGTCTTTCACAGGAGCTTCCAGACAGAACTATAAATCTATTAGCTCTGTCACTGATAAACAGTCATGAGTATAAAGTTAGGGCTTAGGTTGCTTACACCAGGGCAGACTTTTTCTTTGATCCAAGTTGTGTATTTCTGCTGCAGCTTGATTTTAAAAGCCTTTAATGTAGAAGCACTATGGGCTAACAGCCACAGGTAGCTCTGCCCCAGACAATTTTATGCAAGGAATTTGTGAGTGTCCAAACACGGGTATCCCATGGGCTTAGTCCTGAGGATAAGACTCTGTTTTCTGCTGCCCAGATTGTAAGAATTCAAGAATCAAATTGTTTCTCATGTTATCCTTTTTCAGTTGTTGCCATGGCAAAACCCCAGAGAGGATGGGGAGGGTTGTACCAAACCACTGGAACATAAACTTTTCTCTAGGATTGATTAAAAGATGTGCTCATTGCTCAGTCTCACCTTGGCACTCGCTGGGCTCTGCCCACAGCTGCCAGTTATTCACAGGGATCGATGTGCATCAGGAACGAGACAGAGCAAATGTGTTCAGCTTTATTCAGATAGCAGCTTCCATTTCCTGTGCTTCACCTGCTGCTCTATGGGATGTTTTCCAGGTTGCATCAAGTGAATTTTGAGGCTCCCACTTGTGAAGGCAAGCGCCGGGAAACGCTCGCCTTGATCGGGGACTTCTCCTCCTCGGCAGAGTTCTTTGTCACCATCGCGGTCTTCGCCTTCCTCTACTCGCTGGCTGCCACTGTGGTTTATATCTTCTTCCAGAACAAGTACCGTGAGAACAACAGAGGGCCTCTAATTGTAAGTGTTTGCAGCATTTGCAGGGTTTTCAGGTGTAGTCTTCACCTCTTGCTTCTTCGGTTGTTGAGGTTTTGTCATGGTCTGGGAGAGCCAGGTGTCCTGCCCAAAGCATCTCTGCATTGTCTTGATGGTGATGTAATATTTTAACATCAAAGGTAATGGAGGCTGTATGCAGGAGGAGTTTAGTCCTGTATGTACTTGTGAAATTCTGTGCTTCTCTCCCACTGCCCACAGTGATGATGATCACACAAAAAATGAACACGTAGCTGAGTGGTAGCAAAATTGGGATCTCAGCCCTATGATAGCAGAACTTCATTGGTGGGGAAAAAAGAAAAGAGGAGATCATCAGAGATTGGCTCTGTTGGATATGGTGGAAGGTTCCAGCAGCTTCTCACAGAAGCCACCCCTGTGGTCCTTTCCTGCTACCAAAAACCAGGCTGTGCCAAACCAACACACTGGGGCCTTTCCTGTCCTAGGAAATGGTGTGGAAATGTAAGGAAATCCTCACAGAGGAGACAAAGAACAGGCAAAATAAAGGAGTCACTGCAGAAAAAGTAAATAAATAGTGCCTTGCTTCTTCTTGGTATCAAGTGAGATCTCATTTCAAACTGTTTCATCAAAGAATTTGTTACAGAATTCTTCCATCTTAATTTTCTTGCGGAAAATAATTCTTGCTTTTGACCAGCCACCTTATCCTCTGTAGCAACAGAAAAAGGAAAGATAAACAATGGTATTAATATGTCACATCATGATGTGGCCACTTGCCTTTGTCCAGGATTTTCCTGAAACAGCTGCTGCAGTGGTGTCTATCACAGGATGCATGGCACAATCTGCTATAGCATTGACATCACATTGACTCACTTTGTTCTGTGTAATGGATTGTAATTGAATCTACAGGTTAAATTTAATCAGTGTCTGTTACCAAAGCCTCCCTTTGCAATTTCACAGTATTTAAACCAAGGCTATATGACCTTATTTTTTCAGAATATAAAGATGCTTTTGAGTTTGTCCTATAGCAGAAGCAGCTCCTGCTGGTGAGTGGTTCTGGGAGTGGCTGAGGGTTATGGTCAGGTTATGCCTGACAGGAGGAGAGTCCCATCTTCCCCAGCCAAATGCTCCTGCAACTCCTGTGCACTGCAAGCTCTGTTCTATTTGGTGTTTTTAGAAAAAAATAACTTTTTTTTGCCTGGAGCACATCCTTGCTGGTGTCCCTGGACAATGTCCAGTGCAATGATTGCAGCACCACAGCCTGGCTGAGGACAGGTATGAGTCCATCTGTGAAGTGAAGTTGTTGGGAAAATGCAGAGCCCCAGCCAGAGAAAAGGCTGGCAGCTGTAGCCAGGAAGCAATCAGTAGCCAAGGAAAAAGAAAACATGGAGTGAAAAGGAGCTTCTCAGGGCTGCAGTGCTCACCTAAGGGATGTCACAAGCTCTGCGAAGGAGGCAGGCAGTGTATCCTCCAGCTCCAGGCAGATGCTGCTCTGAACTGACGTGTATCAGATCAGATGTGTGAGTATGTCTCATCCCTGAGATTGTTCCTTCCAAAGAAAAGTGCTGCAGAAATCTGTGGTGCAGCACATGTTGGTGCAGGAGGCAGGGCAGCCCTCGTTCTGTTTCATCACCAGGCAGGATCAGTGCATCAGGCACCTTGTCCAGACTACCAGTTTTTCTCTCTTTGTGAAGAGTTTGAAGATGGTGGTTTCGTCCATTCTTACTTCTGCTGCAGTGCCTGATCACAATTTCATGGTTAAAACCATTCCTGTTTTAAGCCTTGTACTTCCTCTTGGCTTTGTATTTTCTCAGTCTGGGATGACATCTGCCTTTAAGCAGCACTCTCTCAGAGCTGCCTTTTTCTCCTGACAAATTTTCAGGATTTGAAAAATGATTATGACAGGAGAAGTCAAGAGAGGAAAAAACCCCTTTCACTTGAAATTTTATATTTTTCAAAAGGCCCCTGCACAGGCAGTCACCATCAATGCATTACCAAATTGCAGAAGCCTGACTGGGTGCAGAAGATATGATTATATAGAATTTAATGACCATTAAGTCACGAGAAACATGCAGGGAAAATTTCAGTCACAAATGTTTCAAGTTTACTTTGTTTATACAGATACAGGGAAATAAACTGCATGTGCTGAGATCTCAGCAAAGCATCACTTTACCTGTGGAAAAATATTTTAGCATTCAGTGCGAAGTGAGGCATGATAGCAAGGGAATATTTCCAGTGGGAGAAGCAGATAACTGCTCCCTGTCTGTTTGGATGGCAGGGGTGTGTTTATTCACTATGCAGTAAACCATTTCTGTTGCTAATATTGCCTGTCAGGTTTGGGGGATAAAAGTCTTCCTTTTGGTCATGGGGCCCTGGTTGTGTTACTCATCCATTCCCAGAGGGAATGATGAGTCCTTGCACTACACAGCCTCTGCTTCCCTTGCTGGCTCCCTGAGGGATCCTCTGGAGAGGTCCATGCAGATGGATAAACCTAGGAGAGGTTGGAGTCCCAGTTTCTGAAGAAACAAGGAGCAGGGATTCAGTACCTCATAGAAACATGCTGTGTGTTTCTGAGCTCTACAAACCACAGCTGTGATTTTCATTCCACTGTGAACTCCCACATGGTGCATGTGTGCCGTGAGAAGCTGGGGTCTCACCTTGGTGGGTACAACGAGGGCAAGGCTGCTTCTCGAGTGACTGATTAGTGCTCAAGAGACAGAAACTTCTAAAAGAAATTAATTGGAGGTGGTGACTTAGATTATAAAGAATGCCATGTACAAAATGCCACCAGTTTTCAGTACATCCCCATCTCTCAGACCAAACCAGCTTAAGCTGGTTTCCACTTGTTTAACACCAATACCTGGGGAGGCCCTGCTGGTTTGTGATGAGAGCAGAGATGAGCTGCACCCTGGGGCTGCCAGTCCAGGCCCCTCTGTTGATGCTCTGCTTCAGGTCTGTACCTTTGGAGCTTCTTGCAAGCAGAGAGTAACCAACCCAGCTGTGCTGAAATTTCAGGGGATCAGGGATAGGATGTTTCCATATGTCTCTCAGAAAAGAAAGAATAGTCACAGTCAATGTGTATCAGTCCCCATCACTCGGGATTCTTACTTTTCCTATGGTTTCTTTACCCCATATGTGTTCCATTTAAAATCCACATGCTGACAGTCCTGTGTGCCTTCAGGTTTGTCTCTGGGAAGTTACAGCTTCGCCATGAGGAACCACATGCATTCATGCATAAATGCAAATCACTTTATTAATATTCCAGTCAATTAATATAAAAGCATACAATTATTCAGCCAAGAAAGGGACTGACATAGCCCTGAAAAGAGGTATTTCATTTATATAGTGATTACTTACTAATCTCATTCTTATGGTGCATAAAGATGCTTATATCTTAAGAAGATGAGATCTTTCCTTTCATGGGATCTGGAGTCCCATGAATAATGACATTATGCAGAAAGTCATTTGGTTCCTTACATATGTTGCAGATTGAGTGAGTTAAGTACACCCAGGTCTTGGACACCTCTTTGATTAAATGTTGTACTTCCTCACTAGTGTCCAGTTGTCTAAAAAATAGACAGGAAAAGAATAAAGAGCCATCTATAAAAACAAAGACTGAATCCTTTACAGTTGAAAAATGAAATTAGGAAGAACCTGAGTATTTCTTTGCATTTCAAAGAGCTGTTTCAGCCTGCTCTTGTCATCTCCTTTTAAAGCACAAGCCAGGGTGACCTTGCTGTACATGCTGGTGCCTCCCAAAAGGCTCTGCACTTCCCTGTGAAGCAAGCTTGCAAGGCCTTACACTATTGCAGGAAGCATGTAATTCTTTCAAAGCTTCATTCGGCAGAAAATCTGGGGTGGGACCTGGTTCAAACCAAAAAAGAGCTAAAATGCCACAGTGGGAAGGCGTTGCTGCCTGCGGCAATCTGCTGCTGGCCACTTTCCCAGCTGGGACCAGGGCTGTGCCTCTCCCTGGGCTACTTCTGCAATTTAGGGTGGTTGTGACTGTGAAAGCAAATCCTCTGAGTGGTTTGCCTCTGCTGGGTAAAGAAATCTCCCTCTGTTGCTGCGTGGATGGCCATGAAAGCTGTTGGCAGTGCCAGACAGGCTCTGACTAGGAGGGCTCGTGGACCTCAGCATTTGAGGAGCTGCTCCCTTGGAGGCTGCAAATGTGTGAGAGGGTTTTCACAAATGGAAAGGTTTTGTAGCATGAGCTCTGCATGGAAGTCAGTTCCAAGGCAGCAGCTGCAGCTCTGTGAGGGAGGAGGGATGCCAGGAGCACTCTGGCCAGGCCAGAGCTGAGGCTTTGCCTGTTTCCAGCCATGACAGCCCAAGCCCATCCTGCCAGACTTGGCTGGGAGGGAGAGCAGGGCACAGAGGGCAGGCAGGGACATGTGTGTCACAGCCTTCAGGGGCTGGTGAAGCCACTGACCAGCTTGGAGCAGATGAAACATGTCCCCTTTCTGAGCAGCTTCTGCAGAGGCTCTTGGCTGGGTGAGGTTGTGCCAGACACTGGGCAATCCAAAGCTGTGCTCAGGAGGTTTAAGTGACTGTAAGTGACTGCCCCTTTCAAAGAGGGACATTTTGCAAAAACCAGTAAGTAGCTTGATAGCAAGGAGAAATATTTCAATTGTTATAAAAAGAAAAGGCATTCACAGTTCTATTCTAAAATGTGTAATATATAAAATTGTTCCGAGTAGACATTTTTGGCAAACTCAGTAATAACAAGTTTCAACTTGAAAAAGGCAGCAAGAATTTTTTTTTCTTTTCGCACATACTTCAGGATCTTAAAAAGTCCCTCCTTGTATATTCGGAGTATTTTAAATTTTGGTTTTTGCCTTTCTTTACATGTTTATGTTTTCCTTCTTTCCCAAAGGCATCTGTAGGCAGAGCAAAGTATCTCAGCTGAGATCTGAGAGAGAAACTTGGTAATTAGAAGTGTAGTGTAATCATACAAATACACACTCAAGAGATCTGGACATCATTTTAAGAGAGCAACTGCAAAAAATTATTTTGTTCCAAAGGAAAAAAAATTCACCCATGCTATAGGGATATTAAACATTGAAATGCAAGATTTGTTTTAGTATGTTTTAGCATGCAGGCACTCTGGCCTTAATTACCAACTAGAAATTCCCCAGATAGACATTAAGCCACAGAACAGCTTAGCTTGAAATTCACTTTTATTTTCAGCATGTCATTATCTTGTAACTCTGTTCCACCCAGAGCTGTGAAAATGTTCAGCCAGGAATTCAAACCCACTTGAAAACAAGAGAGGTTCAGGTTCCAGCCAAAGCTGAAGGTTCTCAAAGATTCAACACAAATAGGAAGATGCAAGTTCACTCTAGTCATAGAATCATTTTGCTCCTTGCATTGTACAGAGGAGGCAGAAGAAGTCCTCTGAGAGCCTGAGTCTGACCGTGTAGGCCTGATGAGAGCACCTACTGAAAAAATCCCAGTGTTCCATTAGCCTTTCAGTCCTGTCTCCTTGGCCAGCTGTTGGCCAGCTGTTGGCCAGGCTGCATGGTTTCCTCTTTGAGTCCCACTGTGCCATCTTTCCCTTCTGGTTTGGTGTGTTTCTTGAACCAGCCAGACTTCACAGTTTTTGGGAGTTCCTCTATAGAAGAGCTGATCCTGATACCCCAGGAGCAAGAGCCCTTTCCCCAAGGCTCTGACCTGCTCTGAAACAGGGAAGCTTGTAGCACAGAGGGCAGGGTTTTAGACTTTGTGAACACCCTGGCACAGGGGAGCAGAGGAAGTCAGGAGAAGGCTGGAGCATGGAGTGTGATGGGAAAGACAAGACTTGAGAAATAACATGAAATACTCAATGCCTTTAGGGCCATCCCCTCAACTGCACAGTGCCGTGGGATGTTCTGGAAGGACTTACAGCCCTGGATCTGGGCTATACCAGCAGTCAGACTGTATCATGCAGATGCAGTAATTTGTGCAATGAGCCTCTCCAACATGGGGTCAGGGCCTGTAAGCTCAGCAGCAGGTCTGTATTCCTGCTGCTGTCATCTGCTTCAAGAACTTTCCTTGCTTTTAAAATTTCTCTCTTTTTAGCAAGTTCGATCTCCTGTGTTGCATTAATTTTAGTCAGTTTGTCTCTGTTTGCATCAAATTTCTACCTGCTGTTATGCATTTCTTTAATTGACACTGCCAGTGCACTGATTACAGAGCTGGGTTTAGTTTGCTTCAAATGTGGTGGCACTGGGAAAGGGTTGCTGGGCATTTGGAAAATACATTCCCCAAAACTCTGCTGTGTCCCCATCTCTTGTGTCAGTCCGAAACTGCATGGGGGCTTGGCATCTGGGCTGAGAGCATGTCAAACCTCACAGCAAATAAAGAGCATCTCCCATCATCATCCACAGCTCAGCAGACATCTCGTGTTTCTACCAGCTGGAATTTTTAGGGAATGTTTGCAATTGAACCGTTGCCTCTAGGAATCTCTTTCTCATTCACTGCTAAGACATGTGAGATACAGTAATTTCTTTTGCTGGAAATCTCTGTGAGAAGAAGAATTACTCTGGGCTATGTGCCCCTGCCCACACGGAGTCTCTTTGGGTGTTAAGGGAGTTGTCAGCTCCTGGGCTTCACGCTCCTCAAGAGAGCCCATTTGGGCAGCATGAAGGAGGTCAGAGGAGCTCAGAGCTCAGTGGCAGACACAGGCCTGCAGAAAACAAATTGTTAAAAGAGAAGGATGTATCCTTTGGGAAAGCATCCAAGCACAGTTAATTTAATCCCATCTGTGTCAGTGGAGACATCCTTTGTTCATGGCTCCCTTTATTGACTGGTGCCTCGTCCGTCGTGACGGGACCTGCACCCCTGTGGTGCCACGGAGAGCTCCTTCCCCAAAGGTCAGGTGTGCTTCTACATGAGAATGGTGTTTCCTAGGGATTGCTTATTTCTTCGAGAAGCAACCTGAAACACTGGGTCCTTAATGAGTGTTTTCCCTTCCTTCCATGCACACCTTTATTCTGCAAGGGGGAAGGGGAAGCAGCCCCACGGGAGGTGGGATATCAAGACGCAGCGATGCAGTTAGTGGTATGTTAGACTTTGGCACCTCTGCCATCTGTTGTGGGCTGACAGATGGGATGAAATATGACAGCAGAAAGGCTCTTCTGTTTTAGCAAGACACAAGAAAGCTTGAAAAATCACACCTCCTCCCTCCTTTCCCCCCAAACCCACACAACAACAGTGTCACTTGGCCACTTGTTCTGGCTAAGACAAGGAGAAGTTTATGCCTGTGCATGCTCCCGAGAGTCTTTCAAGGGGAAAGTGAGCAGAGTGGATCAGAGCAAAGCTGCTGGAACCTGGAGGGACCACCCCACCTTCTCCCCTCTTTTGACATGGATGGGAAATTGGAGCCAGTGCTTTACCAGGCCAGGGAGGAGTCTCTGCTTGGCAAGTCTTGCTGTTTACTTGCTCACTCATGGTAATTAGTGGCTGCATGGCTTATACAGCAGGGACATTTGGCCTTACCTGTGGCTGGTGAGAAAACTCCTCATCTGATACCTGAGGATTAGCCAATTTCAGGTTTTCCCTAAGACAGAAACACTTCCTATTGGAAACCCACCCCGACTGTTTGTAGGAGGGCCGAGCTTCTTTACAGGCATGTGCATTTTGTAATTGATCCCAATGCATCAGCCTGGTGCTGTGAACAGCCACATTTTCAAGGCAGCTCAGGCCACATGTTTGTGGGAATCTTGCCTCAAGGCCAAGGGTGCAAATGTCAGCCAGGGGCTCTGCCCCATTAAGCATGTCAAGCCCTTCTGAAAATTAGCTCTGTGGGTGATGACAGTAACACAACCTTCCACTAAGTAACAACCTCTTGCTATTTCTCTCCTCTGACACAAGCTTTCAGTTTTCTGGTGATTTTGAATATTTTTTCCTTTCCAATGGACACACCAGTATAATGCTTCTAACCAATTTGTCTTTTAGGATTTCATTGTGACAGTGGTCTTCTCATTCTTGTGGCTAGTGAGCTCATCTGCTTGGGCTAAAGGACTGTCAGATGTAAAGGTTGCAACTGACCCTGATGAAGTGCTGCTGCTGATGTCTGCCTGCAAACAGCAGTCCAACAAATGCTTGCCTGTTCGCAGCCCTGTTATGTCAAGCCTCAACACTTCGGTTGTAAGTGACTTTTATTGCTGCTGTTCACCCTTACCTTGCAGTGTATTTTCATCTTTTGGCCATGTATTGACCTAAATTGACTGGTGTAAAGCAGTTAGCTGACATGATTTAATTGGAAGTGCAGTCTTGCTGCAGGGAAAGGCAGGCTGTGAGTCACAGCAGCTCTGCCATGGAGCAGCAGCAGGGTGGGTGTGCAGGGTTGGGATGGGGAAAAGGCAAAGTGCCTGTCCAAGTGCATTGGTTGCCCCTCTGCTTTTAAGTTGCTCACTGCAACTCTCTTGCAAAGGGGTCTGTGTGCTCCTTTAGAAGGAAATGTTTGTGCCTTACAGATTCTTCTAAAAATCCACAAAAAACCAACATTAAATTGGACTTCAACGCATTAAAAAAATAAACACAAAAAACCCCTCTAGGCCATCTGACCAATTAAGAGCTCTCTTTTTAATTAGTTTCCTTCAATTTTATCTTTCCACAATTTCTTTAAACTAGATTATGTTTTCAAACAAAAAAAAAAATTGCTCTTAAAACTCCATATTTTTTTTGGAAAAAAGCAAAGCAAACACCTTGTGAGCTACATCTAAGCGAGGTGAATTTGGGAATTTGCTCCAAAACTGAGAAAATTTTCCAGTGGGTTTTGGGAGAATCAGAGAATCATTTAGGTTGGAAAAGATCTCTAAGATTATGAAGTCAAACCACTAAGCCAGCATTGCAAAATCCAGCACTAAACCATATCCCTAAGTGCCACATCTACACTTACCCCACAGATGGTGACCCCACCACTTCCCTGGGCAGCCTGTTCCAGTGCTTGACCATAGTTTTAGTGAAGAGATCTTTCCTAATAACCAATCTGAGCTTGACAATAGTTTCAGTGAAGAGATCTTTCCTAATAACCAGTCTGAGCCTCCTCTTGCACAGTTTGAGGCCATTTCTTCTTGTCCTTGGGAAGGAGGGGTGGGAGCAGCTTTGCCTTCCCCCGGGACCCAATGTCATGGTGGGGACCATAACATTAGGTTGAGCTGTGAGACTGTGGCTGCTGGTGACGAGCTCCTCTTCTTTCCACCCAGGTCTTTGGCTACTTGAACTTTATCCTGTGGGCAGGCAACATTTGGTTTGTGTTTAAGGAGACGGGCTGGCATTCCTCAGGCCAGCGCCACCCTGCAGACACCATGGAGAAGCAGCCCGGGGGCTACAACCAAGGTGGCTACAACCAAGACAGCTATGGGCCAGCTGGTGGCTACAACCAGCCAGGCTCCTATGGCCAGGTGGGTGAATATGGCCAGTCCCAGAGCTATGGGCAGAGCGGGCCAACCTCCTTTGCTAATCAGATTTAGGGTTCACGCAGCACAAGCTCTTGCATCCCTCGCAAGTAGAGAGTTTAACAGGTCTCAAGTTTCAGTGGCACCAGATTTTTAAGGGTTCTACATAAATTAATACTACAACACAGTGTTTAATGTCCATTAAAGGTCTAAGCCCACCTCCTTTGGCAGATGGGAGGTGGCCAGTGGGCTGGAGTTGGCCTTTCTTTCCCTGACTAGCCAGACACAGGGGATGTGCTCCTCGCCGGTGACCTGGAGTTGCTGTTGTAGTACGTACTGTAGAGATAACTTTAGGGTAGTTTTGTATGTGTTAAGATGGTAGAAGCTTTTTGTAGCCTCAAGTCAGTAGTATTTAATATGCATAATATAATTGAATTTCCTTCTGCATTTTGGTGAAAAACGGAAGTGTTTTACTATGATTTCTACAGATTATTCTGTATATCCATGCATGTAACATTGCACCTAAATTTTCAGAACTGCCTGTCTGTGACTCTTCAGAGAGTTTGTTTTGGTTATACCTTTTTGTTTCAGAAGATTTTACTATTATTTCAGTTAACTGAGTCATCCATCTGTAATTTAGTGCATGGATAAGCAGTTTCATACTACCAAATGTCTGGACTGTGTAAATGGAACTTCTCGACTTCTGCCACTACATTTTGTTAAATGTCTGTTTAAAAGAAGTATGCATCTTTTATATATTTTGCAGAGTTGAATATATGGCTTACCCAAGTTCTGAATGCTTTGTAACTAAACTGTTTTTCCTTGAAATGGCATTCAGTAGTATCTATGGTACCTGACCAATGTTTATTCCATTTAGCTCAGCTAAGTATTCCTTCTATAAATCACTATTTCTATGGATGTTTTGTGAATCTTTTAACGTGAGCTGTGGAGAATAAGGACCAAGTAACTGTGTTATATGTTTACAAAGGTATTTATTTAACTAAGATAACAGAGGTGCAGATATCAGTACACAAAATCATGTGGAACAAACTCCCTGTTGCTTGACACAGCAACATGAAAACCGCACGTATTGTTGTGACCTTACAAAGCATAAATATTCCTTTGTGCCCTTTGATGAGAAGAAAACCTTTCTGTCCGTGCTGTTTCAAGATTGTTAGATATCCCTCTGTTAGATTGCTGCTCTGAGCACTAGCTTGGTGCTAATGGAGAATGTAACTGGATTGACCAAATAACCCAGGCTCAGAGGAGCTCGTCCTGAAAGAGCCAGAGCCAGACTTGTAGCCTGTTTGGATTCCTCCCTGGGAAATTCAACCCTCCCTCACTACAGCATATGGGATGCATTGACACAAATGAAAGCCTGAAGCACAATGTACTAATCAAAACTGATCATCTGCATTTCTAGATCAAAGTGTATCAGTATATAATCTTATTGTATGAGCTGTAATGTTGAAAGCATCTTAGCTTAAAACAGCTTAGTCTCTTCTATGATTGTTGTAACCAATTTATGGCTACTCAGTGGATGAATCTATATTGTGATATCTATTTGACCCTAATAAAGTTATTGCATACAATGCATGTTTTCAGAGTATGTTAATATTGAAATGTCACTGCCAAATAACGAAGATAACTATTAAAGAAAAATAACTGTTCCTGTGCCTGACCTTATTGGTCATATTCTTACTGTTTTCCAACACTTTTATGGGGATTGTTTTAATGTACAGTGGAGTACGACACTTCTGCAGACACCTGTCATTAAAGGTCAGTATCACAAGTTTTTAAAAAAAATTAAAACTGTGCAGTTTAATACCTGCCTGCCTCTTTCCCTCTCTTTCCACTGTCAGTAGGACTACCCCAATACTGTGCTAACCATCCCAGTTCTGAGGATTGCTGGAAAGCTATGTGTGAGTTGTAGAGAAAACAAACTGGAATATCTAAATGTTCTCCTATTCCAAATGAGGGCAAAATACAATTTTCTGGGTTAACAAAAAATGGTTTTTTGGCTCTTGGTTAATGTGTTTGGGGTTTTTTGATTTATGTGATTTTTTGGGATTTTGGGGTTGCTTGTCTGGGGGAGGTGTTTTTTTTGGTTGGTTCATTGGTTTTCTTCTTTTAAGTTTGGAAAAACTTTAGACATTGGCAAGTCAGGAGAAAGTGAAATCTGTGTGTGTGGCAAGGGGTTTGATGGGATGTGTGCACTTCATACTCTGTCCCACATATTCCTGCTTCTGCTCTGTTTTTTTTTTTTTTTTGTTATTGTTGTTACTTTAAATTCTCTTTCGATTAGTTGATGAGGAATATCCCAAACTGACCTCCCATATCTAAGGTTCTCCACTAGAAATAGTTTTTGTGTCAGCTAGCTTTCTATTCATGCACTTTTCCACCCAAATCAGCAGAGTCCCATTCCTAAACTTTTCTGTGCAATGCTGAGGGATGGAAATGGGTTTTGCTTTGGTTTATTCCTGCATTTCAAACCAGATGAAATTCTTATGCAACCATGTGAGCACAAATCTGCAGCTTTCTGGAGTTCACACCCCTGGAGAAAGGACAGTTTCTAATACAAGGCTTAGAACAGAATTAAGTTTATGTCGTATTTTGGGTACTATTTGTGTAACTCCAAGTCTAAGGTTTTCTCATGAAGGGCAGAACCAGTGGAAGAGTTAAGAAAAAGTAGAGTAAGAGGCACATATTTTCATGGAAGACTTGCCCTTGCTTTACCCAGCTGGCCAGATCTTTACAGGTACCTCAGCTCCTTGCTGCTGTACAGAACAGTTGAGCTAGTTGTTACCCTTTGGGGATTGTAATCTTCACTCTGAATTAGGAGGGAAGAAAAATCTCTACCTATAGCTTCTCAGGTTAATAAAGTATGGCAGCAGCAAAAGTGAAAACAAAAGTGATGCATGCACTTGTCTGTGTTATGTAAGAAAATGTATTTGAATGTTTCCTCTGTCTTCCTCTAGATTTGAGTCTTATCACATCCTTTTGCTGAGAAATTGAAAGTTGATTTCAGCTGGGGATGGTGACTGCATAGCCAAGGGTGGAGCAACTTCTGAAAAAGACTGCATTTGATGTTACCTGGATTTAAGACAAATAGTGAAGTAAACTCAAGCATCCTTTCTGAAACTGCTGCTGGCAGCCTCCTTGCTTCCCTGCTTCATCATTAGAGTATCTCTGCCAGTTAGTTAAATAACTAGGTCAGCCTGGGAGAGAAAAAACATGTTCCTTGATCTCTGTGCTGTCCCTCCTGTTTTCCCATGTGTTTCTCTTTATAGCCCATTTCTCAGCTACCCAAGTTAGGAGCATATTTGCATTATCAAGTGTGAAGCTATGGGGGAGAGACAGGTACATCTGGTGAGTGTGGTGGGGAGGGGGGAGCACAGGACTTTCTCTCCGGGTGCCTCAGAGGCCAAGGAAGGGGCATGTTCACCTGCTGGTTTGGGTTTCCCCCATTGCTCCTGGAGCATCAATGCTCCAGCTCTGCAAAGCACATCCCCTGCCCTGGGTACCACTGGCTCTGCAGCCTGCTTCACTTCCTGCCAGCACATCAAGGAGACAAGCATGAGTTCAGATGCAAACACAGCCCACAGGGCTTTGCCCTGGCTGGATGGGCTTGGGGTTTTTGTGTGTGATATTTTTCCTGATTGCCAAATTTCCTTCAGCGTGGCCACTGATCTGCATGTAACAGAGTGATGGCTAAGTGATGGCTAAGGCTTGGAGAAAGTTTGTGCTCCTGTTGCATGAATTCATGTTGTAGATGCCTGACCTGATTAGGTTAATTATTTCAAATCTTTATATGCTCTTAAATTGAAAGAGCAATCCAGGCTGTAGCCCTGAATCAATCTTGGCTGAAACTGTGATGTGCTGATAGAAGAGGCAGTGGCATCAACATGCACTGCACCTCCCTGTAGTCTGCTCCTGACAATATCTCCAGAGTTTCACAGCTAATATGACAGACAGATTAAGAGCTACTGATTAAAAACTGCCACTGTATTATTTAATCCTTTTTTGAAAAAGTTCTTCTCATTATGCCAGATCATGTCACAAGCATTTAATCCTTTGTCCGATGGTTTTAAGATAGATTTGAGTCAAAATTCTTTAACATCAGCAATAATTTGTATTTTGCTGTTAATATATCTGGTGCTGATTATCCCATCATTTGTCAATGACATCTATCCTTATATGAAGACCTTAGCATTTTGGTATGAAATTTTAATAGTTCAGTGGGGAGGCACCCTGTTTGTTGCATTTAATTCCTGTTCTTACATTTTTATTGTTGTGTCCCCCATTAATGAGATTTTAGTTTTTTTAGGAATAGAGCTGCCTTTCTGAAATCTAAATGTCCTATAATAAAACATTTATCAGAGGGAAAATTACTTGGCAATAGTATTTTCAGGATTAAAGTTCATCTGGTTCCATCCCCCCTGCCATGGGCAGGGACACCTTCCACTATTCCAGGTTGCTCCAAGCCCTGTCCAACCTGGCCTTGAACACTTCCAGGCATGGGACAGCCACAGCTCCTCTGAGTGAAGAATTCAAGCTGATACCTGCCTGGGTGCAAGTTAGCAGCTGTTCTCCTGCAGCTCCTGAAGGGTTTGCTGGTGAAATGCAGCCTGAGAGGCCAGGAGGTGTGAGTTTGTCTCCTGTTTCAGGTATTCCCTCCTGCCTGTGTCCCTGGGATCCTGCCCCACCCAGGGTCATCTCTAAGGGAGTCATGGCTCTGTCACACACAAGGTTTCACAACATCAGCCTTCTGAAATGCAAAAAGCATTTCCTTAAAAAAAGAGGAAGAAGACTCCAGGAAAATACCAAATGTGAGGCAGAGGCTGTGGCTTTTTGCAGTGGCGATTATTTTAAGTGAACTGCCTGTAAAGATCTTGCAGCTTGAAGTGGCAGGTTGCGTATTTTGCACAGACAGGATTGTTAACGTGTGAAACATGCTAAGAATTGACCAATAAAGGCACCTGGGTATTTCAAACATAAATAGTGTGTACCAAAATAGCTACCGAGCAGATGGCCTGGCTCCACACACACCTTGCTGACCAGAATACTCAAGCAACACACACAGCCAAAATCTCAATCTTCAAAGCTGATCATCTGCAAAGGCAAGGGTTATCCTCATGCTACCCTTTATCTGTCAGGCACAAACGCTCCTGCACACATTAATTACTGTATCCTAGAGGGATAATGAACCCCAGGTTTGTCTGAACTTGCTACTACCCCAGCAAAGCAAATCACCTGTTCTAGAGCTCAGGCTCTCAAAAGTCGGTGTGATTAAAACAACTGTGAGCTGAAATCTGATCTACAGTGGAAAGATCCCAAAACACAGAGGGCTGGGTTTGCCAGCTCGCTCGCAGTACTGCCTGCCACTGATAAACAGGCAACTGAGTCTGTTTCTCACTCTCATTTTTTACCTTGGATGCTACGACCAAACATCCCCATCCCACATATTAACCAGGATGTAACGCCTTTCATGCCTCCTTGTATGGTTCAACAGATGTGAAAGGGAATTATCACTTCAACATGATATCAAGACTCTTTTTTTTTTTTTTTTTTAAGCTGATGGCAGATTACTAAGCCTGAATTCTTGTTTAATTTTAGTGTGTTAATTGATGGAATAATGAGCATTGATTATATGTGTTTTGGCTTCGTCATTGCAATTACAGGCTCTGTTTTATTCATGAGCCAGTCCTAAAGAATGCACTAGAGATCTAAGACAGCTTAAACCTCTCAGAAAAAGGCTCTGAATTGTTTGAGTAATGACACTCTTAGATGGAAAATTAAAGGTTCTCTTTTCCCATGCTTTTTAAGATAATTAAAATCCAGGAATGGTAAGGTGCAGAACATCCTTATTCATTAGCCTTCAGTAATTTAGCTTCTACTAAATGAGGAAAACATTTTAATTCTCTAGGCCATCTGTTGCAGTCTCCTTTGTGTGTCCCGTTACATAAAGTCTCATCGTGGATAGTTTTACCATCAGTATTGTATCCTTTCACCAGGAACGATGAGCTGGACGAGGTAGTTGAAGTCACCACCTATTAACAGACCACCCTGGAATTAAAGTGGCTGCTTTGTCTTTTAAGTTGAAGTTATCCTGTCTAGACACCTCTAGGCAAAGGATCCGCAGAGAGGAGCCCGTGGGTGGAGCGAGGCAGTGTGACAAGCTGTGTTTTCTAATAGCAATATCCATGCCAATAAATAACAAAGTTCACTGGAGCCCTTCCAGTGCCGCTAATGTGCGCCTGCTCTGCCATATGGCTCCGAGCTGCCTCGGGAAGCGGCACAGCCCAGGCTCCCTGCTGGCTGCTGCCTTGGAAGGGGTTGGGAGGCAGAGCAGGGCTCTTTGCACCGTGACAGGGAAATAGAATAAATATTGGAGTAGGAGTGTGCTCACCTAGGATAAATGCTGGATCAGGAACTCGGAAATGCTTGGATTCCAGCTCAGGCTGAAGGAATAACTCACTTTATAGCTTGGGGCAAGTTACATTATCTCACACCAGGAATGTTTCTCATTAAAATTATAATTTGTATAGATGAATGGATGCAGTGTCTAAGTTATTCCTGATGCAAAGTTACATCCCCACAGGTCTAAGAGGATCCGGGTTCCATTATGACTTGGGTTTGTTTCTGTCAAATTACCCTGTACAATTCAAGCCCCACTACTTGCCAGGCCAGCAGTGCCTTCCAGGGGCTGCTGTGGACCGGTGTATTTCACTGGCTCCAGGATTCCCAGGTAGTGTTTGCATTATTGATAGGCATGGCTACAAGCAGGCTGCTTCCACGGGGCAGAGCTTCCATCCACCTGCTTGCTATTACCCCGTTGCTTGGAGATCACAAACACCCTGGCCTGGAGATGTGTGGCTGCAGAACAAGTGTTCCCAGTATGAAGCAGTACTCAGTCAGTCAGCCAGCTCCTGCTTCCACCAAAAAGGGCCCTCCAGCTGCTGCAGGCATGCCCAAGGGGTAAGTCATCTCTTTGTTGTGGCATCTGGGTGCTCTGCCATTTGTGTTGAAACTCATTATCTGGGTGTGTTTGTCTCTATCACATGCTCTGTAATTAGTTTCTAGCAATTCAGCACAAGGTAAGCAGGTTTTAGGTTTTGATTGAAAGCAGGGGGTGATTCTCACAAATGTGAGTCCTGCTGGAAATAAAAGCTATGTGCCTGCTCCAAACTGAGAGCTTTGGTGAGGAGGGGTTGGCAGACCCCTCGGCTTTCCTGGGAATGGGTATAAAACTGAGAAATCTCTGGGGCCTCTTTCATGTTCGTGCAGAAATTACATGAAGTGTGTTGCAATGTCCCTCACTTAAAATTAATGACCAGCTTTAGTAACAACTCCAGCTACTCACTTAGGTGGGGGATTAGAAGCTGTGCCATGTTCTTGTGCTGCTTGTAGAGGCCATTTTCCTTTCCACTCTGAAGGAAAGACACTGTCCCTTGGGAAGCCCTGAGTTCCTGGGTGATTAAATAAAACAGAAATGAGCAAGCTCATTCATGGAGAAATTCAATACCCAACACAATTTACCAAGTGATAATTGTGCCTCTCTGCTTTTTCTCACCCCCAGTGTACCCATAGCCAAGCAGCTGGCATCAATAAAAGGTAAGGGGAGCCCTTCATTGCCCCTTTGGGGTTCAGGTCCTTCACAGCCCACATGCAGAAATTTTGGCAATGTCACAGGGCTTGCAGAGGCTGTGCAGATCCTCAGCTGATACAAGTCAAGAGGGTCTCATGGGTCCCTGTGCCTTGTACTCCTGTGTTGTCACATCTCTTCTGCTTGCCTTTTCATAAAAAAATCACAGCACAAATCATCTGTGGAACCCCTGCTAGCAGAGGCTTGTGAGCATCAGTGTTTCAGAGTCATGCACGAGGGGGGATGAATCCAGCCCAGATCCCAAGTTTGCCAATGCTGAAGTGCAGCACTGGTGCTCCTGTGCTCCAGACAAGGATGCTCCTATGCAGCCAGGCTCCAAAGGGGCCGTGTTTTCCCTGGTGCAGGTCTTTGGGACTCCAAATGCATCCAGGAGATGGTCACCATGGCCTGTCCCCGTGGTGTGGCAGGTCCTTGCTGGCTGCCCAGGGTCAGGATAGGTCTCAAGCCCCATGCTGTGTCACTGCCCTAGCTCTGAAGGAAAGGTCCCTTCAGGGTGTGATTGCATGGGATATGAGGCATGGTGCTGGCCCATTCCAAATAAAATCTGGGCCAGATCCTCTGTGGGTATAAACAGTTTCAGTCTCATTAACTTTAATGAAACTACACAGATTTCCACCCACCCTGGATGGTTTTAACAGATTCCTTTCAATTACATCTCAAAAGCCCTTTTTTTTTTTTTTTTTTTTTTTGGATAAACTCTTCCTCCCTCCAGCTCTAAGAAAAGGCTCAGACCTTGAAAAGGCTTTTGCTACAGCAGCTTTGGTGTATAACAACTATGCTGACCCTGAGAGCAAGCTCAGCAAATCTGAAACCAAGAGCTTACTGCAATCCCAGTTCTGGCAGTTCATACAGGTGAGGGGGTGGCACTGGGCCAGCCCTGGACAGCCCTGGGCACTCTGGGTGCAGGAATGGCAGCTCAGGCTCTCTCCTGCAGCTTGGCAAGCATCAGTCCATGGGGTAATCCCAAGTGAGACTTGAGGGATTTGGTACAAACATTCTGTGACTGAGTTACTTTATGTTGAGCCTAAGAAGGGGGACAGCAACAAACCACGGCTGATTCCTGCTTGAATTTGTTTAAAGAAAACAGGGCAATTGCAAAAACAACCCCAACCAAAGAAATTAAAAGTCTTGGGTGATAACAAGAAGCTGGTTTTGTGAAGAGAAGAAACTCATGGCATTTAATGAGGTGTTTGGTGGTTTGCCAGAGCTCTGGGGGCCAGCCCTGTGTCACAGGGCTGTGCTCACTGCAGTCACTGGTGGGTTCCTGGGGGACAGGGGCAGAAAGCCCTCAGCCACCTGGCTGGGTGTGGTGGAAAACCATCACAGCAGCACTTGGGGCTGTAAACTTCACACAGGGCTTTTTTTTTCCCCTCCCTAAATTAAAACAAAACAATTATCAAGTGGTAGGAAAAGCTATATAGGACTAATAAAAAAGAGCTCAAATAAGTAAATGAGAGAGGTAACACCTTTACTTCCAAAAATAACAAAATCACGTGGCGGGTTGGGGAAAGTGGCACCAAATTAGAAGCTAGGCACCTTATTGAAAAAGAATTGAAAAAATTACTGGAAGCAATTAAGCTTGGGATCCTGAGTTGGTTTGGAAATTATTAAACTAAAAAAACTAACCTGGAACTCTAGCAAGGCTTTTTCATTAGGAAATATAAATAATAGATATGTTACAGAATTTTAATAATCCATTCCAACAGGAATGCCCAAGAGGATCAAGAGTAGCAGTATTAAAGTCATGCCTGTAAAATCAACAGTTTCTGAGACCTTCAAAATATGTGTTTCTATATATTTGAATATTAAATTTAAGAGGGTTGGTCAGTTGTTTCCTTCTCCCAGTTTTATCAGGACACAGGACTCCCTTTTTTATTTAACAGTTACCAGCAGTATCATCATCATTGTCAGATTTTCAGTCATAATTAAGTGTCTTTTAGACTTAAAGATATATTCTGGATTGTTATGGAAACTTTGAGGACTTTTTGTTCTCCTTTCTGACTGCAATAATATTTCTGTTTGAATTTCTTTTGAAAAACTAATATGAATGTTGACATAACAACCTGAATGGGAAAATAAAAATGACATTAATATTTACATAAGTAGATGTCTTTCTTTTTTTCTAATGATGCAATAAAAAAGGAATTTCATGCTTTTTCTTCTTTTTTTTCATTTAAAATCCTCCATAGGGCCAAGAAAACAAACCAAAATACCAGGAAATAATTTCTTCCTTGGATGAGGAGTCAGAGAACAAAATTAATTTTGAAGACTTCATGATCTTGTTAGTCAGTCTCACTCTAATGTCTGACCTGCTGCAGGAGATCAAAAATGTGAAAACCACAAAATGATCTGTGATTTTAAAGAAGAAATGGCCTGGCACCACATGAGGAAAGCATGAGTGAGGTACACACAGAGTACCACCTGTGTGCCTGGATACCCTGTGCTGGTCCCTTCTAAATGGAATAAAGTTGTGTCCAAACCTGGCTGAACTCACTCCTCTCTTGAAACACTCCGTGAAGTCGGTGCTCAGGGTTTGTGTCCTCTCCTTTTGTGCTTTGGGGAGTGAGTGGCTGGGTGCAAGACCAGTTAACAACTGGGGACAACCTCCAGCCCAGTTTAATGCCAGGGAAAGGCAGCCCAGGCTCTCCCAGACCTCTCCATCCTCTCCCTGTGGTAGTGTGGGACATGATGGAGACACAGCTGCCAAAATGTGCAGCTTCCCTGGAGTCAGGGCTGCCCAGCTCCCTGGGCTCTCCCAGTCACCCCAGGGGGCTTCAGCCCTGAGCAGGGGTTATCAGTGATGGGTGTCACAATGTCACACAAGCTGTCTCAGGTAAAGATTGATTTTAGCCTGTGTGTTTGCCACCCCACCATTAACCCTGCTGAAGGGAGCATTTCTATACTCTTATTTCCTCCTCCAGCTGCTTTCTTGGTTCACAGATCACAATGGAAGGAATTTCAAACCCAGCTTTTGGAGGGCATCTCTGGCAGTGCTTGTGTGAGCAGGGGAGTGACCCAAATATTCCAGCCAGCTGAACCTGCTGTTCCATGAAAATGTGAAAAGCAGAAACCAAAGAAGAGGTGATCCAGACCAGGGATGGTGGGATAAAAGGGTGGCAATTAAACTGTTTGTTTTGGAACTGAGTGATATTGGTTAGGGCCAGAGCCTCAGTATTAAATGCTCATCATCCTAATACTTGGTTTGATTCCTCTCCTGGCTCAGAGCCAATATTAGGGACATCCCTTTGGGACACAAAAAGCAGTCTCATGACCCAGGAACAGAACAGCCCCTGCAAGGATTTAATAAGAATCTACCAAGATGAATGAGCCAGCAAAATGTTGGAGCCTTTTAAATTTTTTCTTCTTCCTTGGCTAGAAAGGGGAAGACAAGAATGGCTTAGCTTTGGTGGATGAATTTTTAACAGGAAGGGATCAAACCCTCTAGTGTTAAAAGAGGGAAATTAATGCCTGCTGAGTAATGAGATTTAACTCTTTGACATGAAAAGGCTCTTAGTGTTTTCAGGGGCTAAGATGATGTTTTGTGATGGATTTTGATGTGAAGGAAAGACTACAATTGAAGACCAGCAGCCAACTGTTTGGAGAAGGAAGGTCTCTGTGCAGTGTGGGATGGAGCTGAAAGGAGAAATGCAAATGGCTATGGTGGGTTTTGAAATGAAGCTCAGCAGGTAAGGTGCTGGGTTTGGGCCTCAGCCAGGACAGGCTGGTCCAGAGGCTAAACATTCCTACTACAAACAAAATCTCTGATTAGCAAAGCCCCTGCTGGGATGGTGGGTTGCAAGAACAGGCTGCAGCCAGCCTGTGGCAAGGAGTGACAAAGCCAGCACGCAGTGTTTCTGTCTGTTCTGTCTGTTCTGTTTGGCTGCTCAGGGAGCATCCCCCTGCTGAGGGGCTGCTGTCCCAGTGCTGGGAGGGTGACTGCTCCCATGGGTGCCCATCAGGCCTCCCAGGGGTGGGATCACCACCTTGGTATCACAGTTTAACACTGATACTGTGTCCCTGGTGCTACTCAGTCACTTTCCCTGTCCCCTTGTTTTTTGGCCAGGTAGATTTGTGAAAGACTAAAATATCAGCTGAGGCTCCTTTTCTGGACTGAATGGGAGTTCTGGGCAGGTTTCCCATTACTCAGGCAAACAAAACACAGCACAGCCTTGAAAAGCTTGTTTGGGAGCTACTGGTGATGCTGGAAGCATAATATTGCTAATATCCCTCTGTCACAAAAAAAAAAAAAAAAAAAAAAAAAAAAGACTGAAAGGAAAAAATACTGTGAAGCCAATTAAGAAAAAGTTCTTTGAAATTGCTAAGGCTCTAACGGAGTTTTTGTTGTTGCTGAAATGTTTCTAGATCTTGCATAACTTGAATTAATGACTTAAGAGCCTTTTATCAGCCTTATTCACTCTGTCATCTCATCATCTGCAAACCCTTTTTATCCCAATTCAGGGTGTTGTGAGCAACATCCTGAGTCCCTGGCTTGGATCAAAAGCCCCTTGTGCTAAGCACAGTGAAAATTCAAAGTAAGACGCAATTCCTGAACAACTCAACAGCAAAGATATTCAAATGGTAGGGAAGGAATCAGAGGCACAGGAAAAGCAAGTGTGCAGAGGTAGCAGAGCTGGATTCCAGCCTGCACTGGGCTCCTCACAGAGGCTGAGGCACTGGGACAGTTTCTGCAAGAGTTTCTGAACAAGGTGAATGGGATGTGCAAGGCTCAATCTGCATCAGCCCTTGAAAGTCTCACCTGATGCTCAAAAGCAGAAGGAAATGCTTGGAGGAGCCCCAGCATCTTCTCCCAGTTACAGGGAGGCAGAACTTTGCACCCTGGCTGTGGAAGATGCTCTTTTATTTACTCAGAGTGTTTGTGCTCTGAGCACTCTCAGCTGTTGGCTTTGAAGCTGATCTGGTGCAGACAGCATGTCTGGCTGCCCCCTCAGGGAGCAGGCTGTAAGCTTGCTCAAAAGGTTCCTGTTGTGATTTATTTTGTTCTTGCTTACTCCTGTCGGAAGCAAAGAGAGTTCATCATTGATTTCTCAGAGCAGAGCCCAGCCAGGACCAGGGAGCTGAGCAGGAGCTGAGTTGATGAGATCTGCAGTTCCTCTGCCTCAGCAAGTGGGAGCATCATGGCAGTGTCTGATACCCCCAGAAGTGGAAGTGGTGTGAAGAGTTGCCAGTGAGAACCTGACCTCTGTGTGCTTGGGGTTGTGTTGGGATTTGGCATCCCAACTGAAGGATGCCAGGTCTCTGCTTGAGTCTGGAAAATGAAGCTGGGCAGTCCAAGTATTCTTACAGCCCGGACAAGCAGAAAGATCTACAACCCAACCCTGAGACCCTTCCTCCTCCTCCAATGGTTGACCAGACAACCTTCCCACTCTTTCTTTGATTTATTTTCCCAGGAGTATGAGATTTGTTTACTTTGGCACCTGGGACAGTTGGAGGAAGTCTGTGTACTGATGCTGTTCCATTTGCTGGTGAATTTTTCTTGATCCAGTTATTCTGCCTCCATCCCCACATAATGCTCTTTTGAGGTTTGTTTGAAGAAAACCTGCACTAGCAGAAACATTCAGTTAAGCCTTAAATGACAGCTTATTTCTCTGAAGCTGGCAGGGGCAAAAACCACACTGGGCATAGAATATCCACAGGTAAATTCCCTTTTTTCTTGGGACACTGTAGCTGGTGTCATGGAATCCCTGGGTTTATACACCACTACGTGGATTATATAGCGTTTTGCCTAATTAATTAATGAAACCAAATTGCAAAATTGCTTTCTTATTAAACTGATCTCACTGCAGAAATAAGGTTGATTACTTCCCTGACAAATTTTAATTAGGCAGCTACAACAAACTGTAATAAAGAGCACAAATTGAAAACAGATCTTACTACATGTGGCTTTATCAAATGCTGTGTTAGTAGCAGGCAACATACACAATGATTAATTTATATAGAAAAAGCCAATTTTTTCTCTTCTGGTAAAAACCTATCTTCTTTCTAGGGGAAGAACACATTAATAACCAACACATCAGTAAGTGTTTATTGGTCGTTGCTTTCCAACAACAGCTCTTGCACATTCTGCAAGACTCAAACATTAAGGCACTCTTTATTTCTCCTCTAAATTTCTACTTGTAGTACACATGAACCAAGGTTACTGCAAAGCCTCTGAGGACACGAAAGGCTTTATTACCTGCACATTTACTCCTCAATTTGTCATTTCTCTTTTAGCTCTTTAGGGCTCGGATCCAGCTCAGCTGAAAACAGAACACAATTTGATAAGGATTTGCATAAGAATTTTCAGCAGAGGCCCACACAAATTAAGCATTAATTAATGAGCACCTAAAGCCTTCTGCTGAATGCAGCCTGAGGCCAAGCAATGCTGGGAGTGCTCAAGTACATGTGAAGGAATGAGTGGGTAAGCACAGCAAATTAAAGAGAAATGCTTAATTCTTCTCTAATACCTATTCCAGCCCTTGAGACTGTAGAAGAATTGCAGATTTCTTATCCCTGTTAGAGGATGACAAATGTCAAAAGGACAGCTCTTCCACAGGGAACTGAACTCATCCAGAAGCTCCCAGGCTTGTGTTGTGTGCAGGATGCTGGAGCAGCAATGGTGCTCTGAGCTGCCCCCCAAGGAAGGAGAGGCTGCCCCACAGCCTGGGCAGGGTGTGGGTGCAAAGTGGGGCTGGGGGTGTTGGGGTGGGTGTTTGGGGTCTGCTGATGCCCTGGGACAAGCAGGCAGTACCCCAGAGCTGCAGCAGAGAGCCAGGTTTGTGCTGCCTGTTGCAGGTCTGGGATGGCAGCACTGAGGTAACAGGACAGTGAACTCTGGACTTGAAAGAAGGCTACGAGAGACTGGAGGCTTTTGAAATCTCAACCTTTTCCTTTTCCATGTTGGATGCATACATCTAACACATTGGCAAAGGACTCCTGAGGAAACTGACTTGTAGCTTTCAGGGTGGCAGCCACGTTCTGGACACACCTGCTGCCCCCATCCCCCTGTTATAGCCAGAGCCTTCCCAGGACATTTTGGCTCTGGTTCTCTCCTATTTTCTAGCCCTGAGAAAGGCTTAGCAGCTCTTCCTCAGGTGTTTAACTGGCAGCCCTCAGCTGGTACACATTTCAAATCAGCTCCGAAGTTCTGATAAAAGGAGAAAACCCTTTTTTTACCGAGCTCTTGGGAGAGAGGTCAGGGTGGTGGCCCTTCCAGGCTGAGCAGATGGAGAGCTGGTTTGTCCTGCCTTACAGGTATGTGAAATACCTCCTTGCACTAGACATCTGTTAATAGACCAGAAAATAAATGCTGGTATTAAGGGGAGATGGGAGGTTGTTGGTGTCCATGATCTAGTGCAGTTGTGTAGCTGTCTTGAGCACAGAACTTCATCCTGCTAGCCTTAGAAAGGCCCAGGGAGATCTTGTTTGGTTTGTTTTTTTTTCTCTAAACAGCAAGAGCTCAGGAAAGGCAGGACTGTCCCCTTGAGCTGGTGGCCACTTGATCTGTGTGTGTGCTGTGCTGCAACCTGGGAGCATCTTGCTGTTGACAATTGTTTCATACCAAGATTCCTGGCTAGATGTGTGCATCCTGCTGGGTCCCAGGAGCTAACAGGGGCCAAGAGGTGCCCTGAGATCGATTGGAGCTCACAGTCAGTTTGTCAATGCAACGGGGAGAGCTTGAACTGTAGCTAATAAGAGAATGCAATGAAACTGTTGTGTCCCCACTGCTGCAGTTGTGTCCCCACTGCTGCAGCCTCCTGGGTGAACGCTGCCCTCGGGGGCCCTCTGGGAGCTGTGGTGGCTGTCCCTGAGTGCTGGGGCTGTGCTGGAGATGGGCTGATGCTGCCCCGGGGTGGGGGAATGGGAGGGTTTGTCTTCCCAGGCACTTGGTTTGCTCTGAAGGAATATATTTCACTTGTTGCTAAGATGCTTCTGCTGATGTTCTCCCTTGGAGCCCCACGAGCTGCTGTGCTGCCTCCCTGCACATCTGCCCTGGAGCCTGGTGCCCAGGGACAGGTGACAGAAAATGGGGTGGGGTACTAGTTTATGTAGACTGTGTATGTATATAAAATATATATGATATATTTTGATTCTCTATACACAAGCTATAATATAATATATATGTAATATGTACAATATATAACCACTAAGATACATGGGCTGCATATAAAATATGTCTATGTGCATATAAACATATGAAATTTCTTGAAATATGTCTATGTGCATATAAACATAAGAAATCTTTTCCCTGTTCTGACTTCTCTCACCCAAAAACATCATTTTGCTTCTGAATGACTTTCTAGGCCACTTATGTCTGCAGTGAGCAGTACAAATCACTGAATACATTCCTTTTCTGTTGGAAAAACTGGGGCTTATTCCTAGTCTTGTGGGGTTTGGGTTTTTTATCCCTCTATTTATTAATGCATTAAAAGATCCTCCTTCTCATCCTGTGACATCCTAGCAGCTTTAAGTGCCTCGGAGAGGGGCTTTGTTAAAAGCCCTTTGGCATTAAAATGCTGCTAAATGGAGTAGGCAATCATTCTGCTGATGTGACAGTGCCTTCCTCTGCCAGGAGACATCCTGGTCCCTCCCTGCTGCTGCTGCTTCTCACAAAGCTTTTCCCCAGCTTGCAGCATTGGTCTCCTAACCTTTAGTAGGCTCTCTCTTAAACCTAGTCTCACAATTGTCATTTCTCTTGTCTCTGGTATTAATGCTAATGAGAGCAGGGTTGTTACTCACCACAGGCAGCTGTGACTGGGATCTGTAGTGGAAGATCCTTGAAAAATAATTTTTTTTCTTTGTTTAATATCTGTGAGCTGAGGACTACTTTACTGCCAGGGAGTGTAAAGGAAGAGTACCAAGCCAGGAAGAGTACCAAGCCAGTCTTATTCATAACTTAATATTTCTATTCTCTCCTTTCCTGCTACTCAGAACCCAAAGGGTGCCAAATATTTCATGAGGGTTTGGGAGTTTCCTGGCACACACTTTTTTTTTTTTTTTTTTTTTTTAATATCCTTCTTTTTCTTTTTTTTTCCCATCACAAGCTCCTCCACTGAATCCAGCCCATTAGTTTGGAGGGAGGGGGGCCATGATGATAGCAGAGCCTTGCTGCTTTGCCATTTTGTCTGTGATGCACTGCTGTGCTCTGACTGCCTCTTGCTGAAGGTAATTACCGTGGCAAAGTCATCAGCTCCTTCTCCAGACACACACCCACACCTCCCCAGCTGCAGGAGGCAGGAGCCAAATGCTCACATGGTGCCAGCTCTGAGACACTGCTCCAAACCCGTGTATTTCAATTATTCATTAGTTAATGGTTCCCTAGGGAGGTCAGGAAGGCTGGGACTGCAAGGAACCTGTCTGGAAATAAGAGTTCAAAGATACAAAGGTGTCCTGGAGATGCCCTGTGTGAACCTGATTTCAAGGAGGAGCACAGCCCCAGTGACCTGGTCATCTGGCCAGTGGCACCAGGGCAGTGACTGTCCCCTTGTCCTGGGCTCTGGTGAGGGCACACCTCAAATCCTGCTTCAGTTTTGGGCTCCTCACTACAAGGACATTGTGGTGCTGGAGTGTGTCCAGAGAAGGGATGGAGATGGGGTCTGGAGCACCCAGATGAGGAGAAGCTGGGAAGACTCAGCTGGACAAAAAGAGGCTCAGGGGGATCTTCTGGCTCTCTACAACTCCCTGAAAGGAGGCTGTAGTCAGGTGGAGGTCAGTCTCTTCTCCCAGTTAACAAGTGACAGAACAAGAGGAAACAGGCTGAAGTTGCTCCAGAGGAGATTTAGACTGGTTATTGGGAAATGTTTCCTCACTGGAAGGATGGTCAGGCATTGGAACAGGCTGCCCAGGGCAGTGGTGGAGCTTCCACTCCTGACAGTGTCCAAAAAATATGTAAATGTGGCACTTAGGGAAGTGACTTTTATGGTGAACACGGCAATGTTGGGTTAGAGGTTGGATTCAATGAGGGTAGAGATCTCTTCCAACCTAAAATATTCCATGACTCCCCACACACAGACTTGTCCCAGAGATTGAGTGACTGCAGCACCACAGGGTAGGGATTCTACTGGTTGAAGTATCCAAAACAAAATTGAGGATTTTTATTTTCCCCAGCAAGTTTTCTTTGCTTTACTGCAGGGCTCTTAATTTGATGAATTAATGTGAGAAATGCTAATGCACCAGCAAAGACAGCAGGCAAAGCTCTGTCTGCTGATCCCAGCCATGACTGATTTCAGCTGTGCTGCTGAGCAGGGTATGTGCTGATGCCACTAAAAACTGTCCTGAAGATAACAGCAGCATGTGTGCAGCCTCACAGGAAGGTGTTTGTAGCTTTTCACTTCTGCTCTCCCTCCTGGGAAGGACTGTGGGCAGTTATCTTTGAGAGAGAAGTGCAGGATGCTGGGACTCTGCCCTCGAGTGCACTGGACAGAGGTGCCCACGCTGTGAATGGTGACACTCAAACCTCCCTTCCAGAGGGTTTCTTTTGGAGTTGTGGAGGATGAACCCAATCCTGGAGCCTGCTGCAGGCTGTGATTCTCCTGCACTGGCTGCATCCTCCCAGCATCAGCTTTGATTGTCTGATGCTGGAGCCTGAGGAAAGAAGCTCTCAGCTCCAACATCTGCAATTCAGCCCAGAGAGATCTAGAGCTGAAGACAAGTCATGCTCCTGTTACTGTGTTTGAGAGGCCAGATTAAAGTGTCCAAAGGGGAGACACTGATTTGTTCTGATGTATTTGAGTAGGCAGCCCACTGGCTCAGCCTTTCCACACATACCTGATATAACTTTACAAAACCTGTTTAAAGGGTGTGTACTGATAGGACAGGGGGGAATGGCTTTAGATTGAAAGAGTAGATTTAGACTGGATATTAGGAAGAAGTTCTTTCCTGTGAGGGTGATGAGGTGCTGGTACAGGCTGCCCAGAGATGTGGATGCCCCACTCCTGAAAGTGTTTAGGACCAGGTTGGATGGGGCTTGGAGCAATTTAATGGGAAGTGTCCCTGCCCATGGCAGGAGGGCTGGAACTAGATGATCTTTAATATCCTTTCCAACCCAAACCATTCTATGATAGAAATAGGGCTCTGCTGTTGGGTTCTTACAGTGTTTCTAGAACACAGTGACCAGCTCTCACCTGGTCACTGTGCTCAGTGATGTGTTAGTTCCTTCACAGCATAAAGTAACAATCATGGTTTGTTGAAAACACCTTTACAACTTTCTGCCTGGTTGAACTTGTCCACAGCAGGTTCTCAAATGATGCATATTGAAATGGAGCCACCTTGAAATGCCTGTGTCTCAAGAGACCTCCAAGCAGAGAGGACAAGATTGCTCTGTTGCTTTTTTGAAAGATAAATGAGCTGACTGCAAGTGACAGTCTGCTCACATGAGGAGTGTTTAGTCATTTGGCATGAAGCAGAATAGCTAAACCATTAAGGTGTGTGGGCTCTGCAGTGCATAAATAAGTTACAAATTAGGGATTCTAAGTGGCTGCTTGCCCCTTGCATGCAGTGCTCCAAGTGATTACTGTTCTCTTTGTCTAATCAAAGTTCCTCAGCTCAGAGCAGGTTTCTAATTTAAACACTCGAGTACAACATATTTCAATAAATTAAATCATTGCAGGCAAATCATTGCAGAAATCTGTGTCTCATGCACAACAGATTCTACCTCCAGTTATATATGACTTTTTCCCTTGACTTTGTAACACATTTTCCTCTGAAGGGTAAATGATATAAATATGAATAACCTTGGCTTTGCAATATTGTCTCCTCAAGCAACTCAGGTAAGATGTCTTCTAGAAAATGCTGAAAGCAGCTTACAACATAAAGCACATGTGCAAATATTGTAGCAAATTATTGGAGCAATATTGCTCCAAAAAGGAGCCTTCTCTGAGGAAATGCCCCTTTATGTAAACAACTGGTAGGCAAAGCAGTAAAAGTGGTCATCAACACAGGGATTTCCCCTACAGCCCTAACAGCAAGTGCATCTTTCCTGCCCTGCCCTGGCTCTCAGCTCTTGGCAGCCCTGCCTGCAGGTTGAATGCAGACTTTAAGCCTGTCTGATGAAAAAACCACCATGCTACAGCTGGCTGTGATCCAGAGTGGAGAAGGCTTTGATTCCCTATATAGTTATGGAGAGATACTTCAGGTGTCCAAGGCTGAGAAAGCTTTTAAATGTTAATTCCTGTGCTTGACCCAATGAAAGGGAGAGTGTGCTGTGCTTGCTAAATGGTGACACCCAGCAAAAGGTACATCCTGGGGCTGAGGGATGCAAACAGAGCATCTGTAAGCAGAGGGAGAGGATATGGCAATGTATGTACAAGGCGAGAAGATTACCCTTGCCCGCAGTGATTTAACTTAGAGCCTGACATAACTGTGTGCTTGGGCTGTAACTCACAAGCAGAGCCTTTGTAGGGTTTCTTTTTTCCTCTGCCAGAGGCAGAGACATCTCAATTGGCTGTCCAGCAGCTGCTGAGCTGCTGCACTGGGCAGATGAGCACAATATTGCACAGCTGATGCAGCTTGGCTCAATTTGCTGAGCCTGGGGCTGTGGCCACTCAATAGATGCCTGAGATATCACAGCATGCATGGGAATGCTGCTGCAGCCAGCAGATGCACTTCTCATCTGGGGATTATTGGTTACTGGGTTATCCTACAAGGGTAGTGAAGCAGACTTTTATATGCATGAAAATATTCAGGTATATGGTTTTTAAAGATCTGTGAAATTGTGGCTTGAAAAGGATTCTTGGGAGAGGATTATGGCAGATAACACTTCCTGGGGCCTTGTGGGAAAGGGGTCAGCCCTGTGCTTTGCTCATGGAGGGGCTCTCATTGCCTTTTCTGAATCACTTCTGGATTTTATAGAGCTCAGCCATGTATCTTGGGAAGATCTACCTCTGCTCTGTGGTTTTGGCCAGGTTTTCCTATGGAGAGTGGTGTTGTCTTGTCTTTTGGCCAGCATGGGGATGGTGGTTGGGCAAACCCTCTGTCCCTGCCCAGCCCTGAGGACCCAGCAGGCAGAGGTTTGTGTACAGAGGGGCTGGACTTTGCTCTGGCTGTGACAGAAGGGTTCCAGGGCACCTGTGTCACCCTTATTTCAAGGCAGTCCATTGCAGACCAGGGACAGGGCTGGTTTTATCCATGGTTTGATAATCTTTCTGCCTGGTCTGTAACCCTCTGTGCACAAAGCTGGGGGAAACACCTCCAGTGTGCACACCCTGGCCCCGGGCAGGGAGCAGGATCATCACAGCACCACCAGTCTCAGGGAGAAGCGCCAAACACCAGCAAGGTGGGAGCAGCAATCAGTGCAGAGCTGACCCAGTCAGGTGATAAACTGCAAATTAGATCTTTCTCAATAAGCAGTTAATTTACATTTTCAAAAAGCATTTTCAGGGTTGTTTGGTTTAGTTTTGTTTTTTTTTTTTAATCCAAGTGATCAACAACTCATCACTTCTGGATGTGTATGCCTCAGACAAGGGACTGCTCACAGATCATTGACTGGAATTGTTCCTGCCTTCTGGTTTTGATCTAAACCATGCGCTGATGAATGAGAGAAATATTTTTAAGGACAAGAGGATGGTGGATGCCATATTTCTGGTGTAAACTGAATAAGGAGGCATGTGCTAAAACTCACGGAAATTTTGTGAGCATCTCTCAGAAATGCCAATCTCCCCTTGGCACGTGAATAATCCTTAATAATGAATAAAGCTGTTGATATACCAAAACAAATGTGAGGGAAGAGTTTGCCAAAGGAGCAGATGCTGTGTTATATCTCATTGTATGGTTAAAACTCCCAGAAAACAATTATCCCCAAACATTTTGCTTTTCTATTAACTGAGAATTCACAGAGTTGTCTCATTCTGCAAAATTTCAGTTTCTCAGAAGAAGCAGAGAGCACTAGAAGTAAGACAATAATTTCTGTCAATGAAATGAAAAAGTTTTGAAGCATTTTTTGGTTGCTTAGTTGTTTTTTTTAAGTAGGAGAAAACAATTATTTATTACTTTAGCTTCTTTTAATCACTAAGTAAATTTCTTTTGCAAGCCTAGATTTTTTTTTTCTTTTAATTTTTATTTAACTTTTCCCAGTCAGGCCACTATACTCCCTCTCTCCCCCAACATTATTTTAGGAGATACTTGCATTCTAGTGCAAAATTACCATGAGAGAGACTCCACAGAGTCTTTCCTGTTCTGGTTGCTGGGATCAGAATGTGAAACATCTCCAGGTGTGTTGTCTAGAAACAAATCAGCCTTTGCAGCCTGCTGGCTGTGCCCAACTGTCCCTGTGAGCCCAGCCATGGTTTAACCCCCAAAAACTGCCATCCTCCCAGGGGAAGCCCAGCACCACCACTGCTGCTGTAAACTCCTTGAGCAGAGTGTAACCTGCTGTACTCGCATGGGGCACAGGGCTGCTCTTCTAGCTTGGCAACATTTTTATTTTTGTTTTGCCATGGAATAAAATAAAAGGAATAAAAATCCTCCCATGACAGATGATTGTGTGTATGAAGTGGAACAGTAAATAACTGCTCCTTGTTCAGCCTGGAGAAAAGGAGGCTCAGGGGAAAGTTTATTATCTTCAAAACTCTCTGAAAGGAGGTTGTAGACAGATGGGGGTCAGCCTCTTGTCTTGGGTGAAAAGTGACTGGTCAAGAGGAAATGGCCTCAAGTTATACCAGGGGAGTTAGGTTGGGTGTTAGGAAATGTTTCTTCACCAAAAGGGTTGGAGTGTGGGAACAGGCTCCCCAGGGAAGTGATGGAGTCACCATCCCTGGAGGAATTTAAAAGACATGTAGACATAGCACTCAGGGACATGGTTTGGAGGTGGGCTTGGCTGTGCTGAGTTAATGGTTGGACTTGATGATCTTAGGAGGTTTTTTTCCCCCTGAATGATTGTATGATTTTTGCAGTGGCTGATATACTTGCACTGCTGCTTTGCAAGCCTGTGTTGGTCAGTCTCCATCTCAGTGTTGTCTCCAAATAAATGCTGCAGCCCATGGGCAGAGGTTTCAGTGTGCAGGTTGAGATGGATTGGCCCTATCCAAGCATGGCCAACCAGGCTGTTCTGGGCTCTGAGTCTGCAGCTTTCATGGTGCCTTGTAGGTTGTGGGAGGGCAGGGCTGGTTCTGCAAGTGCTATGGAAGACGTGGGGAGCACCTGCAGGCCCTGGCTGGGCTGCCCTGGTCAGCCCCAGGGCTGCTCTTTGAGTTCACCCTTGCTGTTTCTCAAGACATTGAATTGCACCCATGGGCTTGGCAACTGCTGTGTGGGTTTTAACCCTGATAACACAAATGTAATTAGTGTGGTTGATAGGCTCATTATCCAGCCCTGGTCCTTTTAATACATTTTGCTCCCTAAATGGGAGGGAGGACTCTGCTATGTTGCACAGACAAGTTTATCCACAATAAATTACCAATAACTCATCCCTAATTGCAGTGAGCACAGGAGGGGACAAAACCCATTACCAACTTCCCTCTGAAGGCACAGTGCAGAGCTGCTCCAGTCCCCCACATAACAGATTAGCTGGGAGCTATGGAGGTCTGTCCCTCCATCCCACTGTTGGATGCAATTGCCTTGTACAGGAAGGGCTCACAAAGAGGCTGCTCATCAGTGTTCCCTTCAATGTCAGTTGTAACCTGTCAGAGTTGAAATAAAACAAGCTGTTGGCACTGTGGTGTGTATTTATGTCACCTTCTGTGCACATCATGGGTCCTATAGACCACAGGAATCTACATAATCAGTTTACTCACTGCAAAAAGCTGCAATTTGCAGGAGGGACATGGCCAAAATATTAAAACTCCCTAGAGAGGCACTGCCCACCATCCAGACAGCCAGATACCTGCAGATTTCACCCTTTAGCTGTCAAAATGGGTTTCCTTTGATGTGCAGGTACAGCCCAGGGCTGTGGCATTCAAAGAGTTTGCATCTCTTTTAGCAATATGAAATCCAGTGAGTTAAATGATTTTTCTCAGGACTTTAACCACGGGGGGAAATGGTATAAACATCTTTAGCCAGAGATGCTATAGGGGAACTTGAACCCCTGTTTGACACACAGGAGTTGTTTGCCATCATTTTAAGCACAAAGATCCCCTGTAGAGGCAGAGGTGCTGCAGGGCTCCAGCTGCCAGCAGTGCTTTGTGGCAGGGCAGGGAAGCACTGGGAGCAGGGGCAGATGTCCCAGTTTGGACTGGTCAGAGGGAGGCTGAAGTCACAGCTCCAGCATGTTGCTGGGGGAGGAATTGCAGATAGAGGAGCTGCTCTGTGATGGCAACACCTCGAGGTGCCCCCACAAGGTGTTTTACCCATCACCTCTCTGGTAAAGGCCAGGAAAGCAGGTGTGAGAGTTCCTGCTAATTGCTGGAACTTCAGAAATTTAGAGGTGTGTGTTTGTTTTCTCCGCCTATTAAATGGGCTCAAGAACTTTGCTGTTGCATGATCCTAAAATGAAATTGTATTCCCTTGAAAATCCTTGTCTTAACTTTTCCTGGGACTCTGGGAAGCCACAGCAAGAGGGGCTCCCCAGATTGTGCTTCCTCTGGTGCACGTGTGCTGCACTGGGCAGCTCACAGACAGATGTTGCAACTAAAACAGTGAGGTAACAAAACAAGACCAGTTTGTGTAAATTTGGGGAAGCTCTTCCATTCCCCTGCTCTGTAGTTTGTTTTTTAAAGGATTGGCACAGTTCAGAATCTCACAAAAGAAAAGAAAAATCCTGCTTTGCAGTCCATCCTAATTCACAATCCTTCCACACAGCTATGATTTGCTGAAAACCAGATAGTAAAATGACTGTGACTGTCTGCTTCAGAGTGAGTGATGAGGAGAATGTAACTGAGCTGTAGCAGAAAAGCTGAACAAGGATCCCCAAGTCTGATGGCAAACGAGTTGCTGGTTGTTCATAGGAACTTCTTTATCTGAGATTAATGACAGGAGGTTAGTGGCATCTTGCTCAAGACCCTTTTTTGGCTCTGGGACACTTGCCAAAGTTTAGACTCCCATTCTGAGTGTTGACAGGCGGAGAGAGCACTTCAAAATGTGTTATGGACATAATTAGTTACTGTTATCACAGTTTTCTTAATTAGAATATCATAAAAAGGGGAAGTGTGATGATTTACACGAGGAAGATTGGAAGAGCAGCAATTCTAAAGGCTAGAGAATGAATGCCAGAGAGGAATATAAAGGTTATCTGCCTCTGGGATGAGGGATGCTGCTCACCTGGGACTTTCAGAGGTGCTCTCAGTATTGAGTGAACATTTCTTTTTTTCCATTAACTTTCCACTACCTCAGCCAAACTGCAGGAGCCTTTGTTCAGCAATTACCCATCCATCTCCTGCAGGATGGCTCACCTGCTGCCAGCATCCTGGCAATGCTGATAACTTGCAAATGTTAAAAGGAAGCCTTGCTTTTGAAAATGCTTCTTCCTTAAAGCTACATTTTTCTTGCTGTTTCCAGACAACAGAATCCAAGACAGTGAATTTATTCATTCTCATAATTGTGGAGAGAAAGTATAGCCCTTTTTTTAAAAGAATGCAAGCAGCTAAAGAAATCCAGTTATCACTCTCTTGCCTGGCAGTTCCTTATCAGGGCTGTGCTTTACTTCCCAGCCATACCAGCCCTTACAAAGGCAAGGTCCCAGCTCTCCCAGAGCACAGCTTAGAAGATCTGGCTGCTCCCAGCCTCCACACCTGGCTGAAGGCTGCTTCTCCAAGCTGTTTCCTATATCCCCTTGCTGGTGGTGAATTCAGACTGAGCTGTTTGCAGGCCTGGCTTTCTCTGCCATGCTGAGGTTGGCTTTGCTGTTGCAGGGAGAAGCACTTGGCTGGCTTTCAGGACAACACTCTGGAGCATTGCATGCCCTCACTTATTTCTTAGGGGCTACAGATCTAAGGCTTGCAATGAAATTTCCCCAAACTGCCACAAAGTCAAGAGCTGTTTCTGAACAAGCTGGACTCTAAAAAGGTGCTTTGGAGGAGAAGGTGCTTCAGAGCTCATGCCTGAGCTGTGCCACACTGCCTCTCCTGCACCTCCCTGCCCTGCCACAGAGAAGCACAGGCAGGGTGTAACTCACAGCCAATAAACCTGTTTCTTCTGTTGCATTAATCCTCTGTCTCCAGGGAGCAGCCCACACACTGATCCCAGCTGGGTGTGTCAGTGCTGTGCTGCACCTCGGTCAGCTCTGCAGGTCCCCTGAGCCCTGGGAACTGTCCCTCTGCCCCTTGTTCCTCAGGCAGGAGCCCCTAGCAATGACAGGGAGCACTGTGCAATGACAAGCACACCTTGCACCGAGCCATGGCACCAGGATTCGTTGGGATAAATTAATCCTCTCCCTCTTCCTCTTGCCTTGACAAGTCGTTTCTGGTGAGACTGAACTTAAAATACCTAAATGAAATTCAGTGTGACTTGTTTTCCCCCATAAGGTAGTGACTGAATCATGGTTTTCTTGGAGGCAAAAACTGTTCTTTTCCCTAATGGCTTTCCTTGTGCACAGGGCTGCACAAACTCTCTCCTCTCTGCCTGCATCCGCCCCCTCCAGCACCGTGCACGCTCACGCTCACACATGCACTTGTTGCATGGAGGAATGATGGTTCTGGGAGCCAGGAGGTGTCTGCATCCAGCAGGGGTAGCTGAAACTACTGCTACAAGTGCTCTCTGTGTTTGATTTCTAAGAAGCAGAGGGGGAAGTGCTGGTTTGGGGGAAGTGCAGGTTGCCAGACATAAAACCACAAAAGCATCACATTTGCAGGGACTTTCTCGAGTCATGGGAGGCTGAAGTTCAGGCTGTGTCACAAAATAATTACAACAAGGTATCTTGCTGGGAAGTGTCCTCCTGGGGCTCCTCTGGCTCTTCAGGATTGGCTCCAGGGAAACAGTGCCCCACCCTGAATGAGTGAGGGACTCGGTGTGCCTTGGTGGCAGGGGATGCTGCACCAAGTGCCCAGGACACCTGATGTGTTTCATTGTCTGTGCCTTAATCTCAGCCCTCCAGTGGGAGATGAGCATGGGAGCAGGCTGGCTCCCAGTGGCATGTTTCACTCCAACAGAACACACAGCTGATGGGATGGGGAGCAAGCAAATTTCTTCTTTACCTGCTCCTTGTTTGTACTTTCCCAGCAGTAAGGTGAGCCCAGAGATGCTGTGGTGCTTTTTGAGACAGCTTGGCATGAATCTGGGGAGAATTAGTATTGTTCAAGCCCTCTCCCAGGGAAATGTCCCCTTTTGCCTTCTGTGCTGGGTGTTCTTCAGGTGTGGGATACCATAGCCCCCACCCTGCACAGCTGGCACCCAAATTCCTGCAGCTCTGGCCCAGGGCTGATTTGGGATGAGGTGCTGCTCCAGGCAGCCCCGTGCCTGTTGTGCCTTGGCTGCCCCAGGAAAGAATGGAAAATCAGGGTGGGTTAAAAATTCAACAAACTTTGCACATTCATAGGGAAGGGACTGTAATTTCTGCCTTTAACACTCTGTTAGATCTAATGGAAAGCTGATATTTTTCTGTAGGTGTGAAATTAACCTTTCAATAAAACTAAAAGCTATCTTGAGCCTTTTCAGGATGAAGTTTAAAATAGAGCAATTATGAAACTTGCTGGAAGACTGCCAAGTTTTCTTGTTGAAAACTGCTGCAAATGAATTATGTCTCCCTTGTGATTTACAGCACAGTGTGAAGGAACTATAGTTTGTATTTAAATCTGTTTCCATTAAAGACTATTTGCAGCTTACAGAAATGATTTTTTTTTTGGACAAATTTGTCAAACTCCATCAGATAAAATTCCTTTCAATGCTCAATGCTACAAATTGCTAAACATGGCATTGTTTATGAGTGCCATGTGTAGTAATTTTATGCCTTGAAAGAATATTTTCTTTCTGAGTGAGGATGGCTGACACTAAACAAATTAGCTCAATTTCTTGTTGAGACTGCTGGAGGCAACAGGGGATGAAGGGGGATTTTCTTGCCTTAAATCCTAGCAAAACTGGGATTCTCCATGCCATGCTTCCTTATCCTCATTTAGGTTAAAAAAGAGAAGCTGAAGCCATGTAGGTTTTGCACTCCCACATGTCGTGGTGCCTGTGTAGGGAAGGATGTTTGCCAATGGGATTGTTATGGGACACTGGAAAAACTCATTGAGTCAGCAACCATTCTGGAAAGGCAGCCAGCTTTGCATCCTACCCCTAGAAACAAGGGATAAAACACCAGTTAAAAACTCCCTGCTGTCTTTTGCTCAGTAGCATTCACTGCAGACAGCAAAGAAGAAATTCCTGGGGATGTGGAGCATGGGGATGGTGGTTGGTCACAGGAACACAGCTGTAGTGTCTGGAGTGGAAGCTGCTCCTTTGGCCAACTTTCTTGGAAATGGATTGAATTTTTGGTGAAATGCAGCTGATGGGTGTGAAGGATAGGAAAATCAGATGGGACTGCAAAATGGGATTTTTAAAAAAAGGAGTTAACATTAAAAATATTCCTGTGTGGAAAGACCTTGTGTCACTTTACAGGTACCATCATTTCATGTACCTTGACACCTGCAGCTTCAGCTGCATCCTCATAAATTCACTCCTCAGTGACCTTGAAAGCTTGATAAAGCAAACTAGACCTCCAGTTCTAGGTGCTTGCTAAAAATATATGACAAGGTAATTCTATGAGGTATTCATACCTGAGGTCAAAATCAAAAGAGCATTTCTCTTTGGGGGTTTTTTAGCTCTAAAAATAGTGTGTTAGAGGCTATAATCAATCTCTTGTTCAAAGCCACCCCCTCCCCAGCAGAAGCATCCCCTTCCCCAGGTATCTCTCCTCCTTTCCCTGCTGCAGCCATGTACCCAAACCCTGTGGCACCAACTGCTTTGTGCATTATCCACCTTGCTTCCAGCTGTGTGTGGGCTTGGGTCAGGCTGGACTCCACCATAAATCAGGTATTGTTTTGCAAACAAGGCACTTGGGCTAAGTTTTACTTCACAGATAGTGTTCCCAGCCTTTATTTTGCTTGAAGATAGGGCTGCTCTCTGGCACAGAATGAAGTACATCTGGGGACCTGTCCTGCTAAAGACACAAGCAAATTATTTGCAGTCACCCCTGTGCCTGTGCATGTAATCAAAAGGAAACCATTAACCTGTCCAAGTAACTGATACACTTGCAGCCTCCATAATTACCCTCCATAAATGTCTGTCAGCTGTACAAGGCTCATATTTTGCCATCCATCCTAGTAGGAGTCAGGCTGCTTGCCTGGCTTGTGGGGGTGGGCTTGGTGCTTGCCATGGCTCCAGCAAGGTGCTGCTCATTTACATCCCTGGAAAGCTGCTCTGAGAAATGGAATAGCTAGCAGGTAATTGATTTCTTGGTAAAATATGTCTGAGTGTCATGATTCTTGAAAAACGCAGCACAGAGGCTTCTAAAAGTGATGAATCACACTTGTGACTGCATTTATGTCAGTCTTGCATCAACCTAGTGGTGAAATTTGCTGGCTGCAGGTTCAGCTGTTCTGGCACTGAAGTCAGCACTGATTTAGATGGTTTAAATTATTAAAATTATTTAAATGATGCTGTGTCTCACTCTGCTGTCCCAGAGCTGTCTGTGCAGCCCCACAAGGGGCCAGCTCCAGGGAACACAGAGGACATGATTAATTGTTAATAGAGTCTGAATGGAGTGAATCAAGCACCAGGCACAGGTACTGAGGGTGGGCAGGGCTCCCAAAAGAGCAGGAAGGGACTTTTGTCTTGGCTGTGTTGTGTGTTGAGTCAGATGACAAAAGGTGAGTCACTAACACTGCAGAATTAAAATCTGGAGTGCAATGCTCACCATCAGTGCTCCAGCTCACAGCTGTGGGCTCCTGGGGACTCAGCTTGACAGTCACAATTGTGCTGTGTAGGAGCACTGGGATTCTTGGTGTATTTTTAGCATGCAGAAAATCACTAAAGGCTGTAGAGGAGAGAAAACTGATTTTTTTTTTTTTCTTAAGGGAAAAAAGTGCTTTTTTTCCTCATGCAAATACTGTGCAGGAACTTGAGCAGTGGGAATGTTCTCTTCTCCACGGGTGCTCAGCTGGGGAGGGCTCTGCCCTAGTGGGTAACTCTGGGAAATTACTTGCTCTGCTGTCTGAAACTGCTCGACTGCACTTTCAACCATGTTTATAAGTTGTCAAAAGGCTGCAACAGATACTGATATCTTGCCAAAGTTATTCTTGGAAAATGAGCTATACCTGGGCTTGCGCTATAAACAGCAGCAAGAGTTCATCAGGAACTCCTCAGGATAATAAATACTGAAAGCACTGCCACACCACCAATCATGGGCTTGAGCTGCTCCTGGTTTATGGTGCACTGCCAGTAACAGGGGGAGGTTTTGGCTGCCACTTGGTAATTGAGAGCTCCCCTGTAATGCTTCTGTCTTCAGTTCTTTTCCTGCAGTCTTGTCAGAATGGCCAAATTAACTCAAAGTAGGGCAAAGGTTTTGTGAGTCCACTTTGCCTAAACATTTTGCTGTGTGGGCATCCACAGCTTCTCTGGGTAACCTGTTCTAGTGTGTCACTACCCTCATGGTAAAAAACCTTTTTTTTCTTTATATCTAATCTAAGGTGCAAGAGGGAAATATTTTCGATGAATTTCTGAAATTGCCAGATTCTTGTAAAGCTACTAATCTTGGAAGCTGATAAAAGAGATGAAAAATCCCATTTCCTATTTCATGATCTAACACTAACAGCACAAGAGGCATAATTTTCACAGGGACTTCCAAAGCTTTAAGCTTTTTGTTGTTCAGAAAGCAATATTTCCTTCAACACACCTCCTCTTTCCAAGGTCCTTCAAAACTTCTGTCTACATGAAAAGCCTTGCTCAACAGAACACAGCTGAGAGGTTTCAACCAGCTCTCATTTTAGACAAAAAAGTGAACACAACTCACTTTACCCTGTAGAAGAGACTTTGATATCAGCTTACCTGCTACTGCTGGCAAGCCTTTCTGCTTTTGAGCTACTTGAGAGTACCTTGAGTAAGTTGTGGCTGGAATTCCATCCCTGGAATTGTTCAAGACCAGGCTGGGTGGGACTTGGAGCAGCCTGGCCTAGTAAAAGGTGTGCCTGCCTGAGGCAGGGAGGTTGAAGCTGGATGAGTTTTGGGATCCCTTCCCACCCAAACCATCCTGTACTTGTATGGTGAGTGGTGCCTGCTTGGGTTGTGCTGGGTGAAGTGGAGCTCCAGAGAGGTTAAGGGGTTGTGCAAAGTCCTTCACACCCACCACTTGTTTGTGACTATTTCCTGCTCTCACCACTGGATCTTGTTTAGATGCACACATGGAATAGAGATAAAAGTTCTGCTGATTAAATTATGTATCTGTAAAGTGAAGAAGAAAGTGTACAGTGTAAAAATTTCTCAATTTCCCATCAAAATAGGGGTAAAATCACAGTACCTACAGATGTAGATGGCCTGTCCCAGCTCCCCAGCAGCAGTAAAAGGCAATTTAAGGAATTTCACAAGCTTTTTGGAGGTGGGATGACTATCACTATCAATTATTTCATGGCTAACCTTAGGGAAAAAATGCCTGTTACAAACAGATTAAAGAGAATAGGCTTCTATATTTAACAAGGCCAGACAATATTAATATGCAAGTGAAGAGAGATGGCTAATGAATAGGATTTGTTATTACTAAGGCAATCTATAACTTTGAGTGCCACAAGTGGCAGGGAAGTCATTGCTGAAGTGACTGGAATTAATGAGCTGTCTCAGAAATTTTATCAAGTTCTCTATAAAAGTCTTTCCCTTGCTTCTGAAGAGATGGATATATGCAGAGAGAGGCAGAGAAAAATTTTCTTTGTATCTGCTTAAAGGCTGAATGTTCATGAGAGCCCTGAGCTGAGGAAGATCTTCATGCTGAATTTTTATGGGAGCTTTGAACAGCATCAGGCCCATTTAGAAAGAAATACATCTCACCTCTTCAGTCTGCTGCTCTGCCTCCTGCAGCTCCAACCCACCAGGACTCTCTGGTGTATGAGCGTGGTTAAAACAGGAGCAGTGATGTGAATGGACTGGACTGGACACAGGTTTTGATGTAGTTCTTTAATAAGGACTCTGCTCTGCAGCTTGTACAAGTTATTGTTTTGTGTATTCCCAGGGCCAGATTGATTGTACCATTCTACTCCAAACTGATTTTTAATGTAGCAATTATAGGAGTTTTGAAGAACATGAAAGCCCAAGGTTTTCAATGTAATTTCTCAGGTGGAGCTGCCTTGTAGCTTTGTTAGCTACACTGAAAGTGAGGAAGATGTGAAACCCCACTCTCCTCTCCTGTAGAGGACAGCTGATGCACACAGCTGTCACAGAAAGTAGTTACCCCTCCACATGTCTTACCTTGCAGTAATTGGAGGGCAAATGCATATTTATTAGAGCAGCTGTGCTATGGCTGACTTGGAGACAAGTTATTCACATACCCATGTCACAAAATATTCTCTTTACATGTTTTTTGTTTTTTTTTACATGTTCTCTTATATCAGAACTCTTGAGGAAGACTCAGGTTCACCCTCTTTTCTGCTGCTGAACTCTTGGTTGGAGTGAGATCTAACAGGGGGGCATCACACTTCTTTAAATAGTATTTCCTTGAAGAGATTGAAAGGTCTCAAAGGCTCAGGGTGCATATTTGAGTGAATGTATATATGCATCTATTCATCATTTCCCGTGGCAACTGTCATCCTCTTTTTAATAAAAATTTCTCACCCATATCTACAGATATATATAAATTGCATGTAGGAGTTGCACTCTCCTATATCCTAAGAAGAATGCTGAAATAAGTAAGGGAAGACACAGGACAGAAATGTGCTTTCCTGACATTAACACTGAGCCTGTGTTTTAAAGTGCCATCCATAATCAGCATGAGCAAAGAGCAGCAATCTTTCTCCTGGTTTTGCTGCTCTTTTACACTCAGGACTGTGAGGCATTACTCAGCAAGTGCAGGACCCTGCCAGGCTGCAGCAGATCCCTGGCACCTGAGGATCTCTGCTTCCTGCTGGGCAGCAATGTTAGAGGAGCTCTGCTCCAAATGCTGCTGAGATGTGAGTGGAGAGAAGGTGGCCAAGGGCAGGGCAAGGTGCAAGGCAGCCCTATGCAGACAACACAGACACAAGCAGAGAGGAAAACAAATCCTTTCACAGGGTTCATTCTTGGCTATTTTTATTTTAAAAATATGAGATAAGGGGCCTGAACAAAGAGCTGGAATTAAATAGGTGAGAACCTCGTGATGCCTAAAGAGGTGTATGTGCAGAACAAATGAATGGCTTCAGGGTTTGCCATCAGCCTTTTTAAGATGCACCTTTAGGGTCCAAGAGGTTTTTTCCCAGTTAGAAGAAAAAATACCTGATTTCAACATTTCAAGGTATTTTTCTAAACATCATGATTTTCTATGCTGGAGAACCCCAACACCAAATGTGCAGGGCTCTGTCACAGCACCCAGTACCTCCCAAATCCTCCAGTTTATTCCAGACACAAAGGAGTCTCTGCTGTCAGCATTGAGCCCTGCACAGGGACAGCAGGTACAGGTGAGGTTACCTGCTGTCCAAAGATTACCCCAGTGCCCAGAGCTGGGCTCTTCTGGGGGAGAAAGAGTCTTCCTACCTTCCACAGAAGAATGCAGGCTCCAAAAGCACTTCAAATGTGAGCTTCCAGCAGGCACTAGTGACATTTAAGCTATTAAAAACCAACTTTGTTTCCTGCTGAAACCTGGTGAACCATGGTTTGACACCTTTTCCACAAGCTTTGGAGCTGTGGTGAAGGAGGCAGGATTAGCCTTGAGGCAGGTCATGAGCAAGGACAGAAACTGGGGCTTGTTCATCACTCAGCTGATCACTTCTTTTTCCTGGGCTAGTTATGAGATATGTTAATTTGAACTGGCAGCAGATTTTGCATAACTGCATCTCAGAATACCAGTCAGCCCTAACATTTGCCATGGATTTTTGGTTTCATGTTATTAAAACCTTATAATGAAGTTTTACAGTGTAGATCTTTCTTCAAGCTTTGCTGCAGAGATGTGCACTGCTGGTAGAGAACAGACTCACTGCAAAGGGTGAAGGCTGGGATTTTATTGCTATTAAGTGTCTTGTGCATGGGCTTAATGTATTCACAGAGTAGCACACTAAAAAATGTGGGGATTATGCCCATAGAACTTGCAGCATCCTTCTCTTCATGTGTGTGACAGAGCTACCTAGAGTTTTATGCAGGAACAAAGCATTTACTGTGGATACAGGAACAATTTCTGTGACATCTTTTTGTCTAGAATGTATGTATTTTATCTTCCCTTTATAAAGATAGTTCCACCAATGTGGTTACCACTCTCTAAGGAATCTTGGTTGCATTTCCCTTTGGAAACCACAGACACCTGTGGAAAACATCTTCCCATGTGCCTGTGGAGGCTGAGGCACTGCTGCAAACAGCAGAGCTTTGTTCCTGCTGTTTTGTGAGGGAGCTGCCAGAGGGGAAGGGGTTACAGTGCCCAGGGAGGGTAAGCAGGAAGGCAGCAGCTCTGGGGGAAGCAGAGTTGCAGGGTCTGGAGGAGTGGGAAGGAGCTGGATGAATGAACTTTCTGCCCAGCAGCTCTCATAGCTGAGGTTGATGCCTTGCCCCTGCCTGCTAACCACAGCTCTTCTCTTGCCAGATGTGGGGGTCACTGGGGGGTGTGATGCCCCACAGGAGGGACTGTGGGTGACAGCAGGGGTCTCATCCATCTGAGGGACCCCTGCACTGGGTGCATTGTGATAAACTCCCTGCCTGACAGCCTTCAAGTCTTTATTTTTCCCATCCTCGTGTTGGTGATGCTGGCAGTACTGATTCTGTGTGATTAAGACACAGCAGGTCTCGTTCAGCAGGTTTTTATTCCCTAGGGTTGTCTCTGCTGAGCTCTGTGGGGACCCCTCCCTTGAGCCAGGCCTGCAGGGTGGAAATGTGTTCTCAGAAGTGCATGCCAGCAGGGGATTTTCCATGCACTGAACATCCCTGTGGGAAGTGTGAGCATCCCTGGGTGCCCCCAGGCAAGGGGTGAGGGAAGGGCTGTGTGCTGATCCTCACTGGAAAAGGCAGGGAGAGGAGGAGGGGGCATGCCCTGGCTGGGGCTTTGTCCCTCCTGCAGCAAGGGCAGGGCTGGCTGTGTAAGGCAGAGCACAGCCCATAATGCTGGGTGTCAGGAGATGGATGGGGCTGCACACTCCTACCTTGCAGGCAGGTAAATCACCTGCCATGAGCATTGCCTGCTGTAACCTCTGTGTCCTGGGAGCAGCCAGCAGCATCTGGTGCCTGGTACCTGCATGCTCAGGGCCCATCACTGGTGGCCTCTGGGCCATGTGCTGGTGGCTGCTTGGAGAGTGGGAATCCTTGCAGGGACAGCCCAGAGGCTGTCTATAACATCTTAACACTTTCTCTAAATTCCTGAATGCAGAAAAACATACAGTGAACCACAGTTTCATCCTGAAGTGGGTCAGAAGCAGAAGTGATAAAGCTTCATCCTGGTTTCATTATTTTTAATATTGCAAACTGCTGAGTTCTTAGCCTTGTTATGCTTAATGATGTTTCAGTCCTTAAAATGTAGTTCTAAATTTTATGTAATAACTAAATAAAACCCCACAGATGCTTGAGGTACCCTCTAAAAAGGGTTCAGCTAAGCTCCTTGGTCATGCTGGGCAATAGCTGGACCAATGATTTCAAGGTGGAAAATGTTAAAGCAGCACTGAGCTGGCTTTAGTGTGATGGGGTGGTGACTGGTGAGACACTTGCTGGCCTCAGGATGTCCCCACCCAATGTTGTGACAGAGGAATCACTGAAAGTGATAGGAAAGCTCACTATTCGTTCACATAAGGACTTCACTGAAATTTCCCCAATGCCTTTAACTAGCAAGAAACACATCTTAATAAGCAAGAAGTACAGAAAACCTCCCTAAAACTTTAATTGCTGGTCTGTAACTCTGGAAGTGGCAATCTCAGTTTATTGGGTCTGCTGAACAGCTGGATAGTCAGCCACTGAAGATATTAGTTTGTAATTAAAATGCTTCCAGTTCCTTAATTACAGGCACTGCTACAATACCATTCACCCCTCTAATTTTTTTGCCTTTCTGATGGGGAGCATGAGTAAGTATTTTTCATCAAGATTTTCAAATGAAATATTATTGGAAAGGATACATTCATTGTGTCTCTGCTGGGGGGGAGTGTGCCTTGCTAGTGCAATGCACTGTGTGAGTGCTCAGCAGGTGACTCTGCAGGCAAAACTGCTTCCAGAAAGAAAAGCACCAGGGTGAGGTTTTCAGCCATCCAGTCTGATGGGAGAGTAGAATCTGACATGATAAATCCTGTGATTGGTCTCTCCCCTTGGCTGCTGGAAAGCTGGGGTGGCTGCACTGATGGTAGGGAGATGATAGCACTGCCTGAGAGCTCAGGTTGGGTCCCACGTGCAGTTTTAACTCTTCATCTCCTATTTTGCCACAAGGAAAACCAGAGCACAATCAATAGGGACCTTTTCAAACTTGTTCAATGCTTTGTCTAAATGAGCAGTAGCAGACATGTACTCTAACTTTGAGGTTAAAAAATTTCCCAATGGTCAAATATTGGAACCAGGACCCACAGAGGCAGTGGGACCTTCATCCCTGGGGACCCTCCAATACCCAGGTTCAGGCTTAGAGCAACCTCACCTAAACATGAAGCTGGCTCTACTCTGGGCAGGAGGTGGGACTAGAAACCTCCAAAAAGTCTTTTCAGCTGGAATAATGGAATGATCCTATAAGGCCAGCTGAGGTACCTTCCTTTTCCATGTCAGTTAAGGGAAGGCAAAGAGGAGCAGGTGCAGGAGGGGATGTGGGGACACGCAGCATCCACACAGCGAGGGTGGGAGCTGGAGAGCCCACCAGGAGCTGCTGTGGAGCCCCAGGAACAGACAGCTCAGTGTGACTCAGTGTTTCTGGCTTGAGCACGCCATCCACGGAGCTTTACAGCTTTTTAACAAACAAACAAAACTTGCTACCATTTCAGGCCCTGGGGACGGCTGCTGGAATTAATGAGCAGGAGAAGGACGGGGTGCTGAACCCAGCCTGCTGAGCCTGACGTGGTTAATCACAGGCACGGAGACTGGCAGGGAGCAATTTGGAAATAACACCACTGGGAATGTTTCTTGTCTCATTTGCGCTGGTGCATCCATGCAATCAGTACATTTTGGTCGGGTGCTATTATTTCTCAGTGAAATTGCAGCTCTCTGCTCCATGTGCCCACTCTCCTTCCCGCTGCTCTCCCAAGGGATGAGCAATTGCAAAGCAAACAGGAGGAGGAAGTTTGACAATGGGTTGTAACAGGGCAATGTGAAAGAGCAAGGTAGCTGAACTTTCCAGTGCTTCCCCAAGTGTCAAGATAAATAATTCCAACTATTTACTCCTCCACAGTGGCTCTGTGTTTCTGTTGTTGGTGGGAGCGTGGAGGAGGCAGCGGAGGGGAGGGGACGCTGGGCTGGCTCGATTGAGAAGCTGTGGTAGTGATGGCTGTGAGCTACTCTCAGAGAAAATGGGAGTCACTGAGATGTGTGCTGATTTAATCAATTCAGGCTTTCAGATGTGCTTTGCAGTGTACCCAGCAATCTGCAAGGTTTCCAGTTGCAGGGGATGTGTGTGTTTGGAAATGTGCACATATTGCCTGCATGTATGCACACAGAGAGGCTATAGACTTGCCCTGGAGAGGGAACAGGGAATGGACAATCAGCTCACAGTTAATTTGCTTTACTTTTCCTTTCTTTTTGCTTCCTTTCTGCTCTTCCAAGACAATAAGCCCACTGCTGACATGCCTTCCGTGGTCACTCCCTGCAGGCAGCACAGTGGTTTGTTGCTGCAGCCTGTCTTTGAGCACTCTGCCCTGAGCATTTGTTGTGTTCTAGCTGCTTTCCCTACCGTGCTGTATCCTGTGGTTTCTGTTTGCCCCCAGCCAGGCTTGGTCTGCAGCTGACTACATGCAGGTTACAAGGGTTCTGAAATCCTCTGCTTGCTACTTGCATTAGCAGGAGAAAGTAAATATTCCCAGTGCTTTTTAGCAATTCCCCTCCTCAGGCACTGTTAGTGGCATAAACCATCTATCAGCTGGCACCAGGCTGCAGCAGCAACTGGCACACTTTAAAAGCCTGTGACATTGGATTTAAAAGGATCCACAGGCCAAGTAAACACTGGCAAGGCCTGGGCTTGTGGGAGCAGGGAGCAGGCAGCCCTGGGCAGAGCCTGCAGTCCCTGGCTGTGTCACCAAGGCTGGGCTTGCACAGCGCAGCCTTGCTCCCAAATTGCAGGGAAATGCTGTGCTGCCAAACAACCCTGCTGCTTCCCTCAGGATTTCGGTCTCTAGCTATGCTGTGATGTTTTTGTTCTTACTTACTTTTTTTTTTTTTTAAACCTGAATAGTTTTGCAACTTCCCTGCACCATTTTCTGCACAGCCCCTTACCCAGACTGCAGGAGCTGTGTGATTTCCTCTCTAAAACTTGCTTGTTGGGTGATGGCTGCAGCCCTTACATGATATCTAGCAAATCAACATCATGTGAGAGGCCTGAGATAGAGGTGAACAGTTTTCTGTCATTGATTTGCTGTAGGATGGCACAGTGTTAGCTGATGTTCTTGCAGGATTAGGGTCTGGGTTTAGTCCTATCAAGCTTAGGGAATGTCTCTGCCTGGATCTTGAGAGATGATGCAATGGAGCACAAATCCCCTTTTTACCTCTCTACATTAGGTAAATATGCTGGCTATTTATTCTATTGGAACAAGATTACACAAGGGTTTTCCCTGTGTGCCTTGACATCCTTTGGCATCCCTTGGTGTGCTTAGTGCAGGTTTGGTGGGTCAGGCAGTAAAGAAGAGAAAGGAAGAGAAACCATCACAAGCTAAATACAAATATAAGCTGTCTATTCAAAGAGAGATTTTTTGACTCTTACACCATCATCCTGAATGTGTAGTAGTGGCAAGTCAAACCCAAACTCATCCCAAATGTGCCTCCCTGCTCCCCCAGCTCCTCAGCACTGCTGTTCTGCTCAGGCAGGTCTTGCAGAGCAGTGCCCATCAGGCCAGCACAGTTCCTGTCCCCCCTCACGGCCACCCTGTGCCCCATGAACACAACCAAAGGCACCCATGGGCATTGCCAGAGCCCACACAGGAAAAAGCTTTCCCCTCACTTTTCTGAGTGTTGTGGGCTGGGAAAGGTTGGTTGAAGTGCTGGGAGGAACCTGTTATTCTATATAAGAAAGAATGAATTTGTGCCCCTGACCAGCTGAGTCCTCAGGTGCAGAAGTTCTCATTCCTCCAGTGAACCCTGCTGCTGTTACACGCCAGCAAATAGTTTTGCTGCTCACATTTTATCTGACTGAGGCACAGGTCTCCCAGGGAAGGTTTCTGTCATCCAAACCACCAGTTTGCCTTCAATCACTCCTCAAGTCACCTCAACAACACGACATGCCAGTATGTCAGAAGGGCATAAATCTCACAAGCTGTGAAAAATAACCAGCACGTGTCAGCCAGAGAGGAAAAGCCCCAGCATAACCAGGCTCCTGACACCAGGGCATTGGTGGGTGTGTGGGCAGGTACTGGGTGCTCCAACTGCAGGAGGTGTCCCCACTGTAGTTTTGCACCTTGCTGGGCACAGGGGACACTGATAACGTGGTGGCCCCAGTGCTCCATGACCCTTCCCATCACATGCTGCCACAATAACAGAGCAAAAGAGGATCGATCTCTCAGAGAAAGCTCTCTGTGAATTCATGCAGAGTGAGTCAGAAGATACTGATATCGATAGGCAATAAGAAAAAAAACAAGTTGGTTTTTTTCCCCCATATTTTCTCTCACATAAGTTAAAACATCCTCACCTCTGAATTTCCACTAGGTTGTCAAAGTTTGCCTAATGTAACTGGGAGAAGCTGCACTGGGCAGTGGTGGTTGTTTCCATGTCTTGTCTAAATTTTTGTCTTATGCTTGATATTCTACCAGAGGCTTCTGTTTTCAGCTTTGAAACTTAGTGTTGTTTGGAATATTTTAGCAACAATAAAGCACTTTTGGGAAGATACATAGTTTGAGGTAGGAGCTCATGGACAGGATTTTGGTGCAGAAAATGTAAATGTGAATTTCATTTAGGCTCATCTAAGATTTAAGTGTAGTAATATTTTATGTAAGTCTTTGGGAAGGTGTCTACAGTCAGCTTGCCCTGCCATATCATAAATTATATATTTTGTTTTTATTCCAAATGGGCTCCTAATGGGGCCTATTTGTTGCATGCAGCACACATTGTTATGTCCAGCATACACTTCTGATGAAATTTTTGTGTTGAGAAGAATCAAAATCTTTCCTCCTTGGAGATAAATCATCATTTTAGATTCTCTTGATAGTGAATTTTCATTGTCAGCAAACTGACAAAACATGAAAAAAAAAGGTTGTTCAGGTAGTTTACTTTTTATTTTTGCTTTATTGTGAAAGCAATTTAAAACCACATGTCTTTGCTGTTAAATATTTTAGGAACTCTCATGCACAATAATGCTTTTAGCAAACTTTTGCCAAGTTTCTCACTATGATGATGCAAATTTAGAGCAAACCAGTATGTAATGATCCTGAAACAATTCTTGCCCTGGTTTCAGGATGATGGGGCTGGATGTCTTGGAGGCAGCAGAATGTTGCATGCCAGAGGGTGCTTTGTTCCTGCTGCACTGTCAGACTGCTCTTCCAGCCCTTGCATGGGGGAGGCAGAGTGGAAGGTCTGGGATCTGTCATAATCAGCAGGAAAATGAGTATTGGATACGCTTGTGTCGCATCATGTGGCCCAGAACTTGGGCTCTGTGAACATTATGGGTCACTCCAGCTCAGGGGATATCCATGATTCTCCAGGGTTTTAACTCCTCCAGACACTGGCAGGACTGGCTGCGGTAGCAAAATGAAAAGGGAAATGTCCGAAAAGGGCTCACAAGGGCGGGAAGTGCTGGGAATGGGCCGGTGGGATGGATGTACGGATGGATGCTCAGATGGACGCGCGGATCCCGGGAACGGGCCGGTGGGATGGATGTACGGATGGATGCTCAGATGGACGCGCGGATCCCGGGAATGGGCCGGTGGGATGGATGTATGGATGGATGCTCAGATGGACGCGCGGATCCCGGGAACGGGCCGGTGGGATGGATGTACGGATGGATGCACGGATGGACGTGCGGATCCCGGGAACGGGCCGGTGGGATGGATGTACGGATGGATGCACGGATGGACGCGCGGATCCCGGGAATGGGCCGGTGGGATGGGATGTACGGATGGATGCTCAGATGGACGCGCGGATCCCGGGAACGGGCCGGTGGGATGGATGTATGGATGGATGCTCGGATGGACGCGCGGATCCCGGGAACGGGCCGGTGGGATGGGATGTACGGATGGATGCTCGGATGGACGCGCGGATCCCGGGAACGGGCCGGTGGGATGGATGTACGGATGGATGCACGGATGGACGCGCGGATCCCGGGAACGGGCCGGTGGGATGGATGTATGGATGGATGCTCAGATGGACGCGCGGATCCCGGGAACGGGCCGGTGGGATGGATGTACGGATGGATGCACGGATGGACGCGCGGATCCCGGGAACGGGCCGGTGGGATGGATGTACGGATGGATGCACGGATGGACGCGCGGATCCCGGGAACGGGCCGGTGGGATGGGATGTACGGATGGATGCACGGATGGACGCGCGGATACCGGGAACGGGCCGGTGGGATGGATGTACGGATGGATGCACGGATGGACGCGCGGATCCCGGGAACGGGCCGGTGGGATGGATGTACGGATGGATGCTCAGATGGACGCGCGGATCCCGGGAACGGGCCGGTGGGATGGATGTACGGATGGATGCACGGATGGACGCGCGGATCCCGGGAACGGGCCGGTGGGATGGATGTACGGATGGATGCACGGATGGACGCGCGGATCCCGGGAGGCGCAGCGCCCGCCCGGCCCGGCCTCTGCCGCCCCCTGCCGGCCCCGCCCCGCAGCGCCTCCGCGGCACCGCTGCCGGCCGCTCCCTCGAGTGGTTCGTGGCCCCTCACAAAAGCTACACAGACAAAAATGTGGGAAAACGAGTCTGTTCCCAAGTTCCTTCCTCGTGGGTTCCTCGATTAAGTCCAGCTTCTGCCACTCAGGCAGCAATGGCTGCCCAACACAACCAGTGCAGCCAGGACAGGTCCAGAGGTGCTCTTTCCATTGAACAGGCCCTCTCCATCGTTTCACCTGGCACAGAGGTGTAAGCCCCTCATCCTTCCCTTCGGAACTCTGCTAGCCCAGGCAAAGTCCATATCACACTGCATCCCTGGCTTTAGGGTTACTCTTGAATATCTGGGATGCTCCTTGGTACAAGGACGCTGTGATGTCCTGGTGTCCCATTCCCCAAGTGCCTTTGGCACATCACTGAACAGCTCACACTGCCATGCCAAACCATGCCAGCTCCTGCTGGATACTTTCCTGCTGCCAGCAGGCAGGTGAATCACACGATGCCAGGGTGGACACAAGCCAAAGCCAAACCTGGCTTTGCCTCCTGGCTGCTGTGGCACTGCCCAACACATGGAACAGCCTTTCAACAGCCTTTGCACAGAGCCCAGCAACACACAGCTCTGTGTTGTGTAGCCCTGGGGTATGAGTGGAGGGAATTCTGCAACAGTGCTAACAACCTTTATTAAAACAGACTTGGGAAATGAAGGCTGAGGTAACCCAAGAACACGTTTGACAATTGGGGTGAAGCACAAAAGGTGGAGCACTGTTGCTAACTTGCTTTCCCCAGGGTCTGTTGCATATAGATCTATAAAGTGGTTCATACACTAGACATGTCCCTAATGCAGCTAGTGTAGAAAGAAAAAGCCACACAGATTCCCAGAGCAGAACTAACAGTACTTGCCTGCAATTCTGATTTTTTTTCTTAGTTTTTTAAACTCGTGAAAAGGAAACCCACCTGAGCATTGAGTAAAGGAGGGAAAGCATGGTACAAGCCAGATGTGACATCTGAAAAACTTACAAGTAGCTCAAATAACTCATAATTTCTAGCTCATAAATCTTTGGGATTTTTTTTTTTTTTTTTTGCAATTTTCTTTGCTGGCAGCAACTTTCTTCAAATTAACATGGTTTCAGAGATATCCCATCATTTGACAGTGTGTCATGGAGACATTCTTTCTCCTCCTTCTTCCATCCCTTCATGAAGCTTGCTAAATCTGTCTTAAAAATTCCTGCCCAAGCTGCCAATTCTGTCCAATGTTCCATTCTCCCTCTGCTGCTCTCCTTTGGACAGGACAGAAAAACAAGTCCTGGCACAGAAAATGTCAGTTTATCACTTCAGCAACTCTCTTTCTGCTTGTATTTTTGCATCCACATGACAAGGGCACTGAGATGGACCACTTAGGCATATAATAATTTCAGCTTAGAGTCAAGGAAAATCATAAATCCAGGAAACAGCTCTTTAAAATCGTGTGGTTGTTGAGATTCTGAATTTATGTACCTAGGTTTTTAGACATGTACATTTAGAGTCAATGCAGGTAAGCAGCATGACAGAGCTGAGCTTTCTAGGCAGGGATGTAACAGTGACCATCATGTGTGCCCTGCAAAAATGACACACAAAAAACTTCTGGAATAGATGATTAAAGGACATGCAGAATTATACATTTCCAGCATATTCAGGGCAGATTCAAAGCTGGAACCTGAGGCTTAGTAATACAGCAGGTTAAATACTGGCTAGTATATTAATTCCATTTGATTTTCTTTTTGGTACAAATCTACTGTTCAAGAGGTTAGAGGAATAAATACTGAAAAAATAGGAGCAAATATTTTGGGTGCTCCACTGAGGCTGTGTTTCCAATGAATGGATGTTACTTTTTTCTTTGATTGCTCTGGTGATATCACTTTCTTGCTGCCACATTGCAGTAGGGCAACTTGATTTTCCAGGGCAGTAATTAATTTTCAAGATTGCATCACTGTAATTTGAACCTTTGCCATGTATTTGTATCGCTTCTCCTGAGTACAACTCTTATTTCTCTGTAAATATTCTTTATCAGAGGGACAGACTTAGGTGTTGGCATGTTTCTGGTCAGGTTCTATACAGACTAGTGTTAAGTTCTGAGACAAGATACTTGATGATCCAAGTAATTTCCAAAAGATTATGTAAAACAATGAATGGAAAAACTTGAGATTTTCACTGTTACAGAAACTGTTTTTAACTGGTGAATACTGCATCAAAATACAGTCCAAATACCTCATGGAGGCCATTTCAACCACAAGAAAAAAAAAAAAAAAAAGCTTTAAAATTGTCCTTGAGTCCTTGTCACTTATGATCTTCGTAATTCATATATTCATGACAATGACTCCTCCCTGATTTGGCAATAATTTAGTGTTGCTGCCTTACAAAATATTTTACCATTCTCTGTTGTTATGAGGGGAAAAACCCCTGTACACTTAGTACTTTTTGATGGTGTACTTCTACTAAATGCCTGTTGTTTGCTTAGCCACCCCTCAACCTGCCAAATTCACAGTGCATGAGAAGCATTGCATGTCTGTACAGGCTCCATCAGGCAAACCTGAGCTTCCCTGTGCTCTGAGGTGACCAGCTGTGAACTAGAAGACTTTTGACAGCTTATTAGTTCAGGGCTGCACTGTGCAACTGAAACTGTGTGACTTCATATTCAGCTGGGAATAACAAACTTGGAATGTGAGCAAAGCAAGCTCAGATATGTCTGTTCAACCCAAACCACCCAGATCCACAGCCACTGAGGGAATTACACAGCATCTAGGTTATAAATGTCTGAAGTTGCAGTTGTGGAAATCCCTCTCAGCTGTCACCCATGAGACAGCAGCTCTGTTCCATGTAACTTTGTTATTTCATAGAAATACCTGAACCAGGTATGCTTATGGCACAGTCTGAGTGAGATCCAAAGTGTTTTCCTTTGCCCAAACCACTGGAAGGCTCCATTTAGTGAGTGATTTCAGAACATGACCTACTACTGTCCCTTGTTCCTTCCTCCCTGCCTTACAAAAGCATAAAGCATATTCCATTCTCTTCTCTTTTGGAGAAGTTTGAAACTTTTGTTACTTCCCAATGGATTGCTCAGACAGCAGGATGAGCCAGGTGGATGGATAGATTCCATTTTGCCTACTAATAACAAAAGTGTCTCTCATTCTTTAACGTGATTATTGCTCTACTGCTTCAGTTTTTCATAATGAGAAAAGAAGGGTTCTACCATCTGTTTCAGAAATTATGATGTATTTTGATAATAGTCAATTGACAGATAAAATCCAGAAGCAGATGATAAATGGTACTGGGATTAGATTCCTGTTTCTTCAAGAACAAAGCTTTTAAATTGAAATTTTAAATGTGCCATTTCAAAATGTGACTATTGATGTGGTACAACAAATACAGCAGAGCAAGGCTTGGATTGTTGCAGTTCTTTGCATCACTCTGAGGAAAAAATTAAAGCTAGTACAGTATCATTTTTGGTTTTTTATAACACCTAACAAGCATTAATTCTATAGAAGTAATTTATTTTATATGAAACTATTAAATTCTAGTCCAGTCACAGCAAGTTCTAAATGGCAGCTACTTTAAAAAACTAAGAGCCTACTTAGTTCAGATTTAGGTCCCATCTAGAACAGGGTATGGAAGCTGGAACTCACAAAAAGATGCACTGTCCTCAGTCTGATGTCATGTAAGAAAAGAAGCCCTTATTATAAGGCTCAATCCCTACTAAAAATAGGAAAATCTGTGAAAACACCTTTTATTGGCAAAGTTTTACAAACACCTTAGTTCACAAGCATGGTGTAAAAGCTTCATCCTTTGTGAAACAAAGTATATTTGTCACAAATTACAAAGTTTGTGGGTTAACACTGAGTGCCTGCCTGCAAACATCTGCAACTCTTTTCCCCTAAAACACGTATTTTTGTATAAAAATCCACAGAAGCAGTTGAAAACTATTTCCAGCTCCATCACTCTTACTGTTGATTTCAACAGAAAGTGAAGATATTTGGACTTTCTTAAGTAGTAATTGTCAGTCTTCAGGTGACATCTACTGCTTGGCCTCTGCTTCCATCTGAGTTTCTTGTGATTCCTCAGCTTCTGAAAGTTTTTCATCATCTAAAATTCAATATTACTGTTAGTCAAACATGCTTGGTCATAGATACAGACTATATTGCAGAACTTTGTCCCACTTAAATATTTTTTGATTGCCTTAAATGTGTAGTTGAGTATCTCATTCTAAAAAATGCTATGTTCAAACAAACAAAACAATCCTTCAGTTTAAGGATGTTATCTCTAACAGCTGTTACTGGAAATATGGGTAAATTCTATAGTGTCATTTGAAGCAAATGGTACCAGATTGCTTCTAACTCTTCTTTCTCTTTGCCTGCTAATGGTTTATTTATTTTATACTGAAGCTGTGCTTTTCACTAAACTGCTAGTTCCTTCACAAAATCCTGAAAAGTAATCTATATATTCACATGAAAATGCATTTTCAAGACTAATACTTAAGCAAGTGTTAATAACACATAATAACAGTAACCTTCTGCTAAAGTGCACCTAGGATTAACAGTTCATTCTGCTTAAGAAGATCTAGATGGCCTTAGAGAATGAAAGTCTGCTCTTAGAGCCATCTCTGCATTTAATCAGGTCATGCTCAGAGACTGTACCAATTGTTCTGTCTTTGAAAGGGTAAATATACAGCAAATATTTAAAACAATATTACCCATTTTAGAGCACAAAAAGTTAGTGCTGATTTGAAAATATTAAGTATTTGTATGAGAAAAGGTGAGTACAACTAATTCTTAAATTTAGCTCTCATGTCTGACAGTTTTAGTCCCTGCTCTGTCACAGATTCACAGTCTGAATAGGTTGTCATTTACCTTCCTTGTATTTAGATTTCTTTTAGTAAAGCCTCAAATGATACTATGGTAGCAGAGAGATGTTCAAAACTACTGAAATAGGAATTATAAAATGAAATTCGGAAATAAGCACAAGAATAACTCTCTGTAAGAAATACTTTCTGTTAAAAAAAAAAAACAACCAAAAAAAAAAACCCTCAAATGGCTATTCTCCATCCTCACATTTTAAAGAATTCTGTTACCTACAAATTAACCTGAAGCTAGTCAGGAAATGGCACAGTGGGTAGCTTGTAGAAGAAAAAAAAAACTCAGAGCAGTCTCAGACTCTGTACTACTACTGGGAAAAAATTCTGCCAATGCAAGAGGTCACCAGCCTCAATTGCACAGAGCCATCCCCCTGCTGGAAGTTGTGATTCCTTTTGATCTGCTAAAATACAACCCCATTGTACCTATTACCAAAGAACAGCACTTACTCTCCAGGGTTTGCTGAAGTTCATGGATGGTGCTCAGGAGAACATGGAACTGCTTCCTTCTCAGCTCCAACTGGAATGATAAATACATGTTGTAGGAAACAGAGAGCACATACAGCCAAACAACCCATAGCAAACTCTACATTAATTGTATTCCTAATTAAATTATTATATATAACCTCTATGAAAAACTTACCTTATCTTCAACATTTTCTTTAATGTGAGAAAGATTTTGCAGCTCTTTTCCCAAAGCTTCTAGCTGCCTGAAAAGAGATTGTCACAGTATTCTTAAGAAATTCTGTAAAATTCTTGCAAAACAGATTTGCTCTAAGTAGAGGAGAAAGAACTAAAAATCCACTGTTTATGTAAACAAAACAAGTGCAATGATTTAGAGGTAAGGTCACTTCATGTAATTTTAAACTATTATGTTCTCAACTTGTAATTTCACGACATTTACAAAAAATTAGGCCTTGAAGCTGGAATACAGTTGTACCCTGAGCATTTGTAACAATTCAGTCCTGACACAACATGTTATTTATTTGACCCTACAATACAAGTCAAAGAAGCAGATTAATGGAATCTTAGAATATCCTGAGCCAGAACAGACCCACAAGGAACATCAATTCCTGGCCCTGCACAGGATACCCCAAGAGTTATGCCTTGTGCCTGAGAGCATTGTCCAAATGCTCCTTGAACTCTGTCAGGATTGGTGCTGTGACCACTTCCCTGGGAGTCTGTTCAGTGCCCACCCACCCTCTGGGGGAAGAACCTTCTGGTCTCACTGGAGCTCACCATGGACCACCAGAACCCTTTTGGAGGCCAAGAACAGCAGGTACCATAGCATACCTTTCAAATGAGAGTGGAGCACTAACTCTTACAGCCAAATCTCCAGTTTGGTCCTTCTACTTCTAATGCCTATCATAATTATATACCATGCAGAGAGAGCAAAGTGCTCCTTTGAACGTGAAGCGGATTGAGGTTGATGGTCCCTGATTAATTAGCAGGCAGAGTCATAGAGGGGTCAGCAAGGAAATCAACCTTTTTTTCCTGAAGCCATTGCCAGCTGCTGCAACTAGACTGGGTAGGGAACCACAAAAAGCCCTCTAGTCCTAAGTACCTCACTGTGGATGGGAAAAGGTCTATTTTAGTGCTACCCGAGGGTGTTGCCTTTTTTTGTACCAGCATGCTTGGTACCTCAACAGGAATACCTGAGAGAGTTGTTTGTGACATTACCCCTTCTTCAGCTTATAGGCTCATACACTGATTCTGGAAGCATTTGGTTTCTAGTTTGTGAAAAACTTCCACTTGGCCAAATCTTGCTGTTTACACTGTGCTGTCAGGTGTAAGCAGACTATGAGAGGACAGACTTTTTTTTTTTTTTTTTAAGTAACATGCAAGCTACATCTGGAATTTTATTCCTTTTACTTTACATTCCAGAGAATCTTTGCTTAGCCTTCTTACCTTCATATCTCTTTTTCTAAGACTGTGTCATTTCTTGGTTCTCTGAACAGCTCTTCTGATATAGCATCTAATTACACTGGGCACTGTTGTTCAGTACTTCTGCTCCTATCACTTCCTGAATTGGCTCCTGTGCACTACTTGTGACTAAGCTGTTAACAGCTTCTTTTGTGCTGTATGACTCGCTGTTCCAAGAAACAGACTCTTAAAAGCACAAAGAAAGTATTTTTCTAAACTTTGTCCTATTGTGCCAGATAACCTCCAAAAGCTATAAATGTAACTCTTGCAAGAAACCCTCCTGCTTCTTCTCACAAGAAGTCTTCTCAAGTGTTTTCAGTGATTAAGAGCTCCATGAAAAGTGTGACATTGTTAGTGAGCGTTCCTCTATTCTGAATTAACAGTGGCCTTTGGATCTTTGTATCATTTTCTGTGTACTTTCCTACAGACTGCATCCTTACCAGCTATAACACACCACCTTTTCTAGCTTTGCTTAAGAAACTTATGCTTGGATGTGTTAAGAAAACTTAGAATAATGCCTCCAAACCTAAACAATCCAGCATCCTCTAAGATAAAAATGTATCATTTATCACAGAATTATAGAATAGTTAGGGTTGGAAAGGACCATAAAGATCACCTAGTTCCAGCCCCCTGCTATGGGGAGGGACATCTTTAACTGGACCAGATTGCTCAGAGCCCCATCCAACTGGCCTTGAACACTTCCAGAGATGGATGGGGCAGTCACAACTTCTCTCATTTAGTTGTTTCTATTCTTAATTGACTTATCTGAAAAACTGCATTTTTAGTAGCTCTTTATTAAAGCCTCACTTGATAAATGTCACATGCTGACTAATGAAGTAAGAAGTAGTCAAGCCTCACGAGAATTGCCTGTAATAATCAAAGTTGGGGTAATAAAATCAAGGCAAAGAAAAACAACATACAAGAAAGAAATGTGTGAAATATTGTCAGTGGCTTCTAGCTATAAAAATGCTATTATTAGGGTTATAGTATAACCAAATCACTTCCATTTGCTATGAAAGTCTATGGAATATGAAAAGATAGCCTCCCTTAGCAATTTCACTGAAAGTGGGAAGAGGATAAGTGCACAGCTGCACTTATATGGGAACAGTAATCCCACACCACATCTTTAATCAGTTTAAGAACAACAAACTCATAGATGCAATAAATCCTGGAACGTTTGTATGGCTCAATAATCTCCCCACAACTGCCCCAAAAGCACAGACAGTGATACAAATCCGGAATGTGACAAGCAGCACTGTGAGTTACACACAGGACGAGCTGGACAACAGGTAGGTCTGCCCTGCATGCCAGGGCAGGTTATGTGTGGCACACCACACAGCCATTTATAACTGGGCATGCAGGAACAACAACCAGAAAGAAAACTTAAAAAAAGAGCCCTGGGAGCTTTCTCCTGTTGTCTCTCATTCCACCTTACCTGCTTGTGAGTTATGCATTTTCAGTGACTACTAAATCTGGCTGGTGCAAGTTGAAGGACTTCCCACCATCTCCCTTTTCTGAGATGTGCATTTACATCTCAGTTCACTTATTCAACTTAACAGTGGAAAAATTTCAACTACAGAACAATTAGCAATGCTTCTGACCCACATAGATGGCACATTAAGGAAAGCTCATAAGGACACAGAAACACAAGTTTTTATTGTGTCAAAGAAATTATATAAACGTGAGGAAAAGTCAAACTGAAATCAAGGAAATGTCAAGTCTGGTGACTTCTAGTTTACTGCTCTATTATAGTTTAATGTAGTTTTATACTTACTTCAGTGTTTCATGTCTGTCTGGGTGATGCTGTATGACTTTGGCCAATGCATCATATTCTGAAAGACATTTAAATAGTTAATCTAAATACTTCTGAAAATATGGATTCAAGAACCCATACTCAGGTATCATGGAATGGCAGGTTCTTTTTCCTTGAAAAACTGTTTAATGTTTTTCAAAATACCTTAAGATAGGGCTGCATTGCTGCACATTTAGTCTTTTGTGTCTGATTCATAAACATTGGGTTTAGATACAATCAAATGTGTGCGTACAGAAAATGGTGCTGATGATACACATGAACATTAGGGATTTTTAGAAAAAAGTATAAAATTATGCATAGATTTTTTTTCATTTTTAGGATTTTCTAAAACACTATTACATATCAAGAACAATATTATGGTTATATAGGCAACTAAACAGCCATTTCCTGATAGTAAGACCATACATATGACAGTTACCTCATTCACCTGGAAAAATTTGTGCTGCAGACTGGACAGAACATTAAAAAGCAAACGCTTCAGACCTATGTTTGTGAAGATGTAACAACTCCACATTCCTACTGTTAAGATTATTTTAATTTCCAGTTGAGTTCAAAATTATCCACAGCATGGATCAAACAGTTGTATTTAAAAGCTTTCATGTTATATCAGGAAAAAACAATTTTTTGCTTCTATTCAACTGCTCATCTTTTAAGAGTGTTGTAGGTTTCAGTGATTTATGAGTAAATAATTTTAAAAGTAGGGAAAAAATACACCTCTGAAAACAGGTGTTCAGAAAGGACACTGTTTTAGGTTTTCCAGATGCTGCATGTCATTGAGATGGACAATGTTTTAGGTTTTCCTGATGCTGCATGTCCATTGAGATCTGGTTCAATCTTGCCTGTGTCATCCACCCAAAACATTCAGTAGTCAGTGGAACCCACCAGGCTGAATATAGTAATCATATGTTCAAAAATTTAGAATCTATTTTCCAATACAATGTATTCTAAAGGATAACAAACCAATGAAGCCCACCACTGTAAATACACATATGGCACCTTACCCTGGCGATTTTTTCGAATCCTTTTTGCTTGCAGGATTTGTTTTTTGCATTCAGAGATCTTCTCATGGGCTGCAGCTATACTATTTTCTTTAGGAAAAAACAAACAAACCAAGAAAGATACAGAGTTATATTGAATTCAAACAATGCATGCAAATAAGCTATTCTGCTAAACGATAAAAGAGCTGTTTGTGACATGGTGGCTTGTTAGATCCATCAGCTTAAAAACTATATACACATCAAGAGGTTAAAAAAGCTCTTGTTTGTATGTATTCTATGTAATTACAAGATGCTTATAGCACATATATGAGTACTGTCTAGTAAGAAAAAACCAAAAAACGTCCAAACCACTCATCAGATGTATATATTATGTTCACCAGGCTTGAGCTTGTTCAGAAGAGAAATTGTCAAACAGAAACCAGTAACATTTTCTTGTGTTTACCTATATCCTTATAGATTTTTTCATAATTTTCCATCTCTCTCAGGTTCATGTCATACACCAGAAGAGTCTTTCCCATTGAAAATTCACACTGTGATAAAGTACTCAGCATTCGTTGGTACTGGCTGTATCTGAAACAGACAAGACATTTACTCTCAAGCAGCATAAACATAGTTCCTAACTTCACAGAGCAAGAAAACAAAACTTGATGTAGCATAAGGGACAGCTAAATAACAACCATTCAATAAAGAAAACACTTCATAGATTCACTGTATAATTTTTTTGGAAGTGCAGTTAGAAACACTGTACACATTAATTCTAGCATCATGTCCTTATCAACATAAAATTAAAGCAGTGAGCAGTTTGACCCAGAGCTTATAAATTTTCCAGCTCGGGTTGGTTCTGTGACCACCAAATTAGTATTTTAATACTGCAGTGCTTCTCTGTCGACACACTGGTAATACTGTGATCTCTGGGAATTTATATCCATTACTAACTGAGAAGGCTGTCCCCACAGAAGGCTGTCACTCGTACCTTACCAATTTAGACTTTAAAAAAAAAAAAAAAAAAAGAGAGAGAGAACGACAGCAGCAGAAATAAGAAATACCATCAGTATTTCCCTTCCCTAACAGAACAAAAGCACAACTGCCAACTAAAATATCCGAGTCATGATCCTGTTACAAGAGCGGGACTCCCGGCTGGATCACGCAGCAGGCACAGCAATCCTGAGGGCATTCGAGCGGAGCTGGCAGATTTCACGACACAGCCCGCAGCCTTCAGTGATTTCTGACCCGTCTGTAGCCCTCCTCTCCCAGCACAGTTCTCGGCGTTTGTCCTGGAAACACCACAGAGCCAAAGGAAAGCAGCTGTGCACATTTTAACGCGGATCTCTTCCAAATGGATCGAGCCCTGCTTTCCACGGAGACGCAAGCTAAGCAGTTCCTAGACTTAAAAAACCAAAGCAAAACAAGAGATACCCTTCCTCCTGAGATCCGGAATTACACCACTTAATGAAACTCTTCACCAACAAATTGATCCGCCTGTCGTCGCCAGCTCCATCGCCATCGATCAGCAGCCGCTTGCGGATAACTTCATCTGGGGAAAAACTCCGGTTCAGCCCTCACGCCATGGCAGCCGCCTCCCGGCGCCGCGCGCGGGGCTCTCCGGGCCCTTCAGGGAACGATTCCCGGAGCCAGAGCGGGCGGATCCGCTGAGCCGCCGGGGCCGCATGGAGGGCCGCGGGCCGGGGCCGCGACGGAGGCCCGTCTGCGGGGTGAGCGGCCCCGGGGGCCGCGGCTGCCGCTCCCCGGAGGGCGGGCGGGGGGCGCGGCGCTGCGGGGAGCCCTGGCGGGGGTCGCGGCGCGGGGCGGGAAGAAGGAGAGGAGGATGGAGAAAGGGAGGGAGGGAGGTCTCACCGTCGGTCACGGCCCCCATGGCGGCGAGTGCCGGAGCCGGCGGGGCGGCGGCAGCAGCGAGTGAGGTCAGCTTCCCACAATGCAGCCGGCGAGAGCGGCGGCCATGGAGGGGGAGGCGGCGGCTGCTGGGGCCTGAGCCAGCGGGCGGCGGACGCGCGGCCCGGGGAGGGCGGGCGGGCAAGCCCCGCGCCCCGCGTGGAACCGGCCCCCTGGCGAGGGGCGGCCCCGCCAGGTGAGCGCCCGACGGGGGAGGGAAGCGGCGGTCCCGCAGCCAGGCTCCACCTCCCCGCCCCCGCCACCCGCACCGGCCCCGCCGCCCCTCGCCCGGCCGCCCCGCCATGCCCCCGGCACATGGTCCCGCGCCATCGAGGCCGCTGGGGTCGGGGGCGCCTCGCCTGCCCTTCCGCCACGGCCCTGGCTCGGGGTGTCCTCTCCCGGGTGCCGTCACCATCGCCCTCGGTGGTCCCGCACTGCCGCGGCGGTGCCGTCCCACCGGCAGCGGTGGTGGTGATGGCACGAGGGAGCGGGCGGACGGTCCCGCCGTGCTGGCGGTGACCCAGCGGGCAGGCGGATGGCCCCGTCACGGTGCCCGGTGTCATTGACACGGCACTGTGAGGGTGGTGGGGTCCCCTGCGGTGGCTGTCCGGCCCCGGTGGGTGATGGAGCAGGAGCGCTGGCTCCTCGGTGCCTTTTCCTGGTGAGGGTGTGGAGGACGTGTCCATGGCGCAGGTGTCAGGGAGCTGGGCTGGCCTCCCCTGGCTGCCCTTGGGCTCATCCCCACTCGGTGCTAGGAGGAGCAGGGCCTGGGGTGTGCCAAAAATTAGTCTGATGTTTCCTGGTGAGTTTGACTATGATCAGCAGATAGGAGCAATAGTTGTTTCTTCCTGTCCTGGCAAACTTAGCTGGTGCTGGAAAAAGTGGCTAGAGGTGTCTGGAGAAAAGAGATAATAAAGTGTTCCCATGTGTTGAGTTTTAGGCTTTTGGTCCATAGGCTTGGATGCTTGGGCAGTGCTGGTAATGTTACTGTAGTGTATATCACAGTAGCTGAGGCGTTGCCAGAGCCTGAAACCTTTCTATTCCCTCTGCATTTTGGTTTGGACAGTTAAGTGGCTCACTGCCTTGTGAGCCACTCTATTCAATTGATAGTTTTAGGGTGGTGAGGAAAATCAGGGTGAGAAAAGAAAGAAGTTAATATGTGCTGTAATCTGTTAGTTCCTGGTTGTAGAGCTGTGAGAGATTAAAAGGCGCTTTTTTGTTCTGGATAGAGGCATTTAACAGCTCTTTAGGGATTTGTAGATTGTTTCAAGTCAGTACTTTGTCTTCAACAGGCAACTGATCAGGCCCTTTGGAAGGTGCTAGTAGGGAAGCATTACTGGGAGTGCTCATTAAAACTCCGCCAGAACTTTTAGGAATAAAGCGTTTCCAACATGGGAAACTTGGATAAGTGACTTCTGTTCTTGAAGTTTTTATGTATTCTAAGGTGATTGGTGGGTAATATAATTTTGTATGAAAATCTAACGATCCATCCAGTTACCCAGGTTTGGGCCAAAGAATGGGCCATGCATTCCGGAACTATGTAAGCTGTACTAAAGGTGCTCACTTCTGTGAACTCTGATATTTTGCCATTTAGTTGGTTTGACTAAAAACTTTGTTTTTCTTAAGGCTTTGGTCACTATGGTACAGCCCAGTATTCTGTCAAAGGGTGAGGAGAAGACCTAGCTGAACTTCTCTATGCAAATTTTGTACAGTTACTGCCTTTCTCTCTTTATCCACTTATTTCCTTTTGTAAGTCTTAAGCATTTTGAAACATCCCATTTAATCAAGACTTAGTATTTTTCTTTGGTTTTTCTTCTCTCTGTGATAAAGCCCTTTTGGTTTTTATCACAGAGAGAAGTTGGTCAGAACTGAAAACGATTGTAGGTGAAAATCCACAGTTATTTATTTAATCATCTCAGAACTTCTGTGTAATTTTCTGTCATGTAATCCAGTTCAATCTTTTCTCACTTTTTGTTCATCATTCCACTCTTGGTCAGATAGTCTTATTAAGGTCTCCCGAATGACAAATAGATAGTCCTTGAGTAATTAATTTACAATACAGCAGTACATATGACTAGTTTATTATATTTAATGACTTTTGTTCCATTCTTCATATGTTACTAATTACAAGCTTCTATGAAATTTATTATTCTGGGTCTTAAGCTCATAAGAACAACTTTGAGAACAAAGCCATTGTTTCTCTTTTTAAGACAGGGCTTTCAGGCATCATCAATGTTCATTAACTTTTCTCTTTTAGAATGCAAGTAGAACTTGGTAAATACACCATCAAGAATCTCACTAAGGCTAGGTGTTGATGCAACAGCCTGTTCTCTCTCCTGCTCTGCTTTGACATATTAAATATCCATGGGATGTTTTTGCTTGGGAAGCCAGTTCCGGCTTGCTGGGTTCCTGTATGCATTTGAGAATTCACTGTGTCTTAGAAGTTTTTGTTTTGCTTTGCTCCATTTCCAAGTAGAATTCCTCATCTTGTAAGTGGTAAACAACCCTCGTTTCTCGTGTGTGGAGGGTGTTGCACTGGGATGTATACTGCCACGTCTTTGCCATCAAGTCACTGTGATGTATGGTGTAGATCTCTGGAACAAAATTTACTTACTCTTATTTATTTGTCCTTCACCTCTTTGGGTACTCTGTGCAGATTCTATCAGCTTCAGTCTTTCATATAATCCTTCAACTGACAAGCAGGAACACTGAGTAGCTCTGGACCTTCCCTAAAGCATCAGTCATGGAGATTCATGCAATAGGAAAAAGTTCTTGCACAGGGGATAGCACCTGACTCTGTGCCAGTTCTTTTGGAATAAGTACCTGTGTGTGTGCTTTCAGCCAAGCTAAAATGTCACAGTTTTCCCTCTTTCCTTGAATTCTTTTATGTGTGCCATATGGTAAGACCCTGGAGCAGCTTATACATAATAATTTGTTGCACATCTGTCCTTGTCAAAAGTGTTAAATAATCCTCTGTAATGTTTCCAGGTGACTCTGGATGCAAGAAGTATAACCTAGGTAAGTTTAGTACTGCAAGATGTTACACGTGTGTGGAACTGGCTTTGATTTTTCATATGTATACTTTTTTTTCGTTCCTGAAAATATGGCTTTAAGTGCACTGATCTTTTTTTTATTAAGGAAATCTGTTAATGCTGAAGCTTTCTTTCCTGAGAAACAATCTATGAGAGCAAAAGTTTAAAGTGACTGTATTCCTCCTACCTTTTTCTTTAACTGTGTGTGTATATGATTTTTTCCCAACCACACAAAAAGTTAAAGGGGAAGTAGCTTTTTATAGTATTGCAGGCTATAATGAGCTATGATTTTTAAGAGCTAAGAAAACAGCTTTTAACTATTGACAAGGTGGATTTTAAATATTTTTCTTTAGCCTCCCTAATAATTTATTAGGTGGTTTTAGATTCCAGGTTTTCTTCATGTTGACTAACTTCTAAATCAGACTTTTGTGTAGCACTAAATCTTACAGAGATCTAAGTATAGTAGGTCAGAAACTGCAGGGTATTTTTATCCAGTCCAACCTATATTCCTGTCAGAAAGCCATACCAAATTTATTTAGCGAGACCTATTTTCTGTAAGTCTATGTTTAGCATTACTTTTTACCACCATCCTTTATCTTTCTGTTGATTATATACCAGAATTCTGTGCAAGACTGATACCAAACTAGCCTATCAGACTTTTTCTCTTTTTAAATTATGTTAGAGTTTTATTTTCTTTGCAGTCTTCTGTAGCCTCAGCATTTACTGAAAATTATCATCAGTGTTCCAAGAGTTTGTCATCTCATTCTGTAAAAATTCCAAGACACTGGCTGTCTAATTCTGCAGATGTTAAAATCCTCACTCTTGGCAGATAAACCTGAGATCTTTCAACCCAGTGATTGAGGTATGAAAAGTGAGTGGTTCTTAGCTTTGTAGAAAGCTTTCCTGACATGGACCCCTGTATTTCTGCAGAGCCAGCCCATTTTCATAGAATTACAACAGAATGGGAGAAGGGAGGGTGAAAATACTTGTTGTGACTGTAGTGATTGTACCAATAATTTTAAAATGCAACATTTTACTATCTGAACAGTAATCAATTTTGCTGTCTACTGCCTGTGTTGCCAAGATTGATTAAATGTGCTGTTAATCCCATACTTTAAAAACCAGGCTCCTATCAGATAATAGTGTAACCACAAGTTGTGGTCTACAGTATGGGTTTTTTTATTTTTTATTTTGTAATTGAAAGAAGCCTGTAAAATTCCAGAAGTTTTGATGAAGCACCTTAAAAAATATTAGTCCTGAAAATATTTTCTTCATTAGAAAGACATTTTATCACTACTATTTTTCTCCTGAAGGAGAAAAGCTTATTTTAGTCATAAAAAAAAACAGTGCTGCATGGTTCTTTGAAATATTTTTTCCTAAGTAAGGGCTCTGTGTCTTAGTTAATCTCAATTACACAGGTGGCATTCTGATATTGTCCTCTTTCAGCTATCTTCACAGGAATTATGTAACAGCTTTCCAAATTTCATATCCAGATCCTACTGAATATTTATGAATCTTGAGGATCAATTATTGTACATTTTAGGATGATCTGTGACTAATTTATTAAAGCTTGTCAAACTCAGCTTGAAATTTCACGATACTGGAAGTGTAGGTATTGAGTGTAGGAGCCAGAGCTTTCAGGTGAGGGATGCAAAGGAAAGTGTGCCCTGTGTGTGTGCCAAAAGAGGCTGTTTGAGGAGTGGGATTAGCAGGAGTGGCACTCTGGGTCATCATACCTGTTCCCAGGGACTTGGTAGATTCCCACTTAGCAAGAAAGTCAAGGTGTTTTAACAGGTGTCTCGAGAAACTCTGTGTCATGAAGCCACTGCAGAACAGATTAGCTGGTTAGAATTTTCTTGTAATTTAAAAATCATTAACACTGTAGCCTGCCTGTGCAGTGGCTCGGAGACCCCACATGATGTCTGCATTCTGTGATTTAAAATGACTCAGGTAATTTTGGGGTGGCATTTCGTGCTGTTCTGTGATTCTGTTTCATGTGTTTTGTAAGAAAGCAGACTTCATTATTTTGGAGGTTTTTTCAGAGGATTAGTCAATTATCTAGCGTTCTCTTAATTTGTTGGTAAGATGTTTTCACTTTATTTTATTTTACTAAGGAAAGAGAGCCTATTTTTGTTTTTTCCTTCCTCGATCCTTCAGGTCATGGCTGTGGTAGTGATCAGTGCTGTGCCAGGGTTTTCAGAGGAAGAGGTGGATGGATGTTTAATGAGGTTTTACCACTGACTTAGAAGAATTTGTCTTCGCTGGCATTGGGCCAGATGGTAAATATTTTCATTTAACTGTGGGTTGAAACATTGGATGAACAATAAGAGAGCTGTGAATATCATATTTACTTGTATCAAGTTTAAATAAATAACTGTTAGTGCTACCGAGGAAACTTTGCACAACGCTTGCAAGGGAAACCAGGCATTTCCTCCTTTGGAAAGAGCTCCTGCCCGACTTCAGAGCGGTGTTTTCTCAATCATGTGGCCACATGCTTTGACTCAGCTAAGAAAGCTGAATCAGAGCTATTGCACAGCTTCTGAGTCAGCTTTTTGAAGTTTAAAAAAAATTAGTTGGTTAAGTTTGTTTTCTTTATTTTTTAAAAGCAATCCTGAACTGTAAAACAAGACATAGAAATTTTACAAGGCTTTGAGCTTGGCTGCATCATGGGGAGATGAAAGAAAGGCTTCTGTCTCAGTAGATGGAGAAAGAGTATCAGGTCTATTGATAAACATCTGCTTCTTGTTTTAAATTGGGTTTATATTTTGCTTTGGATTATTTAATAGTTTATTTTCTTGTAATAGAGAAACTCTGCCAGTGGGTAATGTTCAAGCACAACTAAAATTCACTATTCCCATTGAACATGATACACTGACACACGTTCTCACTCCCAATTTCTGAGGTACAAGCCTGAGCAGAGAAATAGAAATAATTGGAGGCATGATTTCGTGCTTGGGTGATGCCTCAGGTTTTCATTTGTAAAATGTTGAACGAAATACAGGTGGCACTGGTTGGGCACTGGAACAGGCTCCCCAGGGAATGGTCATGGCCCCAAACCTGCCAGAGCTCAGTGTTCGGACAATGCTCTCAGGCACAGGGTAGATTGTTGTGGTGTCCTGAGCAGGGCCACAAGCTGGAGTTCAATGATCCTTATGGGTTTCTTCCAGCTCATAATATTCAGTGGTTCTGTGATCCCATGATCCTGTGAAAAAACTGAACTGTGTTTCTGACCACTGTTAGCCTACCAATAAGGACTGGAAACAGTGTAAAAACCTCAAGTTGTGGCCTTAGGAAGATGGCATATTCTCTTCACTTTCTTTTTCTGGTGTGCCAAATGCAGCTTCTAAACTTGCATCAAATGCTGTCTAAACAGATGGTTTATACAAATATATCAAGATAAATGTGATGAGAGTATCGCTGGGCATTTCCAGCAGAGATTGTCAGACCCAGAAGGGGCAAATCCAGGCTCAAGCTGCTCAAAAAGGGAAGGCTGGTCTGCCTGAGGCTAGTTGGGTCATGTTTCCATGATAGTGGGGAGCCAAATTCTTTAGTGTTTGTTGGTGTTTTGTTAAAATTATACCAGCCAGAAAGGCTTGAAGGAGATGATGAATCTGCATATTTTCTGTGCAGTAGCTGAAGTATGAATGTGCTTAAATCCTGCCTCTTGCCAGGGCTAAGCACCTTTCTCCAGGGAGCATTTTGGATTCATGCTCTCTTGAAATTAGGATCATAAGCCCTTTCTTTCAAAAAGGGAGCAAAGGTCAATCTTTGCTTTCAAAACCCAGGAGGTGGTGGTGGTTCTGGTTCCCTTTTCATCATTAGCAGAGCTGTTATCTGCTGGACTGTTCACCACATGTGTGGGAGACTTCAACCCAGCTATCCTCCTTCCTGAGGGGATTAATGCCCATAATTCTTTCCATCAGAGTGAGTTTTGTAATCACCAGACTGTTGACTAGTACTAGGTGGTGTTGCTGTCAGAATGATAGACTGAACACAGCAGTGAAACCCAACACAAAAGATATTCAATGACTGAGGACTAAGGTGTTTAAGGGAGTAATTCATAACAGCAAATCAGTAATTTCAGAAGTGCAAGAAAAGAACAATCAAGATAATTTTTGCATTGGAGGTCAGATTCTGTTCAAAGATGTACAAGCGCCTCCCTGGTGATTTCTGTGCTTTATTTCCATCAGGGATAGAATTTGAGCTTGAAAAGTATAAGGAGCAGGAAAAAAACCCCAACAAATTGTGGAATAAAATAATCTGCTTCATAAAATGTTTTGGTGAGTTACAAAAGGTAAATAGACAAGCTAATGTCAAACATCATGAAATAGAGGAATTGGACACAAAATACATTATCTATAAAGTGTATGTGTATCCATATGTGTATATATATACCTGTACATTTTCAGTTGAGATATGGAAGTGGAGTTATGTGTACCCACAACATTAAGCCTAGGGTTATTTCTCTTAGTGGTAGTTATAAAACTAAGTAACAATGTATCTATTCTTGCAATGTTTTATTTCAAGCAGGTTACAAGGTAACTTTTTCTCATTATTTTTTAATTATTCAGATTCACTTGTTGCTTTTTTTTTCAAAACATTAGTGCAGGATGCTTCAAAACCACAAATTCTTTTTGATCCTCTGCTTTTACCTTTTATTTTAATAAAAAATTAAATTTTGATTATACATAGAGAGAATTGAAGAATTGAACTAATAAAACAGGCAAGGCAGATAAATTGAATTTTATAACTTAGATTAATAAAGATTGGCTTGTAGGAGATCAGGCTAAAACAAAGCCATGCTATTAATAAGCATGCACCTGTGATTTTGTGGCTCATGGTAAATATTTTCACTTCAGTTTCATTCCGGTGTCACTTTGGTAGTTATGAGTTGGTGGTTTGGGTTTTTTTTTCGTTTTTGAGAACTGCTTGTGGTTTTTGCTCTGTGTGTGTATACATATATAAAGTTAGGATAGTGTTGAACAATAATATATCCTGAAATAAAATTAGGCACAGATACATTAAAATGAAACAGATGAGATTTTTTTTTTAATGTCATTAGTTTGAAATTTAATTTTAGAAGTACCCAAATTGCACTTGAGCTGCAGCCACTTCGTTTGGGTTGGAATAGGAGGATATTTATTGTCAGCTTTTCTGGTGGAGTTTTTCTATCCTGTTATTAAGTGAAAGGCTTGCACAAGGAGTGACTGACTGTAACTGTAGTTCATGTCATCATACAAATGGAAGGAAATAGCTCAAGAGCTGTTGTTTTCAAATGTTTAAAGAAGTCTCTCCTGGTCTTGCAAGCCCTTGAAGGGATTTTGAACCTTACTCATCTTCTCAAATGTTAGTGTAGACTTATGATGACAATACAGGTAACAAATTTCCCAATGACTGGATTGTTCTTATCAAATTTTAATTTGTAATTGCCTCCCAGTCTTTCTAGGACTAGCCTACTAAATTTGGCACAGAGTTTCAACTCTAAGACAGCCATTTTGCAATCTACATTTTCTTCTCTTTCTGCTAATAGCAGTTAGCGAAATTGCTGCTCTGCATCTTCTTTTGAGATGGATGCTGTGAGAATGTGTTGCTTCTTTACCAAGGCCTCTAAAAGTTAAGTTGTCTTTGAATAAGCAGTTGTTCTCTGCTGGCTTCTGTGCAGGTGGTGTCTTTTAAGCAGCTGCAATAACTGTCATGGCTTGGGGAAAATAAGTAACAGGCATCCCTAGCACAGGGCACCTTCTGGGAAGTGTGGGTAGGATACAGCACCGTGTGTTATGGTTAAGAAATGTACAGCAATTCACAACAAAATGAAAATTACTTTTTTTTTTTTTTACAAATAAATAGGAAAATATCACCTTGACTATGTATGAATGCAGTTAAAGGAATGGTTTTTGCTAATCCAGTTGTCAGCAGGGCCCAGACATGGCTATGGTCCATTATCCTGTGGTTGAGAAAGGAGTAATTGGAAATTCCATGATCTCTGGAGTCAAAGATCTTCCCAGGCAAGTGTCTCATTGAGAGCAATGTTGATATGAGATACACTTGTCTGTTGTCATCAGAGAATTTAAAGCTTAAGGATGATATTTGCCTTAGAAAAAGAAATACTTCAAAAAGAGAAAACATAACTATTGAGACTTTGCACACATAAATATAGTACTGGAGGATATATAAAAGAAAAACCTCACTTTCATGTGGTCATATTTTGTAAGGATTTTCTTTGAAGCTTTCTGATCAATTTATGACTTTTTCTTGCCATTTGATGAGTATTTTTCTGTGTTTCACAGCTGTTATTTGAGCACCATCTCTGATACCAATGGGGAACTGCAGTTTTGTTGCAGGGTGATTGGGCCAACCTCTTTTTTATATTTGTGCTCACATCGTAATTGTGACATTTTATTAACTCATGAACAGGACTTGAATTTTTGAAGTGATAGGAATATCATCTATGCTTTTATTTGTTTTACTTCTATGTAAATCACTGCATAGAGTAGAGGTGCATGCTGTGTTCTAGCTGAGCTTTCTAAACTTAGACAAAAAAAAAAAACCAAAGTAAATCTATATAATGTTAAGGATCCTGAGTTTGTGAAAATAAGTCTGCTTGATCTGCTTTAGTTTTGAAATAAAGTATTCATTTACTGCACGCATGGAGGACATCAGGTCTGTATTGAATGACATTGGGCAAGAGGAGGTGTGGAGATGCCAGTGCAGTTGGTTGAAGATTTTAAAAAACCACGATGCATAAACAATGTGTGTCTGCCACAAGCATGCAATTCCTTACGGTAAGAAAGAGGGGACTCAGAGGGCGAGAACACAGATCTGTTGAAGGGCATTGCAAAGCAGGGGGCTTTTAGCAAGTGGAGAAATAAATAGGTCACATTCAAGCAATGAAGATTGATCATGGATCAACACAGTTCTCTAGTGGAAGTATTGAAAGGCTGGAGTAATCACCCGTGGGACAATGGCTTATCCATTGCCCCAGGTCTTTAAAAGCAGGTTTGATTACTTGTATTGTTCCCACCAGGTAGCTTAGTTATCATGCCTTGGGGCTGAGGGATGGACTGGCTGACCTTTGGAGGTTCCTTCTATCTCCCCTTTGGTTAACAGATCTCTAACTGGAGACATCTAAACAGGATCATGCTGAAAGCTATTCTCCAGCTCTGTGACCTGTTCATCAGTTCTATTTCAAGTGGAATTTGTTGTATCTGTAAGAAAAGCTGTGGTAGTTGTCAAGGAAAGGTTGTGTTTTTCAACGGGTTTGGGTTTTTTGGCAGTTCTTCTTTCATGTCATCCTCCAGGACAATTCTACAGTGAGTCCCTGTCATCCTTCTGTTTAAATATTCTTCTTTGCTGCAGTGTTGCATCTAGGCCAGTTGCAGAATTGTTATTTTGCTTGGAAAAATGATGGGGATTCGTGGAGTGCCTTGTGGAGGAAAATATGTCCTGAGTGTGGATCAGAATGAGCAATTTTTCCAGCTGGCTGCAAACTGTTGATTTCAGTAACTGCATCTTGACATTTAGTTCATATGTAGGTAGCTGTGTTCAACAGTGAGGTTTGTAATTCCATTTAATTTCATTTTATCTGTGAACATGTATCCCCTTAGGAAAAATTAATTTTTTAGTGGGACTAGCAGTAAAAGGAGGGATACTGTGGAACCTGGAGGTTGTGTGTCTAATGGAATGATGAATGTGAGAAGAAATCCTCTGTTTTTCTAATGCTCTGTTACCAGTCTGCCTGTCCATGAGCAGCAGAGTGAGGAAACTGGAGAACTGATTTCTTCACAAGGCATTATTAGTCATAGCTAATAAATTATTTTAATAGCTAAAGAATATGCTAACACTCACACAGCTTTGCTTTTGCAGCAGTGTATAATTCGCAGAGAAGAGAACTGTTACTGGGAATATTTTAAAATGCAAATTATTATATTCTCCAGGTAAATGATAACAAAAAATCCTTCCTTTTATTCTGTTAAAGAGTATCCAGTGGTTGTTTGACTAATGCTGGGGAATTAGGCACCTTATTAATAGTTACATAAGTAGTAGTTAGAAAAAGATATGATTTTATACAGTATAATAAGCAGCTATGAATTAATACAGTTTATAAATATGTGTTAAACTTATAGTGTGTCAGCAGTGCTGTTTGCTTGGGTGGGCTTTTGTAGACATTTAAGACACTGGTATATTTGGGTGAGTATGAGTGTATTTCTTAAAATGAAAATATTAGGGTTTTTAAATTAACTTCCATGCCACTAAAAAGACATTTCTTGTCTTATTAATATCACTAATGTCATGAATGTTAAAGCCTTGTCAGCATTTTAACACAGGTAGTCTTTGAAATGTCACTGTTGTATCTTCAGCTAATGATGTGATTCTGTAGTCAGGTTCTTAGTGTGGGCCAGCACATTTCTTAGCAAACAAACTGAAACACAGGATTTACTTGAAAAGCAGTATAGTGCTATTTTATATATATTTTCCCACAACTGTGACTTAAATAGGTATAACAAAATATCAGTTTTCAGAGAAAAACAGGGAGACATGGGCCAAATGCTCATTATTCAGAAGGCATTTTAAGAAGAGAAACCTAACTAATTTAATCTTTTCAGTTCGTTGTAACTTTCTAGAGCGTGAGTTCTTGGTTTGTTTTTTTGTTAGCTAGGGCTGACGTTTCTGTTGTTGCTGTAACATTTCTGTCCTGCTTGGTGCACTCTGGCTCTAGGTGGCAGTCACTGGTAGGCAAAGGGATGAGTGCTGGGATGGATGCTGGGCTTGGTGCCTGCACTGTTTGGCTTCTCCAGCTAAAATTTTTATGGTGTTGGACAGCAATAAAAGTACCACTTCTGCTTCTTTCCCTTCTGAACTGCGACAGAAATACTATGAAGAAAGGAAAAAAAAAGCAATAAAGGACAGAAAATACTACAGTAAAATATTCACAAAGAAGAGCTTTAGTAATGCTGACAATATGGAAGAGATTTCTTTTGTATCAGCACAACTCCTGCCCTTGATTAACAAAAATAAGTTTGTTTATAGTGGTAGAAATACCAATTTTTCACTAAATTCAGTTTCAAAGAGTAAAGTAGACTGACCAAAGTGCAGTCAGGGATAATAGGAGTGGAGAAATGTGTGATTGTAGTTTCATTTAATTGAGTGAGGACTTCCCCACAGTCTTATGGGCCAGTGTTGAAGGAGAAATAATTCTCTATTTGCATAAGACCTTGTGTCTTCCACCCTACTCCTGCATCCCATCCTCCCTTTGCAGTGTCCATCCTTTCTCAATTTCCAAGCTTTTCCCCATCATTATACAGGTATTTTCCTTCCTTCATATTTGGTAGCTGTCTGTCTCTTGATTCTCCACTGTGTGTCTTCTCTAAAAAGTAGCATGGGCTTTAAGGGTTTTCTTTCTCACTCTTGGTGTAGGTGCTGTTTGCCTCCCTAACTCCTCACTGCTAAACATTTTGATAGAAAGTTGCTGTTGGAAAAGGCAGAAGCACTCAGGCAAATGAGCAACAGTTTCTCACCCCTTGCTGTGTAGGTCTGATTGCACTTCATGAGATGAATGCTGCTTGATAAGAAAGCTGCTGTTATCACAAAAATTATAGTTCAAACCCAGGATTAGTCTATACATTTTATTGATCTCTGGTTTCAAATACCATGCCAAATTACAGTCTTATCTATGTGCAAATCCCAAGAATCTCTTTGGAAAGATCTGAGGTAATTCTGGATGTACAGAGGTATAGTTAAGATCGTGTTTTGGCTTTCAGTTTTCAAGATAAAGAAATTACTTACTATTTTTTTGCATATTGTATTAACTACCAGCTCTAAGTTCTTTGCAGATAGTCTGCAGGATTTTTGCCCTAAAGAAGAATAACCAAAAACCAAAATATTTTGATTTTTGCTTAATACAAACCTGGCAACAAGCTATTAATTTATTAAATACTAGTTTTAACAGTGGAAAACTACAGATTTTTGAGAAGAAAGGTGCTTTAGCTGCAGAATAATAAAAAAACCAAACCACCAAAAAACCCACCCAAAGATTTAATTAGTTCTATATTTGCACATGTTTATAATGAAAAAGACCATTAACATTTCCAAACCTAAGTTTTACAGCTCAGTCAAGTGTATTTCCAGTTTGAGAAATATGGACCATCATTTGTGAGGGAAAGCTTTCTGAGAGTTAAGATTATTAATAATAATTTAGTACAGATTTCTGTATGAAGTTCATGTGCAGGAAGTACAAGATAGAGATAATTCTGGTATTATGTCAAGATTATATATTAGGGTGACAGGTATCACAGTCCCTAATAGATTGCAGAGGACAGAGATAATGAAGAGTGATGCTTTGTGTTCCCGAGCCTGCCTTAGGCCTGCTATGTAACTGTAGGCAAATCACTTCTTCCTCAATTCCTCTCTCTGTAAAAATGATGATAATGATGTGGATTATTTTGTGTTTTGTTTCGAGATCTTAAGGGAATACATGGAAATGAAGTGGTAGGAACATGAGAGGAAATACAAGGTGGTTAAATATGCATCTGTGTTTCAGACAGCTTTGTTCTGGCAATTGATTATAAAATTATTGATTCTGCTGTTCTTTCCTATTGAGGGTGTCACTATGTACTTGTTCACAGGATTGTAGGAAAAAAATCTTGCTGTTTCTTACACTTGCCTATCTTTCAGCTTCTCATTCAGAATTTGTGATAAGGTTATTCTGCTTTTATTCTTGCCCATTACTACCCCCATGAGGGACAGTTAAAGCTGTAGTTGGTAGAGGATAAGGACAGCAAAGGTCTGTCTGTCTTTATTTTCTCTATCTCCTCCCTTTCTATCTCTCTGTCTCTCTTTGGCCGTTGAAAATGTAGGTCATATTGCATCACCATAAAATGGAACAGTCAGAAAGGTGTCTGAAAAATGCTGACATCCTTAGCCTGGGGTGCATGCCAGTGTCCTTTGTTTACATTGGGAATAGTGTTGTACCTGTGTAGGAACCAGCATCTCTGTTAAGGTTAGTGGTATGGTACCTGAATTATGAGTCAGATTTTAGGATGACTTTCATCTGCCTGCAGTAATTTAAAATTAGACAGATAAAATGCAGCTACTCAAAATAATGATATACACAAGGAGCTAATTTGAAATCCTTAATCTGCAATAACTGTGATGGTGTAATTTGAATAATGTTACCTTTAACAGAGAAGCTCAGTAATAAATTTTGCAAATCCTATTATTCATGTACTCTCAATTGCCTTGATTAGCTGTGCCTTTCTGTCTTGAAAAGTATGTTTATATTATATGTTTGTCTATTTTTCTTAGGTTTTTTACTTCATTATTGTTTTACTTAATGCACCCTTTTAAATGATCCAATCAGGGTTTTTCTTTAATTTTAAAAATGGGAAATCTTGATGTCCAGTGTCTTACTGCTAGCTACCAGGCTTTCATTGTTTGTGTTTCTGATGTAATACAAGTTGTAATCTGTATGAAATATTCCTGTGGCTTAAAATGCAGAACATATCTTTTTCTTCTCTACAGACATAAATGCCATTTTTAAAGAAATGTATAAATATAATTTCAACTGCCCATATTTATCTTAGCTTGCCGCAATAAGATAATGTGTTTTAGGGATTGAACATTGAAATAAATCATGGCATAAATAATACTGCAAAATGTGGGTGCTTTGAAATATAGGTCAAAATACGTGCTCATAGTATTGAGCAAGTCTCAATTCTTGCAAATAATACAAGAAATAATCTTGCCTTATTTCTGAAATGAGGTATGTTTTTACCTTTCTGTTCAATGCTTTGTGTGGTTTTACTTAAATTGTTGAAGTGGAATATGCAAAGGGTTCTTATGACTTTTTAAATCTTGCTGCTGAAGAAGACTTCTGAGGTAAAAGAGAAATTGTTGGAAGATAAAATCAGTGTTGATATGATTTGTTGAGGAAGAAAATGAATGCTGGTCTTTGCCTGTTGTCATTAGACAAAGGAAAATTACTGTACTCAAAGTTAAGACCCATCAAGTGCACTTTGCTGTGCATAATCATTTTGCAATTTTTGTCAATTATCCAAAAGGTGTTATTGCTTCTCCATTGATTACCATATTAGTTATGTAGTTATTAAAGTTTGATCCTTCTCATTATAATTAAGATCCCTGTGTTTGAAATAGTTTCTGAATAACTTGTATCATTATTATATTTTACATCAAATATTCTGTTGCATTTGTGTTTGCACAAATAATAGTAAATATTTAGGTAATTCTGAGAAACACTTGCTATTGGTGTACACAGGAAATACATGAAATCTTGAGAAGCTGTAATTTTGCAGTTGGTGTTTATTGAAGTTTGGTATTTAATCTCTGAACAGAGCTGGTAGTTATTTCTCAGTCTGTGAAGATGTGAAAAATTGTGTTTTCTGGAGAGACTAGCAGGGCCAGTTATGCCCTGGTGGTTCTCATTCCATCTTTGACCTCCTGAGATTCTGCAGTTGGTGGGTTCAGAGTCAGTCTCCAGCACAGCCAGGATTAGCCTGGGAGCTGCTGGGGTTTGCCCTCGAGTTGCCAGCTGGCCATAACAGCAGCCTCCTGCTCCCTGCACACCCCTCCTCCTGCTGCCTCTCCAAGGGCCAGAGTGAGACTTTGTGAGGTTATCCCCAGACTTACAGCTGGATGTGATTACATTCTGCATGTCCACATCATTGTTTATATAAATACAGCCTTTGTATGTTATCTTAAATTTGAATATTTAGTAGGTAACACAGGGGAAAGACTGTTCCAAAATTGTGGCACATTCTTTGGTGCATGTTTCTGGCACCTGAAAAGAAACAGAGTTAAAGGACCTTGGATAGCTGAGGCATTAGTTTTGATGCTTTCAAAAGTTAGGGATGCTCTATCACATACATTTCTATTTTCTGTATTTTAATGAGTTGATTTGCAATTACAATTTTCATGTAAATGTGTTTCTCCTTAAATGGGTAATATGCATTTGTAATTGTAACTCTGCCTATATTATATGTATTCTGTGTAGATACAGTTTTGGCTGGGGTGTACAGCTTTTGCTCTGCCAGGCTGTGGTTCCCTGCCTGGCATAGCAGTAACTCCTCAAAGTATCAAACAGCAAGTCAAACAGCAAAGTATCAAACAGCAAGAAACTTTGTCCAAGTTTCTTTGATAGTCAGGCAATGAGAGTGACATAATGCTTCACTGGTTTGGAAATGCAGGCCTTTTTCCATTTTCCTGGATTTGCTTTGGCTTTTTTTGTCATTTTCCTACCTCTCACCCAGCTCTCCCTTTTCCAGGGTACCAAGGAGAGAGCTCCACCTGGCTTGTTCTCAATCATCCCATGACTTCCTTGTGTTACTCTCTGCTGACAGTTGTGGTTGTAATTGACCTGCTGTAAATTCTCAACAGGAATCATTCCTGTTCTCTGCCACCCATTATCCAGAGAAAGAGTTCTCTTTAAAGGGTCATTAAGCTGTCAATTTATTCTTTTGCGACTTACTCTTTTAACTTCTTTTAAACTCAACTGCAGGTGTAATCCCTACAGCAAAATTCACAGGTGGTGACATAGTATGCTCTGATCTTTCATACACAGGAATAAAATTTTTGCTGATCCTTCCTTCACCCTTGTCTTGTCCATTTCTTTGCTACCCTATTTCTAGATTTGTAAATCTTTGGAGATGTCTTCTACTTTATAGTTTTTGTTTTCATTTTTGCATGAAGCAACAGAACTCGCCTTTTATAAAAAAGTAACATTTACATCAGGATAAAAGAAAGAATGTTTTGCATGCAAAGCTCTCATATCCCCTAAAGAAACTGGGCTAGAGATGGAGGAGTGAATTACTTCCACAGCAGGTAGGTCATATGCTCGAAGGGCTTGGGACTTTGAGGCTAAACATTGAATGACCTGCTGGGAAGGGGATGATCCATATCAATTCAGAGTCTCCTGTCCTAAACTACTAAAGGACAAAAAGGATTTTTGGTAAACACTGCATTGCATTTTCTTAGTTAGCAGCAGCAGGAGTTGAAGAGAAAGTTTTATACTGCAGTATTCAGTGAGATTTGTATGTGTACCAAGCATTTTCTGAGACTTCTACTAATGAACTAAGAATCACTTCTATTAAGCATAAAGCAAAATAGTGCCTGCAGAGGGGGGAAAAATAATATTGGACTTGCTCTCAAGTCTTGTCCATTGAAAACAAGAGAAATTTGGATTTTATGCAGTAACTAGAATATAATTAAGTGAGAATGTTCTTAGGATCAGCTATGTCACTGAGCAGAGTCAATCTTAGAAATAGTAAATATATCTCTAGATGTTCTCAGTCAAGGTAATGTTAGCTGCTTTGCTGCAGTTTAAAGGAAGAGATGAAAAAAGAGTTTATCCTCAGTGCATAAAAAGACTTTAAAGATATAAATTTGGTTGGCAGATATCTTCCCAGAGGAGCAGCCAGAAGCCAGGAAAAGATTCGTTTGGCACCTTCCACTGGAGCAGAGCCCTACAGACTGGGGGACAGCTCAGGTGCCCTCTTGGACTGCATTCCTCTTGTCTGGATTTTAGTCCTTTAAGGGGAAAAAAATGGTTTTCTCTGAAGTGTCATCCAGTCCCAGTGCTAGGCTGGCTAATTTGCATGTATCTTCATGGCTTTTTAGTGATGAAAAAAATCAGTTTAATTTCAGAGCACTTGTAAAAATCAATTAATTGATCTTAAATATAACCTGTGCACAAAAATAGTTGAGCTTTTTTCTAAGTTTTAACAGGGCTTTGGTTTAGCTTTAACCGGTTTGGCATTGATTTATGCTAAACCAAAGCTAACTGGGATTAAGTTTCATTTATATAAACAAGTTTATAAGCATTGAATGAAAGGATCTTAAAAACCTGAGCTTGAGATGACAGAGGTCCTGTTTGTGGAAAGGCTCCTTCTGTACATTTCTCTAAATTCTTCATCGGTGGTGCAGTGATAGTCCCTGACGTTGATTACGTGAAGGATCATTTTTACCTCTCCATGTTCTGTGGCATGGTGGTGAAGCTGTCAGTGGCTGCACGCTGAGAGCCCCTGTTGTTGGGGTCATGCTGTATTTTAGAAAACCCCTGTGCAGAAAGCCCAGCTCTGCTGTATTTCCAGTGTGTGATACAGACACAGCCACGTGCTCAGGAACCTGGGCAGCGAGAGTCGGTGCGAGTGCAGGAACTGGGCTGAAGATTGAGGTTTCATCCGATGCATGCCTTTGTGGTAATGTCAGGCTGCCATTTAGAGAGCTGCTCTGGACAGAACACACCATAACAGCTCCCTGCTTACCTTTCAGTTTGAAATCCATTGCACAAACTGTGTTTGTAAAATTGATAAAGTGGTTCGTATTCGTTTTTAAATAGACATGTTCATCATTAGGAAATGGAGTTAAAGTTTCAAATGTTTTAGTGCTGTACTCTTTTTCTTTTCTTTTCTTTCAGAATTAATCAGGTACAAGTTAGGAAAAGCTTCCAAAGTCTGAACAGATGAAGATCAATTGATAAATCAACCCAGCGATTCACCATACTTTCAAGGTACTGTGACATGCTTAACCAGATATTTTCATTTAGCATAAGATTCTCAGCCTCTAGATGTGAGAAACGTAGAGAACAGAACATTAGCAGGGTTGCAAAGCAAGTCTGAAGTGTTACCAGATGCAGTGGGGAGACTTTTTTAAATGCAGATGTTTAATGTATGTTTCAGTGGGAAATAAAGTGACGTTACAGTCAACCTAGAAGGAGTTCAACTTGGCATGCAACTGCCAAACTTAAAAGATAAAACTAAGCTGGATTATAACTTTCAATCAATGAGGTGATTTGGAAAAGTAAATTGTGCCAGATGGGGAACATAGTAGAATCAATATTTTAAATTTGTTTAATTTTTTCAGTTTTAGAAAAAGTAATCTTCATTTTCTGAATAATTATTTTTTTCTGTTTACATGTTTTCATGATATGTTAAAGCATTTGAAGGCTGTTAGGCTCTGGCATATGCCATAGCCTACCACCTGCATCAGTCCTATTATTTTACAAGTTCAGAAAGTGGAATTGTAATCTGAGATAAGACTGTACCGTTGCCTAACACAGTGGGTTTATTCTGCATGACTAATGTTTATTGCAGAATGTTAGAAAAAAGAGAAAATTATGATAATAAATTGAAATTTTGTCTGAAGGGCTGCTAGTGCAGATTATTATATCATTGAAAGATTATTTGTTTCTTTCTCTGTTTCCCTTACATTTATCTTTACTCTTTATCATCACGTGCATTTCACCATTTTGTATATTTTTGCTTAACTCCATGGAAAAAAAGACTTCACTCTTATGCACAGATATGAAGAATCCAGACTATTACAGCATGGCCAGTGTTTGCTGGGAAAATCATCTTTTAATATACTTTAAAATAGATTGCAGCAGCAGAAAGGGCCATTATGGTTAGCATGGATCTGGCCTGCAGAACTTATTTAAGTGGCAGAGTTAGCCTGGGCTCAAGAATTGTAAGGAAGGTTTGTTACTGTCTGAGTCTTCCAATATGTAACATTTGAAGTTGTAATACCTGAAGTTTTTGTAGCAAAATGCTTCCCTGGATTTTCCAGCAACCTGAGAGGTGGCTGTCTTAGTGAAGCAAGAGTGTCTGGGTGCAAAAACTGGCTTTGTTCTTTCTGCTTCCTTGCTCCTCATCACTGAATACGGTCACAACATCCATCAGGCTTTCATATAATCCTAGGAAAGTCTAAACTGGAACAATCCTCTGGACATCATCTGGTCCAACCTTCTTTTTAAGGCAGGTTATCTGAGGCCTGGTCAAGCTAAGGATTAAATATTTTTGGCAAGAGAAAGTTCACAATTTCTTTGGGCAGCCTGTTCCAATATGTAATTGTCCTCACAGTAAATATTTTTTTGTTTCATCTAGACAGAACTTCAGAACCAACTTATGCCTCTTGCTTCATCACTTTGTTCCTTGTGAAGAGAATTACCTCCATCTTCTCTATAATTATCTTTTACTTCTTGGAAGACTGTGATTACATCTCACCTGAATGTTCTCTTCTTTAGGCTGAATGAACTCAATTCCTTTAAATTTTTTCACAAAGTTTTCCAACCTTCTTATCACTTTGTTAGCTCTCTGCTGGACCCTGTCCAGTTTTTTAATGTGAAGTGGCTCAGTATTCCAGCCTGTCACAATCTCTGTGCATAGGGACACTTTGGGTGGATCTTTCTGTTCTCCAAATTTTTGTGTCACCTGCAAACTTGACAATATATTTATTCCAATCACCCAGATAATTCTAAAAGATATTGGATATGAATGAGCTTGATATCAATCCCCAAGGGGCTCTGTTTATGACTGATTGCCATTTGATTTTGAGCCATTCCCACCCTTTGAGTACAGCAGTTTAGCCAGTTTCCTGGCAATCTCATGGTCCCCATCTGTGACCTTTCAAACTAATTCTCTTAGCACCCTCATGTGCATCTGTTAAGTCCCACACACCTGCCCATGTCCAATTTGTGTAATATTTTGTTGTTAACTTGCTAAGCATGTGGTCAGAGCAGGTAGCATCAGCAAAGCATCAGCAGGCAGTAGTCAAACATGAGAAGAAAGTTTAAATTTCCTTGAGCCAGGGTTCTTGGGATCCTTGGTTTGATGTTTAAAGCACATCAGAAGTTATGGGGCCTCAGCCACTTCCCTTCAAGAAACTCAAGTCTTGTGAGCTGTGCTTGGACCCAGAATCTTAAAACTGGCAAGAAACCAGGCAGGGTTATGAAACCTTGCATGGCAGTTATGTTGCAGCAGATCAGTAGTACCAAATTGTCCCCATGAAGTGCTTTGGTTTCAATAAATGGAAATCCAGCACTAATGTTTTATTACAATTGGCCTGAACAGCTGTGTACTTGAGTAATTCTAAGTTTTAATATCATATTCTCTGTGTATAAATGAGAATCTGAAAGGTCATACCTGCTTGATTCCTCTGATTAAAATGATTCATCTGCACAGTTAGATTGCTGAAATAGTTTTAACATTTCCAAATTCAAAAGGTAATTTCAATACCTTTCGCAAAATTAGTAAACATTAGTTTGATTTCCAGATCATTAACTGCCTGTATTTTGTGTAGTTTTGCCTATTTACCTTTAACACTTGGAAGCTTTGTATCACTACAGAGTGTTTTTCTCTGTAAATTTCCCTTCAAGAATTGACAATATGTGGTGTCATTAAGCAGGGCAAAGATCTGTGTTCCTCTGCTCATTATTCTGCTTTAAATCACTGTGCCGTGAATTCTTGTAGACATATTTGAAAGTTAACTAGAGAAGGAAGTGGTTGTACTCTTTTGCTAGGTTCTTAATGCATGGTAATAACACTGTTTAATAATTGGGGTGTAAAAGTGTTATTGTGATGTTTGGATAAGCATATAAGGGCATCTGTTGCATTCTCACCCTAATGCAGAATTCTTTGCAGATGTACTTAATAGCCTCCATTCCCCAATTCTTCCTTCTCAGAAAATGATCCCTTAAGTTAGTCTTCTAATCTTAATAATATTGTTCTTTCCCCTGGTGCAGGTGGTTTGTAATAGATATGCACAATAATTTATATTCCAGCATTTAAAGTAGCTGTATTCCAATGCTTCGGAGCATCTCCAGTTTCACCTTTGAAGTGTTACTCATAAATAAAATTATACACATCAACCTCCATGATCCATGGGAAAAAGGATAATAAACTAGCATGATTTCTTATATAATTTTTTTTATTGTGTGCTGCTTATGATTAGTATTATTTTTGCAGGATCACAATCCTCTGTGTAATCCTCTGTGTAGCTATGAAGGGAGAAGTTGCTGATTTCCTGGGTGTCAGAGTGAACTACAGATAACCATAATGTGTTTTTCTTAGTGTATTAATATTTTGCCATAATGGGGCTTAAATTAAATGGTCTGTTTGTTATGGCTAGGTAGTTCTGTCTTCATCTGGATGTTTTGATTTATGTAAACTTTTTATCTCTTGCTTCCATACTTGCCCAATTATAGTCTTACATTTCTCATACTGGAGATACATTTTAAAATGTATAGAATGTGCTCCCCATTCCAGCCTTTTGAGCAGGAGGTGATGGGAGGGTCAGGACTTCAGCATGTCAGCTTCTTGAGCTGTCACTTCATTCTGAATCCCACCTACCAACAAATAATTACATTTCTTCTTAGTTTTTAAGCCCTTCTTGGTCATTTCATACCTTTGGCCAGAATTAACCTACTTGATTTCATTTAGTGCCATAATGCCCCTCAGAGCTTCTCCTTGACAGACTTTTTGTGAATTCACTATTTTCTTTTCTTCTGAGCACTGATAAAGTGACACCCCCGTGGATTCTCCCCATCTCTCCCTTTGCACTTCAACTCTCACATCCTTTCACTCCCATTGTGGAAAATCATTGGTGAATGGTATCATTGTACCTCTGCTCTTAAAAGAGTTCGGCTGCAGATTCATCCTTCCTTTTTCATTCCAGTTAAGAGTTGTCATATCTCAGGTCCTATACAGAGGCTGTCATACAGATTCTAACTGAACAGCTGAAGTAGGTGTTCCCTGTTTGATCGGCTTTCCTGGACCACCTGGCAAAAGAATGAAACCTGCTGGTACAGGTGAAAAAATGCCTGCAGTGTCATGCCATGAAATAACCATCCGCTGCAGTTTTCAGCAGTTGCATGCTGTTTGTAGGCATACATTTAATCATAGTGTTGCCAGCCATGTTTAATCTGTTGTTAAATCTACCTAGTGAGCTTTAAAACTGTGAGTTTTCCTTTTCTGTATGTTTTTGCTTCCTATTTTTGTCTCCTTTCTTTGCTTTTGCAGGTTGTGTTATATGTTTTGTTTGTTTATGCTTTCTTCACATCATTATTTGACTGTTTTCTCTACATCATATCATCCACTGTTTTCTGCTGTTTTCCTGCCTCATATTTTTCCTTCTCTACTTTCTCTTTGAGTTTAACTTAACTCCTCTTTGTGCTTTCTCTCTGTTCTCCAAATACTTGTTCTCATTCACAGGTATGAGCAGTTCATGGTTTTTCACACATTGTTCAGTCCCAATGCTACTGCTTGGGCTATTTTGCTTCCTCAGATAAGTCCTTAGAACCAACCAAGGGCATTTCCAAGCTCCTTTTTGTTGTGTTAAAGAGAAGTATTGGCTTCTAGGCAGTTTTACAAACTTGAATGTTCTCCCCACTCCTGGCCAGGTTCACCCCACTGAACTCTGGATGTCTAATGCAGGTGCCTAATTTATGTGTGTGGTCATCCATGGCTACTTCTGTGGTCAGTGGGAAGAGAAGGGCTTCTTCAAATAGTGGTTTGCACCAGGAGGGACCAAACTGATCCCAGAAGTATCCCTTCCTCTCTTCTGACCACCAAGGGAGCTTCGGATGATAGCTCTTCTAACCGGATGTCTCAGATTTGTAACAGCCACCTCTGTTAAAGTCTACTGCTTGTATATGTGTTTTCAATTCTGATCTCCTTCTAACATGATGGATTTTCAAGGGTTTCCCTATTTTTACTTAAGATAATCAATGCATTTATCTACAGCTTTATGGAAACAATGTAAGAAAATTGAACTAGTGTGCTTTAAAGAGCCCAAAGAACATATTCAGCCTAATGAATTTGTGGGGAAAGAAAGTTCTCGCCACTTCCAGTCCCTGTAAAATTAGTTTTTGATCTGCCCCTATTCCTGCTGTCTGACTAATCGGTCTTGTGCACTTGAACTGATGAACTGATCCTTCTGCTGCCACTTCCCTCCCTCTGCTGGAATACTGATGTACTCACGGCACAGTGAGAAAATATTGCAGCAGCGGAAGGTTTACTAAAGGACAGCCTGAGGCCCAGACTGCAGAATTAGATGTTGAGTGGGAATATATAGGCAAAGAAAAAAAGCTGTGAAAGAGGGAGGCTAAAAATGCAACAGCCAGATTGAAAGAGCAGAGAAGAGCCATAAAGGGGATAATCAGAGCTGTATGAAATAACAGTGGTGTGTGCTTTTACCTGTGTGGCTGGCGCTTCTGAAGCAAGAGGCACATCTGAGTAACTTGAAGAGTGTCAGCTTTAGAAACTAAGAAGTTGATAATCTATTGCCTTGTTAATGTAATTAGTTAATTGATGTAATTTTGCCAATTTTTGCAAAACTTGACATAAATACATTGGTAATGTTTAAAGAAAAGAATCATGTGATGGGTGAACATGAAATTGATCTGCCATGGTCAACTCTGTTGTTGTTAAAGGGTAGGTGATGTTGTTCTATGACTCTGTTTGGTCACTCATCACTATACTTGCTTTATGCTTTGTGTAAAGTAAATAATAGAAAAACCCTTTATGAATTTGATGGACACTTGGACTTATCAAGGTTTCTTTTTCAAACTACAGCTGAGGCAGCTTTCTGACAGCTTACTCTAGGACAAAGGAAAGCTGCATGAATGAAATTTGTAGTATAAATGAGAATTTGACACAGAGAATATAGATCTGTCTGGAACTTGCTTTATCCTATGCCTGGAGTCTGCATTCAGCTATGGATACTATCTTAGACTCCATTTGTGAAGCACTGTTGAATAACTCAGCTTGAAAGAAATCAGGCATAGGCTTCTTTCCTATCTGGCTTCTACACCACAAAAAAAGCTGAGGTTCTCTTCAGAAGCTGTTCAGCACCTGACAGACATTTTTCTTCCAGTGATGTTCTTAGCTTTAATTATAGTGTTCTATATTATAAAGTGTGCTATTTGATAATTAATCAAACAATAATGCATTTTACTCATCTTCAGACTCTGGTTCCATTAACACCTTTACTCATCAGACTAAGATGAAGAGTTTTGGGAAGCTACAAGCAGGGCAGTGTAACTGAAACATCAGGGCCCAGCTCAAGAGCCTGATGGCCTTTAACAGTTAATCCTGCTGCCAGTGTCTGCAGTAGAAGTCAGTGTAGCTCTCTTTATCTAAATTTTATGGTGTTGGCCTTTTATGAAGGAGGTAAGTTAGACTTCAAGTTGATCAGGAGAGAAAAATCATGTTAGCTGCTCCGTATTAGATCTGCAATTTTACGAGATACATTCTGAGTGTGACATAAATTATCAGTTGGGTGGAACACTGAAACTATTCTTATAATTACAGCCTATGCTATTCCATGTGATGAGCTTGAATTTATAGATATTTAATATGCATAAATTTGGAAAGAAACATCTCCAGCTTGTATAGTCCCACACTTGAAATAGAAAATTAAAATTAGCTAAGCCTGCATGTATATGCACCTCTGCAGGTTAAACAAATTTATTTACAGTTCTGATTTCTGATGTGTGGTTTTGCAAATACATGTATGGGATCTGTCAGCAGTCCCGTGCTCTAGAGCACCTGTAGAGGAGGCAGCACATCAGATTTACATATTTTTAGCTGTTTTTCGAGGATGACAACAACTGTTACTGACAGTGGCATCAAACATGGCCAGAAATCGTTGGAGATCATGGCCTGACAGTTTGACATTGGTACTTAAACGCTCTAGTGGAGAAAACTTTGTAATAAATTAATTCTAAACCCAGGGGTTTTAATCGAAGAGTTTGATTTTGCAAAACTTAGAGTTTATTACTTGGAGTTAGCAGGTACGACAGCATCCTTTAATCCTCGCCTTTGACGCGGCACGACGTCATCGCAAAGTTTAGGCAAGGGGCAAAAGGAAAAAGAAAAAAAAAGCCGTTTTAAAAATGTGAAATAACAATGAGAGAATGAAATAACAATAACCCCTGGGAGACAGGTTTCGAGTATAACGAGGGCAGCAGCGCGCAGGAAACTCGCTCGGTGTCTCCCCTGTGCCGAGCGGCCGCCGCGGGCGAGGAGGGGTTGGGAGGGAGCCGGGGGGGACGGGGACGCGCCCGCCCGGAGCGCGTTTCCTGCTCGCCGCTGCCTTTAAGGAGGCGCCGGCTTTAAGGTGGATCGGCGGTGAGGGCGGGGCGCGCCCGCCCGGCTCCGCCCGCCGCGTCGCCCTCCGGTCCGCCCCCCTGGCCGGGGCAGCGGGTGCCAGGCGGGGTTGTGATGCGGCCGTTGTTTTTGTAGGGTCGTGGGGCCGCGGTGCGGAGGTAGCAGGCGGCCCATGGAGCTGGGGTACGCCTGGCAGGCGGCGTAGCCCTGCTCGCCCCCGCTCCCTTCCGCCGCTTTGTTAGCGCGAATACAAGCGCGTCTCACCTACACGGTGAAGAGGAAGGCAGCGCTCCCCGCACAATAATGGGCACCCGGGCGCTGCCCCCCGGGCCGCCGCAGAGGTGAGTCGGCGCCGCCGCAGGGCCGCAGGTTCCCCGCGGGGAGGAAGCCGAGCGAGCGGGCGGGCTGACAGCGCCGCGGCTCTGCCTTAAGAGCGGGGCGCCACCTTAAGCGGCCGCTGACTTTTCTCGTTACATTGTAGCAGCGGAAAGAATGTCGGCGCGGGCCGCGGGTGACGTCAGGAGGGAGCAGCGCGGCGCGGCCGCCAGGCAGCGGCAGCGGCGGCCCCGCCACGGCGAGGGAGGAGGCGGAGGAGGCGGGAGCGGCGCCGGCCCCGCCGCCACCGCAGCGGCAATGGCGGCCGTCGGGGAGCGCAGGTCCCTGCCCAGCCCCGAGGCGATGTTGGGGCAGCCCTGGAGCCACTGGGTCGATGCTGCTAAACTTCACGGGAACGACGGTGAGTGGCCGCCGAGCACCGCCACCCCCACCCCCCTCCCCCTCTCGTCCCCAGCGCACCCCGCGGGTGCCCCGGGACGGCACGGCGGGGTGCCAGGCCCGCCGGGGAGGTTGGGTCCGTTCCCACCCCCGGCGTTCGCGGCCGAGTTCGTTGTGCGGTGCGCGCCCCCCGGCCGGGCTCGGGAGCGGCGCGGAGCGGGCAGCGCCTGCCCCAGTTCCTGTAATCCGGGACACGGTGCGAGGAGGTCGGAGCCGGTCCCCGGAGCCCGGCACCTCCTGCCCTCGATTGAGCCTCGGCGTGGGGCGGGGAGCTCACGCCGCAGGTGAGGCATCCCCGCCGCTGTCAGCGGCTCCCCCGCTCCAGGGCCCAGGAGCCCTCGGTCCCTCTGTCCTGTGTTTACGGTCGCGTCCCTGCGTGTGCCCACGGGGGAACGGGCTACAGGTCACGAGAGGGGGTCAGTCCTACCCTCTGGCTTTTCCATGGATTGAAATCTTGTGGCTTTTTGGTTTTAGGAACAGCATTAGAGGAAAGTTTCAAAGAATACGGGAGAAACCGAGAAGCGATGCGACTTTGCCGAGAAGGTGAGTGCAATTCATTCTTGAGGAAAAGTGCAAGGAGAAGTTTTCTTCTTCATAACTACTTAGCAGAGGGGCAGGCACGGGAAAGAGAAAGGGTCAAAGTTTCCTGTCAGTTTGGATTTAGGACTGGTGGCCTGTCAGTGACTGGTGTTATTAGCATTATTATTAAATTAATACTTATTTTGAAAACTTCAAGTTAGGGCATAGACTGTCCTTACTGTGTTTCTATATGTTGTTTGGGTTTTTTTCTTTAGACTATAAATAGTCCTACGGAAGCTCTGTGACCAACACCGATAAAATCTTCTCTTGAGTTACAGTATTTTTTGTTCTTGATATAATCCATGTCAGTATTTCAATACCAATCCCTTCCCCTGTCATGTCATTGTGTTATGTTTATTGCTTGGTACTCTGCTAAATGAGAGTGACCTTTCACCTGTGATTAGCAAAAGCCCATTACGGCCTAGTTTCTTGCAAGAGTAACAATGCTACTTTGGGTTGTAAGCAGATGATGAATGAAAGCTATAGATTATTATTTACTTTCTAACAGGCAGAGGAAAAAAGGAAGGGATGAGTGTGATTTATTATGTTAATTTTTGTTTGTTTGTTTTTCTAGTTTGATGATTGTTTTAGAACAGAGAAAGTTTTAGAACCTTTCTTAATACTGTTGGTTCTTGGTTCCCTCTGAGTGCCTGAGAAGTCTGCCAGAGAACAGGCCCAGCTGTTTTAAATACTAGAGCAGTTAGACCCAAGTCATTTGTTTGATGTTGTAGAAATGGAAGACTGAGTTTGTAGACATGGTTTACAATCATGGGAAGCAGATCTTGCCAGCAACCTTAGGAGATGATCTGATTCAGCACTTACTGACTTGTGAGCTGCAAGCAGCAAATGAAAGCTAAAGCAAGGTGGCACAGGCTGGCAGGATTGGGAGGCAGTGATCCATGTTGAGCCTGAATTAAAATGGCTATTTTTTGTGTTCGCAGTGTTGCAAAAATTTGGAAAATACAGTTTCTAGGGTCAGAGTCAGTGGTCAGTGGCATGGAAGAAATTTGCAATAGGCAGCTGTGCTGCAGCCTGCAGATTCACTTGTATTGTTTTGCCATCTTCTTAAGTGTATCTATGAATTCTTAGGCACTTGAAAAATCATTTCATTACTTCATTGCCAAGTCCCAATCTAATCATTGTGCTGGATATGTAATTCATTTTTCTGAATAGGCAAATCATTCAAATGCTAAAAAAGCATTTACAACAATAAATACACACATTATACTAGTGAAGATTTTACCAATAAGGATTTTCATACATTTGCTCTTATTTCTACCTATTAAAATGCAAGCATCTAAGGTTTCTAGATTCTGAAGATTAGCTGGCAGGGCAAAGAATAATCTATCCTATTTTTTTCCCCATGGAGAGAGATCATGAAACTGTTTTTGTGCAGGCTGAGACACAGCTTTTCTGCACTGACTCCAACCATGTGAATGATTTGTAGGGTTGTTAGTTGAAGGAATTTCATAAAATACTTTGAGAATTAAAAGTGAAACTTAGTAGCCCTATCAGGCTTCCAGAAGTCTATTTATTTTGGTTGCTTTATGACATATGAATGAGACACTGACTTGGCATATACCTGTAGCTGGCCTGTAGGGAGCTTTGCCTGCTGCAAAATAGAGCTAAAATAGTATTAATTAAGTTTAGATTAACTTAACTTAAGGAACTAGGGGAGCAGCAAACATGCCAGCATGTGTATGTATTATCAAATAAAACTTTGAAAATGCTGTAAATGATTCATTTTCCCAGGAAGAATTTTACATTCAAAATTGAGGAACAAACATTTATAAAGTAAATGAATTTTCTAAACCTTGGTTCTTAACAGAGAAAGGTGAACCAAAAGTATAAATTTTGTTAAATCCACTTTAACCTCAAGACTTTTGTCGTGGTACCCCACAGTATTTTAAATACAAGTAACAACAGAACTCCTTGTGTAAAGAAAGTTATTTCTCTACAGATTGGGAGTTGACTCTGAGGCCCAACTTCACAAAAGGATTTCAAGGTTATTTAGGCTAATTTAACCTTGCATTGCAACTCTTCCAGTTTGCATAAAATAATTAAATATTCATGGCCTGGAGAGGGAGCAGAAGAAGGAACATGACTTTACAGCCCACATATTAGAATTGGGTTCAAAACCAAGAAACATTTTCTTTATTTAACAATTGTCAGGCTCCCACTAGCCTGTGTCCCCACTGGGCTATGGGTGGTAGTTGTTTCTTTTCCCACGTGCTGTTTTTCTGCGTCTCCTGTTGGGAATGGCCTCACCCTCAGCATGCCTGCTGGCAAGAGGTGGATTTCAGCTTCACAGGCAGTTGAGTTTGAGTCTCCTGAATGAAGAGTGTTCCTCTTGTTATAACACTGTATTAGAAAAGGGGCTTTAACATTGCCAGCTTCTCCTTTTGTCAAGCTTTAAAGACAAAGAATGATGGATGCTATTTTAAAGGAATAAAGGAAGATGTAACTGTGTAATTCCAGAGCAATATTTGCAAGCAGTGGAGAGAGGGAGGATTTCAGACACACCTTTGTCAGTGGCACTTTCTATTTGCTGATCAGGCAGCTCCTCTCTGAGCATTTTAGTGGTTGTGAAGCCTGATGAATCCTTAATACCTGTTAATGATGCTAGTTCCATGCAGGGATCAGGAAATGTTATTTTTTTTTTCTGTATCTAACCCTCTTCATCATAACCAAGCTCACATTGAAGTAAGAACTAGGATTTGAGTTTGGGCTTCCCAAACTCCCAGTGTTTGTGTCTCATACTTCCATGTTTCTTTTTCACTGCTCTTACATGCCTTCTGTTCTGCTAATACATAATATTAAATCTCTCTGCTGGGATCCTCACTGACCTTCATAAAAGTGAGAAACTTGCTGGATACTTTCCTCCTATATGTTGCTTTTTGAGACAGTAACAGTCCACACTGAGCTTTGATGTAGAAATCAGCTGCAGGAATAAGATATGGGCCCAATGGACTTGACTTGCTCTTGGTATGGAAAATCCCCAAGAGATGGAAGTGAGAGAGGGATACCCAATGGGATGGGAAGATTTTACTTTAAAATAAGCCTTAAACTTTACTTGGAATTTGTACACTGAAACCTTCTTCTGCTGAGCAATCCTATCAAGGTAAGAACATGTTAGAAGCAATTGTGCTCATTAGTTATTTTCATATGTAATTGATGTGACAGAATCTTTTGGCTCGTATAGTCAATTACTTACTGCTTTGTGAACCAGCTAAAGGTGTGAATCCCCTGCCACTCACTTGTGCTGAGATGAAGCAAGGATAGCATGTTGCATTGTAATATGTCGATGAATTCCAAAACAGCAAGGCAGAATATCTCATCTTCTTCGTGCATTTTTCCTGTATTTTAAAATGAAACTTTGCTGAAGTGCGTCTTCCAGACTTGTGTGATGGTGGAGTGAGTGCTGTTGGATGCAGCCAAAATGTTTTCAGTTACTCAGTTCATCTTGGAGGTGCAGTAGACCTTAAAACGAGTTTGATGTGTCTGTAGTACCTGACACTGTTTGATTTGAAAAAAAAATTTTTCTTTCATATCAGACTTCATAATCAGTGCTTGAAACAGTTTTTCAGGAGATCCTTGCTAACTTGTGCTGAATTTCGTTTGCTTTTAAGGATTTTTCTAGCCTATTGTTGGAAAGAGGATCTCTAAATAGAACTGTGCCTGTGAGAGTAGAGTTCATTGGTGGTAACTTTGACAGGCTTCAACAGAGGCAACTGTTGCTTCTTGCAGAATTTAACAACAGGTTTGGCTCATTTTGCTCTGTGAAAGAGTAGAGAAGCTGTGGATAGAAACAGTGAGGACCAAGGTTGTTTAGTGGGGCTGAGGGCATAACACTCTCCCACCACCAAGGAACTCTTGACTCTCCCCTCAACCAATAGCTAAAGGTTGTCATGTATATTCCTTTAAATAAAACAAAAACATGGGGGAATAATCTAAAATAAGAAACCCAAAATCAAGCCATTCCCACCCCCAAATCTGTATTTGAGATTCAGAGAGATACTACCCATGTACATCATTAAATACACCATTACTTATTAATTTGTACAACCCTTTTGAAGTGGTTGGGATAAAAGTCTCTTATATTCTTATACTGACTCATAAAATAAATTTGAAACACTTAAAATTATAAGAAAAGAAACTATGGCATCTCAGATGAGAAAATAAAAGCAGGGGGAGGGGAGCTGAAAAGGGGATTTGGATAGACAATTTAAAATTGAGTGGTTTTTTTAAATTGTATTCAGTGCATACTGAAACGATGGTGTCTTTACTGGAGCTTAAGCACCTCATTCTTTCAGTAACACACACAGCCCCTTTTTGAGTTTGTTTGGGTATTTTTGTGTGTGTTACATCCTTTGAGAGGTGAATCCCTTGCTCCTGTCTATTTCAAGCAATTCACTTATACTGTCACCATAACTTAGAGTTAACTGGTGACAAAGTAGAGGGGAAGGACAGAACATCTGCAACTTGGGTCCCAGGTCAGAATTGGTGTTGGCTCTGGGGTGATGTAGCACAGCACCAGTCATACAACTTTTACAATAAACTGTCGTAAAAAAGCAAGCAGTGAGTTTTCTGTGGGAATGCAGATTGTCAGTTTTTGGTGGGCACCTTCAGAAGACACTCTGGAAGGTTTAGTGACAGTAGGAATTAGTCAGGAGAGGAGGTGGGAGCAAACTCTGTTGAGCATCATGTCACCTGGTAACAGCTGAACTTCTGGTCTTTGACAGTTAATATATTTTGGGAATTTAAAAAAATTGCTCTGTGAACCTCTAGGGCATTCAGCAGAAGCTGAAGCCTTGAGGTTTGATTATATTAATTGCTATTAATGGAAGTTACCAGAGCTGTGACAGTAGTAAGAGCTGTGTGATGAACCCTTGTTCTTCTTTAGCTCTTTCTGGGCAGGGTAGAGCACTGAAATCCAGCCCTGGGAGTCTCACTAGAAGCATCTTTATCACATAGACCCAAGGTCTAGAATTTTCCCAGCAGCAGGTTCCATAAATAATTAAAGCACTGCTGAAACTTCTGTTCCAATATTAAGTTGTAAATACAAGTAAGAGACAGCATCTTATTTCAAATTTAAATTTGTTTTTACTCAGCCTTGGGAGGTGCTTAGTTGAGTTGATTTTTTGTTGTGTCAGATCATATCAGAGAGATGCTTAGAGGGCTGTATAATCCTTGCCTACCTGCAAATACACTTGTGAGAATTTTAAATAATTTGAAATACATATTTTAAGGTAGCAGTACAAAGTGCCATGCTTCTTTTTTGACATTCTGCATAGCTCTTCACAGTCTGTAATGAGATCAATCTCTTCTTCATTTCATTGCGTTTTAATTGACTATTTACACAAATTTTTTTAAGGTTTTCTGGACTGGTTATCATAAAACAATTACAGGGAGACTTTAAAATTGCCTTGAACTCTTTAGGAAGATTGTGGAGGTTTTATGAGATTGCTTGAAAAACATGCAATTTGAAAGCATGCTTCTTCTGAAATTGTCTGCAGTGATTGGCCCTAATTTTTTACTTGGTTCTTTTTTTCCTTTAAATCCAAGTTCTGTTTACAATATTTAATTATTTCTGATGGGATGAGTCAGGTGTTATAAATAGAATATTGTGATGTTAGACTGCAAGTTAGAACTCTGTCATCTCATATGTTTTAAAGATACTTGGCAGGTTTTAGGTATTACCATAATATTAGTGTGGTATTGCAAGGCCTTGGGGACTTCGGCTGCAAGTGCACCCACAAGACTGTCTTGATCTGTCCATAATATGTGAGGAGGCAGAATATTTTCTTTTTTATAAGAACATTTTGAAATAGTTGTCTGTACACACACATAACAGTCAGGAATTCACTGTTATCTAATCCTTCTTAGGTGGTATGTATGATTAGCTAGGTTATCCCTGTGCAGAAGAGGTGATGTCTCGATAATACTTAGTTAAAGGTTGGTTTTTGTAGTGTTTCTGTGCTATGTTAACAACAAAAACTCAGTGAGAACAATGTAATAAATACGTAGAAATGTGACTTTCATACAAGATGGTAACTTTGTCATCTAAGTAGAGCAGGAAAGACAGAAAGGCTTAGTGAAGGATACTTTTAAATAAATTGGGTTAAGAGGATGCAGATTACTCTCTCTAAGGTAACTATTTTAAAAGGTATTTCTTCCAGTGCAACAGATCTATAAACATGAGTGTCTCCAGTTCTTACAGCTCTCCTGGCTATGCCCAGCCTGTGGCTGGAACTGCTGAACGTTGTCTGGGCATAGGTGTGATCTCTTGTCTCACAAGACAGAAAAGATTTCATTTTTCACAAACCATTGAAATATTTGACTTGTAATTAATTATTCTAAATAATCTTTAGAATGCTTGAAAATTCTTTCTCTTCCTGTGTAATGAATGAAGTAATCCACTGCTGTGGAACTTCCCCATATGTACAATATTCAATGTTACTTCCTAGGCATTCTTACAATGTAGGTGACAGCACAGAGATGAATAGAGCTTTGTACTTACATTTCAAGTTTTTTAACAGCAAGTGTTAAAATCTGACAAAGGGAATTCAAAGTCTGATGTAGCAGAGTAGCATGATTATAAAAGCGGTTGTCACAGAAGGCAATAAATTTATTGTAATCTGTGTTCCCACTGCTAGAAGGCTTTGCTCAGTGAAAATCCTTCCCTGCTTGTGCAGGCTGTGTGCAGCTGTGAGCCAGGACTGGTGCTGGTGGCTCTCACACGGGTTCTTGTGGCAAGTCAGACACCCGTGTCAAGCCCAGGTACTACAGGATATGACAGGATGTGACTTCATCAAAGTAAACTGCACATGCAGCTGCTCCCACATGGCTTGGAGTCATGATTGCTGGGTTTGGAAATGGCAAATACTCTGGGCTGTTGGCTCAGGTAGATTAGAAATACTCAAATGCTCAGTTAGTTGTGTGTGCACATGCCCATCAGCCCTGTGGAATAAGCTGGTTTGTGGTAACACGTTCCAGATGAGAAAGATGGTTTATTTACAAGCTCACCCCCACCCTGATCTCCACTTTTGGTAGCTTTGGCATAGCCCATAGATAAACTTCATTGATAAAACAAGGGGACAAGGATAAAAGGTTATGCCTTGTTTTTCTGGTGGGGGGATTATAATAGGCAGAAAACATGCAGTGTTCTTGATTTGCTCCTCCTTCTGTTGCTAAGCAGGACTTGAATCTTCATCAACTGTCTGTAATGCAACAGAAAATGCAGCTTTCTCAACTGGCACTGAAAAAATATGTACAAAAGAGCTGAAGGACTAAAATCCTGTAGGGAGCAACTGAGGTTAAGTCCATATTGCTTTCGTTCTGAAATCTAGAGCTCTCATTGTTTTCTTTGCAAGCAAGTTGGTTGGATGCTTTCTTGCTGATACAGTTGCCTGGAAGTCTTACAGCAGCTTGCCTTAAAATGAAGTGTGGAGGCTTTAAAGAATTAAATTTGCAAATCAAGTCCTATGATGAATACACAGTAAATTGGATATTTACTTTCCATGGACATCAAATTCTGCTGTATTTTACCCTTCATAAATTTAACTTTTAGTCTATGGTTTTGTTCATTGACTGGCTGAATGGTGTAGTAGATGCTGTGAGTAGGAAGATGAGAGTTCTGATGGTTTATTAAGTGTTACCTGGGGATGTGGGGTCTTGCTGTGAGCCACTGAAGTCAGCAGAGTTTTTCTTGTGACTGGAAGAAGAATGTAGAACCAGGTTGTGGGGCTCAGTGGGTGAGAGAGGAGACAGCCATGTTCACTGCAACCTCATGAACAGACAGACACCAAAGGTACTTCACTATGCAAACATTTAATTGTCAGTCCCTAGATATTGCAGCCATGGCTTTGTCAAGGTGTATATACCCTAAATTACACCCTCTGGCTATTGTTTTAGGCAAAACTACAGAGGAAAATCTGTATCAGTTTACACCTAGGGTGTGGTTCTACAATCTTTTTTTTTTCCTCCTAGTAATGCTGGATTAAGCAGCTCCTGTCTCTGCTGAGTGAAACACTTATGAAATAATAGTTGTATTCTAACTGTAAAGTTGTTTCCAAAACAAGGTGATGGCTGCTTAAAGGAGAATCTTAATTTTCCATCAGGTGTTTGGTCTGGACATCTAGAATTCATTGGACTGTGCTTGTTTATGTATATTTTCAGAGTGAACCTGATTAGATTTTTGCATGTCTGCCTAGAAGACTGTATAGCATAGTAGATCTTGTATCTTGGATGTCTTTGAGTGTTAAAGATGCCAGTGAATAACCACAGTGTAAATCAGGACCAGTTGTAAATGGTGTATTGTGAAAACTAAACAAGTAAGAACTAGTTGTTGTTATTATTTGCTAGTATTCTTTTAAAAAATTCCTTTTTCATAATTAGGTATGTCAGGGGGCCAGGTAATAGAAATTGGAAGTTTTTCTAACATTCTTGAGGTGATTCCCAGTAACTCTGTGAACTGGAGAAAATGCCATTTGAATTTGTGTTACTATGCTGAACAAGACTTAGAGCATCATTTATCTTTATCTTTTACTGGAAGGCTGTTACAAATTATGCCAAAAGGAGAAAGAAGCATCATTTATACAGTATACATAAATGTGTTCCATACCAAATATTCCTTTTATCCCTTCAGAAGAAATCTATAGTTGTGTGGAATATCCAGAAGCCTCAAACTCTGCAAAGATTTGGGTTAACTGGCAGGACCTTTGATGGGTATGTCAAAGGAATAGAAAGTGTTCCCGATAGTCAGTGTGTGTGTTAGATTGTTGAGACAGCCATATAAAGTAATTTGGAAAGCACTTTTCAAAATAATACATTTTCCAAAGAATTTCTCCACTTTTCCCAGAAAATGTTAAAATCACTATTTCATTCCTTTTCAATTAGAATGACTCTAGAAATATATTAAAGGAGTTTAACTTGCCTCTGACAACTAGAAGGCTTTGCTAGGCTTTGGTTTATAATGAATATAATTTTGGGATTTAGGATATTGTCGTGGTTTGACCCTGGCCAAATGCAGGCACCCATGACAGTCACTCACTCACCCTCCCCTGCTACAGGTGGGCAGAGGAGAGAAAAATTTAATAAAGGCTTGATGAGTTCAGATAAGGACCAGGAGAAAACACTCTAAAGGCCAGACAGGCTCAACTTAGAGGCACAAAGTGAATTTATTACTAACAAAGTCACAGGAGGATAATGAGAAGTAAAATAAGCCTTTAAAACACCTTTTCTTCCCCCAGCCATTCCCTCCTTCCCACCAACAGCACAGGCAGACAGGGCATGGGGGATTTGGTCAGTTCAGCACTGAGGTTTTCTTTCACTGCTCCAGGAGAGGAGTCCTTCCCCTGTGAGCTGTGGGGTCCCTCCCACGGGGGACAGTTCTCTGTGAACTTCTCCAGTGTGGGTCCACTCTTACAAGCAGCAGCCTTACAGCACCTGCGGCAATGTGAATTCCCCCCAGGGGCACACAGTCCTCCCAAAACTGCTGCAGTGTGGGTCACCCTTCCACGGGGTGCAGTCCTCCAAGGACAGGCTGCTCCAGCCTGGAATGGCCCTCTCTCCCCACCTGGTCTCCTGTTGGATCACAGCCTCCTCCAGGCATCCACACACTCCAGCATGGGCAGCTCCCCCATGGGCTGTGGGTGGATCTCTGCATCCCCCATGGATCCCCATGGGCTGTGGGTGGATCTCTGCATCCCTCATGGATCCCCATGAGCTGTGGGTGGATCTCTGCATCCCCCATGGATCCCCATGGGCTGTGGGTGGATCTCTGCATTCCCCATGGATCCCCATGGGCTGTGGGTGGATCTCTGCATCCCCCATGGATCCCCATGGGCTGTGGGTGGATCTCTGCATCCCCCATGGATCCCCATGAGCTGTGGGTGGATCTCTGCATCCCCCATGGATCCCCATGGGCTGTGAGTGGATCTCTGCATCCCCCATGGGCTGTGAGTGGATCTCTGCATCCCCCATGGATCCCCATGGGCTGTGAGTGGATCTCTGCATCCCCCATGGATCCCTCTGGGCTGTGGGTGGATCTCTACATCCCCATGGATCCCACAGGTTGCAGGGGCTCAGCTGCTCCACCATGGTCTCACCATGGCTGCAGAGGAATCTCGACTCTGGCTCCTTGAGCACCTCCTCCCCCTCCTTCACTGCCCGTGGTGTCTCCATGTTGTTTCCCTCACATGTTCTCACCTCCTCCTCTTCGCTGGCTAGGAAAAAACTGTGTCCCACTTTGTTTTGATTTTCTTCTCAAATCTGTTATCACAGAGGTGTTACCAGTCTCTGTAACTGGCCCAGTTTTGGCCAGCAGCATGTCCATCCTCAGAGCCATCAGGGACTGGCTCTGCTGGGCATGGTGACAGCTTCCAGCAGCTTCTCACAGCAGCCACCTCTGTGGCCACGCCAAAACCAAAAACCAGGCTGTGCAAAACCAACACAGAGGTTCAGATAATTTGTTTTTTAAAACATGGAATCTGGGTTTGAATGTGTCTGTTCTGCTCAGCTAAGAGAGATGGCAGTTGTCCTGCTCTCACTGGTATTAAATAATAGTATTTGAGAGGAAAGGCATAAATTAACTTCCTAATAGGCAGCATTTACTTCATAAAAGTACTTAAAGATGAATTCCCAAAAGCAAATTTGTTTTTCATTTCTGTGAAGTTGTGTTACTCAAATCAACTGTCCAGAAATCCTGCTTGTTAAGGAGCTTCTGTTCCACATTGTAGTTTGTAATTTTTAGAGAAGTTTTGAGCCAAATTCAATATATCTGTGTTACCTACCAAAGGCAGTGTAATATGTGCTTATAATTCTTGTCCTAAATACAGAGTTGGGGCTTTCTGTGGCCAAGTGATGGAGGGAAGACTTTTTCTACCAGTTGTGTTGTGAGATTTTAGGGGAAATATCAATGTCCGAGCTGTACCTGATAGGGTTTGATTATGGTTTGTATCTAGGCTGGACAGAGCCTCTCCTTGTCTGATATTTCTTCTGTAGAACGTGCTTTAACAGCCAGCTGACTGTGCCTGGCTGTTTCAGCACCACTATTTCCATGGGGTGTTTGGAGAAGTCCTAAATGCATCAGTCCTTGTTTGGTAAGTTTCCTTTTGGTTCTTTCTGCCTGATTCCCACCTTGTGCCCTGAAATGTAGGGACACAGACCACTGTGTCATTTGCTGGAAGAAAACTTGTAAGTTTCTTTTCTTGTTTTTATGGCCTGAATTTAATGATCTGAAGTGTTAGCTTGATAGTCTTGGAGATGAGAATACTATTTTCATGCTCAGAGTAGAGCACAGGAGTAAAATCTTCAGTGTGCTGTCAACATGTCTCGTGTGAGGCTTGTTTACAACTGCCTGGGATGCAAAAGGGGTCCTCTGTGGAGCAGTGCAATTCTCTGTCCTCCTGCTGACAACATCCAAAATTCTCCTGGATAACCACAATGATGTGAAGAAAGGCCCGTGTCCCTGGAAAGGGCAAAAATCACAGCCTGGGTAGATGGTGCTCTTCATTATGAAATAGGAAGACATGATGGTAAGGTGCAGCAGTTTTATTTATAATTTAATTTATTTATAATTTAATCCCTCCAAGACTTTTCCTGCACTTGGTGACCGAGGTCTTGCAGGGAGCGTGGCGTCGTTTGTCATCGCAGTGCCTGGGGTGATGTCACTGACTCACGGGAGCATTTGGGGTGTCTGTCCCTACTGTTATGGTGGCCTGGCAATACTCTTTCTTGGACTCCTTTGGCATTTTTCCCCACGTGTTCCACGCTGTTGCTGGAAGCAAAAGCTTTTGAGCCATTTCCAAACTCAAAGCAGTGCATTGTGGGCCAGCACTGGGAGGACTGGATCAACAAGTTTGGCAGCAGCAGCTTTGGCTTCCTGCCTACCCTGGATAGGCACCAGTAGAGATTGCCTAAGTCTCCCAGTGAGTTTGAGCTGAAGATCCCAGCCTAGGTCCTGAAAGTCATGTGTGTACAACTGCTGTGCCTGGCAGAGGATCTGCCTCTGTTGTAAACCGTGGTTTTGTTATCCTGGATATGTTTGCAGTAGTTATCTTTTATCTGCTTTAGGAAGGTGGATGTTCTATTTGTTTTCAGTGTACTGGAGGGTGGTAAACTCTACAAATTTGTTAAAATATCAAAGGATCCTGTTTACCTTTCAGTTTTCTGTTGTCTATTTAATCTTACTGTTTTCATCCTGAGTCATCCAGGGGCAGTTTAATGGTGCTCTGAAGTGTCCTTTTCTGTGTGTTTTCGAAATACCAACTCGGTGTTCTTTGTTGTGCCCGTTCCTTAATAGTGACCCCATGTGTCTTCTGTGACTTCCCCTTTGCAAACTGGCTTCATCTTGTGACACAATGCATCAGGACCACCACTTGAGGTCTGGGGGTTTCCTGAGGGAGCAGGACACCACTTGCCTGTGTCTCATTGCACAGTTGTGCTCTGAATATGTCTAATCTTGAATCTGCATAAGGATGACTATGTCGTGCTGCTTATACAATCAGGTTTATTGGTTTTATGTCCTTTTTGACATGAGATGTCTAAAAATGAAAGCTGATGCCTATTTCAGTACGTTTTCCTTAGAGTAGAGCATTTTGCTCCCTAGCTGGCCGAAGAAAGGGAGAAAAGTTCTTTTTTTCACCTCCCACTGTGTCTTTAGGTCTATTCATATCTAATACCTTCTTCCCAAGTGTGATGAGTACTGTTGTCTGCAGAGAGATCAGAGGAAGGAAGTAGTTTTAGAAGTATCTGTCAAAAATGTGAGTTGGACCAAACCAACCAACCAAATCAAAACATTAGGTAGTCTGAGCAAATTCTTTTCTCCTTTCCTTTTATTGTGTTCTGCTGAAGGTGTTACTTTCTGTGTACATCAAAAGTGGGCTGGTGTTCAGTTATGTTAAAGAGGCCCAGACCATGAAAGAGCAGAAAAATTACTTTAAAGCAGTTCAGTCCTTTCAGATCTTCTGCTTGTATAACATGATCTAAATTATCTTAATTTTTTAATACATCTTACTTTAAAATAATAAAAGTTGCCAACCTTCCCAACCCCTTTCTGTTGAAGAGTGAAATTGGCGATTTCAGTAGTGGAGAGCTAGTGCCAGATATGGAAGAATAATACCTGATGCAGGTTTGTTCACTCAGTGTTTTCGAAGTTTGTTTTTTTTTTTTCCTCTGTAACACACATACCATGTATTTTATGTGTAATTTTATGTGTATTTTATGTGTTTAGAGATGGAATTTTGGAAGATTTTGTGAAGACAGGCTCTGAAAATAAGGCAAATATCTCCTATAACAGTGAAGACATACATCTTGGAATAAGGATAGCATTGGGTTTAGTCTAAAGAGGAGGTGAGGTGACATGCAAAGGCAAAACCTAAATTTCTTCTTTAGAACAATTCAGAATTCCATAACAATTAAAAAAATGCACTTCCACAAAGATTTTTTAGGCTGAATTGTGTTTGGGTTATATCACAAATAACCAACAGTGAAATTACTGACCTTATTCTGTGAATGGGTAGCCTGATTTTTCTTCCCTGCTTACCTATTTAATTCATGTAACTGTGTGTCAGAGGGCAGCTAGCACAGGTTTAAAGCCTAACCCTTCTGAAGAGGTGGGTCCCCTTGTGGAAGGAAATCTCTGATGACAATAGCTCTGTATGTGCTGGAATATATCAATTGTAAGAAGTTAAGACTCAGGGTTTACCAGTTCCTCAGCTAGATAATTGAAATAGTCATATTTCTTTGTCTAAAGGTATGCAATAGTTCAAAAGACCTTGTGTAACTACATGTGTGTTCAAATACATAACAAGTAGGTTAGCCCTTTTACTGCACTATAACAAGAAAAACACTGTTTTATTTTACAGTTTATCTTCTGATCTTATTACCTATCACAGTACTGTTGGGGTTTTTTGCTGTAGTACATTTATATGCCTGTTGCTGTGCAACTTACATTATTATTTTTTTATTGTATCAAATCAAGTCCCAGTAAATCTGCAAAGCAAAGGAGGTAAATTTTACTGAAAAAACTAATAGTGCCTGCCAAATTGAGAGGAGTGAGGAAGTGTAAGCTGGTATGTGAAAATCAACAGGCATCAGTTTCCTTATGGCTATATGAGGCATTATTGAAACAGTCTTATTTTTGAGGTGGATGTTCAAGTGCATGGAGAAAATGGGAGTGGCAGGGGTGGGGTGATTTTAGGTAGTTGGCTTGCCTAATAAAAGAAAATATTGATATACAATTCAGTTGACAGGTCCTGTGTGTTGTTTTTCTTACCTTTTTTTTTTTTTTGAATATGCTGATTTGCTCCCTCAGGTATCAGGTGCATGATATGAAAACTCAGTGTTCTTTGCACAAAGATGTGTTGTCTTTGCACAATAAAGGAATTAACAGCTTGCTGCTGTCATACGGAAATTGGGGCTGTGGCCAGCAGGGAAGAGGTGGAAAGATGAGCACTGTGCATGTCCCAGGTAGCAGGGAAAAAGGTGCACTTTATTATTGCTAAATTTTGGGGTGTTCTCCTATCACAAGAGATGTAGTCACGGGCACATTGTGTTCCTCCAGCTCCCACTAGTAAGAAAATGTGTAAATGGAAGTGGCTGTTCCTGCTCTGCTCTGTCAGTTACTGAGTTACAGCCAGCACCCAGTCACGTGGCTGGATGTGGACAGTCACACAGGAAAGTGGCAAAAATGCCACACTTATGCCAGGTTTATTTTCCCTTAAAAGCATGCCTAGGTAGGAGATGGGAGAGGCTGGGAAGCCTGGAACATGTTCACCACTTGCAGTCACGTCGTATCAAAATACTTCTGCTGTGTTGAGCAGCTTTATGTAAACTGTGAGTTTAGGTTTAAATAAAACAAACTTCCTTTTTCCTACTCCAGAAGTACAGCTGCTGCAGAGTACATGGAGTGCTGTGCGTGAAAGAGGAGAAAAATACCAAACCTGTTGATGTTAGAACAATTCATAATTGTAGTGTGCTTCAGGCTGTGACTTAAGATACATTTTAGAATATTCTATAGGTGATTTATTTCAGTTTAATTGAGGCTGTGTTTGACTAGTGGCTTATCCAGAACTTTTCTCCCCCCCTCATGGTAGGTTTTCTGCATAATAATTGAAGTGTTTCTGTGTACACTTTCATATTAGCTTAGTCCAGATTTTAATTTTACTGTTCAAATTACAGGGTTTTATTCCCTGAATCCAGTTTCATTTTTGTGTCATAATTGCAAAACTCAATTCATTTTTGAGGGTTCCTTAAGCTATTTTAGAATTGTTTGGGCTTTTTTACAGAAAAACATAAATAATAGTTTGTTGGCTCTCCCAAAATACGGCAGTGGCACTATGAGATCATGCTAACTAAAAATAATGCATGACTTTGAATGAAGATTATCTTACATGACAAATTGTGTTCAACATTTGTGTAATATACAAATTGGTTGGAGAAATTAAAAGTATCTTTAGGTCTGAAAACTCATTAAAAAGTAAATGGGAATGGTTTTTGCAGATGACTGACTTAATTCAAGTTGCTGATGAAAAATTGATGTAAGAGGATATGATGTGAGGGGGAGACTTATAAAGCTTTTCAGATTAAAATATGCTATTTGTGTTTCATTGAGAAATTTACTCATTAGTCTTTCTACAGACAATTCTCTGTAAGCTTCTTCACTGAAATTATTTATTGTTCTGTACAATCAACTTAGAAAACCTTTTTAATAGCTTGAATGAGGAATTTGACATGCATTTTGAGTTAGATTTTCAAAGAAATTATTTGTGTGTAGATGAATTCACATACAAAGAATTTAACTAAATACTTAGATGTCTACTTTAATATGCTTTATATATAATTACAGGAACATTGAAATCTTGGGAGCCTAAAATTAGAACTCCCAGCTGTGCAGTAGGCTGCAGGTGCACGTGTGCATGACACACTTCTCTTTGGTATCTGTTGCTCAGTTTTTATCCTTGGGTAAAAGACACAGACATTTCCCAGAACTGTTAAATTTTAGAGAACTAAAATTTAGTGTTTCATTCTGCATCCTGGCAGAGAGAGGGAGGAAGGGCTCTGGAGGAATTGCTGTGCCAGTAGCCTTGCACAAGGATGGCTGTTTGGATTTGTGTGTGCACAGAGGAGTGTTGCTGCCTGCAGCAAACCTTTCTGCTGGAGGTGAAGCTCAAGGGGATGGGGTTTGGGGAATGCAACACAGCTGCACCTATGGAAAAGAGGTAGGTCATCCTGGGCCCCTTCAGCAGGGCAATCTGAATTAGGGAAAAGCAAAGTAAAATCTAGAGAGCTGTAGCTTTGGAAAGACAGACTATCCTGAGTTTTGAAAGGAGACTGAACAGAGAGGACACCCCTTTTAGAGATGAACCAAGTGTTCTAACACTAGTAGAGATTTATGACAGTGATCAAATCTTCTAATGCAGCTCCTGTGCCTAGTTAAGCCAGATTGTGGGGTTTTTTGGTCTTAAACTGAAAGTCATTTCTCTGAGCAAAAACTTTGAGGTTTGAGTATTCAATAAAATGCTGGATAATTACTGTATTTGCTGAAGTGGAAAGCACAGTCAAAACAGTTAATCAAGTCTTCAGCTGTTCCTTCCTTCACCTGATCAATCAGCAACTACTCAGTGAAACAAAGTTCATGCACTTGTGCTCAGAATCCAAGGAGAGCTCTGCCTTTTAAATGTCCCCTCAAGTAGCTGGACTTCCAAAGCTGTATGTGCAGGAAATGTAAGTTATTTAATGTACAGAGTGGAGTTGGCAAAGAATTTTAAAGATGGGTAACCTTGAAGAAAATACTTCAGCAATGCTTCTCTCTGAACCTAAATGAAACAGCTCAGATATGGGAATGTGCATTTGGTTTGTTTTATTTTGTATTAAAAGGCTGTTTTGTATCTGAGGCAATATGAGCATAAACCTTATGGGAAAGATTTTTTTTTTTTAAACAGTGTTTCTGGGTGTATATTTGATCATTTTATGTTTTGTTCATTTGGTTATATGTATGTTCTCTGCAGGCACAAATTGGTTAGGCCTGCACATATGGTTCATAAAATACTTGTGTTCTATTAATACCTAAGTGTTCATTACTTGAAATTTTGCAGAATACCCTCAAATATGTTTTGCTAGAATCTCTTACTTTGGTTCCAAACTTGTGTAAACCATAGCACTCTAATTTCTACATGGCTTTAGTTATTTTGTTCACAATATGTGTTTAGAAATATTCTTCTTTTGTTATCATCTTGTGTGGTACACAGAAAAAAAAGTGCAGTAGTTTAATTTTACGTCAGCATTGATAAGTATACAAAACCACATCTGTTCATGAATGATAAGCACTTGAGTGTTTCTCCAAAATAGTTTGGAAGATATTGTTTAGAAAATAATGGTTTAGTTGCAGAAAATGAAGTGTCTGTGTATAAAAGGGACTTTGACTTTTCAAGGCCTTAACTTGGATCACGTAAGTTTTTTTAATAAAACATTCATATCAGGTAAAATAAGGGCCTCTATTACTTTAAATAGATGGCAGCTTTACTTAAGATAACCAGGTTAGTTAAGATACATTGCAGTGCTGTTTGTAGCTGCCTCAGTTTGCAGCCAAGATTCTCCTTCTGCCTGAAGAATACTTGGTATTGACACTTAATGTCAGTAATAGATTCAGCATTGAATCCATTGCTTACCTGCTGTGCAGATTTCTTGGCAGAAGTTTTGTTTTCTGGGCCGACTCCAAGTCTGGTGGTAACAGAGCTGAGCTTTCTGAAATTGCCTGGTTTTGGTATACTCTGTTTCATGTGGTCCTCAGTGCTGGTTAGTTGCCTTCCTTCTCCCTCCTCGTGCCTCTTCCTCAGATCACAAGCTCTTAAAAATAGTAATTTGGGAGGTTTTGTCTGCTTTCACATGCTAAATGACATGTTCACCACAGCCATAAAGGGTAAAACAACAGAAATATTTCTATTACTTTATCAGGATCTGACAGTACCTGAGACATGTGTTGCAAGAAAATTATGGGAGTTATCACAAGATTTCTTTTCCTCTAAGATGTCAGCTTCTTTGTTACTACAACTGTGGTGTTTTATCCCCTTTTCAAAAATTTCTCAGATGTTAGTGGAATGTTGTATTGTCTTAAATAAAAGTTCTACTACAATTCTACTGTAGAGAAAGAGATCTACCAGTTAAGTTAAAACGAGGTGTACTGGCATATTTTTTACCTTAGTGTGATCAAGACTAATTACTTTCTAATGAGAAGACAAAACCCTGCTAGTACAGAGCAAAGTATTCAAGATAGCTGTTGGTGGGCATAATTTAAACTCACTTGGTCTGTGAAATAAATTGCTCAAACAAGCCAGATTTTGGTAACATTTCAAAATAATGGGATCTATTTACAATTTCCTTATATAGTACTTGAAACAATTCGCTGATGTCTTACTGTAAAACCTAGTAAATTGATAGAAGTTGGTACATTTACTTAAGGTGGATTTGGATCAGACTCCACTAAAAACAAATTCAGTGTTTGGAGGTTGTGAAGATAATAGGGAGTTTTATATCTGGGCTGTCAGTATAAATTTAATAGTGTAGCGCATTGTGACTTTAATGCATCTAATATTAACTATAGTGATTAAAGTTTTTCTGGAAGTATAACCAGGTTGGTGCAGTGGTGAAGGCATGTTATGCTGTTCTGTGGAATCTTTGTAGCCAAAATATTTTACAAACATTTTGCTGTTCACATCAGGCATCAGCCTACAATGTCCATTGTCAAATTACACTTAGAGGTGAGTAGTATGTACATCTTTGTTGTAAATCAGGCTTGGATTTTAAAAACTAATCTTAATAAGCAGATGTTTATGCTGAGAATGGGTAGGGGAGAATGAGCATTAGCAATGTTCTGGCTATTTCTGTAGAACTTTTACATACTCCTTTTGCTTTTCTTGATCAAGCTTTCTTTTTTGTCATAACCTTGATAGTTTGTTCTTTGCCCTTTCATCTCTTGGTAGTTTTGCTTTCTCTTCCTCTGATTCAGTTTTCATTCTCCACCTTCTTTGAATTGCAATAATCAGACTTCTGGCAAATACGAAACTGCAGTTCTGGTCTCTGCACACAGGCTGCCTTTACTCTTTCCCTCCAGCAGTTGCTGTCCTGGAGAGGATCTTAACCTCACTTTTTTTGTTGATATTTAATTTCATTTCTACAAGGGATGTTGTCTTACTAGATACTAGGATAGATGGACTGTGCAATGGTCCCAGTCTGAAAAGATACAAGATTTGTAGGAAATTTGATACATTTGGGGAGTTAGAAGAGAAAAATCCAATTAAAAAACATAGCTGTGGTAGTCCCTGAAATCTAGTGGGTAATTAAATGCAAGCTGCTGGCCTTTTCTCTGAGATAGTTTTAGCCTGTTTTATGTGTTCTGTGTGATATTAAGTAACAGAAATGAGGGATTGAGAGTATGCAGGCACAGTTAGTTTTAATGAGCATGAGTTTCTTCAGTGTAGCTGTCCTGAAAGAGAATGCTGGAAATACTAAAAAAATTATTCAATAATTTGTATTTCCACAATGTGTTTCAGAGAAGAAGAGATGGCAGATCAGTGTAAGAAAACTTTCTAGATGAGGCATGCTGAGCTCCATTTTACATGATGTACAGTATGCCAAATTATCCATTATTGCTTTTTCTTTTTTTTGTTAGAAAATGATCCTACAGTGACCTTTTCCAAGTAAGAAGCATTTTCCTAATTACATGCTCAGCAACTAATGCAGTTATCTCAGAATTGTGTATGGCATGGGCTTGTTCTGGTCTTGGTAAAGAGTGCAGTAATGCATCATTTAAAGTTGTTTTTCTAAAAATTCAGTTACATTTGAAAGGAGAAGTGAATTCTGGGGATCAGTGTCCAGAGGCTTCCTATTATGGAGGTAAAGGAAGTTGTTTTTCTTTCTGGTGTTAATAGAATTAATGTAACTAACAGCTCTTATAATAGTATCTGTATGTTGATATGAAGAATACTGCATTTATAGAAAAATGCATGGAAAGTTTGAGGTCTTGATTTAAATTTTTAGTTAGACCTTGAAAAATATTCCCAGATGGAGAGAGTTAAATGAGCCCAGCTTTGAAAGAGGAACATATGAATCACAGTTGTCAGGCTCTTCTTTGAGAGGCACAGGCTTTACAAAGTGAAGTATTTCAAAAAGTAATCTTCAAACCCAGAGTAACAATGCATTGAGATGACACTGGTGAAATACTAGAAACTTCATTAGACTTCTAAATAGAAAATGTGCACGTCATGAAGTGGATCAGGTGTAAAGTATTAGATGTTAGAGTACCAACTGCAAGATATAGGTGAACTTTCATAAATGGCTGACAGGGGACAGAAAAATTGGGCATCCATCATCTACTCCTGGTACATACTTACTATGTAAATTTTGTTAAACTGCTCTGTATGATGTTCTCTAAAATTTTCATGATCTAATTTCTCACTCCCTAACAGTGCCATATAGGTGTTTGTCCTGTTGGAACACAGAAAGAGAAGCAAGATTTCCCTGAAATCTGCTCTTGCCCTGTTCAACTAATGGCATGAGGCACATTAAAGATGTGAGGGCTTACCTGCCTAAAAAATGAGGCTTCTGGATTGAGAAGTGTGGACTCAGGTCTCTTCCAGTTGCCTTTAATAGTTTTGGTTGGGTCAAACTCCTTACAGTTTCAAAGCCATTGTTAAATTGCATTTGGGCCTCTGACTTTTTCTACTCCCTCACTGGTTGAGTTGTTATTCTGATATCAGTGCTGTAGGAGACCACTGTGGGCTACAAGATCTTTTGCATTAATTTGTGTGATCTGGCTGGAGTCTTGTGCATGACTTCCTTTGAAATCAGGTTGTGATTTGGTGTGTGCAGCAAATTCTTTTCTGTGTCAAGTGGTTTTACTCTTGGAAAGGTCCTTTGTGAGTTTGTGGTATTTCCTGGCATTCTGTCATTGCTTTCTGTCACTTGGAGCTAAGATTTTAAAACTGAAGGTGTTTCACAGTGTAAAGAACCTTTGTAAATTATCCAGATTTCTTGGGATCCTCAAATTGAACTAGGAAAACTCTTTTGTTTACATCCATTTCTGTCAGTTTGTCTCAGTTACCATTTAAAATTGCAGTTCTGTATTGCCAGCAAATATTCATGGAAGGTTTCTTAGAGTGATGGCACATGGATGGGGTGTCTCTGACTGGTGTGAGGGAGTGCTTGTAGTCCTTCTCTCCTGTTAATGATTCTCCCTGCATTCAGTAAAGCTGGTGTAAAGTCTGAGAATCCAGCACAGTCTGAAAGGCACAGCTATGGGAACAGGTTCCAGGGTGTGGATTTACAGTTGTCTGGGCATCACACAGGAGCAGCCTCTCTGTGGGCTGCTAACAATGTAAATATCAGGCAGTGCATGCTGTTACTGTCCCATTCATGTCAGCTTTTGGTGAAAGTGACCCTGGAGTATTTGCTTGTGTGTATAAACTTTGATATATGGGAATATTCCTGCATGAAATATTAGCAATGACATTTAAGCTTTTACTTCTTTTCGTACACAGCTTGATATTACATCACAGAAAGTAGATATTGAAAAATAGAAGCTTATTATTCCTATCTGATTTTTTCCCCACTCAGCATATATTTACTAATTTTGTCTGCCTTGCAGTAGTTGGATGTGTCACAGGTTTTCATGCTTTTTTCAGTAAATATCATATAAATAAATAAGCAAGAATTGCTACTTAAAGTGCAAGCGAGGTGATTTGTTTATTTGATGTAACCTCAGTTGTGAAAATGTGTCTGTTATTCAGGTGAGGGTAGCTGTGATCTCAGCCAAGTTAGATGTCTTTGGTCATTGCATTTGCATCCAACTGCAAAATCCAGTTGGGGCTGTTATTGCAGGTATCATGCTTAATTTTGATGTAGCACTAGTAAGATGTGTGGAAAATGTGGGATAAACCTTATGACTTATAAATAAAAGTATTGAATTCTTTTATTATGAAGATACATACTAATTCTGGAAGTAGTTTTGGTGTTGATATATTCTCTGTCTGTGAGAAACAAAGTGGACAGGGCTGATGGTGTCTTTCTGTGAGCAGTTGCCTTGAATTATGGCACACTTAATGTGCAACACACTCAATTTATTTCGTAATTGCTGTTCTATTAATGGACAAAGCAGTGGATGTTGCTAAAAGTATACATAGGCAAATTAGTAGCTGTAAAATCAAACTCTGGGGTCAGTTCTAGCACAAGAGTAAACAAGTTTAACTTATTTTCTAAATTTCTATTAAGATAAATCTATTACTTGAGAGTTTTTATAAGAAAATAAGTTTGCTTATGTCAGTTTTTAACCTTTATGTTACAGATCCGTAGCCACATATTGTGTTTGGAGTTTCTGGTTTTTTGTCTTTTAATGATTGAATAACATTTTTTAGTTATATAAATATAATATACCTTTGTTTTGTAGTGAATGTTGAATTTATTGCTCCAGTAGTCTCTGAATGCAGTTATAACTGTTAAATATATTCTTCTTCAAAGTAAAATTGTAGAAACTAATTTTATTTGTAAAAGTCTCCAAGTATGTGTGTTATCTCTGCAATCCACACATGCTCTGACATACTGTTATCTCTGGTTCTGTCTCCTGTGTAGCTGTTCCATGGATCTCTGGCAGCAGATGGCTGGACTATAATGCACTGTTAAACAAATAAAACCATTAGGCATGTAATTCTGCCCGGTGAATGACTGTGTGTTTAAAATGGTTTTAAAAAATTAAATAGCAAATGAAGTTCACTTTTGAATTCATTTAATGACATTGGAATAAAATCCAAAGCCCTTTTCAGAATATATAAAACATCCCCTCTTATGTTGTGTTTGTCTCAATTGAAGTCAGTCTTTTTTTATTGCATTATTGCATCTGGTATAAAATAATCAGTCCTAAATCAGTTTTCTAATAGATGTTTTCTACAAGTAATCACTCATTTTACATTTATCTTTGTAGTAAGATTTTTGCTTTTGTAATACTCCAGCACAAAATTATCTATTGCATTATATGCTCTTTTTTCCTCATTTTCAAATTTGATACAAATGTCTCTAAAATTTTGATTCAACACTAGTGTCATGGCTCTGTAATTAAACTGTTTTTCTATAATTGTCAGCAGCTGAGAGATGCCATTTTGTCTTTTTGTTTTTAGATATGCCAATATTTGGTCTTTGCCCGGCTCATGATGATTTCTATTTGGTGATGTGTAACCACTGTAATCAGGTCGTAAAACCACAGGCATTTCAATCACATTATGGTAAGTGCTTAACTATTTTTAATAATTAAGGGTGAGGTTAAATCAGGATTAAGCCTGGCAATTTTTTTTAAAATTGATTGTAAATAGATCATTAAATTATAAAAAATGTCAAAGAACATAACCTGTATTTAATAATTTTATATACATTGTAATGCAGTTACATAAAGATCTCGCTTTTTTAGGTTTTTTTTAGTTTTCTTGAAATGCTGCGTAGCTACAGTTCAGTTTCAAAATGACAAATCTAGTGTATTTCACAGCCAATATGTGTAGTGTGTTTGTGTCTCTGTGTGTCATTTCTCTTTGTGTATTTATACGGATTATTTTTACATGGGTTCTGGTACAGTGTGAACTAGAACTGAAAGCTAAACTTACAGTGAAATTTATAAAATGTTGTAAGCTTCCAATAGCCAGTAAACTTATTTATTTATTTTCAGAATTACCAATTTGTATTTGTTTTACTGGTCCAGTGGATTTGTATATAAACTATATAAGGAAGCTCTTGTTGTGTTTGTTGGCCCGTGTTTAGAGAGGACTGAGAAGATGTGAAGTGCTGTGCCAGTTCAAGTGCTTGCTTACTTCCTCCAAACCTATCTGGGGGTGGTTGGCAGTTCTGCTTTTCCATGCTCCTCTCAAGACTAGAAATTAACCTCAAACAGTTTAATGCCAATATTTGGATAGGAGGTTTTTTGGAATTCAGCTTTTTGTTTCTTAAGAAATTCATGATGTGTTTTCTGACCAACTCCTAATAAACATGATGGACAAAGCATCTTCTGAACTAGTCCTTCCTCCCTACATGTGCATCGTGTATTTGTTCACTCTCTTTTCTCTAGGCCTGTGTCCATACTGGCTGGCTTGGTGTTTATAGGATACCAGCTGGGTGTGGGCAGGGAACAGTCTCTTCTAGTGTTGAGAAAAAGGGATAACCTTTTGTGTATCTTAAATAATCCAATGCTTTGGCAAGAAAAGATATACTCAGTTCTGCTTCCTTGAAACTAGAGAAGGGCCTTTCTGGATTGTGCAGAGGGTGAACTTCTACTCCTTTCTCCCTCTAACTTGACTTTTTGTTATATTGCCTTATGGATTATGTAGCCCTACCCTTGCTGCTGGATCCTGCAGTTGTGTCACACAGCGTGACTCAGAAAATAACCTGAATAGGTTTTGTGTCATAATTCATAATAGTTTGCTTGTTATTCTGTGGATGGCTGTACTAATAATTTTTTTTAAATCCACAGTTTTGTGGATATAAGTCTCCAGAGCTGTTGGGAGCCAGAAGAAAAGGCCATCTTTTCTTGCTTTTCTTGCTCTGGTTGCTGTAAGCCTTTCCACTAGCCAAGAACAAGTGTACCCCTTGCCAGTGAGATTCCTCACGTGTCACTGAATATCAACTTAAGATGTCCAATAACTCCTTCTAAAATATCATATTAAACTGATTCTGACAGCTAAAAATAAATTTATGGGGGAGGACTGGATGAGACCAAGTTCTAAGTGATGGCATATTGAATATTCCATCCTGAGGTCAGTAATACTGTAGTGATGGAGAGCTGTGAATAGCTGCAGACCCTTAAGGTTGTCTTCATGAAATGAGCAGGTGATCTTCAAACACTGACAAACAGGTGTCTGGGAGGAAGCAGCATTGTGTTTGTCTCTGTGGACAGGTGGCAGAAGCAGCTCAGGAGCTGAATAGGTGCAGCATTGTGTCTTGAGCATGTACATGTTGTAATGCTGCTTGTACTGCTGTTAGACTTGTTATGTGAAGTTAATTCCAGCTCTTCTGTAAGCACTGTTTGCAATTTAAAAGGCACAGAGTAAACAGGGAACTGCAAAATGAAGGTATGGAAAGTATTTTTAAAAGTCATAATAAATCCTAACATAATGTTTCCATTCTCTATCACTTCGTGGAAGTGTGATCCCTAAATGTGAAAATTTCTCTAATACAAGCCTTACATCGCTGGCAGATTCATACTTTAGAAGTGTAGAAGGAGTGGATAGAAATGATGAGGTTATTCTTAGTGTTTCTTAAGCTTGTTCTGAACAATGAAGAGTCTTGGCGTGGGCTGTGGCGTGCAGAGGAAACAGGCGGGGTCATTCTGATGAGAAAAACAGGCTTGGGTGGGGTGAACATCATTAAAGGACCTTAGTTTGCCAATCTAATAGCCTCAGAAAGGTAAGAAGGCTGACTTGGTGATTTTGTGTAGCACTAGTTCTCAAAGCCTTCTATCAGCCTTCCCATTTTTTAAATCCTTGCACAGTTGTCCCTTAATTAAAAAAATTAAATATGAAAGCTGATAAATATGGCAGGTGATTGATTACCAGACAATGATCTATTTTTTTTTAAACAGTGTATCTCTGGAGAAGGAAATTGCTGAAGTCCTCAAAACATGGTTATTTTAAAACAAAAAGTGTATTATCATGATAACAAGAAGGTAAAGCACTCTTTGGATTCACCACAGTCAGTTCACCCTGAATTAAATTTTTATTGATGGTATGATTTCAGGAATTGAAAAAATGTGAAAAGTTGCAGTCCATCAATGTATCTTTTTGTTATGTTCTTAGGATCTTTTATTTTTAATTGTTGCCAGAGAAGTATTAATCTCTTAAAATATTCTATAGCTCCTGGTGGTGTGTGTTGCTGTACTTGGTGTTCTTTGAAATCTGTCATGTGAAATTTTGTTTTCTGAAGTAGTAGAATATGCTCTGTTAAACTGTTGCTTTTGTCAAAGGAAAGCTAAACAAACTATTAGTTAAACCTAATGAGTTAATTAATTTCTTCCAAAGCATATTTGTGATAAACTACTTAACTAGGTAGGCTGAAAGTGCTTTGCAGGACATATGCTGGCTTTTTTCTCTGGACCATAAGTAGTCAGAAATAATTTAAATTTAACCTTATTAATTAGAATATATAACCTTTTTACTAAAATATTTTATTGATAAAAATGACAGATTTGTTTATATAACTGATTCTTTTCTATTTCATGCATTTGACTAGAAGAGATACTAATGTAAAATAAAATTCGACCTGTTTAGGCAGTCCAAGCATGTGTCTGGGCTATGAATTTCCATTTTAATAATTTATTCAGTGATGTTGATATTTGTACTATGCTTGATTTATAAAGCTGGTATGCATAACACCATGTGCAGGCTTGTTTTTAAGAGCAATCCAATATAATGAGATATCTGAAGTCATCTTGTGGCATTCCTTCCAGCCTGTGTACAGTAGCTGGCTGGCAGGGCAGTCCAATGGCTTTAGCCCCTTGGCTTTGGGTGGTAGCAGTGCTGGGGACATGGTGGGGCAGAAGCAAGCCAGCCAAGGAAAAGCTGTTTCAAGACAAATCCTCTGTTCTGTCAGATCACAGCTGTTTTCATTTGGGGGGCCAGGCAAGTGATTGCAGCCCTTTATTGCTCCTGTTCCTGCTGTTGCTTTGTGAATGGCTGCACTTTCATGGTATCAGCATCTTCCTTAGATGAGTCAAGATCAGTTTAGAGGTGAAAGATGGAAAAAAGATAAAATGTTGAGGCACTGAGCCTTGCTGGTGAAGCACCTGGGATCACTTATCATGATGACCTATTCCCAGAAAGTGTTTTTCTCCAGGAGTGTTTCTCTTCACCCTGGATGATGGTGTGCCAGCTGTCACGCTCCTCAGAACAGTGGGATGTGCCTGTCTCCCTTTGATTTCCATTCTTTCCTCCCCAGAGACATGATAGATACAGTTCTTGTACTGCACCCAAAGGTTGCTCTTTGAGGAAGCCATTGTGACAGTTATTTCAGGTTGTTCGTGGAAGCCCTGAAGTGCCGTGGTTTTAGGCTGTGTGACCTTTTGTTGGCATTTCAGCTGTTCCACAAGTTTATCTCATCTCCCTGTGGTTATCAGCCTCCTGGCTAATGAGAGCTGCTTCTCTGCCCTGGCTGGGCTGCTCTGTGACTGAGAGAGCAAAGCAGTGTGAAAGTAGCATCAGCATAGAGATGTGTGGGGCTTCTTCCTTCTAACTTTGCTGTTCTTTTTTTTTCCCCCCCCAGAGTTTTTTTTTCCCCTCTGTGCCTTAGTTTCCATGAATACAAAGTAGGTTTAAACTCTCAGCAATAATAATGAAGGCTACCTGTAAAACTTACACTGAGAGTGCCTGTGACTCATGTAGTGATTGTGAAAACCATGAATACAGTACATGTTGGAAAGGGATGATGATAGTGTGTTGGGCTGTTGAGTCATTAAAAAGCTATGTCAAGTGTTTTGATTAACTTCCATGGGTTTGGCACGGTGGCAAAGGTGAGCAACCACCGGGAGCTTTGCCTGCTGCTGCTGTCCTGAAAGCTGATGGGGAATTGCTTAAACATTTTGGTTTCCAATCAGTGCAGGTTTAAACCTGAAGTATATTAATCAGAAGCAGGGCTACTATACAGGTATGCCCATCATCTATTCTATTGTGGTTTCTAGGAAGTTGTGGAATTGGAACAGAGCATCACACAACCTTTTACCTGGAGGGCAGATCCTGGCAGTAGAGAAAGAAATGTTTGCCGGTTACTTGGGTCCATCCTCCGAGTCAGTTCGAGGTCTTTAGTGATTCTCCTTCATTTGATTGTGTAACTGAGATCGTTCCTACCTCAGCCAGGGCCCACACCCACCTTTCATTTGCAGGTCTCCACTTAGCGAGTCCTAAAGGGTTTTTTTGTGTTGGTGTTAAGTGCCTGGACTCAGAGAGAACACGTGATACTTGTGATTTTAATTGAGAAAAATGATCTGTTAACTATCTCTATTGGTATGCTGATGTATTTTGGATGTGTATCATACATAACTTGAGTATTACAGTCCCTGCAATGTTACATGTTTGGATTCTTCTCCCACTATGAATTGAATATAAAATTGTCCTACTGTATTTTTGTTAAATTTGGCAGCAGCTAATTGTTCTGAAAAATCTGTCAATATTTAATGTTTTTAAGTTGTTGTGTATGTATTGCTTGTTTAGTGTGGATTAAGAGAGTATGTTTAGCATGAATTCATGGATTACAAAGTCAAAAATAAAGTGTCTGTACAAGGCAGCATTTGAAGCTGATAAGAAAAGAAAGGAATGTACTGAATCTTGTTCCAAAGCCATTGGACCTGAGGACTGGATTGTTGTTGCTTGGTTTTTGGGTTGGTTGGGGATTTTTTTTTCTGAGTATGTGGTTTTTTTTCTCGTGGGAGATTTCTTGAGCTCATCCTCATTTTGGAGGGATAAGTCTTCATTGTGGCCTGCATACTTTAGGTAGCAAGCAATTTGTTTCAGTAATTAATGTCCACTATTCACAAAAGTCTTTTTAAAGCAGTGTGAAAAGGTTTTTTATAAATAATAAGAATTTTCTTGGTTATCAGTGATCTTCTGTAGAAGTCTAACAGCCAAAATAAAACCTGAATATTCTGTGATGTGTCACAGATGTGCTGGAGCAATCTGTCAAGCATATTGCCAAACATGCACAGGTGGCATTTGGCATATTATGGCTCCAGTTAATGTATATGTTTTAACAAATTAGCATTAGCAGCTTCTGTTCAGGAGCTTCTGTTTAATGCACAGTCCTCTCACAGTACTTCACACAGTCCAAATTTCAGCAGCTGGATCTTAATCTGTGGGTCCAGCAACAACTAGTTTAATTTCTTAGTAGAAATTTGTGAAAATCTGTAGCTTTTGCAAGAATCATCTTGGCATATAGCTGGGAATGTGCTCAGAGGTCAGCACAGGTTTTGTTTCAGAAGAAAAGTTTCAGTTGGCTATTTAGTAATTTTTAAATAATGCATCATTAAATAAGAAATTATTATAATGTGGAAAGAAACTCAGTAAACATATTTTGAGCTTTGAAATGTGCACCCCCAAGCCATTAGCTGAATACCAAATGTGCCATGCAGATTTTACAGAGCAGTGGAGTGCTGTGCTGTGGTTACTTGTATCATCACAGACTGTTCACATGCAGAAGATTATTTTTGTGCACAGAATGGCTGTGGTCTTTGTTTATTACATGAAAGCACAGGGAGTCTCTTGGAGAAGTTGATGGCAGTTTTCTAGTACAACTTCCTCCTTTTTTGTGGGTGCATGAGTTTGTCAAGCTCTGGTTGAAGACATAAAGCAATTTTTAAGTATTGGCTAAGAAAAAAGGTGATGTTAAGCTTCAGATTGAGGAGATATTGATTATTGAGTTTACTGCTTACCATGTAACTCATGTTATTCTCTCAACAGCATTGTGTGTGCTAAAATACTACAAGTGCTTGGTGTGCTTTAGGCTCTTCTTACCTTTGGTTAATTTGGTGAAATTATTTTATGCTGTTTTGCCATAGTAGAAGACCTATACGCAAAAATCCTTTTGGTTTAATATTGGCTGAAGAGAAAGTATATTTTTTCTATTCTATTCTTACTGAAATGTTAAAATATTTAAAGCTAGTCTAACATACAAAGTTATGCAAGGCTTCCATGAGAACCCTGCTCCTTTATAGTGATCTCCTTGCTGAGCATGAGCAGACACTGGGACTGACTGCTCTCTTCAAAACAAATGGTGATGGGGAAGGACAAGTGGAAAGAAAGAATGAAAAACAAATACTTTGTGGGAAAAGAAGAAGCAGTGCCATGTTCACTATCACAGAAACAGTAGTTCAGCAAGAGGGAGAGAGCATGTTGATCAATAGATTGGAATAAGATCTAAAGAGAACAAGTAATTCCAATAAAAAGTTGCTATTGAGTGTATATGACTACAGCTTCACTTTGAAGGCAGCCAGGTGGGATAGTTGCATCAGGTCTACAATTAAAAATGACTGACAATGAGAGGACTGGACCAATCTAGAATCAAGGTTGAGTTTCATCACTCAGAACTCATTTTTTGAGAGGAAACGGCGTGTGGAGCAGGACACAGCTCTCCCAGCCATCATTCCTGACTTTCTGCAGGGTCAGGGAAGGCCATTCTGCATCAGCTTATGTGATCCACATCCTTGAAAGGTTTCCTTCTCAGCTAAAAGGGTTCTTTCTGCCGCCTAAGCCACTCCTCCAGGCTGGTGCTCAGCCAGGGGAGGTGGCACACACTGAGGGCAGGCCATGGGCACGCAGGCTCTGGCACACTGCCCTAAGCTGGGTGCAGGACAGCGAAGCTGCAACCTGTGTAAGAGCTGGGGAGGCAGAAGAAGACTGAGTTGAAGTGGAAAAAAAAGACTAATTTCTGCTGTTCTGGAGAGATGGGAATGGGTCAGAGCCATGGAGATACAAACTTAGTGTTGGAGGGTGGGGTTAGTAGTAGTTTAATTTCAAAAGCTAACCACATGCAGATGAATTATTTATAAGGACTTTCTCATTTGTTTTTTGGGGAGAAGTGTGTTCTCATGAAGTGTGTAGATTATTCCAAGAATTGCAAACCTCAGTGAATACCACAGCGCTTTGTGATTCCAGGGAGGAGTATTCTGGGAAGCTTGTAAAATTGTTTTGAGTATTGAACTGTCATGAAGAAAATAATTTTTGGTTGGTTTTTTTGCCTTCCCCCCCCAATGGAAGTACATAGTTTCCAGCTGCACAGACTGTACCCTCTCATCCCAGCATCTGGCTCTTGAACAACTGCTGTGTTTGGGATGGTCTTTCCTTCTCTGCAAGCACAACTTCACAGGTCAGATAGGAAATCCCATCAGAAATCCCATCATTTACATTGCTTCTTGTGAAGATACCAGTGCACCCAGTACAGCTGGCTCTGCAGTACCTGCCTGGGGCAGTGGTGCCCAGCTTTGGCAGGGCTGCCTCAGCACAGCGGGAATTAAGTGGTTTGCAGTGTGTGTGTGTATGTGTGTATGTGTGTGTGTGTGTGTGTGTGTGTGTGTGTGTCCGAGGAGGGGAAAGACAGGACACTGGGGAATAGCTAAAAAGGGAAATGTAAAACGAACTTGGGTAAAATACATGTAAAAAGAAATAGATGAAAACAATAAGGAGGAAGGTTAATAAGGAAGGTAGGATAAAATTACCTTGGAGGAGGGAGAATGAAGTAGGTACAGTGCTGGTTTTATTACTCTGTAACAAGGGGTAAAAGTGGTAGAAAGGAGGAGAGGCTAAACAGGGCAAAACAAACAAAAGCTTTTTCACAAGTTTTCCTCTCTCAATGTTTTGGCAGCAATATTATTAATGTGGTTTGTGTAATGCTGTGATGTTCTTGGATTTTGCACATTTTGGTGGGGGGTTCACATTCTTGTTTGAGGGCAACAAGAATGTGTCCTGCTTGAGACACATCTGGCTTTATCAGCACTGAGCATCAAGGGAAGAGATGGAGACATGCATGTGTGTGCACTTAGTTCATCTTTTAGTTTCTTTTGCATTTCTGTTTGGACTTCTTAATGTTATTCCACAATTCTCATTTTCCATACTGTGAATAATATTTTTTAGACAGTAGTATGTATGTATAGCCTTCAGCAGCTTTTGCTTTTAGAAGAATGCCCCCCAGGGAAGATGAGGTGTAGTGTACTAGGTGGAAAAAAGTTATCCCTGCTGGACCAACATAAAAACAATGTTTTGCAGGAGCTTCAACTGCCACCTCTGGAAAAATAGGCAGCGTTTTAAAATCTATATTCTCACCTACAGCAATAATGCACTGAATGGTAACCAGGCATTAGGCATGAGTCAAGCTTTCAGAAAGACTTGAGACATTATTTTTCTTACCAAATTAAAAGAAATCTAAAACATTTTGGTTTTAGACACAGCTAAAAAGTAGCTGCTACTTACTTTAGTTGGGCATTGTGTCAAGTAGTTTTCACCTGTTATTTATTTGGTTTTGATCACCAGTTTGCTGGCTTTTTTAAAAGAAACATGATACTGCCTTGAGAGTTTTTTTCTTCCAAGCAACATGATACACTTAAAAACTAACATATGATACACTTTAAGTCTAGAAACTGTGTTTTTAAGATATAACCAGAAGAGGGAGTGTATAACACTTTCTATACAATGAAACCTGTAAGTTTATTGATTAAGAGCAATCAGTAACTACATGGCTTTTTTTAAAGTTAATAAATAACTGCAGGGTTAAATTCACTTTCAAAATAATACAATTAATGCCATCTTTTTAAGCGTCTCATTAGGCTTCATTCAGTTTAACACTAAATAATTATATCCAAGTAATGGAAATGGCCTGGATGGTAATTCAGATTTCTAAGAGGTATGTTGTGTCTACCTGTAACAAATATTCAAACATTTTCAGTAGCAGTGTTTGATTAGCTCTTACATTATCCAACTCTATGAGAGCTCCATAACAGTACTGATCAATTAAAACTATCTTTTTAAAGAGTAGAAAATAAACAGGAATAGGTAAATATTATATGTAATTTTATGTAAGTTTGTGATAATATTATTGTCTAATAGGCCACCATTAGCTACCTCAGGCAGTAGCAGCCAAAATACTTCCAAACCTTATTATCTCCTATTGATGAAACAAATATGTAATGTATTGTTTGTATAGAAAAGAATTCTTTTTACTCAAATTTGTTTATATATTCCTGCAGTTGTTGTGCAGTTGGGAAGCAACAATACCAAAAAAAAATAGGAAAAACATTTGTACCTTATGCAGGTTCTGCCTTGTCAGAGTGCTGCTGGCCACAAAGGCAGCAATCCTGTTTTGTTTCACCAAGTTGCATTAGAGAAAGAAGGACCACTGTCAAGAGATTCTTGTCCTGTTTTCTGTTCTCTCTGTCCTCGATAACAAGTTGCCCAGGTTGGTATGACACTCTCCCTCTGCACTGCTTTGTAAAGGATGCCATTGGACCAGGCTCCTGCAGGGTTGAAGTAGCTCCTATATAACTGAGTTTTTCCTTTTTCTTTTAGGCAGATCACCTTCTTATGTTTTCACTGCACAGGATTTTCTCCCTCTGCCAGGCCAGGAGCAGTTTTGTGCTGTGTCCTCCCTGTGTGACCCTGCTGGTTGCAAAGAACCTGTTTGTCATGTCTGGCTCTTGGAAAAACCCTGGTGTCTGTGGAGCACTGTGGTGAATTCAGTGCATTAGGTAGAAGGTGTGCCCCTTTCAGGGCACCCTTCCACCTTTGAGCCTAAAACTTTCCAATGTTTGTAGATTATCTGTACAGCTGGGTTGGAGCTGTCATTTTTATGTGATGTGCACTGGGAGTTTTAAGAGCTGTTCATCACTGTGTGATGGTACATATGGCATTCACATGGAATTCATGGCTCCTCTCCTTGCTAAGAGGAAAACTGGCTGTGTTTCTTTTGTTACTGCATGGCTGAAGTTGTCACCTGAGTTCTTAAGCATTTTGGTTTTCTGCTGTATTAGGGTGAGCTTCATGAAGTAATTGTTTTTATTTCACTTTTCTAGATTATAATGAAGAGCCTTATAGTACTCTGTAAATCTCTGGCCCTGCTCATCATTGGCATGGTACTGGCTAGCACTCATTTTCTTCAGTTTCATTTTGGCTTGCAGCCTCTGACAAGCCACATGTAACCATGTATATGCCTGGAAAGATGCCACACTGGCTCTGTCCTGACCTCTAAGGTCAGAGGGAAAGGTTTTAAAACTGCCACAGTTCAGTCCCCTCCCCATCACAGTGACATGTACTATTTGACCAAATGTCATCTTGGGGGTCACAAAGCAATCCACCAGCTAGCTTCTAAAAATACCTGGGACTGTTTTAATTGCCACAGAAATTATATAAAGTTATATATGTGTGTGGTATTGCAAAGCTTGATGCGCACATCTTGCTTGCCACAGACTGAGAAGGACACCTAGGAACTGGTCAGTGCCAAGTTTGTATCTCTGTAGGATTTGTCTCTATTCAGACTGGGGCTGGGCACTGACCTTTAGGGCCATACTTATCTTCTTTTTCTGTGATTGCAAGAACATATCTAGGAAGGCTGGAGTTGGCAGAGAGTTAGGATGTGGTGAAAGCCCTGCAGAGCTCCTGGACTGTTTGCTATTTCCTCTGCCCTGTCCCAGTTGTCCAGGTGGCAGAGATTCACAATAGCTGTGGCTGTACACTTGAAATCTAATGGACTTGATGTCCTTTCCTAATTTTAGTCCCTGGAAATGACATAATTCTGTATAGAAACCTTTATTCTATGTGTACACATGTGCTGTATGAGTAGCAGTTATATTTTGTTTTTCTGGTGTAAACAAGCATGTTGTGTAAGTGGAGTTGATACTAAGGCATAAAATGCTGTCACTTGATTGTGCACCAACAAGCCTGTCAAGTTGTTCCTCTGTACTCAGTCATCTATTTTATTTTGGACTCATTCCAGTTTTCTGAAACCTGAGGAACATCTAAGCTTGCTCACTTGGAAAAGAAAACATCAAAACCAGTAATCTTGCCCAATATATTTGTTTTGTTCTGCAGCATGTAAAACACTCCAGCTGCTAGTAAAAAAAATCCACGTATTTCAAAATCCATTGCCTTGTGGTTCTGCAGGTTCTGGGAATTTAATTCATGCTGGTACTTCAGAGCACTCTTTTCCAAATTCAAGTCAGTAACACTACTTTTTTTTTTGTGATTTTTCTGCTCTTTTACTAAGGCTGGCTTTGTGGTGTCATGTAGCAAATCAGGGGGTTCTTTCCATGCACCCCCCCCCCCCCACAGCAGCAAAGTTGATTTTCTAAGTAACCATGCTGGAGTCCTCAATTGATCAACTTTAAGATGTTTGATGTTGGCTCAAAGCCCATTATTCTCTTCCTTCCAGGAAGAATAATAATAGTAGCCAGTAACCAAACAATCTCTTTAAAGCAAAATATTTACAACAAAATCATCTTAGACAGTACTAAATGTAAACATAAGCAGGCTGCAGTGTAAGCAAGCCCAGCTTATGCACTGTTGATATCAATCAGATGAAATTCCTTGGAGGTCTGATTTTTCTATGTACCCCTCAAAGCTTCTAGGAACTGGCAAACTTATCATTACTGCAGCTCACAACCCAGTTGGTTTTTGTGCCCAGTTCTTATGCCTGCAGCCCTCTCCCTGGGATCAAGTCACAGTTTAATTCTTGCTAGTCCTGTCTCAGTTCACTGCCAGCTTTGGCACAAGCAGGCATTTGGTTTGTGACACTGTCAGGCCTTTGAGTGGATGGCCCTGCTCTTTGTTGTGGACAGAGCAGATGGTGCAGAGGCTCAGACTGAGTGGTGGGGTTGGGGGAGAGGGCAGGAATGCTTTTTGCCTGTGGCAGTATTAGCTCACACTAGCCAGTTTAAAGTAGTTGTGAAACTGGTGCCTGAGTTTGCTGAATTTTGAGAAAAGATAAGTGAGTCTTAATATGTGGTGAAGACAGTGAAGCCTGGTTGTCTGTGGCTTTGTCCTTTGTGTTTGGCCATCACTCTCCCACTGCAGCACCTCCTGCTCTGTGCACAGACAGAGCTTCAGATTCATGTCGTGTTTTGCCTTTTTTTTTTTTGCTGCCCAATTTAATAAGACATGTGCACGACTGGGCTGGAATGTGCTCATGGTGTCCAGCCAGCAAAGATCTTCCTGCTTTCCTTCTGTAACAGTACCGAGAAGTCCTACCTTTGCTGTGTGAATGCTGCTTTTATTGTTAATGATAAACACCAGTATCTTCAGAACATCTCCCAGCAGGGGGTGGGAGGGCACCATCTCAAATCCAGCTCTGAAGTTTTACGACAATCAGCCTAATTTTGAAATACAGAATACTGTAATGTAGACAAGTGGAAGGAGATGTGATAGAGCTACATTTATCTCAGTTTACAAAACCAGACAAGAAATCTAATGCAAGTAAAAGATTGGCTGGAAAATTTTTATTCTTAAAATCACTTTTCCTGGCAATGCAAAATGGGCAGGATGCTTCAACTTCTGGATTCTCTCCACTCCCCCAGTTTTATTCTTGTTTGTTTGTTTTCAGTTCCTTGACATTCTGCAGTGCTCATTCATAAAAGGAGCTACTATATGTGTGTGTGTAGTGATAGCATCACAAATTATATAAATACCTTTTTGTGTTTCATGTGTTCAGTGAGAAAATAAAAAAAAGAGGGGGTTGTTGCTGTTCTTTATCTGAAGTGATAGGAAGCAAACTTTCTTCCATTGCAATGGTTTTGGCACAGTTCAAGTTGTCCATCTTGGGTGATTGTGTAACTCCAAAGACCTGGAAATTGGGTTCTCTGCAGTGATTCATATCAGACTGCTTCTCTCCCTCCTGCACTGCCCTGATGCCAGAGCAGGAGTCTCCTCCCTGCAGCCTCGTTCCCTGGGAGTGGAGCGAGCGGCGTATGCAGGTGGGCGTTCTTTTTGTATGGATCTGCACAGTGCATTATCACAGCTTGCAGGGCTAATTTTAGCCTCCTGAACTCAGGTATTAACTGATGGTATGAGTGTTTATATTGAATCTAATGTTGTTGATATTTTGGGGATTTTTTTTCAATGGCTTCAAGTATTGTTGATAGAAAATAAAACCTCTTACAATATTTAGTACCAGGAAAAGAACTTACTAATTTCATTGCCTTACATAATGGATTGCTTTTACTACGTTAAGTAAAATTACTTTTGCATTTGTCACAGTACACTGGCAGCACATGATTTCACTGTGCCACGTGCACAGTCCATTTGAAGGTGAAACCTTGTGAATATTTACTGCTTAGTGTTACTTAGAAGCCTTTAGACATTGGAAAATAGGTGAAAATGCCTGGATCGAGGCAGTTGGTATATAAACTCCTGCTATAACATAAGCAGGCAAAAAATCCCATTGTATTCTCTGTGCCATTGTGTGCCTTCCCATGGGCCCAGGCTGCTGTCTCCCTGTGTGAGTGTCCTGTCATGCCTCTCCCTTCCATTCCAGCTCCTGCCTTGATGCCCAGCTGCTGGGGTTTCTTAGCAGTTGGGTTCTTTGTCCTCACTCTTACCCAGAAGGAAGACAGCTTTCTGCATTGTTCCATGTGGGAATTACATTGCCTGATCTTGGTCAGTTTATTTGTGGAGCAAGCAACAAAATAAATCTTACTTGCCCTCTTGTCCCTAAAATAAGAATGGACCAAATCAAAGACTAAGAATTCTAGTTTCTAACAAATACATCAGTGCTGGTTCCCCACATAGTATTTTGAAGTCAAGAATTTTGTGAACCACTAAAATCTGTTGGAGACTTACCCAGTTTTAATTATGGGTGTGAAGTAGAGGGGTGTACAGTAGAAACAAATCCTTTAAAAAACACTCATGCCTCTGGTACTAATTTTAGTGGTGGAAGGAAGGAGTAGTGTTTTAAAAACAGCATAATCCAAGGAAATGTCTTTGTATTCCTCAATGGTCATTAACAGTTAATGGGTAGGTGACATGAGCTGTCAATTTCTTGAAATTTGGAGCCACAGAGGTGTTGGTTGTTGTCTAGTATTCTGAGTGCATAAACATGGGAATGTTAGTATTTAGTATCTGTGGTTTAGGATTTAGTATTAATTTCTAAGCTTGGTAATGGGAGCAGTAATCTCCAGGTTTCTGAAAGTTTCTTTAAACAAAGAAAAAAAAACCCCAACCCTAACAAAGCCCAGTCTGCCGAAATGGTACTCCCTTCTTCTGTTTAAACCTTCTTAATGAAGAAAAGTCTTATTATAACACACCGATGCTAATACACAAAGGTGTTTGTACAAGCCAGCTGCCTTACTTCATTGCAAACTTCTTATTTTAGTGAAAAAATAATTTGCTTGGTTTTAAAAATGAATTTGTGTGTAATTTGATAAGTGAGGGAAGACCAAAAATTTCAGCTTTGATTATGGTTACTTAATATAAGAGCAAAAGCCACAAACTGTTTTTTCCTGTTCCTTCTGTCAGCAGATATGCTGTAATTTTTATAAGTGATTACTAAGGAAATGGTCCAGAAACTAATAATTTGGTAAAAATTAGATTTTAGTGTCCATGTGCTGGCTTTGGGTGGAAATCAGACCTTGACAGTCAGACCTCAAAGCATGGAGACTTAGGATGTGGAGACCCATCTGGAAGTTGTGTAATAGCGGAGTCAATTTTTGTGTAAATAGTGGAGTGAATTTTTGCTGCTGGAAAAGCACAGCAGGAGTCAGTGCCAGAGTGACTGTGTTCCTCGGAACAGGGATACCCCAGGGAACTGTAGCTCTGGAGGTGCTGGGTGTCCCCAGGCTGGGCCGTGTCACCCACGGTGGGGTGGCTGGTGACAGGAAAAATAGTCCTGGAGCCTCTGGCAAGGCCTGGCAGCTCTCTTTGGGAATCACAGGAGCATCCACAGAGCCTGGGGCCTGGCTGTGTCTGACCGGTGCTAGTGCCACCCCAGAGTGGCTGGCAGCAGGATTGTGGGTGAAGCCGGTGCTGGGCAGAGGTCTGGGGGCACTGGCGGCCAGGGAGTGCCCGTGGCCAGCCCGGAGCTCCCGAGGCCGGGGGTGCCCGAGGCCAGCCCGGATGTGGCCGGGGCACTGCCTGCGGGGCCACGGGCCTGGGCGAGCTCTGTGCACGGCGTGGAAAATCCCACAGCGAGGGATTAAACACTGCAAGCAGCCCTGTGAGCCCTTCTGAAATGTCACCGGAGCCGTCTGGCACCGCTCCAAAAGCAGGCAGGCAGCGAGCTGGCCACGGACAGGGAGAAACCCCGGAGCTCTGATCCTCAGAGCTGCAGGCCGGGCAGAGGCTGTGCCCCGCAGCGCCAGCCGCTGCTGCTTTGGGTTCATTCCCTGCGGAAACCTGAAAATCCCCAAAAGCCACAGCTCAGATGGGGAGACTGGCAAGAGAAAAAAATAGCAATCAAACTTCAGCTGATTGCAGTCCCATCAGCCCCTTAGATAAATTGGCAGCTGTTAATCAAAATGTTAATTAAGGAAACTAGTAAGAGTGTTCGTTTTAGCTTGTTTTTCTGGGCGTGCTCACCCGTGTAATTTATAAATCAGAGGGCAAACACTGGTGGTACACTCTGCGGATGGCTGGCTGTGGGCAGGAGGGTCTGGGCTCCAGAGGAAATGGGAAATGCAGGCACAGCCTGCATGTGTCAAGTGCAGTCATGTTTTTCATTTAAAAGGTTAAACTGCACAAACATTTTAGTTAGCACATCCTAATTACAGCATTGCTCCATTCTTTCAAAAGGAAGTGTGAAAAGGCTGGTAATATTTAATTTGAAAGACACTATTGTGCAGGCACAGTAGGTCTGTGCCCTCATTTGACTGTATTAGTGATTTCCCTAGGCTTTTGCTGCAGTAAATTTTTAATTAGTGTAAAGTTTAACGTGGTCAGTGTTTTTAAACATGAAAACAGTTGTTTTATGCCAATTGTGATTGATCAGTGATAATGAAATAAGCAGCAATGATCTTTTTTTATCCTTTGAAACTTACTAATGCCTAAAAATATTAAATTGGTGTAAAGTAATGTAATGATTTTACTTTAAAGAAGAAACCAAGTTATTTGCTTTCCACTGATGTTGTAAATTGCGTGTTTACATCTCAAGGGATTTCAAATTCTGAAAATTTGAAAAATATTGCAATACCACCATTGTCCTTTTCCATCGTGAAAGAGTTAAACATTTTGTGCTTAAAACCTCAGAACAGAAAGAGGGGTGCTTGCTGTGCAGGCAGAACCCCGTGCTGTTTTCATTTCTTGAGTTTTTTCCTGCAGGTGAAGGTGAGGTGCCCCTCAGTGTGGAGTGCCCTCTTTGCCAAAGGGAAGCACGTGGGCTGTCACATCTGTAGGTGAGACATGGGTGTGACATCAGAGAGAGCCCAGGGAGCTCCCTCCTCACTTGCAACAGCAGAGAGGGACTTTGTAGTTGGCCGGTTCAAATAGCCATGTACGTCTTTATGTTTTAATCTTAAAAAGCTCTTGTATCATGGCAGTGGCTGTCACTAGTTAGTCATGCAGTACATAAGAAAAATATTTGTGCTCAGTGTCTTTTTATCCTCTAGTTTCTTAGTGACAAAATCAAAGAATGTGATTTCCTTAGCTGACATCACTATTTTCGTGTACATCCTGTGATATTTCCTCCCATTTCCACACTCAAAACAAAGTCAGTTCCCTCTTGTTGATCTCTTTGTGTGGAGAGCTTTCCATTTCAAGGCCTTTATTTTATACTCATCTTCAGAACTTTGAGTTAGCTGTAGCCCCCTTTGTATTTTGGTTCACTAACAGCTTTTAAGCAGCTTTTCTTTTGTAGCAGAACTGAGTCTGACAGTCAACATACAACATTTAAAGTTTGCTAGGTGTAAAGAAATAGCTACAGGGGAAAACATTAATTCCCAACATGGTGTGAATAGAAGCATTAGGAAGATGAAAGCCAGGCAGGCATTTGGGTAGGTGAGCTCATCTGAAGTCATGACAATATTATATTATGTGATAAGGTCTTCTCAAGAACATTGTTGATGCTGAAGAGGAAGAACATGGTGTTAGAGATGTAAATCTAATTTCTGGGTAGAGAGTGGGCCGAGAGAGAGAAAAGCAGAAATTAGGGGGTGGTTCTTCCCTTTTTTATTTGCATCTTTTAACACACCATTCTTTATCAAACTTTTGTTTGCTAAAATTTTTATTAAACTTTGCAATAATGTTGGGGTGAGGTATTTATTTTGAATTTGCTTTATACCTTTATTGAATAACTGAAGCTTTTCTTTATTGTCATTCAGGGTAAATATAAGCAGCTGGAAAACTGTTGTCTTGTATTTTTGAGAAAGTTGACCCAGAGTGTTAAAGCTGACCCCCAGTGCATCTTGAGGCACTGCTGCTCTGTTTGATGCTCTTGCTTGTCATCACTGTGGCTTTTCTGAAGTTTATTTCAAATAAGAATTTTTTTTTTTTAATAGTGGAAGAATGGCTTACTCAATACCTGCCTTTTAATCGGACAGGTATTGTTGTGTCATTAACAGGTTACAGAGATTAGTGTTCATAGTGTGGATGTTGTAATCTCTCCATGGCCCCATTACCATCTAAGACACTCTACTGTCCTTCCATAATAACTTTGCCATATTTGTATTTCAGTACCCATCAGATTTACAGGACAGTTACTGACCACACCTCTTGGCAAGTTCATTGGGGAACTCTACCAGAAGTTTGGGCTGTTAAAGCCCTTGGATTCGGGTTTGCCTGATCTAGGAGGAGGATGGGGTGAACATCCTTCTCTGGGTGATGAAGGGAGATGTTCCAACAGTTGGTCTCCCTGGCTCCATTTTTGCTTGTGGTTCTGCTTCATAAATAATTTAGTGTCTTGCTTCTATCAGTTTTCCTGCACTGTTCTCAAGAGTTTTACTGGTCTGAGGGGGCTCTGAATAGCTCAAGCAAAGCTGATGGGAGTTTCCTTAATTCCAGTTTGCCACTACACAACACAGAAAACCCCAGTCTGTCTGCAGGCTTGGGAATGGCACTGTGCTTGCTGCTTCAGGGGAAAACTCATGTATTTTACAGAGGAATTTTAAATCCTGTGGAAATTGATTACAGAACTACTTGTGTGCTGAATACAAGGGGGTTTTAAAATGATTAGTAGCAAATAAGGAAAAAATTTAAAAATTTGTTGTGCAGGGGCAGCAGTTGGGAAAGGGAGATACTTGAAGGTTATTTATTTAAAGGCATTAATTTATTGTTATATTCCTAATAACTGTGTTTGTAGTCTGTTCCTCACTCTTTCTTGTGGTGGCAATCTTGGCTGTCAGGGGAGGTGTGCTCGATTTGGGGTCGTTTTGTCCATAGAGGTGATGGCATTCCTGCCCAGGTAGTGTGTGTTACTAGAGAATTAAAACCCATCCTGGCTATGCTGTAGTTATACCATCAGAATCATAATTTATCCTAAATTGTAGTTATATAATTATCTCCTCTTTGAAATATTTCAAAGTACTGAAGTTGGCATTCAGAATCTTACTAGTGAGGATGATCACTTTCCATTTCTCCCTCTCTTTTCTTCAATGGCAGCAGCAAAACTGACCCTGCTTATGCATAATTCAGCACACCTTTATTGAACATATTTTGCACTGTGATCACTTGTGAGTGAATTTTAGTTCTCCAAAATAAATGTTTAGGCAAATGATAATTTTACTGTGCTGAATATTTCTCAAGTGAGGAAGTGCAAGACATAAGGTTGCATCAGTATTGCTTGGCCATTATCTGTTTAAAAGATATTATATATGGCTGTTTCTTAGTGCCACAAGCATACATGACTGTCAGTTGGTTTCTGCTTGTGATTGTGCTAACACTGATAAACTAATAATATGAGCTGCCGGATGCAAACCAATGTTTTTTATGAAACAGCAAGACAAAGCATCTCAGGACATGCCAGATAGTACTGGTGCCCATCAGGCCTTGTTGGTCTGTCATACTGGTTGCTTGGGCTCCATAAATATTCTGTTTTGTAACCTTCTTGCTGAAGTGAAGATGGCTTTGTTCAGCTGCTCTCTGTTCAGCTAAATGTGTAAGATCAAACACCACGCAGTTGGGAGTGACCTCATCCTGACTTAGAGTGTGCACAGAATTGATGGCATGATTAAAGGGACATCAGTGGAAGATTAAGGCAGAATCCTTGGTATCTAGGTCCCGTGATTAGAGCAGGATAATGAAGCAGCAATAAGTGAGTGAGCAGTAGATCAAGCTCCTGCACAGACCAAGCAGCTGCACACTGCCAGGGTGGCAGCAAAGGAGGAGTAATTTGCCTGCTATGCCTGTGATTGTTTTAGTTCCCAGTTTCTCCTGCAAAATCCTCATGGAGCTAATTTTTTTTTTTATCTTTGTCATGGTGAGATCAGAGTGCTGGTGGACTAGAGCTGCAAAGGGGATTTTAGTTGCTTGCTGAGTAAAATCTGGAGCGATGTTGAGGTGCCCTTCCATAGCAGTGTCTGTGCTCTGCTGTCATGGATCTGAGCTACCTGGAGAAATGAGAAGACCAAGGCAATTAGCTCTCCGAGTCAATTAGCTCTCCATTATTCTAGGAATTAAATACTTTTACTGACAGGAAATAAGTCAGTAGGAGCATTTAATTTTTTATCCTCAGGTAGAAGATGTTTGTTTTAATATGCCTGTCTAAATTTCTCAGATGACAAGAGACACAGTAGCTCAGTATGATAGAGAAAAGGACAAGTTTGTTTTAAGTTTCATGATTATTGTGCTTATACTTTGTGATACAGACATACAGACATGAAATAACAATTGCTTAGGCATAGAAGGTTTTTTATGCTTTATTTCAATATACACATCTAATCCTATAGTTTGAGGAGTACTCTAACACTTACCCTACACAATACTCTTAACCTGTGTTAACTCTTTTTCTGAATGTTCACTGAAGTTCCAGCATGTCCAGCTGAACCAAACTCGTGTGTATGCTCCTGGGTGTGCTTTGTACTGCAGCTGCACCAGCACTGACACAGGGCACTTTGACTTTTTGCCCAGTACTTATGTAAGGAGTCAGTATAAAAAAAATGGGTTTATGAAACATGATCTGTACATCTTGTATTTGCTGGCCAAAGCTATTAATTGATGCCCAGAGAGAATGAACAGCACAAAATACTTGCTAGCTTTTTGGAAATAAGCATAAACATGGAAGGAATGTCTTAAATTTTTAAGATTATTGTTGCTCTTAAATTAATTTTTTTCTTAATTATTTTTTAAGCATGCAGCAAAGAAAGTGGCATTTTATGTAAAATCAATTTTTTTAATAAAAGGGTATTGTCTTTTAATATAGCAATAAGTTATGAATCACAGTAAGTCCAACTGTTTGCTCATTGATAGAAGAGTAAGCAGTAGTAGCCAAACACAATGAGAAGCTTTCTCTCTTTTTTTATTTCCAACTTTTTTTTTTTCCCCCTGCCCCTTCCAGGTTACTTTTTTGCATTTTGTCAGAGATTGCTACATGTTTAGTAGGAAATAGACAATGGAAAATAGGATTTTTAAACCCAAGAAAACAGGTAGCCAGACTAAGGGCCAGGTAAAGCTTTTTCTAAGCTCTGGAAGAGCTCTATATTATCAATATTTATTTTATCAGCAAGTCCTGTGTCCTTTGGCCTGATGCATATATAATACTTGCTCAGCTATAGCACAAGAGATGCTGTGTTTTTCCAACTTGATAGTTAACAGTTATCCTGGTTGTGGAGCAGAGACATCATTTGCTGGGATGCCATCTCTCTTCACAGCTTTCTAACTCTGTCCAGCCCTTCTCCGTAGTGTCACAAACCTGTTGTATAAATGCAAAGGTGTTTAAGGAGGAGCTTATCTGTTAAAGTTTAGCGTTGAACACAGCTGTCATTTTAGATCAGATTCTTTCCAGTGCTGTGCCATCAAGGAAGACTTCCTGGTTCTTTGTCCAAACCAAAACTTACATTTTTCTGATATTTAAAAAGCAAAACAAACCATTCAAAAAAAAAAAAGTTAACATAAAAACCCAAGCAACAAAACCAATAAAACCTCTCCTTCCCTTAAATTTTAGAGTTTAGAATCATCATACACAGATGAGAAATGGGAATATCACTTTGATCTGCTATATAAGCAATCATGACATTAAAAAATTGTTTTCCTCTTAAGAGTTATGTGAAGGGAAGGGATGTGATTGCCAGCCTTTAAAATTTGAAAACTGAACACCTGGAGGTAGTTAAATTTTTAAATGTTTTCGGACTGAGACAGAATCAATGACAAATGGGAACTATGTTAAATTGGCAGAAGATCAGGAGAATTTATTGTTGTAATATGCTTAGCGTAAAAAGCATGGTGGTCTTGATTATTCAGTGACAGTTTGTGTAGTCATGTTTCCAGTAAAAACTGTGGCAGTCTGTCCGTAACTATATTCATGAGATCAAATATGCAATTTTTAACGTCTGGTTTCAAAAATAATGTTAGCTTTCTCTATTAAGATGAGACTTCAGTGCTCTTCACATGGTTTGCAAAACAGTTCTTAAGTAGACTTCATTTAAAACCATGAATGTTATAAAAAGACTGAAACATTAAATACAAGCAAATTGTAGTAGCAGCTCTACCACAATTTGTATGTATGTCAACAAAAAAAAATAGGTCTAGTCAGGTTATGAAAAATGAGCTGAAAATTCTTCTTGTTCTGTTGATAGACAACATAAGTTGTGGTTATGCAGAGAAGTGATAAATGAAGATTTCACAGTCCTGCAGTGTTACAATATCTCTTTCAGAAATTGTCCCAGAATTTTAAAAAAAAGTTAATTTGATGGATTTTTTTCTGGGTGTGTGTATCGGTATATGGAAATCCTCTCTTGACAGGTAGACTGTAAAATTGTATGTGATCAGCCTTAGTTCTCTTAGGTTTTTTTTTTATCACCAATTTAAAACATTTTCTATTAAACTCACTTGGTTGAGCCTGGTGCTGTTGAACATTTGTGCAAATAGCAGTAGCATCTCAGTTTGCAGTTGCCAGAAGAGAAATACTCATATTATCCAGATAAATAGCTGGGATTACTATTTTGTCTAGTTTCTTCCTAATTGATGGAGTGCAAGGAGGATGTCAGTTTTATTCTAGTCCCTTCTTTTCATCTGCTAGGTTTTATTCAAGAAAGTAATACTCTCACTTCCTTCAGAAAGACAACGTCATCATAACAAACTCCTAAGGATTGCATTAGTCATCTACTGGCTCATTTGAGATTATTTGTAACTATCATAAGCACTTGGATTTTGAATTTTCTAAATATACAGAATGTGGAAGAGTATTGAGTAATGTTTCTCATTATCTCACAGGGTGTAGCATCACTGAACTCTAATGGTCCTCAAATAGTAACTGAACAGAGCTGCTCAGGGATTCTTGCCGTTGCTATAAAAAGCTGTTTGGCAATAAGCACTACGTCATACTAGAAGCACAGGCATTTACTAGAGCATAAATATGCTAAAATACTTCATTTACAGACTCTTCAGTGGCAGCTGGTTCTAGAAAACTAAGTGGATGATTTTGATAACTAATTGTTTTAAATACTACAATTTTAAAGCAGTTCTTCCTTGAGATGGATTATAAGTTACCGAATTTGTTTGTTATTTTGGTCCGGGCATTTCACACTTGAGCTCTCCACTTCTTGGTAATTCCAATCCAGAAGTGATGAGTATTTTGCAAAATTTTGCAGAAGATTTGTTAGGTAGTTTGCACCCATAGTTGCAGTTAAAGAGAGAAACACACAGGAGTTGGTTCAGTTTCTTTCTTAGTCCAGGCTCTATATTCTTTCATTATTTTTATTTTTCTAAGCTAATGAACACATTTCAAGTGCTACTTCCAAATAGGTCATAGAAGCAGAGCACAGATGTACTAATTTACATTTCCCAGAGCGTTACAGGCTTCTGCACAGGTTGCACTGGACTTGGCTGTCACTCTTGGCTCTATTTGTAGCTTCATGAGTAGCCTGCTGCTTCCACAGTTCACTCAAGTCAAAATCTGTAAGGTGATCCTGAGATTGATCTGCGGTGGATTTGGGCACCTCTAACAATACTTGGCTGCTGAAGAGGTGTTACCACTGCCTTTGCACTCCCCTGACAGACTTCTTTCTTGTGTCTCATAGATCTGTGGGTTTCATTTACTTGACTGCCAGAAGTGTCTCTTAAGAAGGTGTTGATTACACAGATCCTCGAGGAATCACAGGTGTCTGTGTGTCAGTGCCATTACCGTGTCTGTGTAGGCAGAGCTGGAAGCTGCCAGGTGTTCAGAGAGTTCGTGGTTCTAAAGAGCTACCTTTGCAATAGACAGTTTTACCTGAAATGGTGCTTGCAACGTAGAAGTTTTCCTGGTTTGGTGTTAATTAAAAAACACGTCCAGTGATGGAAGCTGACCTCTCTTAAGTCAGATATTCAGGTTTTTGTAGAAGAGTATCAGTTGCTGCTCTTAGTGGTGCTCCTATTAAATAGAAACAAGAGGGGAAAACCCAACCAAACAAAAACCAACCATGCTCAAAAAAAAAAAGCCCAGTGTAGGTCAATATTTGAGCTGATGATCTCAGAGGTGTTCCATACTGGAGGTCTGATAGATCATACCAGAAGTTTGTCACAAAGTAAAACTGAAAATGTTGGATTCAATATAATTTTGATGATTAGGAGACATACTTACAGATAATTCTTATCCTTTTAGGGAATGTGATATTTTGGCTTGCCTGGCCTGAGAACAGGGATCTCTTGGCTTTGTGTGTCTGAGGTCCAGAGCTGATTGTTTGAGATGGAGGGAGAGCTGAGCTTTAGTGGCTGAGATGTGCAGGTCCCGAAGCTCAAAGAGATTCTGGTAACCCTCTGGAGACCAGCCTTGAGTGGAACCTCATGGATTACAGAGAGGCTTGAATGCTCTATGCTCTGTGTGTGGCAGGGAACCTCCCAAGACAATAAAAGAAAAATGCTAATGGAGTAAATGACATCAAGTATTTACAAACTCCTTCTATATGGGAGCTTAAAACCCCTTTTCACTCTTTCAGAAAGAAGACACAGCTCCTCCAGCAAGCCGCCTTTGACTCCTCCCTCCTCTTCAGTATTTTCCCTCATTTCATCTTTCCCTTCAAAAAACAAAGGTAGCAGTGGAAGTGGGAGCAGTCGATCATCCAGTGGAGGTACTAGTGCATCATCATCAAATTCCAAGTTGTTGAAATCACCCAAAGACAAGCTGCAGATCAGCGGAAGCAACAGGTTAATGCATTCGGTACAGCACAGCAAAGTTCCCCATGACAAAATGTGAGTGTGTCTTTTGAAAAAGAGTTAAATGTCATTACTTGCATAGACACTGCTATGTCAAGAAAGTTTCCTTTTGTTTCAGAGAATTTTTGGTTTAGAAGATAATAATTTTAAACTCCTCCAGATCTTTTCCCACAGCCTAGTCAAAGATTATAGTTAATGCTCACATCTGTGTTGAGGAAGAACTCTTGCAAAGCTGCATCTTAAATCACAGTGTATAAAGGTCATTTTATTAGAGGCTCCTAATTCTTTGATGTAATCTGCATACTTTGATCATAAGGGAGTTTTAGCTCTGATTCACGTGGTTTTCAACCTGCACATGTGAGATGACAGCAATGCTGGTAAAATTTACTGCTACAGAATGGTGTATTTCTCAGTGGACATAATGGGTCCATTGCAGTTGCTTTGGACAGTTTGCAGTGATGCTCTCTATCCATGAATGCAAATAATGGTTTCTGAAGTTCCTGGACACTCTGAAGTGTCAGGGAAAAAAGGACAGGAGAGATTGTGGATATCATAAGAAATGTGAAAATTAGAAAGATAGTAGAAGGAAGGTTTGCATTTATATTGGGAATAGATCAGAGTGTTGTTAAATAATAACATATTTTAGCTTGTTTTTTTTCCAATTTTTCTCTCTTTGTTTTTCATAAATAACAGTATGACTCCATCTGTCAAAGTGGAAAAGATTCATCCAAAGATAGATGGTGCCCAACTGAAAGCTGCTGTTGGTCCAACTTGTTCTACTACTGTGAGTTCCTCAATAAAGACTGGCCTTAATTGTCCCTCAATACCAAAGCCACCCTTGCCTTCCCCTGGACAGATACTGAATGGTAAAGGTCTTCTCTCTGTGCCTCCATTTTTGGAAAAGAAACCTGAAGAAAATACGAATAATAGGAAATTTTTACATAAAAGATTGTCAGGTAATTTTTAAAAATTATTATTAGCTGTATTGCTTTTAGTAGAAATAAGTTCCCGAAGTAAATTAAAACTCCTGTAATACTGTAAATTGTAGTAAGAGTTTTTAAATATTATAATTTAAATCTGTAATTTGACAGACACTTTAAGGATGCAAACACCTTGAAATTGACTTTTCCTTTCAGAAACCTGTACAGATCTCAAATGCCTGTCAGTTCTGACAATTTTAAAATTACACTCTTTTACTCTCTCTAAAGATTTTAGTTTCCTTCTTTCTATATGGAAGGTCCAAATGTACACAGAAGACAGAAAAGCTAGCACCTGGTAAACCGAAAAATGCAAACCCAGTCTGCTCTTTATATCTTTTAACACAATTACTTTAAGTGTTAGTAGAATGGTAGAAAAGTTCTTGACACCAAAGCCAACGAACAAAAACCCACCATTGTTTGTCACAATCCATAATGGTGATCTCTACTCCTAAGAGGGAGCATCAAATCCTCCTTTGAGGACACTTACAGTTGTTTGTGGACTTGAGATCTGTATTTCGGCACACCATAAGCTTGCTGAGAGTGTAGAAAATATCATTTGTATGATTTTATTGTGCATTTTTATTTGTACATTTGCCTGTGTCATATTTGAGAAGTTTCCATTATGATTAATTTTTATGATGAAACTAAATGTTAGTGTTTCAAAATATCTTTTGCTAACTTTTCAATACTGTGTCTTTGACAGAGAGAGAATTTGATCCTGATATATACTGTGGTGTCATTGATGTGGAAACCAGGAAACCTTGTACTAGGTCTTTAACATGCAAGGTAGGATATCTGAATCACGATAAGAATTTCTGAAGTTGTTATTCAAATTCTTGAGGAACATGATAGAAAACAGAGAACTGCAAATTTTTGCTGTTGGTAATTACCACTGTAAGTGGTACCTCTCCTAACATGTTGCTCAGAACCAAGAAGAAATTGTTTTTGAAGTTCAGTTAGTTATTTATTCAGAAAGCATTTCTCAAAGTAACCTGGAAATTTGTATTTTTGTATAAACCCTTTAAATATGGATGTTGACATGGAGCAAACTGTGTCACTCCACATGTAGGTAGCAGGGGCAGTGTGTTCCTGGTTTTGGGGGTAACCTTGTGGTTTTAGATCATGAATTTTAAAATTCCTTATGAGCATTGAAAATATTGCTTATGCAGGATTTAAATAATTCAAGCTCTTCCCTTCTCACACTCTTTCCTCTTCCCCCCAGCAGTCTGCAGCAGGTTCTTGGTAGGAATTTGTGTAAATGCTAATGCTGCTGGACTTACTGCTACTGCCAGCTCCTGAAAGAGACATGGAGCATTCCTAGAGGTCAAACTCTAAATTAAACAATCATAAAAACTTTCAGCTTGACGAAATGTATCCTCTGGCTCCAAAACCCTGGGGGGACAGAGAGCTGTCACTTGCTCCCAAGGAACCAAGAATCCAGATCCCCTGCACTTGTGTAATATTTTGGTGCTTTCCTGCAAAGCAGCTCTACCCTCAGTTTGAGAAAGGTCTGGTAAATAAACCACCTACAGAACAAAGGTACACGAAGCTGGCACTAATGACCCAGAGGAACTGAACTTGAACACATTGCCCTTTTGGAATTACAGAGGGGAGGAAATTGTTTTGCTAATAGAGGAGGGAAAAGCTGCAAGATTTTACAAGAGAAATAGGCAAATCAAAAGCGAAAAAGAAAGAGTAAAAACATTTCTCAGAAATTCTTTAGAATATATACTCATAAAATAATTTTTGGAATTGCTATTTGAGTCTGAGTTCTGTGACAAAAATTTTTATCTACTAAAAATAACTAAATCCATATTAAAAAAGTATTGTGCCATAAAAAAAAGTGCCATATTAAAAAGGTATTGTGTGTGACACTAACAATTCAGAAAAGTAGCTTCCATTTACTTCACCTTACTTAGAATTGGTGCTGTTTGTACACATACACATCTTACTGTCTGTAGTGTTCAGGACACTCAAAGAACTTTGAGTCCTCACTGACTCTGGATTCTGCTGGATGTTTTGAATTCCTCAATATCTATTTGATTACATTAGTTTTCAAGGAATATATTAGTTTATAGGAGGCAGCACAGTACTTTTCTAAATATTTTTCAGGTCTCCCATTAGAAGTCTGATTTTAAACATTATTTTGTTGAATATTTTTTAAAGTGGAAGTAAATATTTTCTCTTCTTGGTTTTGCAGGAGTTGGCAGTTGAAATATTGATGTAAAAAAAGGTTTTTGGTTCTAGTCGTAACCTTATTAAAAATTTGGCAGTTTGGTTTTTAAAAAGAAGTTTGAAAGAAGCCTTTTACCAAATTGCTGGGTTTGTTATTCTGTATCAGGCAAGGATATAATCATCCACAAAGCAATTTTAAAGTTTGTTTTTTAAATCATATTTCCATTTGTTTACTAAACCAGGACTGTGATGATTTTCTCTGTTTTGGAGCTCTTGACACATGTTTTGAGTATTTGACTTCCACAAATGTCATAGCCTGGGATTAATGATTTATTCCTGGTTCTGCAGACACATTCCTTAACCCAGCGGAGGGCTGTACAGGGTCGAAGAAAACGATTTGATGTGTTATTAGCTGAGCACAAAAGCAAAACCAGGGAAAAGGAACTTCTTCGACATTCGGATCATCATCAGCAGATGCCCCCTCTCAGGGAACCACATCCCTCACCTACTAAAACTTCCCAGGAGCTGCACCAAAATTCTCATGGAGTTACTCTTACAGAATCAAAGCCTTTATTACCTAATAAACCCAAACCTCATCCCCCCAGTCTTCCAAGGTAAGGAAAATCTGCAGATGCAGTGGTATGAAATGGACACTGGAAGCTTGATGAGGTGGATTTTGAGGGAGTGATATGGATCTGTTGGCTGGGGCAGTGTTGTTTGCTGCAGGCCTGGTGCCTGTCTGCAGTTGGCAGTTACCTGCTGAGGGCAACTCCTGGTGAGGAGGGAGTAGTAAAACTACTGTTTGAGGTCGTAAAAGCTGACTTGCAATCAGTGGAAGTGATTGAGTAACAATTGGGCAATGCTGCTTTTCCAGGGGTACCACCATACTCTGTCCTTGCCCTTGGCAGGTTACAAGACTGTAGACAACACCAGGGATCTGTTAATGGAGATTTCTTTCTCTCAGTAATAATAAGCACTTAAAGGGTGGAATTTTTAACTGGACTGGGTTCAATAACACCTGGTTACTGCTTGCCTTGCCCAGGCCTCCAGGCTGTCCAGCCCAGCACAGTGGAAATGCCCCCAGCGAGTCTCCTTCTGTCCACGAGTCCCCACACCCTCCCTTGCCTGCAGCTGAGCCAGCATCTCGGTTATCCAGTGATGAGGGAGAATGTGATGAAAAAGAAGAGCCTGTTGAAAAACTGGATTGTCATTATTCAGGTCATCATCCTCAACCAGCCGCTGTACGTTTGTAAAGTTAACCTCAGTCTGTCTCTGGCTCTAATTGTGTAAACAAGTTACTTTGGGGTTTTAGGGGTGGTTTTCTGTGGGGTGTGTGATACTTTTTTTTCTTCTTTTTTTCTTTTTTTTTTTCTCCCTCCCTATATTTTGAGAAAATTATTTTGTGGCCTAGTAGGCAGTGAAGGTTTAGCTAGTTGCAAAATAAACATGCTAAAAAAATGTGTTCATAGCTCACTTCCCCAGTCTAAAAGAAAACAAAATGCCAGAATACTAAAGATGAAATTGCTAACTGCTCTAAAGGGCTGTGGTTTTGGAATAAGTAAACAGTGTCTTTTTGGTGCAATTTTCTTATTGAACTCCCTCATCCACAGCCACATACATTTTTTTACTCAAGTTACCAACATCATGTTAAAGATAGCAGTATGGTATTTTAATATTTAAATGTTGACAAAAGTTAGTTAGTATAACTAAAAGCAAATTTATTGCCCTGGATGTCAAATTATATTCTTTTTAGAAACAGACTTCTAGCTGATAGCTGGTAGGTTCTCAGAAGCAGATGTTACATAAATGCGTGTCTGTGTATAAAGTTTATACATAAACAGACATACTGCTTACCTTCTCTGTTTAATCAAAGGATTTGATTAAAGTCAAATTTGACTTCTTCTATTAAGTATGGAAGTATCAGAAGATAAGAAAATCATCAATATACCAAGGCCAAAATTTAAAATAGTTGTTGGACCAGAGACATAAAAACTCTAATTTTTTTTTTTTATCTTCTACTTAAACATCTAAAAGTATATTTGTCATAAACAAATTGTTATTCAGACTGAAAGTAGAAAACACCAATAAAAATCATGTCTTTTCAGTTTTGCACATTTGGTAGTCAGCAAATTGGAAGAGGTTATTACGTCTTTGACAAGCGGTGGAACCATATTCGATGTGCACTTGACTTCATGTTGGAGAAGCATCTTAATTCACAGATGTGGAAGTGAGTAAACATGAAAGAGTTCTTATTCTTCTTGGTGTTTGTAGAAGTTCATGGAAGCTTGTAATTGTAGTTAAAGAAAGTAATCTTGTGTTCAGACTGAAGGTTGATGGTCTATGCTTTACATTTTTTGCAACAATTAACTTATCAGTTTAACATAATCAGAGGCATTAATCAACCCCAAGATACAACCATTTTAAGGTAGCATTAATAGTATATATGGGTATTAGTCTGAAGAATGGTGACTATGTGGGATTTTACCTTCGTTTTTCTGTTCATCTGCAGGAAAATTCCTCCAGCATCCAGTACCACAGCATCAGTCCGTGCCCCACATCGGACAAACCCGCTGCCTGCCTCTCAGCACAGTGTCAGTGCAGCAGGGTTCCTCTTGCCCACCACGGTTATGTCATCGCCAGCGTTGGTCTCTCCTTCCTGCGTGTCTCTGAGCAGCAAATCGGTACCATCCCACGGGACGACACTGAACGCCAACCCCGCTGCTCTGGGTGCAGTGGATCCCGTCTGCAGTATGCAATCAAGACAAGTGTCTTCTTCCCCTTCAACACCTACAGTGCTTTCCTCTGTACCTTCACCTATGGCCAGCAAACCTCAGAAAATGAAATCCAGCAAATCTTTTAAACCTAAGGAATCTCCTGCTGGCAGTGGCACCTGTAACAGCACCGGCAGCGTCAGTAGCAGCGGCGGCTCAGGAAAGAAGCGTAAAAACAGTTCCGCACTGCTCGCACCTTCTCATTCCACAGAGTCCTTTAGAAAAAACTGTGTGGTTAACTCTGGAAACTCTGGGACCTCCTATCATCCGTCAGTGACAGCTTCGTCCCACAGCGTTGGCCTCAACTGTATGACTAGCAAAGCTAACTCTGTTAGCCTCAAACATGACCAATCAGGGAGGGGTCCTCCGACCGGGAGCCCTGCAGAATCCATAAAGAGAATGAGTGTGATGATGAACAGCAGCGACTCCACGCTCTCCTTAGGGCCGTTTGTTCATCAGTCTAGTGAGCTGACTGTAAATTCACACAGCAGTTTTTCACATTCACATACTTCCCTTGACAAATTAATAGGAAAGAAAAGAAAGTGCTCACCTGGTTCAAGCAGCATCAACAGCAGCAGCAGCAAATCAAACAAAGTTGCCAAATTGACATCAGTGAACAATGTTCATGCAAAACACACTGGTGCAATCCCAGGGACGCAAGGACTGATGAACAATTCTCTGTTTCATCAGGTAGGAAATCTTGTTTCAAACTAAGCCAGCATGAAATGCCTCCTCACAAGCTTATAATTCATGTCTTCTCTTTAATATTAAATAGATAGCTAGTTCCAGATCCTGCTCGAGTAAAAGGTAGTTTTTTTTGTCCAGTACACATTTTCAGTGTTCTTATGGTGCATTTACTCAAGACTTTCATAAATGTTCTAAATAAAAAAGCTACACTTCAGAAAAGAAAGCTTAAATGGGATATTTCAAGTTCTTTAGATGCTGTTGCCTGTGAACTGCTTTCAGATAAAATTCATTCCTCTTATTTTTAAGCCATAATTTTAAAAGAGAATCTTGCCAGTCTGCCATGGAACTGAGCTGTGTGCCTCAGCCTGACTCCTTGTTTTTGTGTCAGGAATCAACATTCTACAAAGTGGAACATAATGATGATGATAACAGAACTGTGATACTGTGATAAAATAAGCTTGTTATCCCAAGATGTCATTGACTAACTTCTTAGTAATAATGAGATTAAATGTAATAAATGAGATAATAAACCTTTTTCATTGGTAAGGCAAATAGATATGCTATAAAGGAAGCAGATCTCATGAGTACGTAAGATCCCATTTTAAAAATTAGTTTGGGGTTTTGATTTTTTTAAAAACTAATCTCACTGGAAAAGTAGTGCATTCAGGATTAAAAATCCAAGAAACTTTGTTTTCTCAGCTGCTAAAAACTGAAATCTCTGTAGCTGGAGAGCCAGGAGGTCAGTAAGAACTTTTTGAGAGTGGTTTTTTAATTTTCAGTTTCAGCCACAGAGGAAGATTTTCACCTTTTTATGTGTTTACTTAAGAAAAAAATCCTTTAGATGGCTGAATTTATTTTTGGAGTTACCTAATAATTATTATTTCAACTATGCAATATAAGTAAAAGAGAAATATAATTTGAGTGAACTAAGAAGAAAAGCATGCTTGAAACCATTACAACTTCAAAGAGGTTTAGTGGAGGATTTTCAAGTCTTAGGGAGGGTAGCCTCAGGTTATCAAGGTTGCTTTGTGCCTGAGATTTCCCCCAAATATGCCCTTGTTAGCCACAAAGTAATTTGTTTTCAGTGCCCCCACTGATGGTTCTCTCTTTTCTTGCCCCCAAGCCGAAGGCCCGTCCCTGATAGCTGAAGGCACCACGGTGAGAAACAAACTGGACAGTTTTCACTACAAGCAAAACCTCCATCTGGATTTCTGGACTCCAAGATGCCTTGAGTTTTCCCAACTTCCCATGGTCCTCAGGTGTGGAAATCTACTGGACTGTCACTTAAACAAGGAATTTCCCTGAAGCCATGTCTGTAGCAGTGAATATACTAGAAATGGACACTGGATGAAGTTCAGCCACATAATTGCTCTTATCAGTGTTAACAGTGGTCTGGACTGTTTGCTACAAATCTGTGAGATTTTCCTTACAGGAGTACATCATCATCTTGCCACTATTTGACATAGTTTGGCTGGGCAAACGAATGTTTTCTGGGGGGAAATAAACATTACTGTGGACTTATTTTTATACTGATGGTGTCTTTTGTAGGTGATAGATAACCAGACAGACACCCTCAATGGAGAGGACCCCGTGACAAGGGGAAAAATGTGTGAGGCACAATGGAAAGAAGCCCTCAAGAAGGGAATATGGCTTTAGTGTTTTTATAGCAATGTTCCTTTAATGGAATATAAAAAATAGCACAATTCAAAAAATAGTCTGTTTTGCCCAGCCTTTTGCAGGTAATTTGGGATAAGAAGCTATCAGGAGTTTAAAACAAAACAAACCCAACAAAACCAGAAAAACTTGTTTGAGGCCACTGCTCAGAAAACAAGTATAAAAATGCTGTATTTATGTGATACAAAACCTATTTTCTGTTCTTTTGAATGAGATTTTATTGTGGAAGAAAAGTTAATTTTGTTCTTTAAAAATTCCAAAAATATCAAACAG